>NC_133345.1:10466474-11088974 GCF_030506205.2 Paramisgurnus dabryanus
TGAAAAAATCTCTTTTCGTTGCGAAGTTATAACCATTTATGTGTAAAAAACACAAAATGTAAAGGTAATTTTTCGTTTTTTGCAATTTTCGGCCATTTCTGATGAAAATTTTAATATAACGCCAATAGAGTTTTTTGTTTAGAAGGTAATGCAATGTTCTTCCTATGGCATTTTCGAGTCGATCGGAATAACGCTCGCGGAGATATTCGCGCATGTTTTTTAAGTGCTATTTTGCCGCGCAGGGTTAACCGTAAGGCGAATTCTGGCATGTTTGGTATCGTTGGACTCGGCAACTATTCAGAACTCCAAAGAAACAAGTCCCGTGAAAATATGTCAATCGGAGCCAAAGTTATAGGCGTTTAAAGCATAAGTCTGACCACTAGGTGGCGCTGTGACGAAACTCTGCATGCACCCTAAGTTCCTGACTCGCATCACAAGTACCAAGTATCGTGTCAATAGGCTTAAGTTTGCCGAAGATACAGCCTCAAATCCGTTTTTTTGCGCTCTACGTAAAATTCGTTGACGCGGTTTACGAAAACAGATTGACGAATTGACATGAATTCCATAACTTTTTGCCGTGAGAGTCTGTAGATGCTACATACCGATTTTTGTTGAAATCGGGCAAAAGCTCTAGGACGAGTTCGCAAAAGTAGGTTTTACGAATAATTCAAAATGGCGGAAAAAATTTCATGACGGAAAATGACGTCATAGGGTCCAATCGAATCGTCTTGAGCCAAAGAATCAGAGGAAGCAAGAATTTTGTTTCTAGGACTTACGGATCAGAAGTTATAAGCAAAAACATAAGTGCAAATTTGGACTGTTGGTGGCGCTAGCGGGTTAGAGATAGAGACTCCAAATTTGCTATGGGGACACATTGGACTGTCCTTTATCAGTGTGCCAAATTTCATAACTTTCCTACGTACGGTTCTATGGGCTGCCATAGACCGCAATGGCGGAAGAAGAAGAAGAATAATAATAATAATAAGAAAACTAACAAATACAATAGGGGTCTTCGCCCCTTCGGGGCTTGACCCCTAAATATAGCTGCAAGCAGCAATGCCGGGGTCAAGCCAAAAAGGGCACAGAAGAAAGTGAAGTTGAATTCGGATGAGCAGTTTAAAGAACCTAGGAAAATGTATTGATTTCAGACTAAATAATATAACAGTTATCAGCAAAAAAACTGTGTTTTCATTCAGTGTAATCTCTCCCTCTCTTCTCGAGGAGCATTGACAACTAGAACACTGAAGAAAACGTGAGTGGTGCTTGCAGTGGCAATTCTCAGCTCACAAAATGTTACAGTGGTGTTTATGAGTCAAAAGAGACCACCCCCATGTCTCTACGATGTTCTGATGCAGAGATATAGCTCTTGCAAAAACGGTTGATAAGGTATTCTCATTGGTTGCTAGAGAGTAAATTCACATCCACCAGTGATTATAGTCAAAGCCATGAAAGGAATAATCCATGATGACTCATGGTTTTAGATGTGCTGTTGCAGTAGATTTAGGCAAAAATAGCTATTTTCTATCTCCAAACCACTAGGGGGCGGTATGACAGAATCGTGCATGCAACCTCAGGTCATGACTGCGTTACATCTGGCTAGTTTCATGACTATACACTTTAGTTCGGCAAAGAAATAGTTGTATGACCATAGGGCTTGCTTGATATGAAATATTTTGTTCAATTATAGAGCCAACTAGTGGTTCAGGCATACCAATTTTTTTGTGTGGCCTCAGACTCTGCTCATACATCAGCGTATCAAATCTGGTGAAAAAATCTCTTTTCGTTGCGAAGTTATAACCAATTATGTGTAAAAACCACAAATTTTAAAGGTAATTTTTCGTTTTTTGCAATTTTCGGCCATTTCTGATGAAAATTTTAATATAACGCCAATAGAACTTTTTGTTCAGAAGGTAATGCAATGTTCTTCCTATGGTGTTTTCGAGTCGATTGGAATAACGCTCGCGGAGTTATTCGTGCGTGTTTTTTAAGCGCTATTTTAATGCACAGGGCTAACCGTAAGACGAAATCTGGCATGTTTGGTATCGTTGGACTCGGCGACTATTCAGGACTCCTAAAAATCAAGTCCCGTCAAAATACGTTGATCACAGCCAAAGTTATAGGTGTAAAAAACATCTGTATGGCCACTAGGTGGCGCTGCGACGAAACTGTGCATGTACACTCAGTTCCTGACTGGCATCACAAGTACCAAGTGTCGTTTCAATAGGCTTAAGTTTGGCGAAGATACAGCCTCAAATCCGTTTTTTTGCACTCTACGTAAAATTTGTTGACGCGGTTTACGCAAACAGATTGGCGAATCGACATGAATTCCATAACTTTTTGCCGTGAGGGTCTGTAGATGCTACATACCGATTTTCGTGGAAATCGGGCAAAAGCTCTAGGACGAGTTCGCAAAAGTAGGTTTTACGAATAATTCAAAATGTCGGAAAAATTTTCATGACGGAAAATGACGTCATAGGGTCCAGTCGGATCGTCTTGAGCCAAGGAATCAGAGGAAACAAGAATTTCGTTTCTAGGACGTACGGGTCAGAAGTTATAAACAAAAACGTAAGTGCAACTTTAGACTGTTGGTGGCGCTAGAGGGTTGGAGTTAGAGACTCCAAATTTGCTGTGGGGACACATTGGACTGTCCTTTATCAGTGTGCCAAATTTCATAACTTTCCTACGTACGGTTCTATGGGCTGCCATAGACCGCAATGGCGGAAGAAGAAGAAGAATAATAATAAATATAGCTGCAAGCAGCAATACCGGGGTCAAGCCGAAAAGGGCCCAAAAGGATGTAAAATTGAGATTGGATAAGCAGACTGAAGAACCTAGTTAAACCAAGTTTAATTAGTGAAAAGAGCCCACCCCCGTGTCTCTACGGTGTTCCGATGCAGAGATATAGCTTTTGCAAAAACGGTTGATAAGGTATTCTCATTGGTTGCTAGGGAGTGAATTGGCAACCATCAGTGATTATAGTCAAAGCCATGAAAGGAATAATCCATGATGACTCATGGTTTTAGAAGTGTTGTTGCAGTAGTTTTAGGCAAAAAATGCGTTATTCTATCTCAAAACCAGTAGGCGGCGCAATGACAAAATTGTGCATGCAACCTCAGGTCATAACTGTGTTACATCTAGCTAGTTTTATGACTATACACTTTAGATTAGTGAAGAAACAGTTGTATGACCATAGGGCTGGCTTGATATCAAAGGTTTTGTTCAATTATAGGGCCACCTAGTGGTGCAAGCATACATTTTTTTTTGTGTGGCCTCAAAATATGCTCATACATCAGGGTATCAAATATGGTAAAAAAATCTCTTTGCGTTACGAAGTTATAGCCATTTATGTGTAAAAACACAAATCTTAAAGGTAATTTTTCGTTTTTTGCAATTTTCAGCCATTTCTGATGAAAATTTTAATACAATGCCAATAGAACTTTTTGTTCAAAAGGTAATGCAATATTCTTCCTATGATGTTTTCGAGTCGATCAGAATTACGCTCGCGGAGATATTCGCGCGTGTTTTTTAAGTGCTATTTTGCCGCGCAGGGTTAACCGTAAGGCCAATTCTGGCATGTTTGGTATCGTTGGACTCGGCAACTATTCAGGACTCCAAGGAAACAAGTCCCATGAAAATACGTCGATCACAGCCAAAGTTATAGGTGTGTAAAACATTCGTCTTACCACTAGGTGGCGCTGCGACGAAACTGGGCATGCGCTCTCAGTTCCTGACTGGCATCACAAGTACCAAGTGTCGTTTCAATAGGCTTAAGTTTGGCGAAGATACAGCCTCAAATCCGTTTTTTTGCACTCTACGTAAAATTTGTTGACGCGGTTTACGCAAACAGATTGGCGAATCGACATGAATTCCATAACTTTTTGCCGTGAGGGTCTGTAGATGCTACATACCGATTTTCGTGGAAATCGGGCAAAAGCTCTAGGACGAGTTCGCAAAAGTAGGTTTTACGAATAATTCAAAATGGCGGAAAAATTTTCATGACGGAAAATGACGTCATAGGATCCAGTCGAATCGTCTTGAGCCAAGGAATCAGAGGAAACAAGAATTTCGTTTCTAGGACGTACGGGTCAGAAGTTATAAACAAAAACGTAAGTGCAACTTTAGACTGTTGGTGGCGCTAGAGGGTTGAAGTTAGAGACTCCAAATTTGCTGTGGGGACACATTGGACTGTCCTTTATCAGTGTGCCAAATTTCATAACTTTCCTACGTACGGTTCTATGGGCTGCCATAGACCGCAATGGCGGAAGAAGAAGAAGAAGAAGAAGAATAATAATAATAATAAGAAAACTAACAAATACAATAGGGGTCTTCGCCCCTTCGGGGCTTGACCCCTAATAATAAGAAAACTAACAAATACAATAGGGGTCTTCGCCCCTTCGGGGCTTGACCCCTAATAAGAAAACTAACAAATACAATAGGGGTCTTCGCCCCTTCGGGGCTTGACCCCTAATAATAAGAAAACTAACAAATACAATAGGGGTCTTCGCCCCTTCGGGGCTTGACCCCTAATAATAATAATAATAATTATAAGAAAACTAACGGATACAATAGGGGTCTTCGCCCCTTCGGGGCTTGACCCCTAATAATAAGAAAACTAACAATAACAATAGGTGTCTACGCCACTTCGTGGCTTGACCCCTAAAAAGATTCTTAAAAAAACTAAACTCAGCCTTGAATTTACCCCTATTCTGAAACCTTTTGCTCTTATTCTACTGTTCCACACCTAATTACATTAAAATACAGAAGATTCACTTACCTCTGAACAAACTCTTTCCTCAATGGACAGCATCCACATGGATCATGTCATGATTGAATGTCCTGAACAGAAAGTACAATTGTTACTGATTTGGACACAACTTTTTATTCTGAAAACAAAATCTTTTGTCAATAAAGTCCAGGGACACCTCTGCTAAATAAATACAATTATTAAATTTCTTATAACCAAAGTCTGAATATTTCTGTTTGTATATTTCTACATGGCAAACTAAGACAATTGTGTACATGTTGTGTATGGTCGTGTTACAGTGTTGTGTGTGGGAATTGTGAATGAGTGTATACATGGGTATTTAAAGAAACTGTAGTGGTAAAGTGCAAACTTACCGAACATAATGTGCTTGGTGTGTGTCTGGTGTCACCCGTTGTGCCTCCACATCTGCCTTAACTCCTGAAAAGTGCAATGACACTCATGTAAACTACAAATAAAAAGTGATCAGCACATTCCTGTGTACTTTTACATGTGACGTGAAAGCATTTAATATTGCAGTCAAAAAAAATACATGACTTGTAACTGTACATCATGTACTTGCCTGGTGCCTTTAAAGATGATCCTTCTTACCCAATCCGACTTACAAGCAAAAAGACTGTAAAAAAGAAAAATGTTACAAAATCTGTTAGCCATAGAAATAAGTAGACATTGTGAAGGAAATGGTAAAAGAAAACTTAGTAACACTTTACTATAAGAGTTTATTCCTGAACATTTGGTAATGCCTTAGCTAATATGAACTAACAATGAACAATATATTTTACAACATTAATAATATTTGATAATGTTCATTGTGCAGAGACAAAGTGATTGATTTAAAAATGTATTAAGTGTTTAAATCTAATATCATGCTATCCTAACAAATAAAACTTTTTTTAATTACTGTAAGTGTTAAGTCAGTTGTAAAACAAATATATATATATATATATATATATATATATATATATATATATATATATATATATATATATATATATATATATATATATATATATATTAGTTGTTATATTATATATAAATATCTAAATAAGTCTTTTTTAATTATTATTCTATAACATATTGTCTACAGAAAATCTCTGAAAATGTCTCGTTTAGTGCAGAAAATAGCGATTTATAGTGACAAGGTAAAAAGACTGTCCCTTTAATGTTTTACCCGGACGGCTGCGGTGTAACACTATTTCACGCAAAGTTTTTTAACAAGTTAGTAGCTAGCTGCTCACTTTAAAGATAAACATGATCGCCTAAATCTGAGCAATCCTGGTGATGCCAGTTTCCTACACGATGTTATAATGGACTAACGTTATTTTACATCCAGAGATGAAGGATCAGATGACAGAGACGAGAAGACAAAGGTACGTAAATGCGGAGCCCATTCTCTTTTCGTGCATTGATTTGATGTGTTTTGGAAACTTATATACAGTGTAGCAAATGGCTCGGAGTCAGATTGGGGCCATTTGGCATCTGGATTTCAACAGCCCTAAAATTGTGATAATTAGATAACCCTGTCTCCTCTATCACCTATCAAGGCTGTAAAGTGGGCGACAATTAAAACAAATGCCGTCGTAAAAGGAGGTTCAAAGGAGTTCCATCAGAGCCGATGGAATGACGACCGCCAGAGACACAGCAGGGGGGCACAGACTATATGTCTGTGATGAAACCACATTTAAAGATCACAATGAGCTGTTTAAATGTATATATATTTTATATCCCTTTACTGCATGATCGTGTATGTGTGATGTAACTGTGTGTTAACACTTTAGTTAGATTTTGTTCACTGTAGCATGGTTCATATCTTAGGTATGAAATTATTATTCAACGTGATCTTAAACCCATGTCTTGTCTAGTATCAAATTAATCCACTCTTTATTTCCTAATCATTTCTATGTATCATATTACCATAAGCCGCATCAATGTCATTTAATATCGATTTGAAGAGTTATGGAAACAAACTTTTATCATTTGGCATTTACGCAAATGTGATGTCTGAAAGAACAAAGGCTTGTTTCCCGCGCGATCGAACACTTCGCACATTGGTCATTTCACCTAAAATGGGCTGGGCGCGTGAAAGGTCAAAACGGCCTATCGTCCAAGCCATCGTTGCTCAGTTGCTCAGCGCTCAGTTGCTCAATCGCTCAATCACCCAGGAGCGCTCAGTCGCTCGGTTACTCAGGTAACCCGTCAGCGCAGTTTGGAAACTCGCTGAGACTCACCCAGAGTCCCTCGGATTCATCATCTTTTCTCTGAGCCCTGTCCTACTCTTCGGGACAGTAATTTCCTGGCTTGCACTTTGCACTTCGAGTTCGGACAATTTACGCGGAACACTCCGCCATACGGAACAACCAAACGGACTTACGAGCACACCTGGATTATCTCTCTCTCTCTCTCTCTGCTCGCACCCGCGCGCACCAGACACGTCGTACTACATCATAAAGAGCCAAATGCAAGTATTAACCTTGTTCTACTCGCTGATGTTTAAGCTTTACCCCTTACGAAAATTAAGGCGATCCTTAGAGATTTTCCGATGGTTTGTGCAGATGTTAAGCAATAGTGTTTTTGCCAATCTTTTACTCTCTCTCTAGCTTTTCAGTCTTTTCTTTCTCATCTATGTTTTATGTTATTGTATATGTGTATGTTTAGTTAGTCGTTGTGTGTACTTCGTTTTGTAGTTAATAAACCGGTTTTGCATTTTCACAATTGAATTGTTTCTGTGTTCAATGCTCACGAAATTAAAGTCACTATTTCTGCCTTTTGATCCAGCTACACGCTGCGAGTAGCACTGTATATCAGTAAGAAGGTTAATTTTAAAGGCCATGAAATTAACATTTCTTAGACGTTAATATACGATTATGGATATATGTCTTCGGTGGACGAACATATTAATTAATTGTTATTATTAATTCTGCTACGCCAGGTAAAACCTGATAAACTTGTATAATTAATTACAGTTAGTTATACATAATATTCCCTTTTGAGCTAAAATCTAAGATTCCCTTGGGAATCCCCGTAGTATTACAGTCGGAGGTTTATATTGTTTCAAATAACTTTATTCCCCTCCTCCCGCTGAATCGCTACATATTAATGGTGGAGAAAGCGCGGGCAGATTTAAACATTATTTCTGAGCAAAAACAGTTAACAGGTCAAATGTGTTTTGCATTGTGTGAATGAAAAGAACTATCAGCTATAACTGTGTTCGTTCTTATATTGGTATGAATGAAAATGTAATTTCCTGTATCATTTTCAGGACATAACAGACTTGCGCCCCTGTTATGTATAGTTAACTGCAGTCTTTAAGGTAACCGCATTACCGTCTGATTCCGCCTAATAAAGAGTATAATTCCTTTATTTAGAGCGAAGCGGTGGTCGAGTGAGTACTCCCATCTGATAAGGCCTTTTTGTTATCTCCAGGAAATTATTTACAATTTGAGAAGCTGTCTATTGTATTTTTCCATTTTATTCACGTACGTCGATTTTTTTAAAATTTAAAGCACCGAGGGTAAGACTTTTCAATTTTAAAGGAGATAAACCTTGATCAAGTAACTTATGTCAACGGAGAAGAAAGCCCGTTAGACTTTTATTTATTGTGTGTCCCGGTAACGTAAGCCAAAACTGGCACCGGACGAACACAGCTCAAATTACATCCGTAGTCTTAGCAACGCAGTGGTCGCCGATGTAATTATTGTATGGAAGCGAATCTTTGTCAGTTTAAAGCGTACTACCTTGTTCTAACACTAGATGTCAGTCTTGAGTGTCTAACACTTCTACTTCTCTCTCACTTTACGCCTGACTTCCGCTTTCTTTGTTTGTTGGGCGAAATATCGCCATCTGGTGGGGAAAGTTCGTTTGGCCCTCTCATAAACTCTTTTGGGAAGTGTATGACAGGAGTCAAACTTGGATTTCTGACCTTACTTCGATATCTAGGTTATTTTACTACTTTGTAGTTTTGTTTCCTACATATTGAATGTTATGGTCTTAAATTATAAATAATAATTAATATTGCTGTGGCTTTATTAATTTATTATTTCTTTATTTTATTTTTATTTTTATTTATATTATTTTATTTTATTTCATTTTTGCTGTTCTCTCCCTCTCCTTACTATCTCTCATTTTCTTTTCTACCGTAGAGATTGCATTTTTAATTAAGTTTGAATTTAAATTTAATGCAGTTTGATTTATTTTTAAATTTTAATTGAATCAATTCTTTACTGTGAATAGAATCTAGCCCCATAAGTCCCATTCTCAGTGAATTCATTTATGTTCTAACTGGTGCAATATAGGATAAGCCCCCTGTCCCTCGCAAGTTGGGCCTAGCCCAGCCACTCTAGCTAAGCCACTCCCCTAGCTCGCATGACTTCATAGTGCCCTCTCCCTGTAAGGCCCTGTCATTAAATCTAGGGTAGAGAACCTGCTAAGCTAAAACAGGGACTTCCTTCTCATAACTATTTTCATCTCTTATCCTTTTCATTTCTCAGCCTTTTGACTTTGTCTGTTTGGCTGTCTTATTTTATTTTCAGTTTATTTATTTTTTTTAATCGCTTTTATTTTTTTATCCATTTTATTTTATTTGTTTTATTTTCAGTAATTTATCTTTCTCACCTTCTATTTCCTTTTTATTTAATTTTATTTTATCATTATAATTAATTAACTTTAATTATTTTGATCTTATTTTATTTTGGGCTGAAAGACCATATCTGCACAAACCATGAGAAAATGTATTAGTAATGCGAACGATTAACCAAATGTCTGAAGCGACCAGTAGGTTAAAACACATCGTCCATTCACTAAACTTTTTCCCTTTTTACCCACACTAATTATCTGCGCAGCCGAAGCAAGGCCCCGATAATAGTTTTTATTTGTGCCACTAGCTGATCACGTCAGTTAGACCCACATAGCCCATATTTTTTTTTTTATTTTAGCTCGTTAAAATTCTGCGGACTTGTATTGGCTCTTTGTGTTTTGTCACCCACCAGTGCGCCAACATGTCCAGATCACCCAGCCCTGCCAACCACTGTGACCAGCTGGAGGCTTGGCTCAACGATCCGACATCTGACCTCCTGCCCAATGTCACCAACGATCTGCAGCGCCGAGACCGAGAGCAACGGGATGGCAACCTGGACGAGATCATAGCCCGTGATTCAACACAGAGCTACAGCCACAAGGAGATGGCAAGGATCACAGGTGCCATCGCTCACAACCTCATCATCCAGCTAAAGCGGGACGAAAGGAACGTCGCCCACCTGGAACAGGATGCAGCAACGCTGAAGCTCCAAGCAAAGGAAGCCTGGAGGAATCAGGAGGACGCGCAGACTCGTCTAGATTGGCTGACACAGGAATCCAAGGATCAGCAGCAGTTGATTGAGGAGGAACACAAGAGGATAAAGAATGAGGCGAGACAACTTCACAAGGCCATCTCACAACTCCACACAGACACCGAGCACAGAGAGCAGCAGGAAAAGACCGCCAAAGAGGAGCTGGGAAAGCTCATGCAGGCCAAAAGTCTTCTGGTAAGAGCCAAGGCAGAACAGAAAGAACGTGATGCCAAGTCCAAGGCCTACGAAAACCACCTGCAAGCTGCTCAAGCTGAAATTCAAGTTCTTGTTCAGCAACATCCCCAACCTAAGGACGAACGTGATTCCGTCCAAAAAGAACTGTTATATGGTTTCAGAATGCAAGCTGAACCATTGAGAGAGCAAGCATCATTCTCCTCTCATCCAATCAGTGTCTCTGCACTCCCCCACCAAAGTTTCCTGCTGAAAAAGAGGGGGGTGAGAGCCCACTGTTAAGAACTTTGCCAGCCAGCATCCACAACCCTCTCACAAGAACACAAGGGGGGTGGGGCCAACACCTTTCCCAACAATGTCTACAGACACACGGCATGGCCCAAAGACCTTGACAAGCTGGCTAGAAACAGTCCAACATTTAGTCCAAACACTGCAGGTGTCCATGACATCCACGCTTACCTGCAGAACATTGACTTTTATGTGCACACGCTGCCGAATGTAACCACGAGAGACCAGCTGTATCTGCTATGGATTACTTCCAGCCGTTAGGTGAGGAGCTTCCTGGACCGGCAGTCAGAAAGTGTCAAGTTGGATTATAAGCAGCTGCAAATGGCCTTGATAGAAGAGTTTTCAGATCCAGAATCACGATGAGGACTTATCGCTGCAATGGACTTAAAACAAAGCAGAAATTAAACTCCACAGGCCTACTACTACAACTGACTTTCAGTCTACTCCAGCTCACAAAACGAGCCAAGAATGGAGGAAACATCAAGATCCTCCCCCTGCAAAGCTTTATTTTACCGTAATGCAACACTTAGGATTTATGGCCTACCCTCACCTGACGACAACCAGACAGCTGCAGGACTTCGTCCATAAAGCCTACGGTAAACAAAAGCCACCTCTGAAAAGACTGTCATCCTTTCTTTCTCTGAAAATTACCCCAAAACGGCGACTGGAGGGCGAACAACAGCGCCACAGTGAAGGACATTTCAGCAGAGAGCCAAGAGGGTCGAAGGACTTCACAGCCAAGATCATCAGACAGCCAGAGGACAGCGTCCATGGAAACCATCCTGCCCCTGTCAGAATGAGAAGTCCAAACAGTCAACAGATGGACCAGGTTCGACACACAGTGAACAAAGCTAAGTCTGAACTGTCACAAAAGCAAAGCGACACATACACATCTGAGTCAGCAGAGATTTTGAAAATAGTGAAGAAGTCAAATCCAAAGGAGGCCTCACAAGGAGGACCGCGAGGATGAACCGAACTATTTATCACTAGCAGCAGCACTGGAATACAGCAAGAACTTTCCAGAAAACCCTCCTGCAAGCAACACTTAAATCTCTGGCACTCATCACGTTACCATCGATCCAGTCACCGCAAAAATCAGAGACTTTGGCACACAAACTGTATTTCAAACATCAACCAGTCAGGTTTAGCAGGTACCAGAAAAGTGCTGTGTTAGACATCTGTTTCCCTACAGAATCACTGAAGACCAGCCTTAACTGCCTTTCAGTTACCACACAAAACCTGGTACTAAGGCCCTGGGAAACCTGAATGAGAGAGGAGTAGCTAAAAGACTCTATTTAGCAACCACCGTGAAACACAAGGTCAGATTGGAAACCCTCGCCAACACTGGAGCTGATCTAATGCTGATGTCATTCCAGCTTTTCACAAGACTCCAGAACAAAGATGAAGCACAAGATCTGACCCTCAAACCACAAAGGTGTATGCTGAATATGCAGTCTCACAGCCAAACTGCAACAGGTGCTTTCCATCCACCTGACCATCGGTCCTATGAGACTTCTACACCCTGTGTAAATCTTACCAGTGGACACATATCCTCTTTTCATTGGCAAAGATTTTTTTAGATAGTTTTGAGCCTTTAACAGACTTTAAAAAGTAAAAATTTGGGCTCAGGTGAGAGAAATTCTACCTTTTCACTCAGAAAATCATCTGAAGTACATTGCCAAGTCACAAAGTTATGGATTAGCCAGTCGCGAGAACATCGTCTCAGACCAAAAGTTCAAGTTCACTGTTGTGCACATTACAAACAGCCCACCCACCCGCCCAACTGTGATTGCACTGACCTGCGGCCAACACACGCCCACCACCACAGTGCCCATCACATAGCCACTTACACTGGCTCCACATATCTCAAACAGTGACATAGCTGCATTACATGCCTCTGACACCACCATACAAGCTATGTCAACCACCTCTCAGACCCCTCCACCTGCCCTATCATGAACTCTGACCTCATTGCTACACCAGCCCTTAGATGTCTTAACGACATGTAACACCTGCTGCATATACAACATCACATCCTCTTATATGTCCCTGACGACCGCACTACACCAAAGCATGTGGTTCTTCATTGACATAGGGGGGTCCTACAGATGTATGCGCATGACACAGCATGTGCCAGACACCAAGTCGCAAGAGCCACGTACAAACCACTGAAACAGGTGGCATACTGGCCCTGGATGCAGCAGGACTTAGCAGAATGCATCAAAGGATGCCTGGTTTGCTGCTAACTACAATCGGCTAACCCAAACCACAGAGCACCACTGCAAAGAACAGGTGCTAATTTTGGTCAGACTTTAAGACTTTTAGGCTGGGTAAACTGCTACCCAGGTCGACGAGGGGCAACAAACATTTACTCATGGTCATTTGCCAATTCACACAGTGGGTCGAGCCTCCCAGCACCCAATGACACTGCTCAAAACACAGCACCTCTACACATGATCCACATCTTCGCCAGGTTCGAACTGCCACTGAGAGTCAACTCAGATAGAGGTACCCATTTCACAGCTGAAATTATTAAAGATGTGTGGAAACCCCTAGGCGCACACGCCCAACTCCACATCAGCATCATCCCTCCTCATCGGACCAAGTTAAAGAACCAAGCAGACTGTGGCTAGCATGTTAAAGAAATGTGTCTCAGCAAATCAGATGGACTTTGATCGGAAACTCCCCTTTAGTGTTATGGCTATCAGATCGACCCCAAATTAATTTACTGGTGTGTCTCCCTTCAAACCATTGACGGGACGGCAGATGACACTGCCAGTACACCTGTTGTACCAACCTTGAGATTCCAATCTCATCACAGCCAACACCACTCACCAGAATCCCAATGAACTTCACAGGCATCTGGAACCCTTCGCTTCCGCCCGGGAACAGCTACAGAAGATGGCTGAGGGCTAGAAGGCATACTACGACTGGAAGTCATCATGAGAGGAACTGGACGCGTGGATGACGATGTTTGGTACAACAGCTTTGCACAGCCACTTCACACAACTCACCAGTGACTGTCAAAGGAAGTTCTGCCACGCTGGACAGGACCCCATCAGATTGTGGACAAAATCTCTGCTGTTGCATACCAGACCAGGATGGACAGGGATGAGAAAGAAACAATCTTCAGATGGGTCCATTATAACACAACCAACACACTAAACATTGAGGCATAACAGAAAAGGGGGGACTAGTTCCAACTAGACCAAACCGCCTCCTTACTGCCTCCCCACCAAACAAGCAGCTGCATCTTGCATCAAACCTGCGCAGGTGCAGCCGCACAAAAGACATTCACCATCTCTGCCCAAGCATTCCTTTTTATTTTTAAGGACAACACTGATGACATCTATGGGCTGCAGCCCATGAAGATCGACTCTCGTTGTCCTGCCTCAGCTAAACCACGAGCCGAGGTCACTAACACCCAAGCAGAAATCGTAGGTGACCGATGGCTGGTCAACACCCCAGCCAGCACAGCCATTTTGACCTACGACCAACACGACACAGCCACCCGCATCAGTCTACCAAACCAGACGATGTGGATTCAAGTTCCAAAGGATGCGATTCTTCACATCGATGAACTCGCACTCTATCACCTTCCCAGTGAGGAGTACCACACCGAACTGGAAATTTCAACTTTCTTCAGGGACCACAACTTCACTTTAGACCCTGAACTGGAGATGAGGATTGCAGAAGGGGGGACCCAACTAATTGATGTCACGCCCATTGACACTGCCCTCCAGGCACTTGCTCGGATGCCAGCTATGCACAGCCTCCCTGTTGTCCGAGCCTGGACCGCCGCTGACACGGTACTGTGCCTCTCCACAGGAGTAGGATATGCCCTTACTCTTGGCCTCGCTTTCATCCTGTACCGAAGAGTCAGTGGGATGCAGGAAACAGTGAACAAGTGCACAGCTGCCCTCCCTCGAGCCTTCAAGCGGAACCGTGGGAAGCAAGACACACAAGCCGAGCAAGAGCCCAACCTCATCGAAATCACCCCTCTGCAGGCACGCAGAAGCGCTGCAGAAAATTAAGATACACCTGCCATCCAGACCAAATGACCTGTCCAACCATCGCCTATTGAACCATCGCCCACCAAAGTCTCTCAAGACCCTGGTGGCCATGAAGGGGGGATATGTAGCAAATGGCTCGGAGTCAGATTGGGGCCATTTGGCATCTGGATTTCAACAGCCCTAAAATTGTGATAATTAGATAACCCTGTCTCCTCTATCACCTATCAAGGCTGTAAAGTGGGCGACAATTAAAACAAATGCCGTCGTAAAAGGAGGTTCAAAGGAGTTCCATCAGAGCCGATGGAATGACGACCGCCAGAGACACAGCAGGGGGGCACAGACTATATGTCTGTGATGAAACCACATTTAAAGATCACAATGAGCTGTTTAAATGTATATATATTTTATATCCCTTTACTGCATGATCGTGTATGTGTGATGTAACTGTGTGTTAACACTTTAGTTAGATTTTGTTCACTGTAGCATGGTTCATATCTTAGGTATGAAATTATTATTCAACGTGATCTTAAACCCATGTCTTGTCTAGTATCAAATTAATCCACTCTTTATTTCCTAATCATTTCTATGTATCATATTACCATAAGCCGCATCAATGTCATTTAATATCGATTTGAAGAGTTATGGAAACAAACTTTTATCATTTGGCATTTACGCAAATGTGATGTCTGAAAGAACAAAGGCTTGTTTCCCGCGCGATCGAACACTTCGCACATTGGTCATTTCACCTAAAATGGGCTGGGCGCGTGAAAGGTCAAAACGGCCTATCGTCCAAGCCATCGTTGCTCAGTTGCTCAGCGCTCAGTTGCTCAATCGCTCAATCACCCAGGAGCGCTCAGTCGCTCGGTTACTCAGGTAACCCGTCAGCGCAGTTTGGAAACTCGCTGAGACTCACCCAGAGTCCCTCGGATTCATCATCTTTTCTCTGAGCCCTGTCCTACTCTTCGGGACAGTAATTTCCTGGCTTGCACTTTGCACTTCGAGTTCGGACAATTTACGCGGAACACTCCGCCATACGGAACAACCAAACGGACTTACGAGCACACCTGGATTATCTCTCTCTCTCTCTCTCTGCTCGCACCCGCGCGCACCAGACACGTCGTACTACATCATAAAGAGCCAAATGCAAGTATTAACCTTGTTCTACTCGCTGATGTTTAAGCTTTACCCCTTACGAAAATTAAGGCGATCCTTAGAGATTTTCCGATGGTTTGTGCAGATGTTAAGCAATAGTGTTTTTGCCAATCTTTTACTCTCTCTCTAGCTTTTCAGTCTTTTCTTTCTCATCTATGTTTTATGTTATTGTATATGTGTATGTTTAGTTAGTCGTTGTGTGTACTTCGTTTTGTAGTTAATAAACCGGTTTTGCATTTTCACAATTGAATTGTTTCTGTGTTCAATGCTCACGAAATTAAAGTCACTATTTCTGCCTTTTGATCCAGCTACACGCTGCGAGTAGCACTGTATATCAGTAAGAAGGTTAATTTTAAAGGCCATGAAATTAACATTTCTTAGACGTTAATATACGATTATGGATATATGTCTTCGGTGGACGAACATATTAATTAATTGTTATTATTAATTCTGCTACGCCAGGTAAAACCTGATAAACTTGTATAATTAATTACAGTTAGTTATACATAATATTCCCTTTTGAGCTAAAATCTAAGATTCCCTTGGGAATCCCCGTAGTATTACAGTCGGAGGTTTATATTGTTTCAAATAACTTTATTCCCCTCCTCCCGCTGAATCGCTACAACAGCGTGTAATGCATCTGAAGTGGTGGAAACAATATGCCATAAAAATGTATTGGACAACTTACTGGGCGTGTAAAACGCTTTAGAGAAGATATTCTCTGCTTTTGCTATATACCGTAATATAATAACAACAACAATAAGCGCGGCAATCCCTTTCGTTCATCTGATATTAATGAGCCCAGGTCTGAATTATATTTGGTCGAAGTTAAAGCTGCGATGAGTTTGATGCATGTATCCAGTTAAATATGAGGTTTCTTGTTTTCACTTCTGTGGAGTAGTTCGGTACTATGCTGTGTACGGGGTGTCAAGTCCTATCTGTTTACAACCACGAGTCAGCCTTGCCAAACAGTCGAACTTAATACTTTTCTCTGACGCTAACTGAACGGATGAAACGCCGAGATAAACGACCGTTATGCTGGGACCGCAAGACCGCGCTGGCGGGTTGTCTTTGTCCATTTCGTTAAAAATAGTTTCATTATCACCACACTTTCAACACAATATAAACTCACCAAACCGTCATAATTTAGTTAAAACAACCCTATATTCATTAAAAAAGGTGTAAATCGAGTTAAAGCAGCGGTAGACATCTGTGTGTAACGTTAGCTTACTTTCTGAGGGAGATTGAAACTTTGTTGGCGACCGTTTTTCGCTCTCATTGCACGTTTAAAACAATATTGTGACAAACTATTGACAACATTCTTAAACTAAAAATTAAGTTTTAATGAAACAGAAATATTTCAAACTTACCGAACTGACAGAAATCAATCGTCCTCCTTCAGCTGCAGCCAGGAGTTGTGCTCTCCCTCTGTCTGTGTGATTTGACGTTGGCGCACTTTCTCTGATTATTGCAAGTACACCTGGCACATTACAGCAATGGCTACAGCAAGGTTACATCAAGACCAAAATATACTGTAAAATTTTCCCGCTCAAACAAATTTACCCAGAATGCATTATGAACTGCAGTACTGTACTGTAATGTACACATACAGTATAGTACTGTGGATTTTTACAGTACAGTGCTGCTAAATCTACAGCGACATCTAACAGTGTAGTTTCCACCCTAATTTTCACGTTTAGCGCCGCGTTGTTTAAATAGCAAATGCATTTGCGCCCCCTTTTGCGCCCATGGGCGTTGTGGTCTGAAAACGTTGCTATTTTGAGGCAACTAAAATAGACTACGCCATTGACCAACAAAAACCTGGTCTAAAGTCTAAAGTCAATGGCGCAATGTGTTTTATGTTATTTAAAGAGCGCATTAGTAAAATGCGCCTATACACGGGAGGACAACGCGGGTTTGCTTATCACAAGGTACATGAATGCGCAGCAGCACAAAAATGCTTTTAAATATGAAAGATTAAAGGATTGAATGTAAAAGATTATTATTGAGTCTCTTGGACATAAATGAGGACAGATTATGAGACGTTAGAAGGCACAAAGAGCTGCTTCACCTGCAGCCTGGCAAGTAAATAAATGCTTTGCTTTGAACAAATGCGTCTGTTTTTAAATGTTTTTTTTTATGCTACCTCACGGATTTATTGTATATGATTACTCTGTACCTGTGGATATGGTGAGATGAGAAACATTTTTAAGTCACGCTTAAAAAAACTCTTTGCTAAAAAACCGCTGTCCAAAGTGCTGAAACGTGAGAAGAGCCGTTTGTAAATTCTTTATCTCCTGTTTGTTACAAATAAAGTATTTTTAGAGTACAAACCTTATCTTACATACTTGTAAATTATGTTTTGATGATATTGGATAGCCATACATTTAAAGCAATTACAAGCCTGCTTTTTACTTCCATGACTAAAAGAAAACGGGTTTTAAAGGTTTTAATAAAAAAATAACAATTTCAATACAAGTGGAAAAACAACATAATTATTTAACATTAATCTTAAACTGGGGATCTTCTTCCTCCGCTTAGTTTTTCAGTTTACAAAGTCCGTCATCTAAATAGGGATTAGACATAGCGCCAGCGCAACTTGCTTTTAAAGGGGATGAGAGCTGTGACTCTCATTGGTTTACTGCACGTTACGCCCAAAATACTCCCATTACAATAGGACCTACCCTTTTCGACCATGCGCTTGGCGCAAAAACCATTTTTCCCGTCGTTAAATTAGCAAAAGTGGATTCGGACACGCCCATTTAGATGTTGCGCTGTGCGCTTTAGACAATGCGCTTAGATCGTTAAAATAGGGCCCATAGTGCAGAAACAACAAGTTTCTGCAAGACTTTGCCTGTTAGGCAAATGAAATTAAACTGAGTAAAGCTCCCCATGTCACTCTTAATAGAAGAGACTCCCAGCTATATCTGCCAATCAATGACATTTTAATAGGGAAAAGGCAATTTCTTCAACTTACCATGATAGACTAAATTGTCAACTACTAATGCAAAGTTCAGCATCAACTTTGATCAGTTCTACTAATAATACGGTTCCATCGACCCTGCATGATTTACCAGATTTGTAAACGTATCAAACCGTAGCAGGAAGTGTCTGGAATTCTAAAGGTAGTCGTCGTACATTAGACAGCAATTACTTGTTTATATCATCGCAGCAGATGGACTCAGTCGGGAGAAACCTGAAATTGATCAGGGTGCTGAGTAATGGAAATCTGATCCGTATCAACTAGAGAGCAGCACTCCTATCTCAGCAGTGATGACAGGTGAATGGAGGTATTTTCTGTTGGATCTTGATTCTTTTTAGACTTGCTATTGACCTGTTGGACCAGGCCGCTGCGCTTTAAATGTTCTTTCTCTGTCTTCAGATGAATGAATCACGGAGTGATTCATTTATCTTGTCATTAAGAGTTCATGATGTCAGGCAAAATTCATGATATTTTAAAATAAGAATCGCATTTTGAGTTAATGCTCATTTTTGTTTCTTTTTGTGTGTGTGTGTGTCTGTGTGTGCGTTTGTTTGACTGGCATACAACTAATTAAAGTTTTGATGGGTTTAAAAGTTTTATGACAAAGCACATAAAATACTCTACTGAAAATGACGTGATTGTCAAGTATGGTAACTCACACTGTCAGCTGTCAGAAAAATGGACAAAAAATGGTCCCTAGCTGTCACTGGCATAGTACCATTTTTAAAAAAGTACAGCTTTGCACCTAAAGAGTTCACATTAGTCCCTCACAGATACATACAGTATACATACAGTATTATTATTTTAAAGGTATTCACTGCACCAAATCTACATCTGTACCTAATGGTACATATTAGGACATTAAATGATTCTGCTCTGGTGACAGCTGGGATACATATTTTGTTTATATTTTCTAACAGTGTATACTTAAAATGTAATCTCTGCGTATAACCACGCACGCACACACACACACACACACACACACACACACACACACACACACACACACACACACACACACACACACACACACACACACACACACACAAGAGTGGGAAGCTACCACTGCAGCACCCAGGAAGCAACTGACAAAGGTTGCCTTTCTTAAGGTCACATCAATCGCTACCTGCTGGCTGTGAAAATCAAACCGGTGACCTTTGGGTTACAATCCTGACTCTCAGGCCAGAACTGCCCTCTACATTCTAGAGTTCCAATATTTAGTTTTTAGGCATTGAAGGTATTAGTTTATGACACCTAAGATGTCAGCATTTAACACCCAGGGGTCGATAGTGGTGTTTGCGCCTCAAGGTTTTTTAATGTCTGTGAAGATTTATAATTATCCAACTTATTTTGGTCATACAAATAAAAGTAATGGATCATATGACAATTTTTACAGATTTTTAATGTTTGCCCAGCAGGTGCAGTGGCTTGTTTTATTACATTTGTAAGAAAGAAACATCACACTGTAAAAAATACTTTGCTGGCTTAAATTTTTTTGTTAAATCAACTCAGATTTGCAAGTCATGTCAACAGAGATGAGTTGTCACAACTTATAAAATATAGTTGAGAAAAGTCATCTTCATTTGATAAGTTATAACAACTCACCTGTAGTTATACCAATTCATCTCTAGTCAAGATAAATAATAATAAGTTGAAATGACTTGTAAATCTGATTTGATTCAACAAAAAATTTTAAGGCAGCAAACTATTTTTTACAGTGCACACTGTAAAAAATACTTTCCTGCCTTAAAAATTTTTGTTAAATCAACTCAGATTTACAAGTCATGTCAACAAAGATTAGTTGTCACAACTTATAAAATATAGTTGAGAAAAGTCAACTTAATTTTATAAGTTATAACAACTCACCTGTAGTTATAACAACTCATCTTTAGTCAAGATAAATAATAGTAAGTTGAAATGACTTGTAAATACGAGAATATAATTTGACACTACATGTTACATAACTAACAGCAAACAACATTTGGTTTCTAGCTAGCCGTTCCTGAGTGATAGCTTAATTTGGACCAAATTGCAACCTTGTTTCCCATTCTGGTGCTCTTTTTATTGTATTTAATTATTTTAGTTGGATAGATTTCATAAAATTTTTGTTTATTCAATGTTCATTGCTAAAGGATAAAATCATACAAATAATGGTTTAAACTGTATTTATTTCACAAATTAAACCTGCAAACCGTTCATTCATGGTGTTAATAAAGATATCAAAATGTATCTGCTCCAACAAATCACTCATGTACAGTCTTTAAAGTCCAGTTTTTAAATGCTTGATTGCCTAGTAATGCAATTTCTGTAAGGGTTTCTTGCTCCCCTGTTTTTTGCATGTCCAGTCTGGAAAATTTGTTAATATTGCTATTATTTAAGAGATTTGCGGCTGATCGGGTCATGATAATTATCCTCTGATCGCCACTGGAATTGTGATGAAAAATAAAGGAAAGCCTCATCATTAATGCATAACTGCCAATGCAGATCGTAATGTTTTCCTCTTCCCGAAAGAAACTGTTTGGAATTAGTTGTTTTCCAAAACGATTTAATGGGACAACAATGCTTATTCATACCCTCAATTTTACAACTTTAACCACATGTATATCAGAGTTGGAGACAAATTGCTCCATACAAGCAGCCAAGTTTCTTCTTTTCTCCAGCAGACATAGATTACATCTAAATGCACCAGTTTTTCCAACTCTACACATTTTTGCTGTGTGTGTCGTATAGGTTTCCAAACATGCCCGAGCTCATCATCATCATCATCACATGGCCATCAGTAATATGTCATTTTATTTGAGCCTCACAGCAAACACGTTGTTGTTGACTTCTATATTTGGACCGCATTAAAGTAGTGCCTGATTTACCAGAGCTAAGTCACAACCTGCAATTAATTGGGATGGACAGGGCTCATTGCACATTATAGCAAAACAAACTCAATCCTTTTTGACCTTCGCCCTATTAGTGACCGCCACTTACACCTGATTGTCTGTTGGGCATTAATACATAATAACCAGTTAATTATAGTGATTAACTGTTTCTACAGGGATGTTGCAGATCAGAGTAAGCATAAGGCATCTTAATCTCTCATAGATTCTCCCAGGTGAGTAAATAATAAGTTAGAACGAGAAAAAAGATGGATAGATCGTTTTTTGGGGAAATTTGCCATTCAGGAAGCACTGATTTATTATGCCATGCAATTAGTCCATCGAATTAAAGTTGTCCTCCTTCTCTGTGACAAGGTGATGTCAGGATGTGATTGAAGATTAGTGAGGTGGCTTGTTTCACTCCAGATCACACAACTTTCACACTGTGAAGTATTTTCAGAGTGAGTTCACATTTGAAGTATGACTGTGTGTTACTTATGCTATTGAACAAATGGGAAAGTCTCTTTAAAATGAATAGTTCACACAATAATGACAATTCGGTCATCGTTTACTAATCTTTATGTTGTAAATGTAAATGATGACTTTTTATACTCCCAAATGAAAAATCGCTTAAACATTCATATTTTTTAATGCAAAAAAAGAACATGCAAATTCTCCAACAGGGTTTTAAGACTACAAACTGAACAGCTTTATTGGAGAGGAGGCCAACTGGACCTCTAAGGCCTTCTGTCAATACACATACTCATCTCTTTCAAACCCTGTCTATCCTCTTTCTTTTCATCTTTCTGTTAGTCTCTTTCTCTCCCTCAGCCTGGTCTGTCCTACTTGGGACATTTGTGAGACAATGGCGCGAAACACAGCTAGATAAACCGAACAATATATTCATTTTTGTATGACGTGAATACTAAATAATCTCCTCTCTGACAATTCAGTGCTATTTTTGTCCAAACGAATATCAGGATGGCCAAGCAAATGCTGAATAGGGGGATAAAGTGGGTTTTGTGCTTCTAATAGAAATGATTAGGACTGGTGAAGTCGAAGAGGCGATGCAAAAGACGTTTATATGCTGGGATCAGGATAAACATCATTACATTAAGCAGTGGATGGTGATTATAGACAAGAGCAGATCTATTAGTGATTCTCATCACAAGATCCTAAATCGCTGTATAGGACCCACCTACCACCCGCGCATAACATCTCCCACGTTAAACAGGAATTCTGCAATGTTTCCACCTGTTCCTGTCTAATAAGAAAGCAATGAAATGGCCTCGTAAAATGTGGTGTAAATCTCTCAGGGTGCTAATATAAAGGTCCCTTCAGGCAGTTATAGGAGTTTGCCCTGATTGTGCAACACTAAGCATTACTGTTGCCTCCTTTAACATATACCATAAATGGCAGATTCATCAATTAGGGACACTTTTACTCCTTTAAAATGTTTTTGTTATATACATTACATGGATTGTAACAGATCTACTTTTAGATAATGTCAAAATCCTCCAGTGAATCACATTTAAAGTCACTCTACTGCGCTGACAAAGATGATGTAGTCAGTGAGACATAGTCTCATTTCCATGATACCAAATATGATTCATGATATCAAAAATAAACTCTTGTGTAATGACAGTACTGGTGGCAGTATGTTATATACAAAAGTTATATTAACTAACACATTGATGTGGCATATACACACCTTTTGCGTCTATGGTCAGGAGTTTTAGGCTATGTTTACCTGAAAATGATCTGAAGAGAAAACTCAAAAGTGGTGTTGCATTATCACTTTTTATTCCACGTTTATACAAGCGTTTTGGGGGGTGGATCTGCGGTGACGCAAAAGTGTGTAATATTCGATGTAGTATGCACTCCAGGCGACTAGGTGGCAATGTGAAGCACTGACACACAACAACACCAAGTCCACGCGCCTGTGTACAACCTTCTTCCTTTGCTGAGTCCCAATTCGCACACTATCCGTCCTAAATAGTATGCGAAACTAGAATAAGTACGTCCCAAATCGTAGTATGTTGAAATGCAACCCTATATCACGAAAATGCGTGACTATTTCACGCATGGACCAGCGTGACAATGTCACGCTTTGCCGCGTTTGAGCGTGAGCATGTCACGCTTTTCTGTTTGTGTCACTGTCACGTATTGGTTACTCAACTTTTTTTTCCTATTTTCAAACCATTGTCGCTTCGGTTTAGGGTTAGATTTGGTGCTTGTGTTATATGTCACTTTAAGTATTTGTCACTTTAAGTATTGGTTTATAAAAAAAAAGATACAATACTTATTCTTTTATATTTTCTAAACTTTAACCAATTGTCACCTGACGTTGGGGTTAGAGTTTGTTTAGGTAAGGGTGTCATTTTATGTAAATCTAACCCTAAACCGAAGCGACAATGGTAAGAAATTAGGACAAAAAAGTTGAGTAACCAATACGTGACAGTGACACAAACAGAAAGCGTGACATGCTCACGCTCAAACGCGGCAAAGCGTGACATTGTCACGCTGGTCCATGCGTGAAATAGTCACGCAATTTCGTGATACTGGGTTGTGAAATGAGTATCCCAAAGATACCCGGTTGGTCTACTATTTCCGGTTAGAAATCGAAGTGCAGATCAATGCACACTTTAACAGCTTATATTGTCCACAACCCATTGCGTGCGGGAGGGAGGAGCTTAACCACACTGACTTATTTGTAGTAATACTGTGGCTGTACAAATGTTAACTTTATTAGTCAAACCAAAGAAAATGGTTACTACACTTTTATTATAGTAAAAGCATGGTTCATTTACATCGTGGTATTTTTGAGTTATATACATAAGTATAAAATTGAGTATAAAATACGTTAAACAGCAGTTATACTATCAACTTTAAAATTTTGACTTTAAAATAAGTAGCTTTTGTTACACATATTGCACGTGAACGTCAGAACCATGTTCCAGAACGTTCATACTCTTTTGTTACATACTCAAAATTATGAACGTTTTCCTCACAAAAACAGTACATACTTTAAGGTCGTAGTATAAGTAGGCGAATTGGGACTCAGCGCTTGTTCTTCCAGGTCCAAAGCCGTCTGGTTTGCCTCCGACGAATTGGCGCATCAACAGTTTGATAGAGGTAATTAATGGGCCTTCTTTGATCAGTAATACAAGCTGTGAATATTTCGTACAACTGCTGGAAAGACTCTTGTATATTATCAGAGCTGCTATGGCAACTTGAAGGTCCGACGTATGGAAATAATCCGACATGTTTGTTGTTATTTTCCTGAACTGGCGTATGCCTGTGACGTAAACGCGTAAGCTACAAGATCCACCTTGAGCAGACATTTTTTACCCTTAAGACGAGAACACGATGTTAGAACGTTTTTAAGATTTCCACTCTTGAGGGTGTTTTCACTTTTTTTGCGTTTTTAAGCCCCAAAAACGCTGTCGCTGTGTAAACGAAAGGCACATCAGATAAAAAATTATGTTTTCACCCTCGAGCGTTCTCATGTAAACAGGGCCTTAATGATGTAATTTGGGTCACTCACTTTCTTTTTGACCACATAGGGTTCAGCAAACTTTGCCTGGAACACAGGACCACACTCTCAGAAAAAAAGGTAGAAGAAGGTACAAAAGTTGTCACAGGGGTGGTCTTTTTTCAAAAAGAACCTAAAAGATGCATATTGGTACCTCAATGATACATATTGGTACTTTAGAGGTACATAGTGGTACCTGAAAGGTACATATCTGTAGAAAATGGTTCATATTAGGACCTTTGTAAAAGGTACTGTCCCAGTGACAGCTTTAGTACCTTTTTTCTGAGAGTGCAGGAGTGAGACAGCAAGTGTGCCTCCTCCCACAGTTGCCATGGTTACCAGCAATACTATGGAAGAAGGCGGTTTGAGTAATAGAGAAATTCAAGTTTAATCCACAGGGAACATCAGGGGCAGATGTCACTCTAAAGGACACCCTTGACACATTTCACCTCTGCAAATTTCATCATTGTCAGACAGGCTCTGCTGTTAATATTTCCTGTTTCACAACCATGATAAGTTAACACCCAAAATGATTTGAAATATTTTGATTAATTTATTTCCCTGACTTTTTTGACACAAAATAAATAATGGCATGGTAAAAAGCAAAAATAAAAGAGAAAAAAATTGGGAGTTTGTATCAAAGCATAGCTCCATAGCTTAGTAAACGTAAGATAAATAAACATAGTTTTATGTTTATAACACATAATTTTGTAACGGTTGTCATAACTGTCAAAACTGTGCATCAATCTGCAGTTTTAATATCCACCAGACCGTGCTGGACACACTTGATACAAGAAAAAAAGCTAATCTCAAAATAAGGTTTATGAATGCTTCTGCTTTCATGTCTTTAGTGGTCACTTTATATTTGATTATGCTGATTCATGACACACACCATCATGGGCTGTAAAAGCGTTTCCATGACAACAGTTTGCAGAGGTGTCTGTCCAGAAAAGTAGAGGAGGATTCACAAATCTGCACACCTCATTTCAGCCAGATAGAGACAGGGAAAGAAAGAGAGATAGAGCCACAGTACCTCAACAATTTACAACAATGATGGCAAGCCTACACTTTAAATGGCTTCTCGGAGATGAAAAGCACTGAAAAGGCTGTGAAAGAAAAACAATCATGGACCTATTCATCCAACAACTAGTGTTGTGTAAAATAAGCAACTTCATATACTGTACAGTATGGTAGCCCTCTCTGGCAGTGGTCAAAATAACCATCATTTTATTTTATATTCACCCAGTGCAGTCTCAACCATCAACATACACCTCTCAACATCTATATGCTTTCAACAGTGTTATCAAACAAGAGTGCAAGAGCCATTTTCAAGTTTGCTTAATAAGAGAATGATCAATACCAATAAATGTATGACCCAAGCCGTAAAATCCCAACAAAGGTCATTTTGTGATTTACTGTTTTCTACATAAAATCATAATGTAAAAAACACATAACCTTGATATCTTCAATATTGACTGAGTAAGGTCATGAAATCAAACTCTGATGCTCCAAATCTGGATTTCACAGACATGCGTATTTGGAGTTTACAGCAATTATTTTTCCTCTTTCCTCATGCTCATTAGACTCGACATGTCCACTCTGCAAATATAGATTTTTGTGCTGAATTTAATAGGTTGACTCAGCACAGTAATTGTAATGAGCTGAATAAAGCCCTATTAGTTAAGGGGCAAAAATTACACAGTAATTGATTAAAAAAACACATTTCCCTTTTTGCAGATGTTGCAGCAACATTTCCTTCCTTTTGGACATTAAAGATTTAACAGGGCACAGAAAAGGGCCAAGCTTCCACCTCTCAACATCAGTGGTCGTGTAGCTTTGACATTTGCTCCATGTCCAATCGTTACAGTGTCTTGGGCTTACTGTAATCAGCTCGATCATTAACACAGGTGAAACATTTAAGCGTATTTGTTTACACAGCGAGTCATTTCGTCTGACCACAGCTTTCATTGAAAAGCTTTTCACAATTAGCCTCTAATGGCCATGCACCTGCGTATATTACCTAATGATTACTCTGAACATGTTACTGCTTACATTAGCACCAAGAGTGTAAGTGCCGAATTAATGGTTAATGATGTCATAGGCCAGCTGGTCGGAAATCTCTCTGAGTTTTTGTAATTATCTGGGCAATGTGTGTCATGGGGAGGTTCACGTAACCTCTTGCCCACTGACCCATGGGACAGGAACTCGGAAAGTATGGTTTCATCAATTTATATGCCAGAAAGTGAAAAAGTGCCGCAGTATCAATATTTTGCTAGAGCTGGAAAGGAGTGGATGCGTTCATAATCCATAATGGTCTAATGCAGCTGGCCCCTGCTCGAGCTGGCACTATGGTCCGTAATCTGTAAATGTAATTCAGCACATGCTCAAGTGAACATTGTATTTTATGGTTGCGCAAGACACGTGTACAAAAGCTAGCATTGCTCTGTGCTGATAAACGAATAAAGCACAGTTCATAGCTTCCATACATTCTTAAAAATAACCATTAAAGAACCATTTTTGGTTCTGCAAAGAACTATTTAGCTAAATAACCATTTATTTCTTATCTATGAAAAAGTTTGCAGTTGCTGGCCAAACATATGCCGCGTGTCCTTACCATAGGCGGTGCTTCGCAGTTGTGTTTGGGGGGGGGCACCTGCGTGCTCCCCTGCCCCCCCAAACCCCACCTATGGTCCTTAGTTGATTGGGAGGATAAAGACGGCTCCCTTTCGGACCCACCCATAAACGGCACACAGACTGAGTCAGAATCAGATTTCCCATTGGGAATTTAGCCGTCTTCCTTCTACCGTGTTTAAGCTGCAGTCTTACAACATGTCACATATTTGCTTTATATGACAGAATGTATACACTTTCTAATGATATTCTGTAAACTCATGCCATAAATTACCCTTAAAGTCATAAATGTCTATTTAACATGCATAGTACTCTTTTTCTCCTTCTGGTTTATTACTCATTTGTAATGCCTTCAAGCAAGATGAACACAATTAATGTACGAGTCAATAATATAATTACTTTTTTATTTGAAGACATCAAGCTAGATACACTGTCAGAAGAAATTTTGACAAAATGGACCTTGCTGTCACTGTGGTGATACTCTCAAAAAAAGCATACATTTGCAACTAAAGCAACCTGATCTCACGAATTTCCGTGGCATAGTCACGGAATTTTGTGCTCATTTTTCCGTGGCATTCTCACGGATCTCCGCATTTTTCCGTGGCCCTGCTACGGACTGTCTTTTTCCGTGGCATTCTCACGGATTGGTTACTCAACTGTTTTGTCCTATTTTCTTACCATTTTCGCTTCGGTTTAGGGTTAGATTTACATGAAATGACATCCCTACCCAAACCCAACTCTAACCCCAACGCCAGGCGACAATTGTTTAAAGTTTAGAAAATATAAAAGAATAAATCAGAAAAAATTATATAAACCAATAGTTAAAGTGACATACTAATGCAAACACCAAATCTAACCCTAAACCGAAGCGAAAATGGTTTGAAAATAGGAAAAAGCAGTTGAGTAACCAATCCGTGAGAATGCCACGGAAAAAGACAGTCGTGAGAATGCCACGGAAAAATGAGCACAAAATTCCGTGACTATCCCACGGAACTTTGTGAGATCATGTTGACCAAACACACTTGTGGCCAATCAGCAGTAAGGGGTGTGGCTACTAAACGACATCATTGCTTGGGTTGCGTGTGGGGCTGGTCTATCAAATGAAGGTCCAGAG
The DNA here is from genome assembly GCF_030506205.2 of Paramisgurnus dabryanus. NCBI lineage: Eukaryota > Metazoa > Chordata > Actinopteri > Cypriniformes > Cobitidae > Paramisgurnus > Paramisgurnus dabryanus. Next base: position 10,495,336 of record NC_133345.1, read on the forward strand.
GCTATTGGGGTAGGAGTGTGTTTGTTTAGCTGATTTCAAATATCAACATTGGCTTTCAGAGATCATGGATCCTGCATTTAATGGTGCTCGCTTACCTGTCAATTATTTGATTATTCTTTGCACCATATAGTTGTAAAGTTTGCCAGTTAAATTCAAAATTTTCAGGCAAAATTTTTTTCATTTACTTGACAGTTATACCAGGACACCGGTTATGTAAAACTCAATCTTAGGCTACGTTTACACATGGGCGGCTATTTTGATAAACGGACATTTCAACCTCTCCGGTTTTAAAAACAATATTGTGCACACATGTCAGTTTTCAGTACCCATGCATATATGCCATCAAGAGAAGCTCAAGCGCACGTAAGCCAATCACCGGCGGCGCTGGTGGTGACGCGGACTGGTTTTCGTGTTGGACGGAGGAGTTGTTGTAGTAGGTGTTCGATGACGTCAAAGTCCCGCGAGAGCGATTTGAAATAAGACCTTTATGTGTGATTTCTCAACTGGCTCTCGCGGTACATTGACATCATCCGTCTGTCGGTTCTTGCAGTGCCGCATGAAGTCGAACACGAGTAAAATTGCTGACCTCCGAGCACTCGTCTCTGCTCCTCGACATAATGGAGCAGCTGTATTTGCAAATACAAACACATGAAACGAGTTTGCACGAACATAAATGTGATCATGGAAGGGTTCGGAGTAGCAGTCACATGTAAACATAGGTCACACTTTTGATGTAGGTGCGAGCTCTGGCGCATACTGTGACGTTGGCCGCCTAAACATCCGTTTGTCTCAGTTTAAATGATAGCGTGCAACAGAAGGTTTTCAAAATATCCACTTTGGCCGGAGTTTTTAGAAAAAATTGGTTTCAAAGGCGAAATCTACGTTTACGTGTAAACGAAGGGCGCAAACGAAGGTAAATGTCTCCGTTTTTCAAAATAACCATGTACGTGTAAACGTAGCCTTATAGCAATTTATAACTTCAATAGAAGGAGACATTTTAGTTTTAGATCTGCTTTTGGCCCTATAAAGGAGGGGAGCTTCATTCTTATTTTCTACGTTTTTACTCTCATTGTACAAATTCATTTAAAATCACCACCTCGTAAAATAGTTTTAGATGAGATTGTTTTTTTTTTGTCCTGTATTTTATATACAAGTGCATTTCCTTTTTCCTGTTGTAAAATGTAGAGTCTACTGTACAAAGTTGTAATATAGCTCCTGAAACAGCAGGAACCTTTGGCAACCCGAGTTTGAGTCCCGGCTTGGCGTCATTTGCCGGACCTGTTCCCCTCTCTCCACCATGTACTTTCCTGTCCCCTCCATACAATGCTATCAATTAAAGGAAAACATGCTGTAAAAAAATATCGGTAACACTTTAGTAGAGGGATCAATTCTCACTTTTAACTAGTGTCTGATCAGCTATATTGGCTGTTTATTAGTGCTTTTAAAGGACATATTAATGCCTTGTCTTGCATGACCATATTGTACATCCCTTAACACAATCCAATACCTAAACCTAACGGCTACAACAATTACCTTATAAGCTATTAATTAGCAATAAATTGGGACTTTACTGAGGCAAAAGTCATAATTAAAAATCGATAAGTGTACCCCATACTAAATTGTTACCAAAATATCATAAAAAACAGAAACCAGCATTTTAATAACCTGACACTCTTGGGTTCCTGGTACCCATATACGGTCTGGACCAGGGGTCTCCAACTAAGCAAGGGCTACAACAATGGATAAAACTAACTGGAGGGCTTTTTTATACAGTCTACTCAAACCTTTTTTCTTTTACTTGCTTTATTTTCTTTTACTTGTTGATATGTTTTATCATTGTTTAAAATAAAAGAAACCAAGCTAATTACAATTGTTTTTTATAAATAAATATTAAAATTGGGGTTATTAATAGAATTTGCTTTGGTGGGCAACTCACATCTGTGCGGGCAACCTGGTGCTCGCATGCACCATGATGGAGACCACTGGTCTGGACAAATCTTCCACTCAAAAGCTTTTGGATTGGCTTAACAAAGAATGTGACTCGCAGCTACATCTTTACTTACACTGTACAGAATCTAGCGCTGGTTCAGAGACGAGAGTAACATTTAAAGACAACTATTTCAGTGATATGTGTCAAGTACAGTAATTGGGACATTTTCTGAATGTCATTCCATAAAAAAATTTGACTTACAGCACCTTTTGCTGTAGACCTTGATAACCCGTAGAGCTTGCCGTTATTATGTTATTAAATAAAACAGCTTTACGTTTTCTGTCACTCAATAAAGACTGGTGGTATTGTTGTGTAAAACGTGTGTTTTGGCACTACAGTAGACCAAAGGACACGCAATTTATCTGCAGGTTTCGTTCGATTGCAATGTCACAGACAGTGCTATCAGCTTAATTGGGCAATTAAAATTCTGCACTAATTACACAGCAAGTAATGGCTTGCGAATAGCATCCTTGTCGTGATTTTAAAGGTGTTTGTTATTTATTTATGCATCTATTTATTACAGCCACAAGAATGGCTGGTTTAAATATTCAGAACTGCCTAAAATAATCCTATAAAAGAGTTAGTTCCTTAAGTCCTTGATTCTGATTGGTCAATAGCTATGTTTTATTTTCAATAAAACATAGCTATTACTGCTGTATCCAATGATTCTGTGATCAGCAAATATGTGAAACATTCTGTTGCTGTTTTGTATTGTGGGGTAACCGTTTTATAAAAGCAATAAGGTACTCGAGGCTAGTACTGTATTATTCACGATACAGCATAGCCTCACATAGCTAACTCCTTACATATACGCAAGGCCTCTTTAATTGATATTCCTTTGTGTACAGAATATAGACGTGTCCTCTGCATGCAACAACATCTAATGTCTATTGGGGATTCATGAAGGCAATAGTTCACATATTGGCAAAAAGAAGTGTAAAGACAGAACATAAAAGTCTTGCAGCAGTTTTCTCCTCCTGGGAGAGAGAGAGCAGAACATACTTTCGTCTTTGGGAAAGCAGCGGATAATGTTTGGATTTGGCCTGTTTGCTGAGTCCTGGAAGAGAAAGTGAGCAGAACTCAGTGTGTGGAGTCAGTCCAGCTCAGACAGACATGCTACAGGCATCTCATATGATGACAGCTCGGTCAAATCAAAGTGTGTTTCCTATACAATTACTTTATTAGGATTCAATATAATGAATTAATTATGCTAAATATTTAGCATTCATATTTTTTAAAGCGCCATTAATTAAATGATTTACATAAGACACCCACGCTAATTTAACTTTGGTTTCTTTGAAAATGCTAAAAATATTAATAATTAAAATGTGTTTAAAAATCATTCATTTAAAATGATTAAAAATATATAATGAACATTTAATTATCATAATAAGTGCTTAATACTGTATGTAATATTACAGGAGATGAGATGTTAAATACTAAACATAGTAGGTCTATGCAAAATCTATATGTGTGCACATGTTCCATTGTAAGCTAAGTATAACTAGAAATTCGAACATTTTCCTACAAGATATGAGGGAATAGAGCGAGGGCGAGTGAGAAAAAGAGAGAGATAGGCAAAGGCCTATTGTGCCTGAACCCTTAAGCCCTCCACATCAAAGCAGATGATAGTGACCGTGGCCTTACACAATAAAACTGCGCAGAGCAGCAGAAAGTTATGCTTTTTCCTGAATACGAATTCAAATGCCCTATGATACATGAGGGTTTTGCTAACATTCAAGCAGGATCTCACAGCAATTAATCACTTTGTTTATCTTCCCGGCTGTTATTCCAGTCTACACCAGCCTGGCCATTCTGCACACATTGTTTCAAGAGAAAGTGCCTCCCTCCAATGAATTCTTATTAGAAGAGTAAAAATAGCCCTCCAGAGAGAGAGAGAGAGAGAGAGAGAGAGAGAGAGAGAGAGAGAGAGAGAGAGAGAGATGACCATGTGTAAATCAACCATGTCATTTTAGGGTTTCCTTTAGGAGTGCAAAATATTTGGTTGCCTATGGAGCAGCATCAGTCTCTTTTTATTGACATGCTGATAAGTGGATATGCAATTTTGCATTTATGGTTGTTTGCAAGGGGTTGTTTACAGAGAATGTATTTTGAGCTCCATCTGCGCTCGATTTTTACTGCTGAACTATGTAAGGAAGCTGTAGATGGAGACTTTTGGCCACATCTCATTTTTTTAGGGTGTGATGTCATAAGTCCTTTAACTTTGAAAGGTTCACTTAAAGAGTTTAGATGCAAATCCCTATACATTTTTTTATCAGGTTTAGGTTCAGTTATTTCCCTTTAATGGCAATAAAAAGGTTATTAGTCAGTAGTTGAATTAGCTTATTTTCAAAGTGTCACTTTACTTCATCGGTATTTGACTGTCTTTCGCTGCAAAACTCTCTATGAGCTCATGCAAGCTATTTTTGGCCAAAAATTCCACTTTTTAGACAAGACATAGTAAACAGTAACATTGCAAATTATAAAAGTCATAATTTAAAAGGTATAAATTAAGAAATTGAACCCCACAATAGGGGGCGCTGCGATGCATGTGGTTGCCACATTTGCAGGGTTGCCAAGTCTTTGGTTTTCCAACGAAATTGGGCTCCTTTAATACTGTTGCCGCAGCCTGATCTTCTGTGCCTGGTTGCATGAAACTCCTTAAGTGAGGGTTTCCCTGAGGGAGAAAAAAATCCCAGAGCTAAGGGATTTCTTTAAGAGCGTTGCAAAAAAGGTCTTAACTGTCACCCTTACCTGTACCTAAGTATTTATACTAAGTATTTTACGGTAGTCTCTGCCAAAACGAAATCTCAAAGCGTAAAAAATCAACGCACGCAGCTGTCACAAAAAATGTCGCAAATAACTGACTGTAAAGTACCACATGTATAAAACCTCAAAGTAATTCAAACTTGAAGCACTTTATTGACGATCAAACGCTATTCTCCTAGTAAATGCGCATCACTTTTCTCTAGGGATTATTTGATTGTTAGAAATGCGCATTGGTACTTCATTTTCTTAAATAACCATAAAATCAGCCATCGCGTGTGACGTTAAGGGACCTGTCACAGGAATTTAGATAATTTTACAAGTGGACTAAGTTAGGGGTTCTCATTAACAAAACAACAATGAAACCCAACCACAAACCCTGCACCTAACCCCAACGCCACAGGGGTCAAGGCAAATTGTACAAAAACTTACGAATGTGGTCGTATGAATTAATACAAATAAGCCAACTCGTAAAAAAATGTACGAGTTCTCGTGAGATAGCGTTGGTTGTCGGGGGCTTGTTTGCATGGCCGCAGGATAAAGCGACCACAATAATGTAATATTTTACCAAAGAAATGCACATTTTAGCAGATGAACCCTGCTAAAAAATTTATATTTTACACCCGGAACACGATTTTTACCAGAGAGCCTTCCTTGAAACCCGACTGGGCTAGATTTGGGCTAGTGTTGAATAGCAATTGTGGGCTTTGCTGTGAAAATCTGGCAACCCTGCAAGTTCGGTTTGTATTCAGATCCTCATAAGAGACTGATGTTTGACTGTGACCAAGGGTTGTTTTACATTCATCTTCCACTGCACTGTGTTTAGCAGATTCTCCAAACAAACCGGCATTTCTGAATGACCCGAGGCTGGGATTATGCGGATTTGAAGCGAAAGTATTTGATAAACGTATAGAATTTTCTAAGAGCATTCGGTTAATATCATTATCTCATTCTTGACGGAGGTGGCGTATAGAGGTTTTGCATTTGAGCTCTTCATTTTGTACCTCTGTGTTATACTCCATTTCACTTTGCTGCTTCAAGGCATTTCGAATGCACAATTGTGCTCAATGTGAATGGGCCTTTATTTTCACCCCTAAGGTTTTATTCACCGTGAGGCAATTGTAATGTTCATTGAACTTAATTGAACAGGAATGTTGTTATACAGTGATAATGAAATGACTTTAAACACATCAGGAGTTCTTCAAATGAACAAATTAAAATCCATGCCTGCAATCTTTAGTCAGTTATACACCTGCAATATTAATAATTTACTCAATTTCCCATCACACTGATTCAGCTGTATAAAAGTACATTAGTTCTTTCAACATGCAGGAACGAACTTGTAAAATAATAAACTGATTGTTATTTACCAGCATCGTTCAGACGGCACGGATATTGGTGAGAAAAAAGCTGGTATTTTATTGGATTAAGCAGAATTGGAATTTCCAAAAGTGTTTAAAGATCATAACAGATAAGGATTAGTTTGAATGTGTTATCCAGATTCTTTCTCATAATTTGCGCTACCGGAAAAGAACAACACATTTTATGTCACATAATGGAGAAGATTATAATTGCTTTTTACAATACCCGCTGTTTAGGTGTCCACTCGCATATAAAAGAAAACATGGACATAAAAGGCACACAACTCCTGTCAGCGTTTGAAGAATGAACACATGAAAATGCTTGAAACAATCTTTGCAGGCAGTCTTCTGTCATGCTGTTTCTATCAAAAGTACAATTAAATTGTCCACCTCTAATGAATATAAAAAGCCCATGTATTTATATGAATTTATGGTTATTTAATTGGATTTGTGTACCAATTTCATTAGCAGTAGCTGCTCTCTTTTGACTGATATATCTTATTTTAATCTGTCAGTGGAATTTACAGGCTGTGGAGGATAATTTGATGATATTGCTGCCTCTCAGAAACCTTGATCTGTAATCTCATTTAGATTATGATTTCCTACTTCAGCCATCAATGCACCAAAGGTTACATGGAAAGAAAGTAAACACATAAATTAACACAAATATAAGAGGAACTTTGACTCAACTCGTACGTCTTATTGTCACATGAGACTTTGCTTTTGATGTTAAAGCAAAGCAGCACGATTGATTTGATTCTTATTTGCTGATGCCTATGCTCGAATCCTCCTGAAGCAAAAAAGCACAATGTTTGTACGCAATGATAAGTTATTCAGGCAGAAAATAAACAAGAGCTTTTCTGTTTTAGGAGAACAACCTCACCTGGTTATATCTCCTTTGTCTTTATCCTTGGGCTCCCTTCTACTTGTTCACCTTACTCAACCTTTTAGAAATGGAAAACCAGCAGCCATCATTAAAATGCATTGCTACCAAGATGAGTCATGAATTGTAAATGCCATCTCAAGACAACCAAAACCAAGTTAAACAGATAAAATACTTTAACCCCCGACCTAAACCGACAGACAATGCCCTGACATTACCTATGATCTCTCTCTCTCTCTCTCTCTCTCTCTCTCTCTCTCTCTCTCTCTCTCTCTCTCTCTATCTCTCTCTCTCTCTGTCGACTCAAGATTCAGATCTCAGATTTCTGTAATTTGCTAAAAATATATATTAGCAAAAGTGTTTATATGATTGATTTCTTTAAAAGCAACAATTTTGTGCTACAGTGTCGGTCTTGATCCCCACAGAGATGGCAACGAGAGTAAGTGGGAGAGAGCGAGCGAGAGTTACTGACAGAATTTGGGGGGGGGGGGTTGATAGAGGAAAAAAACTTACCATAAAGGAAGAACTCAGCAGGGAATTCATACAACACATGCAACAATTACAGCCCTCGCAGCTTTCAGGAACTGATGCTCAGTGTAACTCTCTTTCTCACTTCCCCTCTCTCTCCTCTCACTATCACCCAGAGAAAACATCTGTCCACATCCAGTGTCCCAGCACATCATGAAGAAATGCGATGTTCTGATTTTAAAAATTGTATTTGTTGACACAGGTTTTTGGGTTGATACAAAATTTATTTAGTGTGTAATGTTGCTATAATAGCATAAATAATACCTGTAAAATCATAAAGCTCAAAGTTCAATGCCCAGGGATATATTGTCTTTAACAGAATTCCCCTTTCAAAGCCTACAGCGAATGGCCGGTTTGGACTACAGCCCTCTACTTCCTGCTTTAATGACGTCAATAAAAAACTTTTAACTAAACTCCGCCCACAGGAATACATTAGTCACCAGCTTTGGCTCAAACGGCTCTGCTAAACTAAGCTGTTGTCGAATCACAACACACTAATCAAACTACACAATCAGAACTCATTACATATTTCTGAAGGAGGGACTTCATAGAACAAGGAAGACATCAACCTGTTTTTAGGACAGTGAAAACAGCACTATACAGATAAGTAAATTGTGTGAAAAATACTGCGTTTTTTTACACGTGAAACATGAACACGTGTTATATTGCGCACTGTAAACAGCTTCAAAAACACATAGAACGGGACTTTTAAATAATACTGTAAATGCATGCATTAAAAAATTTTAGATGACAAACTTTTTATGATCAACTTGGCATTTGCTCTAGCTTCCTTGTAAACTTAAAAACATTGAAGCTATTGTATTAAAATTACACCGTAGGATCTGGCTGTTGAAATTTGGATAGCAAACAAAAACAACACAAAGAGCTCTATGTTTAATTAATGATGCCGTATTTAGAGTACAATTAGTAATTTGACTTAGTCAGTCTCCAGACACAAATACAATAGACTAATTTTTGCATCCCATTTGCAAATATTTGTTGTATCGCAGCAATTTTTGCCACAGTTGGCAAAACCTCAGCCTGTACATACAGCATTAAATTTCTCTTCACACATTCATTAAACCAGCACCCACTTTTTTATATTATTCATTGGGCCACAGTGATGCACTAAGTCCTTTGTATGTATGCTTTAGGTAACCCCACAAAATTTCTTTTTTTTTATTCCACAATTGGTATGAATTTATATTTGTTTTAGTCCACTTTAAAGGTAGGGTAACACATTTGATCCTGAAACTTTTTTTAGTTATGCTGTTTAAAAGTCTCCTCACATCCTGATAGCAATCACTGTGTTAAGTTGTTTAAATGTATTTGTAAAAATTTATGTCATCTGTGAAAGGTGTAGAACCAAATGATGTTCAACCAATCATAGATTTTGGTCCAAACGGACATTGCCTTTTTTGTCCCTCATACGTAAGCGTAATTTGAATGCCAACCGCGCAGCTAGTCCATGCAGACGTCATCGGCGCGTTCACGTGCACTCACCTCCTGTAAACAGCGAGAATAGCAAACTTTTCTGCTGAATTGACAACCTGCACAGGAGCCACAAAACGAAAGACATCTTTTATAACAACAACAGCAAAAACTGCCTGGATCAGCAAAGAGCAAAAACCCAAATTAACATCGGTAACTTTACTGCTTTACCACGAGATGCAAACAGCTGCAGGAGGCAAAGGGTCTGAAAGGGTCGTTGCACTGTTTATTTTGGTAAGGTAGGTACGCGATATGTTTGTATTGAGATGGATTCAGATATTCTACTTTGATGAAATATTGTGTTGCTTATGAAATTTGTGTTCGTTAACGGATTAGCGTAACGATATAGTTACTACGTCTACACAACCAAAAGTGTGCTTAAACTAATTCTGATGTAAACCAGTTGTTCCCTTTCAATACGGTTCACTTCGCATTGCGTCAGTTAGCTGACGCTATGGGGGAAACTCCTGTTTACTCCGTGACTGAAGCCTATTGGTTAACGTCTGTACAAAGTACAGACCAATGACGTTTGAACCCGCGCGCGGGAGGAACGCGTCCTTATATAAGCGCGGTTCAATCGTCAGGAGCTCATTATTTTCTCCTTCAGCGCGAACCTCTCGCTGCTCCGAAGAAAAAGAAGAAGCCTTACCTCGCCGTTGACAAAAGCCCTGCAGCGGAGTCCAGGCCTAGCGTCTTCCCCTGCCGTTTTCCGGCTGAGAACCGAAGATAGCAGAGTCCTGGTCTAGCGTCTTCCCCTGCCGCTTTCCGGCCGAGAACCGAAGATAGCCTTCGCTTGCCGTGGTTCGAGCCCTGTGCAGCGGACACACGCCTGACGAGGTCTCCCCTGCGGCCGCCCGGTAAGATCAATATTTTTAATATAAAGCTATAAGCTAAAAGAGCAGGCGCTGTTGTAATAGCGTCCAGCACAGCGGCTCGGTGAGCCTCTCTGCTATGAATTTCCTCCGAGCGCGTTACCGGTCTGGCACCTCCCACGCCGGGACCGCCCTTATGCTTTGGTTGTCTTATCCATGTTTCGTGCTCCCCCTGCTGTTCCTCTCTCGCCGGGATGAACACACGGCGAGCCATGAGACTAGATGGATGCATAGACAAGCACACACGGACTAACCCCCCCTGTGTTCTGTCACACCGCAACCGTTCATGCTTACAGAGTCCCTTCGCTCCTATCACATTTAGTGGCGAGATCTCTGGCACATATATTAATCCCCCGAGTGCATCGGGTGATACCGTCACGACGCATGGCTGTTCTGTCTGTGTTGCTGCTCCCCTCTGCCGTTCCTCTCTTGTTGAGATGAACAAGCGGGGAACCGTAGACCTGGATAGATGCATACGACAAGCAAACACGGGCGGTCTGCCCCTGTCTCTGTCATAGCACAGCCACTCGTGCTCCACGCTCGCGGAGTCCCTCGCTCCTTTCCCCACAGTGGTGAGGTCTCTTAACGGCTTAGCTAGCACGCGGTATTACGGCTCGCTGCCTCTAAATGCAGCTGTCCAGTGTTCAACGATTACAGAGCTTCATGCCCCTCCCCTCCTGGAGCGGCGCGATCTCATTCGTCTGCTCGATAGGGCCGATTCGCCGCTATTGGAGCACCAAGAACACTCATTATAAGAGAGCTTCATGCCCCTCCCCTCCTGGAGCGGCACGATCTCATTCGTCTGCTCGATAAGGCGGACACGCCTCTATTGGAGCGCTAAAACACTTATTATAGAGCTTTACTGGCCTGAGCCGATCTCACTTCAGATAGCTCATTTTTCGTCTGCCTGGTAATTTCTCTCTGGTTTAGACGGAATCAGAGGCAGAACGAATTTGTTTATAATATACTGAGGCCCGAATACCTCCCTTTATTCAGTCCCGTCCTATATCAGTGCGCTGAATATTGGTACATTCTTATATATATATACCCGGTTTTTCTGCCCTTTTAATAAACGGCAAAACCGCGGGCCTCGCGGCAGACTTCCTCTCTGCGATGGGTTCAGTCTGACATTAAACTACCTAGACATACTACCCTGCTCCGTGAGCCGTTCGGTCACCGTCACTACTGAGGCTTGTGCACCTGAACGGCTGAGCTCTGGTCTCCGCAGCATAGCTGCATCAACAGAGAACGAAACTGTCTGGGAAAAAGGGGTTATGTCGCGCCTCGGCTGGACTGCCCTGAAATGTTTTCTGTGTGCTGTTTATCCAAACATAGGCTACTGTGTAATACTGTCGGCTATGCGACCTCACTATAGTGGCGAACGGTATTTAATTCCTCTAAAAAGAGTAATTTCCGTGCTTACTATACTGTGTATTGACACCCACGGTTGTACGGTGTCTCTAAACACTTTATCGCCTTACTGACAAGCAATCAGTAATACGCACACACGGCCCGCTGTCCATAATTCTATCGACGCTAGCCGAAAAAACCCCGGTTTGGCCATATACTGTGTATTGACACCCCACGACTGTACGGTGTCTCTAACACCTTTCTGCCAAATTCGCTCGCAGCCCACCTCAGTTTCTCCGCTACGATGCTGATGGCGCAAACGAGCACGGTCTTACGGCTGTTATTCTCTCTTCCTAGAGGAAGGACAGCCTCAGACTTTTGCATGGCTCCAAGCGTTTGAATCGCGCCCTCTCCGGACGGCCACTCAAAGGCTTACAGCCAAGCGGTTTATGACGTTTTTCGGCCATATAGCTGATTTATATTAGCGGATCCGAAGACGCTCACACCTCCGCTCCAATACTCGGAGATATTAAGGGTAATATCAACCTCAAGTGAGCTTGCTACCCGCCACAATAAGTTTCAAAGCTTAAAGCGCGCGCACAGTCAGACGCGCGCGGCATCTCGTTTAAGACGGGCGCACGTACCCCTCTAACGAGCCTCAGAAAGCTGAATATCGTGGCATTGTTCATAAGTCCACTTCAGTTTGACTAAGCAAAGGTCCCGCCCCGAGCTGACGGCCGGGAAGCATGCTTAAGTTACACACTGCTGCATGAAGTGCTGTCATTACGAGCTAGCCCAGCATTTGCTGTGGGTTGAACACGCTTTACGACGGCAATCAGCCTTCGGCGCGTGGAACGCCGTTTGTCTCATATAAATCACCTTGTACTGTGAATACGGTACATTAAGAGGATGATTTAGCACTGCAGCACTCTCGACCGTGTTATTGTGATAATGCGGTCGGGCAATCTACGGTGGTTTCATTATTTACCGAACCAGACTGAGATCTCGTCCCCTGAACAAGCTGACGAGTCATCTCCTTTATAAACTCATTGCATCGCTTTATAAGCTATGTTCAATCAGAGTGATACGCATCTCATGCTTAAACTACCAATATTAACCCATTACGATGGGCGTGCGGAGATGGCATCCGTGGGACACGACCTACATTACGTGCCTTATGACACATTGACACAAGCTGCTAGGACCCCTTTCACGAGGCGTCCTTATGCAAAGTCTGATCCATTCTGTCTAGTGACATTTGAAAGTCAATACCCCCCGCGAATCGTGGGTGGAACACTTTTCTCCTCACTACAGAGGCACGGCGGCTCTCTCCCCTACCTATATCTATGTGGCCGTGATAACAGCGAACCACGCTTTTACGACCGACCATTCATTTAATTCACAAGCCTGTCATCTCTCAGATTCGGACGGCGGCGGTAACAGCGAACCATGCTTTTACGGCTGGCCATTCACTTTATTCATAAGCCTGTCATTTCTCAGATGCGGACGGTGCCCGAGGCACAGCGCTCTGGAACTGTCCAAGGTCCTGGATGACACATACGTCTGACGTACATCAGACGATCAGCTGTTCATCTGCGTCACAGATCACTCACTAGAGCACCTGTCAATACAGGCTATTTATGGATCGTTGACGTTATCACCTCCCGTGACAATTATGCTCACTTGTCTTAGAGCATGGGCATGGTCTTAGAGGTTTCTCATTTGACAATTGTGACACGGCCGGCTGGTCCCCGCCGTCCACGTTGCCAGTTTACAGCTTCGACATCCCTGCTTCGCACTACTGAGGTTTGTTGCATTAAAGGTGCGCCCATTAGCTCACCTGTATGCACGATATGGTTTTTAATTATATGCGTCCACCGTGCGCTCAGAGAAGCTCACATGTACACGCTATAACATTCTGGTATACAATAAGATGCGCTTGGGAAAGCTCACCTGTATACACAGCTGTGTTATGATTTGTGACACATACATTGTTGTTCATCTGTGTACGTTCACGGTGCGTTGGGTGCCCACCGTTACGTTCATCAATCATATTGGTACACATTCACGGCGCGTTCTGTGCACTGATTTATCTATACGCATTCACGGTGCACTGAAGAGTTCACCCGTGTGCGCACAATTTATTATCAGAACACATGACGGCGCGCTCGAGAATCTTGCCGGCCTGTGCATTATAACACTCTGATTCATCTATATGCATTCACGATGTATTCAAGTGTTCACCTGTGCCCGTGCAATTTATAGTCAATACACATTTACGGCGCGCTTGGAAAGCTCACCGATCTGTGCACTATAATACTACCTATATGCATCCCGATGCGCTCGAGGGTGCACCTGGGTTCACACTATTGTGGTATCTGTGTATAATCCCACGCTACGAACCGTTCTGCCGCATATTATAGTCAGATCGGCCGTTCGTGAGCTTCGCAGATCACTCACTACGTATGTCTGTTGCTTACAGTGGTTATTTAGATGGATCGTTGAAACCATCGCACTGGCTCACGCCCCTCTATGAGCTATGTCCTATATAGAGCCCACTCTCTGCGAGTTTGGCTTCTTCATGAACTTGGTCTACAGGGGTATCTATATCTATATTTGATATCTGCTACGCGGCCGGCTGGTCTTCGCCGTCTACGTTGTCAGATTGTACAGCTTAGACGTCCCTGCCCTACGAGCGCAGGTTCTCTCGGCTCAATCATGCACGCTCATGCGTTTTATGTGTACACCACGGTGCGCTCAGCGAGCTCACCAACGTGACTCTGAATTTACTTATCTCGCACAGCCGCGGCGCGCTCGGTACCTCGCCGTCTTGTGCTATGTTATGTGCCCCCGGTGCGTTTAAAACCCCACCGTGTGCGCGTCAACAATTTATATGGTGCTTACACATTTGCTTTTTAAGCTGTGAATATGCCGGGTATAGGGCCACACGCAGTGTCTCTCCGGTAAGGCACTTCAGTACGTTGTGTATGCACGGCGTGATGGGATTACGTTCCCCCATAGCGTCAGCTAACTGACGCAATGCGAAGTGAACCGTATTGAAAGGGAACGCTTAGGTTACTCACGTAACCCCGGTTCCCTGAAATAACGGGAACGAAGCATTGCGTCTCTTGCCGTGCTACAAACGTCTACGCAGCGAGTGTTATTCGGCTGCGCGCTTCAGTCGAATATAATGAGCTCCTGACGATTGAACCGCGCTTATATAAGGACGCGTTCCTCCCGCGCGCGGGTTCAAACGTCATTGGTCTGTACTTTGTACAGACGTTAACCAATCGGCTTCAGTCACGGAGTAAACAGGAGTTTCCCCCATAGCGTCAGCTAACTGACGCAATGCTTCGTTCCCGTTATTTCAGGGAACCGGGGTTACGTGAGTAACCTAAGCGTTTATGTTGGTTATTTTGGTAATGTTATTCACTTTGTACTGCAAAGTTTTCTCACTGGTGAATGAGACATGAGATGTGACCGTCTGATCTGTGCGTGTTCATGTGTTTTGAAAGAGGCGTGACTTTGGATGGCGAATTGACTGGAGGGTGGGATCGGGATTTCATTGCTAGGCGGCTACCGTTAGTATTTTCCAAAATGTGATACCCTACCTTTAAATCTCACATGAAAACGTTAGGTTTCGCCTCCGCCCATCATTCAGTTTGCGGTAATGTATTTAGAGCCTTTTTCAAGTTCCTTTCGATTCCGTATAGCCATGGCATAGAGCAAAGTGAACATTAAAATACAAGGTGTGTGCATTAACTGATGGATGACATCTGCATCTGTGTAGTTGTCAAATATAAAAACAGTTTACATAATGTAATGCGGGAGCAATATATTGCTGGCAACAAATATTGCTGACAATAGGTCACACTTGTAATTTGATGTAATTAATTCTAATAAAACGTCCCAGGGAAGTGAGAGAAAAATTAGAAAATTCTTACCCTGTACGTTGCTACTCGCATATACAGCATATCCTTGCATACAAATAACCTGTGACTTTGACAGTAGGATAATGAAAATTATTTAAAGTGTGAAAGAGCCCGAAAAGCGGCGGAGCCCTGATAACGGCCAATATGTGGCAATTTCCATGTGGCAAATATCCCTGCTTCAAACATCAATGTAATTACTTTCAAAAATATCCCAGACCCAGCTAGAGTTCAGTTTTGAGTGTGAGTGTTTGCTTTATCATTCAAACTAGTGCTGTTTTTATTGTTGTTAGTTAAAAAGCACCGCAGCTCTGCATTCATTTAATTTAATTAGAATGCAAAATGTCCCGTGCTGCTTTACCATCGAAACAAAGATCCAAATTACTGATGTCGGAACAAAAGAAATGATTCATTTACCTCCTGACCAGTTCACGCCCTACTCCAAGCAAAATGAAATTTAAATATAATGAGTAACTCAACACGACCATTTCAGTCATTCAACTGCACACCAAAAAAGAGAGAAAGACAGTTTAGTCAATAAATCAGTCTACAGCATCCCTGCTTTGTAAGGGACATACAATCCCTACCCTTAACACAAGACGAATCGAGTTCCAGCGTTTTCTATTTAAAGCCTTCTCATTTCCGTAGGAATGGAGAATCTTCCCAATTCCCCAGCCTTTTGCCAACAGCTTAGTGTGACATATTGCTAATCTGGTTATTACGCAAGTTACTGTATCAGGCGTCTCACTATAACGGCAGGGCGGCAGATATTACACTGATTTCATGTGCCGCAATAACTCTGTGCGGAGCAGATGAATGGCTGACAGTGACCGTTGATCCACACCCAGGAGCTGTTCGGGGTACTGATGCTACAGGACGACTTATTGGCCCATGTCGCTTCATTAAACAGCTTGTGGTACGTGCAGTGGATTACACTCTGAACAGAGATGATGGAGACAGTGTGGTTAGGTGAATGTATATCTGTTCCTACGGTGCACCTATACTGCATGGTGCTAATAAGCCTAAAGTCATGGGTTCGATTCTTAGGGAAGGCACGAAGGGATAAAAACATTTCTTGGTTGCGTTTTGGATTGCGTTTTGGAACCAAATGCTTCCATTGTCCTTCTTTGGTTATTGGATGTACTCATTTATGTTTCATGTTCAGGATTATGTTCATGTCTTCATTAAATCTGATATCTGCACTTTGCAACATTATTACAGTTCAACTACCAAAGCAGTTATATAAAGATATAGGTTGTAACATCATGCAGATAAACTTCCCATCTGTTTTCTAATCAATCTTGAAGGTAAGCTAAACTAGACACCTGGATAAAGTCACATAGCACCTTTAATAAAGTTTTAAAGAAGAGTAGGCAGTCAGGCCACAACCCTGTAATTAAAAAGGCCGGGAGCCGCTGAGGACATAAATTGTAATAATGATGGCAGAATGTGCCATATTGATCTTAACCTCCTCTGGTGTTCACACAGTTAAAAAAATAATAATAAATTGGAGAGGGATTCATAGCCGTTGAATGATCTGCATGTGTTTTTGTTTTCCTTGGGTCTAAGAAACAAGGGGGTTTGAAACAACTTGACTAATATATACATAGCCGTCCACAAATCACTCTCTGGTTTTCAAAACCCTAAATATCAAAACAAAAAGTCAATGGAAATATATAATTGTATTATATTAATATAATTATTTAATAATTGATTAATCAGGTCAGTAATTAAATGTATGAATATATATATGAAAATGCAGCATATGAATCAATTTCTTTAACTATAGGAATGAACAGGAACTAATGTTTTGTTAATGCTAAGTGTGTAATTTTTTTATCACCAGTGTCACCAAATGAGATTGCAAAAATAATACCTTCTAATGGTGTTTTCACACAGGCACTGTTTAGGACAGCCCAAATGAGCTTTCGGTCCTATTACGATTCGTTTGGTCGGTGTGAACACAACAGCCGTACTCTGGTGCTCACTAAACGACCGTTCCGAGACCGCTCGAAAAAGGTGGTCTTCGAGCATATGTCGCCGAACTCTGGTGCGGTCCACCTGTGGTGTGAAACAGAAAGTTTTCTACATGTTTGAGCCACTGGGCTTCCGTCGTTGTATTGTGGGTAAACAACAAACAGGCAACCTTGGTCTGTTGCAGAGATTCGCTGATGATTTTATAAATGCATACACACACACAAATAGTGACATTTATGGGATTTTTAGCAAACGGCTCTGTGGGAAGGGCTTTAATAGATCAGTTGCGCAATTTCGTGTTAAAGAAATGAAATTTCGCAAAGACGTGCATCGTTTATCTCCATATCTTGCTAGCTTCGCTCTTCGTGTCAGGCTGGTTGTCATGGAAACATGTGGGGGTGGTCATAGGGGTCATAGCTGTCAGAGACCAATAACAGCGCTGACAGTTGTCACATGGTGTATGGTGCAGTATTTCAAGTACGGTAAAAACAAAAAAATTGAAAAATTATACAATGACGCATCACGGTGCACACTAACATGTGTGAAAAAACAAAAGCCCAACATCATGGGTTCAGTTAGATGCTGGTTTGGATAGTGTGTCCATTTTTCAGGGCACTGTCAGAAAAATTGTCCAAAATGGACCTTTAAAAAGGTCAATCTAGTAATACAGTGTGTGGTTAACTAGAAAATTCAGTAGAATAATTTCAACCCATCCTCACCCCATTTCGTCAATATTTGACGACACTTGACCATTCGTCATATGTTGACGTGAAGGGTATACCTTTCGCGTCATTTTTTGACGAACTGGGGACTTCAATACTATTACGTCCGTTGCATTCTCTTCAGAGGTGTAAAAAGTACTCAAAAATGTTACTCAAGTGAAAGTACAAGTACTAAGTGTAAATTTTACTCAATTAAAAGTAAAAGTATCTGGCCAGAATCCTACTTGAGTAAAAGTAAAAAGTACCACATTAAAATTGTACTTGAGTATTAAAAAAGTAAAAGTAACAGGAAAAATTTAAACTAGAGATTCTTGTTTAAGCTTTTAATCTCTAAAAACATGAAGTGAATGCACCACATACAGGGTTTTATCCTGCTTTACAACTGTTTGTATTTAATTGTATTTCATTATCAAACTATAAAACGACCTTATTTCAGTATGCAACATGCTATTCAAAGTTGTGAAACCTCGAATTTAACTAAAGCTGAAGCTGATTTTCAAAATTGAGTATCAAGCATCTCACAGACAGCCAGTGCAGAAAGAGTTGTATTAGTTCTTGTTCACACTGTCAGTCCAAATCTGATTTTGGTGCATTTTCGATTGGAACCCAATCACATTTAGAACGTGTGAGCGGCTAAAAAACCACATGAAATCTGTTTTTTTCTTTTCTGTTTCAAACTATATCCAGAGGTGGATTGAAATACTTTTCGCATCACATTTCCAGAAATACAAAATCTGACCGCTCTGATCGTATTTTTGTAGCTTTTCGGTTACGTCATGCTGTTGCGTCATGTAAAATGTAAACACGATTGTTGTGCCAGTGTGACCTCATTGCCATAGAAACACTGCAGATAATCCAGAAAATGGCAAAACCCTACAGGACACACAGATCGGATCTAAACAGTTGTGATACACAATGTGGACAGTGAGTCTGTCCAGTCAGACATGCAACAAAATCAGATTTGGACTGACAGCATGAACAAGGTCTTAGTCTTGATAGAGAGGCTGCAAATAGCAGGGAACGTGAGCAGAGACTTCCTGGTGTCTGAAACTCATGCCAGATATCCATCCAACTCGTTGCTGGCTTAATGTGTTGTCGGTTTCAAAGAAGCTAAAAAGTCTTTATCCGACGAGCCCACTCGCAAGTCTCTAGCCCTTTCTCGGGCCGAGATATGGTCAACCCTTCCCGGATTTTTCCTTGGCCTTAGCTCAGGCACCTTAAGTCCAGGGCGTTTGCCCTTCGGGTCCCTTATCATACCCAAGAGCGCCTTTCCAACAAGCCACCTACGAGTCTCTAGCCCTTTCCCCGGCCGAGATACGGTGGTCCTTTCCCCGATTTTTTCCACGGCTGTAGCTCGGGCACTTTAAGTCCCCTCGGGTATAAGCGACCCAAAGGCATCCAAACTACGGTCGTGGGAAAATCAGGGGAATGACCGCTGTATCTCGTTGGAAAGGCCCTCTCAGGTAGGATAAGGGATGCCAAGGTCGAATGTCTAAGCGACCGAGCCACGGACATTTGAAATTCAGGAGACCGTCGGCAACAGAAAGGGTTAGAGAGTCAGGGGTTGGCTCGTTGAAAAGGCCCTCTCGGGTATAGGGACCCGAAGGGCGAACACCCCGGACTGAATTTCAGGGAGTGGCACGCTGTATCTCGGCCAAGGAAAATAAATAACATTTAAATTAAACTGGCCGTCAGCACAATTCAATTGGTTTTGTAAGAGTAAGGGAAAATAGAATAAAGTGATCTCTAAAAAATAAGTACTTTTTGACTGTAAATAAAATTGTAAGGAGTAAAAAGTACTTTTTTTTCTTAAAAAATGTAATTAAATAAAAGTAAAAGTACTGATTTTAAATTGTACTCAAGTAAAGTAAAAATCCCCAAAAATAATACTTAAGTACAGTAATCAAGTAAAATTACTCAAGTACTTTACACCTCTGATTCTCTTTCCTATTTTATTACCATTTGCGCGTCGGTTTAGGGTTAGATTTACATAATGACATCCCTACCCAAACCTAACTCTAACCCCAACGCCAGGTGACAACTGTTTCTAACCCCAACGCCAGGTGACAACTGTTTAATTTCGCGTACACTGTTTAATTTCGCGTACACTGTTTAATTTCGCGTAATCTAACCCTAAACCGACGCGCAAATGGTAATAAAATAGGAAAGAGAATGCAACGGACCTAATAGTATTGAAGTCCCCAGTTCGTCAAAAAATGACGCGAAAGGTATACCCTTCACGTCAACATATGACGAATGGTCAAGTGTCGTCAAATATTGACGAAATGGGGTGAGGATGTGTTGAATAATTTATGTTCAACTATTACTGCAATGAAGACCTTTAAAAAAGGTCCTACTACGTACTATTTAGGTTCAGAAATGATGTATACATTTACGTACCTCAAAGGAACAACAGAAAAAGGTTGATGAGGATTTCTGGTTCCCAGAATGCTTTGCATGAGGCTGTTATAGTTTTATTTTGTAAAGACAAAGGCGTGATAATGTTTAATGTTTATTTAACTTTGAACAAACCGTTGTCTGTAAATAACATACATTTAAAGGGGACATACACTCACCTAATCAACCAATCACGTGGCAGTTGCTTCAATGCATTTAGGGGTGTGGTCCTGGTCAAGACAATCTCCTGAACTCCAAAACTGAATGTCAGAATGGGAAAGAAAAGTGAATTATGCTATTTTGAGCATGGCATGGTTGTTGGTGCCAGACGGGCCGGTCTGAGTATTTCACAATCTGCTCAGTTACTGGGATTTTCACGCACAACCATTTCTAGGTTTTACAAAGAATGGTGTGAAAAGGGAAAAACATCCAGTATGCGGCAGTCCTGTGGGCGAAAATGCCTTGTTGATGCTAGAGGTCAGAGGAGAATGGGCCGACTGATTCAAGCTGATAGAATAGCAACTTTGACTGAAATAACCACTCGTTACAACTGAGGTATGCAGCAAAGCATTTGTGAAGCCACAACACGCACAACCTTGAGGCGGATGGGCTACAACAGCAGAAGACCTCACCGGGTACCACTCATCTCCACTACAAATAGAAAAAGAGGCTGAAATTTGCACGAGCTCACCAAAATTGGACAATTGAAGACTGGAAAACTGTTGCATGGTCTGATGAGTCTCGATTTCTGTTGACACATTCAGATGGTAGAGTCAGAGTCTGGCGTAAACAGAATGAGAACATGGATCCATCATGCCTTGTTACCACTGTGCAGGCTGGTAGTGGTGGTGTAATGGTTTGGGGGATGTTTTCTTGGCACACTTTAGGCCCCTTAGTGCCAATTAAACATTGTTTAAATGCCACTGCCTACCTGAGCATTGTTTCTGACATTGTCCATTCCTTTATGACCACCATGTACCCATCCTCTGATGGTTACTTCCAGCAGGATAATGCACCATTTCACAAAGCTTCACAATTTTTTTCAAATTGTTTATTAAAACATGACAACGAGTTCACTGTACTAAAATGGCCCCCACAGTCACCAGATCTCAACCCAAAAGAGCATCTTTAGGATGTGGTGGAACGGGAGCTTCATGCCCTGGATATTCATCCCACCAATCTCCATCAACTGCAAGATGCTATCCTATCAATATGGGCCAACATTTCTAAAGAATGCTTTCAGCACCTTGTTGAATCAATGCCACATAGAATTAAAGCAGTTCTGAAGGAGAAAGGGGTCCAACACAGAATTAGTATGGTGTTTTTTAATAATCCTTTAGGTGAGTATATAATGAAAATCAGACTTTTTCCATGTTTAAGTGCTATAATTGGGTTCCCAGTGCTTCTATCAACCTAAAAAATGTAAAAAAGATCAACTCAGTGACTTAGTTTTGGTAAACCATTCTCTACAAGCATGTGAAAATATAGGTCATTGAAATTTGGCTCCCCTTGTGATGTCAGAAGGGGATAAAACAACACTTTCATTTACTGCAGATATCAGCTCACTTGCATTTTAAAGGACACACCCACATTCTTGCTCACACCTACAAAGTGGCAGTTTTAACTTAAATTATCTATATGGTATTTTGAGCTAAAACTTCACATAAGTACTCTGGAGACACCAAAGATTTATTTGACATTTTAAAACGTATTGTGAAATGTCCCATTTAAATCTACAGTAAGCTGCACAATTATTGCTTATTTTTTACAGTAAAGTCTTTGGGAGGAAAGTGTACTTTTTAAAAGGGTACTGCCCCAGTAAAATCTAGAGTATGGACTATATTTTGCCCATTATTTCTGTAAGTGTACCTATGGGCATCTCAAAGTTGTTTCTGCATATTAAGCTGAACTCATCAAAATGACACATACAGTATTTATATGTGACTTGATTCTACATTTTGTTTAAAAAAAAGGGCAACTTTGGCAAGATAAACACATCTCTACAATGCTTTTAGAATTGCATTTAGCATGTTACTGTGTTGTACTACAGTAGGTGTATGTTACTAGCCCAAAGCAAAACAGCTTCACCCTGAGGCTTGTTATTCTCTTCTATACTGTATATGCCTTAAGTACCTCATTTACTGTAAAAAAAACAAATGCAGCTTTTTGTCAAATCAACATATAGAGTTTTACTTTAACTTAACAAATTAAGTTCAACTTGTTTTTTAAGTTATATCAACTTATCACAGGTCAAAACTTAAAATAGTAGGTTGAATTGACCTGCAAAACCAAGTTGTTTCTTTATGAGTGTGTACAGTAGGAGTGCCTTAGCACATAAGCACCAAACATTAATAGTTACATAGCCCACAACTGGAGAGAGAGAGAGAGAGAGAGAGAGAGAGAGAGAGAGAGAGAGAGAGAGAGAGAGAGAGAGAGACTTTTACATGTCCTTTAATTTACATTAGAGCAAACCCTGAGTACAGTCAGCACTTAGAAACACACTTTGTAGATATATATTAAAAACAATCTTTAAAAAAAAATAATACCTAGCTGTAAATAAACAATACAACAGTACAAAAAACAGTAATCCCAAAAACAAAACAAAAACATTACTTACTCAGACATTAATTTGTAAAACACCATCAAGCTCAACTTCACATAGACATTGGTTAATACCCCATTTATATCCGAAACTTTCCAGATCATCAATCAACTTATAGTACGTATACTCAATGTTAATACGTGACTTAATTAACCCTTTAAAAACAGAGAGAACATCGGTCGAAACAGTACCAAGAATTTTCCTTTTTCTTGAAAGCCAAATCGCCAGTTTTGCTTGCCCAAATAAAAAATTAAGTAGAACATGTACTTGCATTTTATTTCTACTATATTTTGGGCCATAGATAAAAGACATCATTGTGAACTCTTCTCCCAAAGCTTGACAATACTCTTCTATTTTTTAAAAAAAAAGTATTTGCAATCTCTCACACTCAGAGAACAAATGGAAAACAGTCTCTTGCATCCCACAAAAAGGGCACTCCCCCCCTACCTGTGGATCAATGTGTGCTCTGTGTCTGTAGAGAGAGAGAGAGAGAGAGAGAGAGAGAGATGCAATACAGTTCATTCTCACTATCATATAAATGCTAATCTAGGCCCTGATTATATTTATGCATGACGATATTAACATGAAGTTCATGTCAAACTGCTCTCCTCCAGTTCTTCCACTTCACAAATGCAAATAACCGCATCAATGTGAAATGGTTTGATTGGTGTTATCTTATCTAGCTGAGACAGTCTATAGGTTAACAGATCCCTGTTTGAAGCACGACACCTAAGTGGTTAGTACACAGAATTCTCATTATAATTAGAGTGAAGAATTAAATATTTATCCTGTGCTAGTCAGTAGGGAATCATTTCAGCCAGTGTCATTAAGACCTATTTTAATTATTATAGCTCAGTAATCTCACCGCTTCACGTCGAAAACGCACCATCGCCCTCTCCACAGCACTACCGCCGCTTGCGTCGCATATCGGTCTGAGAAATGAGTTTATAAATGGGTTCTGCAATCTTGTAGTGTCGCATGTGACAAAACGGTTATTTGTGCATGGTAAAGTTGATTTATTGGTGCCGTGAAAACAATAAAGTAACCTAATGACATAAACAACACAACACCCTTGTTTGGAAAACAACAGCAGATGGGCATTTCTATGAAGCACTGACTAGTAAATCTTTGCTGTTATTTCTTTTAATGTAGACTTCTGAACAAAGAGTAATCCTTTGAAGATTGTTTCCATTCCTATTCGTTTCAATGGCAGTTGCAAGAC
This sequence comes from Paramisgurnus dabryanus, assembly GCF_030506205.2. Lineage (NCBI taxonomy): Eukaryota > Metazoa > Chordata > Actinopteri > Cypriniformes > Cobitidae > Paramisgurnus > Paramisgurnus dabryanus. The sequence goes on from NC_133345.1 coordinate 10,519,426, forward strand.
ACCCTTAAGGTGCTCATGGGCGCTCAATTCTGCAGGTAGGGTTTTTGAGCTGAAGGACATGGCATTGATCACCCTTAAGCAAATTATGTCATGGCAATGCTGACAGGCTAACGGCAAAATCCCAAGTGTTTCCCTTTACACAATGCTGGGATGATTCAACTCATGGTTGGGTAAAATAAGGACACACTTGACTGTTGGTTCAAAATAACCTACAGTAGAAAATGTCCATATTTTACCCAATCATGGGTTAAAGGGGACTTTTCACAAGACTTTTTTTAAGATGTCAAATAAATATTTGGTGTCCTCTGACTATGTATGTGAAGTTTTAGCTCAAAATATCATATAGATAATTTATTTTAGCATGTTAAGGGGGTTGTAAGTAGGATTTTAAGTGTTTTATTAATCAAAAACAATGTCTTTATTCATAAATGTCCTCATTGGTGTCAAATGACCTCTGCCAGTGATCTGACTTTTCTTTGTAAGCTTAGAATTTTTGCTCTTTACTTACATTGAATGGGTAAGTCCAAGGAGGCTTCCATGTATTAATAAACTATAATAGCAGAGAGCAGTGGTGTAGTCTAGATTTTTGTAGTGCGTATACTGTGATTTTTCCCTCTCACCCTTATGCTTACTCGTCCCAGCGCGACACCTCATAAGCACCACCACACTCACAGATGCATACAGTATAGATATTCATGTAACTAAGAGCATTCTGAAAGTGTACTCATAACACATAAACTGAATGTGTTATCAACATGTCAGTTTATTATAAGAAAAAAAGACTTTAACAGCCAATGGGTTTACAGCTGGGGAAACTGGACTGATTTTTAGACTGGTTTAGTGTTAATCAACATCTAACTCGGGGACAAAAGTTATTTAACTGTTAATTAAAATTAAATAAATCTTCAATCTGTGGCTAACACATGCATTAAAGGAGAAAAAATATTAAATTCTTTTAATAGCTATTATCTGACAACTATTGATAACATTACCATGTGTAATTTAATGGTGTAAATGTTTTTAATTAATACACATTTAAGATGACCATGAATTAACTCTAATTTGCATTGATATAAAAGCTTATATTTGCATATAATATAAGCATTGTCTAAAAATGAAAATAGGCTTATACATAATTATTATTACAAGACCATCATGTAGCCTAATATTAGACACCCAAACCAAACAGAAGTTTAAGATCATATACATCTTGAACGTAGATATATAAATGAACACAGAGAAGGGAAGTTTAACACTGTGAAGCACAAGCAAACATTCAGAGGAACTGAAGGCAGCTAAAAACCATCAGGGTATAATCACGGGCTTATTTTATTGCATTTGGAGCCTTACCTCCAGATAAAGTAATAAACTGGACTGATGATTTAAATGTTGTTTACTCACATGTGCGTTGTAAACTATATGGAGTTTATGTTGCAGCACTCGTTCACTTCTCTGGACTGTTTGTTTACAGTGTCGCGTGAGCAGCTACACTGTAGGTTCGACTTCATTTGGCGCTAAGCAGACCTCTTGGTGATGTCAAAGTACCGCGAGAGCGAGTCAAAGCAAATTTCTCCATGTGATAACTGGAGTCTCTCTCGCGGTACTTTGCTGTCACTCGCCAGTCTGCTCCCCAGTTACTTTCGCGTCACTATAGTAATCTGATTTCATAGAAATTCATACGCCGATCGGATCGCGCAGTTTGGCATGAAGTATATAGCCTAATATGTATTTCAACCCGCTAAAGTAGCAAGTGTAGCATGCTAATGGTCAATGCTTCACATCTATATTATGACAAAACTTTAAAAATGTCACAAAACCATGCTGTTACGCATCCTCGCGCTATTTTTAGTGGGTATACGGAAATCCTTGACAATTTCTAGTGGGTATACGGCGTATACCTGCGTATCACGTAGACTACACCACTGGCAGAGAGGGACAAAAAGCACTAGCCTACCAACGCGTTTCCACACCGCGTTTTCATTCAGAACACGTGAACCAGCTGCAACGGACAAGGAGATCAGTGATTACATAACGGCTACCGTAGTTGCAACACGCATTTGTAAAAGCGAGGCGCAAGAGAGCACTATTTGTTTGAATGCAAAATACAATTTCACCACTAGATGGGGGTAAATCCTACTCACTATCCCTTTAAAATTGCCACTTTGTGAGCAAAAATTTGCAGTTTTGTGTGTGTCCTTTAAAATGCAAATTAGCTGATCTCTGCACTAAATAGCAGTGTCGTGGTTGGATACTGCAGATTAAAGGGCGGTATTATCCCCTTTTGACATCACAAGGGGAGCCACATTTCAATGAGCTAATTTTTCACATGCTTGCAGAGAATGGTTTATCAAAACTACGTTACTGGGTTGATCTTTTTCACATTTTCTAGGTTGATAAAAGCACTAGAGACCCAATTATAGCACTTAAACATGGAAAAAGCCAGATTGTTATGATATGTCCCCTTTAAAATTAAGCTAGCATAGGTTCATTTAATTCCAACCAATAGGCTTGTCCATATTTGTGGTTAATGCCTTCATGGCTTTCTCTCTTTTACCTGCAAATGTCATGTTAAAAGTCAAATTTTTTATTTTCATGCATTTTATTATATTTTTAAATTATCCTTCACCTAGCACTTTGTGTTTTTTTCTACTGTACCTTTTTGTTTGTTATGTATAATGCTTGGGGAAAGTTGTAAGTATTGAAAGTGACATACACGACGTCTCATGATAATCACTAGATAAGCATTAAGCCTATTTCACTTAGTTCCAAACACAGGTATCAAGGCAAGAAAAATGAGTTTGAATGCTTATATATGAGCCTATCCTTCAAAAATGCCCCAATTTGTGCAAGCACCAAAAACGACCCATAGTTATTTTTTTTTAAATACTTAAAATACAACTATATTGTTGTCTTCGACCACCACCACCACCAATCAAAATGCAGATTTATTGGGAATGTGTGACTTTTATACACAATCCTTTACCCACTGCTTTCCCAGTACTGTATGTATTCACAAACTGAAATCCCACAAGGCAATAAAGTGAATTTTCTGTGGCATCATTTGTTGGCAGTAGGGGTGTTTATTTTGTAGATACTGCGGTATGTGGTCGTCTAAGTTGGAGGATAAGTTGAATTACCCTCTGGTGCTTGTTTGGGAAGGGATATCTACTGTAGATGCAGCTCAGTGATGTCATATGCCAGTCATTGGCATGTATGGTTTCTAGGCAGCTCGTGGTGATGATGCATTATCCCAGACCTCAAACTAGTCAAGCTGCACTCTGTCCGTCATCCTGATGCATCATGTGCCATGTGCTAATTAGGACTGTCTGTGTCTGCAACACATTCCTGCATATGCTTCCTCTCTTTCTGAGGTGATGAATGTAGCCAGAGCCAAAATGCCTTTTTCTTACACCGGTTCATTAATTACCCACAATGCACTCTGTCACATGGCTCCCCTGTGTCGAAGATAGCGTCAGTAAGCCAGCTGTTCGTGGCTACGGCTACTGTAGAAGAGATTGCTGAGCTTTTGAACCCTCCCAAAGAGTGCACGAGGTGAAGCTGAGATAGTGGTCGAGGGTGGTGATGAGCATGCAGTCTTTATGAATGTTAGATGACACTGAAGTGTCCCAAAGGAAAACTGCTAAGTTAGGAGATTATGTCAGAAGTGCTGACCGTGGATCGGTTGTAGTGCTTCCCTCATCATGGGTCAGATTAAGACTAGGATTAAGAATGCTGATCTCAGTTCTGAGAGTAACTGGAGCACAAACTGATGCCTGTGGTGCTGAGTCCTACTAGGTGCGTCAAAAAATAGATCTGAACATTTAGTGCGCTAACACAGGTTCAAAAAAGGGGTTGTTTAAGGATTCAGTGAGATGTATACTGTACTGCCACGTTTATTTAAGGTAACATTTCCTCTGTAAATGAAAGATTAGATTTTCTCTATTTTCCTTTCCAGGGCACCTTGGGTAAAGCAAGTGGTTCTGCTTTACTTGGCTCACAAATTCATTTGATACATTTCTATCTTTTACAGAATATAAGAAGTTTTTGTTTCATTTTATGGTCATCAATTGCATGTTATTTACCTTTTCCACAATAAAATTACCACACCCTTTCAATCTAATGTTTTAATCTGACGCCCGGTAGAAATAAACAGGCGTTCGTTCACTAAATATAGCAGCCATCATCATTAGCAAGTGGAGAGCTATGAGCTGAACCAAAATGGATTGATGGCAAAGAGGAATCAATCTATAGTCTGCGGAGCGAGAAAAGAAGATTAAAAAGTGGAAATTGAGGCCATTTCTGGATAGATTTCCCTCCCGAAAGCCGAATAGACAAACCAAAGCGCCGCTGCCCTCCGGCATGCAGTCACCCTCTATCATTTCCATGCTCTCTATATCTTCTGCGTTTATCTTCGCATTACAAGAAAATAACACTTCACCTAAGTGTCTTTTTATGTCTGCTCCTAATGTTCTTCAGTGTTGTGACTATTGTGACAGCCTCGTATTGTACATCCTACAAATGTGCGGTTGTTTTGTCTCATTTCCTTCGACTGTGAAAGTCAAATATGTAAAATTGCCGTGGCCCCGTTTCCAACAGCCAGCTAACAAGCTTGAGTACTCAAAGCTATTTCCTTTTTGTTTTTATTACCCAGGCGTCTATGCTCTTTCTGATTCAATGTTTTAGGAGGACTGAATATTGCAGGACTGAAAATGTGGCGTGGCACAAAAACATTGAGTGCTGGCAATAACAGGAAGTTATTGGTTTGAGCTTGCCAAGATGCAAGCTATAAACCATCACTTTTCTGCCAGTGAGCATATGATAAAAGCGTGTTCTAACTACAGAGGTGGGTAGTAACGAATTACATTTACTTCGTTACATGTACTTGAGTACATTTTTTGTGTAACTAGTACTTTTAGAGTAAATTTAAGGATAGGTACTTTTTACTCTTACTCAAGTACATTTCCAGTGAAAAAACTGTACTTTTACTTCGCTACATTCGGCGGCGTTACTGCGCTACTTTCAAATGGTAATAATTAATGAATATATATATTTTTTAAAGTTTATAGGGCGTGTTCGAAAGTTTTGCGAGACAGGCTGCGTCACCCTTTAGCGCGCGTGACCGCACGGTCACCCTTTAGCGCGCGCAACCGCGCGTAGATGATAAGAGAAGCAGATGAGGGCGCGTGTGCGTTGTGCGAGATATCGGAGGCAGATCATGCATGGCGGCTTCAAGTTCGGTCTATGTTTTCACTCCAAGAGGTCAAAAAGAATAGTTTCATGATGCGATGCATGCTTTGTTCACTGAACGAGCTGACATCTCAGGAATTCAAGCTCCAACCTGAAGTAAGTGTCAGTATTGTCTATTTGAACACTATTAATGTGTTTTTGCCATATGCACTCTTGTGCAAGCGATGGCAAAACCTAGTGTAAGTTAAACCATACAAGCAAGTTCATCTGCACATTTCCGTATAATTTCCCCACATCTAAACAAACTGAACAGCAAAATTTAAGGACGTCTTGCATTTATACAAATCCGGACACCTTCAATGTGTAGAAAATACATTCAAATAAAAACGGGATTGTATTTTATTTAAATCCTTTCTAAAGAATGAATGAATAAAAATAAAAGAATAAAGTTTGATTTTAAAGAAACATGTATTATATATTATAATAAATGTAGAGTTGATTTGCACAAACAGATAAGTTCCATATGAAATTCTAAAATGATCATTTTTATTAAGCTCCTGTTAATGTTCAGTAATTGCACTTTAATGGCAATGAAAATAACCTATTCATATAAAAACATTGTCACAAACAGACAAACACATTCTTTTTTGTTTACTGTTTGCATGTTTAAAGGCAGATGCTGACAAGTTTGTGTTGTGAACATGAAATAAATACAGAGTTAACCGTCAGAAAAACATCTGTGTGTGTGTGTTTGAGATTTTTTCTCAAATGACACGTTATGTGATAATGTACCCATTGCAGGACTGAGATAGACTGCTTTACTTGTATATAAGCAGAACAATGAGACTTTTAAGGAGAGGTTTGTGAAAAATCTCCAAGTAGTCTGAAATTCAGTGCTTTTGCGCTACTTCTCTATCAGATCGGAAGTAACGAGTAACTAACTACTTGAGTAGTTTTTTCATCTTATACTTTTTTACTCTTACTCAAGTAAATAATTAGATTGATACTTTTACTTTTACTTGAGTACATTTTTGTATAAGTACTTGTACTTTTACTTGAGTACAGATTTTGGGTACTCTACCCACCTCTGTTAACTACTTAACTATTGTCATAACCAGCACTTAAAGAAATTACATTAAATCAATTTTTAGAGTCTTAGCATAGCTTCAAAACTAACAGACATGGACTTGATTTTTTAAAATGTTAAACACCAGATGAAGACACGAATTCAACTCAACCCAACAAAGTCAACACTGGCTGAGCACCAGCCTTACATCCAGACCTATGGGATGGCATTTCAAAAACCAACTAATTTATGGCCATGCACAGGGGAGGTGAAATGTTCATTGCATCACATGCAATCATTTCTCATTCAAGGTGTGGCATGTGCGGTAATGGGACCAATCATCTGTGGTCAAACTGGGATATTAATAAGCCTTCGCACGACTGGACTCAGAAGCTGTGTGATTACCTGTCACACTTCATTTGTCGATTGTAAAAACGCTACATGACTCTTTTCTGCTTACCATTTAGCGGCAACCACATTTAAAAAAGCATCACTGTGTTTTTGGCTATGAGATACTTATGAGATATCTGAGGGACATCATTTACAACAGATAAACTGATGTTTAATAAATTACTTGCATTAATCTCATTGCAATTGCATTGGTGTAGATCACATTTTTTTGTGCATTGTTAATCCCATTTACCCTTGAGATCCATTTTGGGTGATGGGCAGCAGTTAAAGAGCACCTATTTTATCGCTAAAACAAAGTTATTTTGTGTATTTGGTATAATACAATGTCCTGAAATGCACATATTCGACAAGCTCTTTGTCCCTGATTGGCCAGGTAATCTGTACATTGGGATTTGTCTGAATACCTCTGACAACAGCCGGAAATGTGACGCTCCTTACCATGTTTGAAAGATTCGGTTGCTAACAGGAGTTAACTTACAGGCTGTGAGTCCAAGCGGGAGGAATTATGATAATGTCGGTCTTGTCTACATCACCAATCCCAGGAAGTAAACTGTTGCCTACAATCCGTGTGTTTGTTGTAGTCGAAAAAAAAAGATTTATGTTGGAGACGATAACTCGCATCATCGTTTACTTTGGGGTTTGTACGTTTTACATATTGTTTAGGTACTAATACATACTTACACATCAAAAGAAATGTAAAAAACGTGAATTGGACAATAGGTGCTCTTTAAATTTGCTTTGTTTAAAATGTCAATATATTTGTAAAATTTGTAGCTTTATTCTTGAAAATCCCTCTGATTTAATGATTACACTTTTGTGTAAATTATGTCAAACGTCATACATACAGTTGCACAAAAATGTAGGCATTTAATCAGAGGATTATTATATAAACATTATATAAACATTTTAATACAAGGTATAAATGAGAATGAGTGCATGACCACCCAAAAATTTTAATTCAAAGGAGGATATTTTAAACAATGTTTGTAACAAAAAGTTTAGGAGCACCATTGATTTCCATAGTATTTTTATTTCCTACTATGGAAGTCAATGGTGCTTTTGTTTTCTAGTTTATTACAAATATCCTGTTTTTTTGTTCAGAAGACCAACAAGCTCATATTTACACAAGTGAGTATATGATGACAATTTTTTTATTTTTGGGTGAATTAATTGCACAGGATATAGATACATTATAGTATTTTATGAAATGTCTGGGGCCCCCTAGTATCATCTCGCACCCCTCAGGAATGACATTGTTTGAGATGTCTTTGTTTTGACAACTTGACATAAACCAATACATCATAACTAGTCATAAATCTGTCATAAACATGACATAGTAAAATAAGTATCAAGCTTAAGAAACTACCTAGCTTTATGGGTTAACATTACATTAAACTGTCATTTAAAGGTCATTAAGTGTTAATACTCAGTCAACTTGTTTTATAACAGCATCATGAATATTTTTCTTGACCTCAACTACAGTGGTACAAATTGAACTTGTCATTAAAATCTGTTAATACTACTGTATGTCAAATCATTTTAAATACTTTAACAAAATGCAACAGACATATCAAAATATTATACGTTCTGAAATTTTTTGAAAAAATTAACAAAATATTTTATTCATTTAATTAATTATTTTAATGTGTTTTCCAGCTATATAGACCCAATGCTGCATGGCTTAACCCATTATTGTATTGTTTTAAATTAATTTTAGGTGAATCAGTCTCAAAATGTAATAAAATATAATTTTATCAATTTTAATTATTATTATTGGATGATCGATTTTATTTCTCCAACACCTGGAGTAAACTTTAAAAAAAAAAGAATATTTATGACGCTGTTATAAAACTATTTGACAGAGTATTAACACTTAATGACATTTTAATGACAAATTATATTTGTACCACTGTAGTTGAGTTCAAGAAAAATATTTATGATGCTGTTATAAAACAAGTTATGATGTATTGGTTAATGTCAAGTTGTCATAACAAAGACATCTCATACAGTGACATAATTGAACAAATGACACTTAATGACAGTTGTCATAAACGTGCATAAAATCTCCTTCATGTTTATGGCATGTGTCATGTCTTGATTATGAAGGTGTCATGTCAACCTTATGAACACCCCTTTAACCCTTTAAGGTCCACCAAGAGTGCTGTTTAAACTTATCTCTGAAACATACACAATGTACAAGTTTCCAGTGTCAAGACCGAAAGAACTATGGCTTGTTTCAGGAAAAAATGAAAAGAAAATGATCAGTGAGAGATGTACAGACAAAGAAACTAAGTGAAGGTGTGGTTATAAAAATCCTTTTCTACGCCCTGGGTTTAAAATTTTATCAAACAGCCTGATATCACACATGCTGAGTTACCATATCTTTATTAGGTAAGGCTCAAATTGGCCCATCATTATCTTTTAATTACCACAGCCCAATATTGGGCCCTATTACATGCAGATGATTAATCATGTATAATGGTGCAATAGGATATTGTGATTGGGGCAGAAAGGTTGGGGGGGTATTTTGTGCAAACAGAATTAATAGCAACTCTTCTGAGTTTCATTATTTGCACATGAATACACTCTGAATAAAGGATGAATGGCTGTGTGAAGTGGAGATGAAACCGTAGGGTGAATTCTCTGGTCTTTATATAATTCATCATCAAGTATTTGGCCCAGATGGACACCACTGTTCTACGCCTGTTTGTACAGCACAACTTGCGTTTACTCAAGGTTAATAACAATATGTCATAATTTAAGTATTTAATAGGAGGATATTCTTCATGAGCAAATATAGGTTATGCAAGTCTAAGCACCAGGTGAGCTAGAATAACTGTAACTTTTTGAAACCAGGTGCCCACACACTGTCTAAATCAGACTGAAAACCCTGATCAGTGACACAGGATTGACAGACATATATTCATATACTCAGTAACGGACCTGGAAAAGAAAATCTGATTTCAAGCCTGTGACAGTGATGTGGCATAACCACACATTACAGTGTTGAGTCCTGCAGTCTTCTGTCACATATAGATGAGCACACTAAGGGTTTGGCCTGTCGCCTTCAACAATATTATGCATTTCCCTGAACAATTCCTACAACAATAAATGAATAGTTAAGCTATGAAATGAACATTCTGTCATAATTTAATAAGCTCATGTTGCTTCAACCCTACATGCACCTGCCTTTGTAAAACACAAAAGCAATTAGTTAAAAAAAACTGTTTTTCAGAACATTTAACCATGGATTTTGATGTATGCTCAGTAACACTACTTGAAGGGGTGTTCATAAGGTTGACAAGACACCTTCATAATCAAGACATGACACATGCCATAAACATGAAGGAGATTTTATGCACGTTTATGACAACTGTCATTAAGTGTCATTTGTTCAATTATGTTTGTTATGACAACTTGAATTAACCAATACATCATAACTTGTTTTATAACAGCATCATAAATATTTTTCTTGACCTAAACTACAGTGTTACAAATATAATTTGTCATTAAAATGTCATTAAGTGTTAATACTCTTTCAAATAGTTTTATAACAGCATCATAAATATTTTTCTTGACCTCAGTTACAGTGTTACAAATGAAGAGTTTGGTTCCAAAACGCAATAAATCCATTTTGACAAATTTCGGTAAAAACATGGTTTCTATACCAAGAAAGTGACAAGATGAAAACCACTATTTTCTGTTACAAACTTTCACATTGCATCTTTAGGTTGTAAAAACATTACAATTTCAAATCATCATAATTTGATTTTTAAAGATTTATTATAAAAACGAATATTTTTTTTCCACAAAATGCAATAAATCCATGACAATTTTTTTTTTCAAAATTCTATAAATCTATTAAATCAATGTATAAATGTGCATTCATTTTTGCCATTTTATATTCATTTAGTTGAACAGTTGTACATACCGATTAAAAAATAAACATTAATAGCATTAATCAAAAATACTAACTTTGTCATATTAGGAACACTGTCATTGCTGCGCGGTTCTATTTGACGTCGTCGCTTAACATTTTTTCATTCTCGTTGACTTTGAGTAAAATTATGGAAAGTTTTTCATAAGATCCCCTGGGGTCAATGTGTTAGCATGACAGAAACTTGATGCTGTCGGCCGAACAAGCAATCGTCTCCCGAGTGCCTCTCGTGTAAATTATTAGATGTTGATGGCTTACGTTTCTTTCCCGTCACAGAAAACCACAGGTTTATCAATGCTATTAAAACCTCTTCAACCCTGAGGACCCTGTCCCGGGTCCAGAATTTCGTATTTTGACTTAATATAAAAGATTATTTTAATCTTTAATGCTCCGTCATGGACCCCAGTAACACATATGAGATACTGTTTGAAAGCTTAGAGTCTCTACTTTCTGCAGATATGCATCACTTTGACACATCTTTTACTGTAAGAAAGTTATTTACACTTAATTTACACTATCACCCCCCCAATATTTTATTATATCATTTAATATTTACATATTTCATATTTTTCAAAAATGACAAACATGGGCAAGTCTTATATCAAATGAAAGCTCTCACTCTCAGGAATAAGGCTACAGCGTTATTTTTGTTCTAATATCAACACATATCCAACAATCATCGAATGAATAATAAGGTAAAAAATGGTCTTTTGTAAACATATGGGAAACTTGAGTGTGGACTGCCTCAGATAGCACATATAGCCACAAATGATACACCATCTTTTATTTTAGGTCCTACTCTAAACAATGAGTCCATTCACAGCATTTTCTTTGGTTGTTTGCATATATAATCCCTTGCTATTTATTATATGTGCAAAACAAAAAATTAATATTTTTATGAAAAATGTATTTCCGCACCCTTTAGTAAAATGAGAATAGCTTTTGAATGCGATATGCTAAAGAGTTCATTCTTTTTTTGATTGTTTACTGTCTGCTGCTGCTAACAACCAGAACTGTCTGCAGTCTGCTAGAGCACCCAGAACCAGAGTTATACACTATCAAAGACAGTATTTACAACATAAAAAATAAAATTTGGTGTTTCATCATATGAAAAACAACATAAATAACAATATTTGTCACAAACAGCAGCTTTTTATGTAACTTCAAAGGGTTTTCTTTAAAATGATATAAAGAAATTGCATTTATTCCACTGTATGTGGTTATGGGGACACTTCAAATGTTCTTAGGCAGAAATTGTATACAAAAAGGGTATTATTCCTCCCTTCAGTTGGAGTAAAATAACTTTTGCATAGATTATGATAGAGAAAAAATTCCTTTTTCCTCTGTAAGCTGACAATTGCTGGAATCAAACAAAACTGTCTGCAGGGACCTGAGATACCCAGGGCCAGAGTTATATACTTTCAAATAAAAACTTTAGAAAAAAACATCAAAAAGCGCCTATTTATTTTTGTGTTTATTAGAGGACTGATATCACATACAACCATGTTGAGCACTTTTAACAGTGTTTTATGTAATGTCAAAGGGTTACCTGTAAAATGATACCAAACTTTTGTATGTAAACCTCTGCATGTGGGTATGGGATGCTTTTGAAATTGGGTAGGCCAAATCCAGGCAAAAATCCCCAAAATAGCTTCAGGGTGTAAGAAGTTAAAGTATTATTTCATTTTTGTTTGTTTGTTGATCACGAAGTAAAAAGTAGATGAGGAAAACTAGGACTCTGTGTACTCAACGTGCCGCCATTGTTTGTTTACATTGCGTGGAATGGTGCGCTGTCATTTCTGGAATGGATTTATTGCATTCTGTAGAAAAGGAGGAGTGGCGTTTATTGCGTTTTGGGGAAAAAGGGAGAAAAGATGACAGAATAACACAGCGGATATTTGATTTTGGGTAAAATTAAGAATTTATTTTTAAATACTGACCTGATATAATACTGATTTTGGCAGTAACTCATTTTTTCAAAAATGGCGTTTATTGCGTTTTGGAACCAAACTTTTCAAATATAATTTGTTATTAAAATGTCAATAAGTGTTAATACTCTGTCAAATAGTTTTATAACAGCGTCATGAATATTCTTTTTTTTAAGGTTTACTCCAAGTGTTAGAGAAATAAAATCGATCATCCAATAATAATAATTAAAATTGATAAAATTATATTTTATTACATTTTGAGACTGATTCACAAAATTAAATTAAAAAAGTACAATAAGGAGTTAAGCCATAAAGCGTTGGGTCTATATAGCTGGAAAACACATTAAATTAATTAATTAAATGAATGAAATGTTTTGTTAGTTTTTTCAGAAAATTTCAGAACGTATAATATTTTGACATGTCTGTTGCATTTTGTTAAAGTATTTAAAATGATTTGACATAGTTACAGTAGTAATAAATTACAAATTTTAATGACAAGTTCAATTTGTACCACTGTAGTTGAGGTCAAGAAAAATATTCATGATGCTGTTATTAATCTATTTGCTAGAGTATTACAATTTTATGACATTTAAATGACAGTTTAATGTAATGTTAACCCATAAAGCTAGGTAGTTTCTTAAGTTATGATGTATTGGTTGATGTCAAGTTGTCAAAACAAAGACATCTCAAACAATGTAATTCCTGAGGGGTGCGAGATTATACTGGAGGCCCCAGACATTTCATAAAATACTATAATGTATCTTTATCCTGTGCAATTAAAATAAAGTCTAGTAACCAACAGCACTACATTGTATCATAAAATGTTTTTTTAATTCAAATTCTAAGTATAAGTTTTCTGTCACAAATTGTCTTTAGGGGGGTGAAAGGGAGGCAAATGCACCCTATACAAGGATTGGGGGCACATACCAAAAAGTTTGAGAACCACCAAGTTAAAGAAGCACAATTTGCCATCTCCAAATCATCTAACCTGTATGCATTTGGACCTCAGGAAGACAACTGAAGTAAACCCCCACTGACACAGGGAGAAAATGCAAACTCCACACAGAAAGACTCAGCGTTAGGTAAAAAAGGAACAAACCCTACTGCTTTGTTAAATTAACTCAAAAAGTGTTTATATTTGACCCAACAGGGTTTTAAAACAACCTATCATAGGTTATAAATTACAGCCCAACGCCCAGTGGGTTGGGTATGTGCCTATTTGATCCAACGCTGGGTTAAAAATAACTTAGTTAAAAAAAGTGCTGACTAATAGGCTGCATTATTTTCAAAATATCTTTTAATAGATCGTTATATGATAAAATCCCATGACAATGAACGTGAGAAACCACCGAGCATCACAGATACGCTATCTCCTTTTGTAACCTTCCATCGGAGCGTTATTGTTGTTATTGTTATTTTCTTTTCTCTCCCCATTGTAAACAGCTGTAATCACAGTCTAAAAGACTTGAGGAAATGAAACAGCCTCTGGTTGCCATCTCGTCTGACGTGCCGTGGACCGGAACGCTTTAATTAGGACTAGACCGCTCGAGCAGAGCTGAATCAGAATCAAGCAAAAGTAAATCGTCATCTTCTTCTCTTTTGCTTTGTGTTTATGCATGTGGCCGTTACATGAATATTACATTATTAACTGATCCATATTCCCTTTTACTGACAACACAGTGTCATATTCATGTATTGATCCATTTACGGTTCATAACAATATTAGGGCAGTCAATCGATTCAAGTTAATTCATCACATGCTATGTTGATGAATGACATATCAATGTTTGCTGAGTAGGGTGGACTGGGAAGAGTTGTAACATTCAGGCCCTGTCCAAATGAACATGGGTATTTTCAATGGCGTAACTTTTTTATGCAGTTTGGCCGTTCCTTTCTATGCAAACGCAGCATCAAGTGACTGAAATGAACTTTTATAAAAACTTCTACTAGGGTAAAGATTTTCAGACTACTGTATGAGTTTAATGTATTTTAATGTGTAAATAATCTTGCATTATATTTAATATGCCATGGCATTGCATTTATTGTGAACCTGTTTGATGTTTGTTCCTTTCTGGCATCTTGGTACAGTGTATTCATTTCTAGCTCTGCTAAAAATGTCATTTTACAAATTCAAAAGCATCCATTTACAAAAGACCACAGAATCTTAAGCCCGTGTATTGTTTATATTCTCCACGGGATTATACATTCGAAGAAAACAGTAAATTAATAAGTATGAAAAACAGATTTATTCATTAACACAAATTGCCAAAAGCATTGCACAGATGCCTCTAGCATTTGCCATTAGGCACTAGTACTATATGTATTTGTTCGATGCACTCGCATTAACAAACTCCCTTTAAACTCACAATAAATTTGGTGTAACTTGCTGTTTTATCTTAAACATTCTTTGTTCTTTACAATTTTTCCCCTTTAATGGTTATTTTTAGGTGAAACTCTAAAACAAGGTTTTCAAGTTGTTAACAAGACCCTATTATACAACTTTAAAAATATGCCTGCTGTGTTACTAAATTAAAAGAGCTTTATATTTTCTAAAAATCAATCTCATTGCATCACACTCATAGTTAATGATTCAAATGCAGATGAATTTTTAATGTTAAAAGCGGGATATGTTAATAATATTCATGAGGACTACAAAAAACATCTCAGCGTATGGTAAATTCAAATTGTAGAAGCAGGAGATTTGGGCAAAGAGGTTAAAATCTAAAAAGCAAGTGGTTCACAGATACGTTCTCAAATTTGTGAGACCATTTCTTAAAAACTGAAATGCTTGTTTTGGTAATTGGAAAGGAAATCAGCTGCACAGAAGTATAATTAAATTAAAAAACCTTTTTTTGTGATTAGTAGCAAATTACGCTTCATATTTGTTTCAAGAAGTTTTCTTTTCAAAGCAATGTTTTAACTATATTTATCTTTGCAATGTTTAACACTGCTTGTTGAATATTGCTATAAGGAGTAAGAAGAAAAGATGTTTGACTGGCAATTTAGTTGCATTGCATATCTTTCTCAGAATACTTGTTTGTTATCATAGCAAAAGAGAAAGCGTCTCTGTAAGGTTGAACATGTCCGTTCATCTTTTGCTGTACAATTACTATACACTGAAAAAAATGATTCATTCAATTTACTACATTTTTTTAAGATAAGTGGTTGCAATCAATTTATTTAAAACAAAAGTTGTAAATTTCATTTTATTTTTCAAATTATTTTTTTTTGTTTAAATGTAGATTAAATAAATTGATTGCAACCAAATACCTTAAAAAAAATAGTGAACTGAATGAATATTTTTTTCAGTGTAGTAAAAGTTACTTGCTCTCAGTAAAGCCATAATAAATATATTATGATGAAGGTAACACTTGATTATTAACTATAACTTTTGACTCAGTTAAATCCCAACTTACTGCTTATTTATGGCTAATAAGGTAGTTGTTGTAGCGGTTTGGTTTAGGTATTGGATTGGGTTAAGGAATGTACAATATGGTCATGCAGAACAAGGCATTAATATGTCCTTTATAAACACTAATAAACAGCCAATATGTAAACTAATAAGAAACTAGTTAAGAGTGAAAATTGGTGTTATGTTACAAAGTGTTATGATGAACAGGGCAGACTTATTATCACTTTTTTTGGTTGATCTTAAAATGAAATTCCTAACCCATTTATTGAAGGTTTAATGTATGCCAAACTGAATTATAACATTGTATTATAATAAGTCTTTCTAATTTTTAACTTATATTGAATATTTGTAAGTAAATACAACCATACAACCTCTTAAAACATCTTTTCTTTCAAAAATTTAAAGAGCACCTATTTCATTGCTAAAAAAGCAAGCTGTTTTGTGTATTTGGTATAAAACAATGCAATCACGTGGTTTATGGTTAAAAAACACATTATTTTCGACATTCTCTCTACCTGAAAAGAACGGATTTGAAAAGCTCTGTGCCCTAATTGGCCAGCTAATCTGTACGTTGTGATTGGCCTGAATACCTCTGACGTCCGCAGGAAATGTGACGCTCCTTACCATGTTTGAAAGATTTGGTTGCTAACAGGAGTTAACTTACAGGCTGTGAGTCCGAAGCGGGAGGTATTCTGATAATGTCGGTCTACATCACCAATCCCAGGAAGTAAACGGTTGCCTACAATCCGTGTGTTTGTTGTAGTACAAGAAAAGAGATTTACGTTGGAGACGATAACTCCCGTCATCGTTTACTTTGGGGTTTGTATCTTTTGGATATCGTTAACTTACTAATACACACTTACACACCAAAGGAAATTTTATAATGTGAATCAACCAGTGCTTAACCTGAAAATATCAATAAATGGAAATAAACTTTATATCAATGTCCATTTGTTGACCACCCACAACTAAAAAATGATTCTTACCTTAAGCTGAAATAATTGTAATATAGTCTTTTCCTAAAATTGCAACACTAAAGTATGACAGCCTTTAAAAAAGCCATGACATCACCCCAATGCAATTAAAGGGAAGCCTTAAAAACATAAAACCTTCAAGTTTTTTGAGCTGAGCACCTTCATCTGTTTGGTCAAAAGTTTTAATGTCATTCATTTCTATGTGTTAAATTACAGCAAATAATAAGAACATAGAAACATTTTGTCTTTGACCAATCAACGTTGTATATAGGCCAACTGTATCTTGTTTCTGGTGATGTCCCTTGCAGCGAGGCTTAACGTGCACAGCAAAAGTTGTATAGAGATGTACTACTTTAAGGATGACATTTCCTTCTCCTTAATCCTATGGTATTTGCCATGGCTTATAGGTAAGGAAACTATAGAAAGGTTGAGTCAAATAAACTGCTGTTCAGAGCTGCTTCCACTAATCTGTCATTGAATTTCCAGCAGGCAGCAGTGTCAAAAAATGTCTTACGTGGTCACAAAGGGCAAACATAGTCCAAATAAAAAAAATCTGGGACGTAAAATTTATCCTGATTTAAACATGGAAAGTTGATAAAAATGTTACACACAGTAGTATGACAAAATACATTTAAAGATATATTTTGAAATTAAAGAAATGTTTATGATTCTGCACAATTTCTAAGTCAGTTACTGAATAATCAAATTTGTGACATTGACCATGTAAAAGATTTTTTTTTATTCTCAACTCATAACTAAGAAATTTTTTCTTAAAGTGCTGATCATGTAATTAGCAATAATATAAACTGTTTGAGTTAGAAAAATGCAAAATAAAATAAAAATAAATAAATAAAAATAATAATGGACCTTGCAGATGGTGAACTCGCCCACTGCGAATTTTAAACTTCAAGTTCAAAGACAAAACACAAACCAATAATAAGCAGTTAGTCATAAAAGCTTGACAACAGAAAAAACAAACAACCAATAAAGCAAACCATTTTAATTTCTAAACCTAATAAATGACAAGCATCAAAAAAAGGTACATATCCAATTCAAATACATCCTATTTTCAAAGTACCAGATGAAACTATAAAAACAAACAACAATAAAACAGTTTAAAGATAAAACATCCCAGTCTGCAATACATTCCACTTCGCAGTCAATAAGTTGCATGCAATAATACAACCGATCTCAGCACAATGCTGTCAGGTCAGTAAGTTGGGCGGTTCTCATGCACCATTTGTAGTTTGCTGGTGCTTAGCTGGTGTTCCATCTAAATTGCTCCCTGAAGTTATTGGATTTTTGCGGAGCAGGCAGACGCTGACAGCTACAAGTTACTTCATGGGCAGGCGTTAATTAGGCCAGGATGGAGCGATCGTGAGGAAGCGGCGAGAAAAAGTGAGAGGGGGAAGGAGAGAAATAGGATGCCTTCCTCATCTGAGATGCTGACGGTGAGCTGTTCGCCGGCTGCTTTCTTAAACTACTCACTTTCTATTAGGTCAGAGATGTTGCATGGAGCTTTTCTCCTAATGCAGAGTAGATGGGAGCCGGTGACAGTGGTGGAGCTCCGAGCTTGTCAGACCCAATGGTCTTCAAACGAATTTTCCCTTTAACACGTTCTGCATACAATTACATGCTCATGCCATATACATCAGACACTCGAAGAAAAGAAAGAAAGAGGACAGGTTGGTAAAATAGCGGAGTTTATCACTTCTGATGTTATTTAGAAAAGCCGCAGAGAGACAGGAGGAATATAAATGAGGAAATGATGTGATGGAAAGTTCTGTTTGGTCTCGGCTGCCCTTCATGTCTGCGTATTTACATTTAGTCCAATTTTAAAACTGCATTAGAGGGCAACGGCGACAGCCCACTTTATGGCCAGCTTCGGTTCTGAAAATATTCTTCCTGTTTTTAATATTGGAATTTAAAATCAAAAACAAACCAGCAGCTCGGCGAAAGCACAACATAAAATCTTTGGTTTAAAGCAAAACAGTATTTGACATTTGAGGAATATGACTTAAAGGAAAACACCACCGTTTTTCAATATTTTACTATGTCCTTACCTCAACTTAGAGGAATTAATACATACCTATCTTTTTTCAATGCATGCACTTTTAATCTTTGTACAGCGCTTCTTAAATGTGTTAGCATTTAGCTTAGCCCCATTCATTCCTATGGCTCCAAACAAAAGTTTTATTTTGTGCCGCCATACTTACTCATGTAACTACTCATGCAACAGCCTTTAAATAGGGAAAACATGGAAGTGTTTGGTGGCTTCTAAATTCATCCCTGTTTGGATCCTAAGGAATGAATGGGGCTAGGCTAAATGCTAACACATTCACAACGTGCTGTACAAAGATTAAAGTGCACGCATTGAAAAAAATTTAGGTATGTATTAATTTGTCTAAGTTGAGGTAAGAACACAGTAAAATATTGAACAACTGTGGTGTTTTTCTTTAAGACCAATAATTATAAGTATACAATACACTGTCAAAAAACAAAATGGCCTATAAATGGTCTCTAGCTTTCACAGGGGTGCTACCCTTTCAACAAGTACACTTTTGCATCTAAAGAGTTCATATTAGTTCGTCAAAGGTACATATTGGTACAGTTTTTTACGTGTATGTGAAAATAGCGCACGGTCAACTTCACAGCCTTGCAAAGTATAGTTTATTTGACTCGTACACATTTGTACAGACGTTCAACGCATGCGTATTGCGACAAAATGCAATGCATCTCTTGGGAACATACTACATTCTCCTGTACATACATGCACAACCTAACCGTACATGGTATGTCTGGTTACAAAAATCTGGCAGTGTGCGTACAGTGTAAGGGGACCCTGGCGTATGCGGAAAAAAAATTGAACTTGAGACCATTAAAAAAAATACAAATAAAATAAGACAGCATACAATGTAAATGTATTTAAGGTTTCTTGCCCAATATTAAAATGTCCACAAATACATCCACAAATGGCCCTTTAGTAAATTATCTGATTAACTCTTTCCCCACCATTGATGAGTTTACTCGTCAATTAAGAGAAAATGCTTGCCTGCCAATGATGAGTATTTCCGGCAATCTGTAATACCACTATTATTAACCAGGTGGCGCTCTTCAGCAACTTATAAACCCAGAAATATCGCCCTAGGGCAAACAGCTGTATGTCCGTGTAAGTTTTGAGGATCGCTCTGAATCTGATCTCTATAAAAAGTCCTTTCCAAAAATGGAATTATCACAGCTTTTTGCTCAAAATTTTGTGTTTTTGAAAAAAACCTACCCATATTTGAGAGGTGATAAAAAACAAATGAAGGTAGGATGAAACTTTTTTTTAAACAGAGTGCCTGTTCTTTCATTTGATATATTGTATGTTTATATATTTGATTATGAAGAACATTTTATGAAAGGAATTAAACTTTTGTAAAAAAAAATCATTAAAAATGCTGGCACTGTCTGGCAACTTAAAAAAAAACGCTGGCGGGGAAAGAGTTAAGGATTCTGGGTAATGTAGTTTTTCCTCATGAAGTCAGCCAATAATAATTCATGTTTAACTGACTTGTGGCCTCTACATAAGAATGTATTATCACTTACCAACCTTAAAGCTCAAGGTGGGTCTGTCTTGAAAGGTTTATGTGTTATCGTTAAAAATGAATTTCTCTATGGAGAAAATGAATGGGATTTTTTACTTCCAAAAGCCCACTGTTGCTCTCTATTGTGAACGATAAAAGAGTGTCATCACAGTGGATGGTAGATTTTCAGGATAATGTACAACCAGCCAGAACTTTTATAAAGTCACTCACGTAATGCAAAATCAGTCATTGTTTGTTTCACTCTCCTGTATACATGGCTTCCCTTGCGCATACAGAAAGAATTTGAGTGAAATGTCAAAACATAAAAAGGATTCAAACCATGCGTAAAAAACACGCAAGTTTAAATCCCGTATGACAAATACCAGGGAAATGCTTCTGGATGGGATGAGGCTGAATCTCGGACTGAATTATGATGCTGTAAAATCTGTGCATGGCCCTCAGACTGCCCAGCCACAACAACCCTGCAACACAAACAAAAATAAAAACTTTAGCACCAATGCTCACTTTCAATTCAGAAACTACAATAGTGGATAACAAAGAAGAAACACATCAACATAAAAATAAATGTACATTTGTCTCTACTGTCGACCACAGGTGACGTCTGTAAAATGACAGGTTTTGTGCACATCGAAAGCTTTCTGTAAATCGTTTTTCTTATTGTACAATATGTTTTGCCACATCTGTGACTGAAATCTGAAACAGTTTTGAATGTTGTTAAATGTTTAAGGACCAAATTGAGTAAACAGTTGTAACCCATTTGCGTGCTTTATATTGGCTCATAAACCACTGGAATTGAAATAGCAGCACTGTGCTGTATTTAAGTTCATAAACTAGTCATAAACACTATTTCCGCTTTTTACACGGTTGGCTGGAATGCTTGATTCTGACTGTCCGGTCGCAACATTTGCAGGTTTGTTTTTCCCAGATAACAACCGCTCAAAACTAATAACACAATGTAACTCTTATGCAGCAAATTATTTTGATTTTGTTTAATATTACACAAAAAAATATACTTTACTTTGTGTGTAAGATTGCTGTTAGGGCATAAATAATGCCTGGAAAATGAAAAGCGAATTCTGTTAAAGAAAATATATCACTGGGCATTGAACGTTGAGCTTTATCAACGCAGGGTTAATTGTAACATTTTACATATTTACACAAAGCCGAGCAATCTGTACATTTGGTCTTTTTTACTTCTGTGAATTTGTGAAAAGTTTTGAAAGGTTTTTGGTTAATATATTGAACAAAGAGTGTTTTGAAGGCATAAAAGTAAATATCTTCATCTTATGTTTTTTTTCGATTTCTGAGTTGGGCATGGCATTTAAACCATGCCCAATTGGCACTAAGGGGTCTAAAGTGTGCCAAGAAAACCCACCAACACCAGCAGCCTGCACAGTGGTAACAAGGCATGATGAATCCACGTTCTCATTCTGTTTACGCCAAATTCTGACTGAATGTCTCAACAGAAATCGAGACTCATCAGACCATGCAACATTTTTCCAGTCTTCAACTGTCCAATTTTGGTGAGCTTGTGCAAATTGTAGCCTCTTTTTCTATTTGTAGTGGAGATGAGTGGTACCCGGTGGGGTCTTCTGCTGTTGTAGCCCATCCACCTTAAGGTTGTGCGTGTTGTGGCTTCACAAATGCTTTGCTGCATACCTCGGTTGTAACGGGTGGTTATTTCAGTCAAAGTGGCTCTTCTATCAGCTTGAATCAGTCGGCCCATTCTCCTCTGACCTCTAGCATCAACAAGGCATTTTCGCACACAGGACTGCCGCATACTGGATGTTTTTCCCTTTTCACACCATTCTTTGTAAACCCTAGAAATGGTTGTGCGTGAAAATCCCAGTAACTGAGCAGATTGTGAAATACTCAGACCGGCCCGTCTGGCACCAACAACCATGCCACTCTCAAAATTGCTTAAATCACCTTTCTTTCCCATTCTGACATTCAGTTTGATAACAGATAACTATTAATATAATATCAGGCATTTATAATTTTTGGTCTTTGTGCAGACCTTTCAAAAAAATCTATTTATATGCATTGATGCTTAATACAAGGATGGTTAGATGAAGGATCATGTATGGATGAATGTGTGCCTAAGCTAAGCTGCTGTCGAATCACAACACGCTAAACCAGCTACACAATCAGAACTTATGTATTTCTGAAAGAGGGACTTCATAACAAGAAAGACATCAGCCTGTTTTTAGGACAGTAAAACAGCGGTATAGAGATAAATCAAATACTGTGTTTTTTCACACAGGCAACATGAACACATGTTATATTGTGCACCGTCTTTAAACACAATTAAAGCTTCAAAAACGGGACCTTTAATAACATATATGACATTATATTTACAAATGATTAAACTAAATAGTGTGTTTGTGATGTTTGAACGTCTTGTCTTATCTTAAAACCGAAAGTAAACAGGTTTTCCATGCGGAAGGTCTTGTTTAAAATAAGCTAATCAAATATTAATAAATGGATATTTAATGTTTCTTACCTTATTTAGGTAAATAGGCTAGCTGTGTAATAAGCAGGATAATGTACAGGCAACCCATTCAGTGTAATACAAGACACTTAGCTTCCCATCAGGTCCTGATCACACTGTCAGAGCTTATTTCTTATACAGCTGATGGTGCTTTTTCACGAAATTATTTCTAGTACATTTTCCTATCTGCCTGTATTGTGAACCTATTTAATGTCATTTATTTGAACCATCCACAATGGTATTGAAACTATTCCCCTTATCCATTTTACATGACCCTTAAACTACTTTAAAATTGAGTTCTTAAAAGTCAGAGCATTTCTCTTTCTCTTTCATTATAAAACATCAAGTGCGGTCAGTCAATATATATACGGTAGTCCATATAGCACGCCGGCTCGCCATTCCCGCCCCATCACAATGATACACCTTTAAAAGACTGTTGCACGGGCATGGTTTAGATAGATTTCATTAGGCACCAATGTTCCAATCTCATCCAATCACGAATGCCTAAACCATTACAGCAGGTAAGTCCAAACTTTTAATGCACTCAGCTCCACACTTCATTCCCTGTGGACCGCTTCCCCTGCTGTTAATGCTGCTAGAGGAATAGCTTTAAATGCGTCATTAAACCTGCCAGAGAATTAACTTGGACAGAACTTAATTATGTCACACACAAGGCACTGCAACTTTAAGATTTGAGGAAAACCAATATTGCTGGCTAGAGAATGAAGTTGGTTAGTTTAGATACATAATTAGAGTCAATCAGCCGTGTACCTGGCAGTGTGTCGAGATTAATAAATAGAAAGAAAAGATTTCCCATAAAAAAACGGTGCATGTGATGTTTTATAGTTAAAACGTATGCATTTTGTGAAACTTGGTATTGTGTGGCAAAAAAAGTGAATGAATTTTCATGAAATGAATGATGCCTCACAGATGTTATGAGACGTTAAGATTTCATCTTAACTTCTTTTCTCAGTTTTAACTATAGCACTCATTAAGTTAAGATGTCATGTTTAACTTCTGGCAATCTCAAAAAACAACTATTTTGGTGATGTTGGAGAATACAAATACACATTTTACATTTAAACATTTGGCAAATGCTTCAATCCAAAGCAATTCATACAGTGTGCCTGGGGTTCGAACCCATGATCTTGCAGTTGCTAGCAGCACATTTACCAGTGGAGCTATGGGAACACATGGTTTTTACTACAAAATAAACATCTATCCCGTTGAGATCTTTCAGTTTGTACAAATAAAACAGGACGCATTTTAGAAGTCATTTAGTTCCCCTAAAACTCTCCTCTACATCTGTCAAACCCCTGCTGCTCATTTTGATTTTGATTTGACTTGATCCGATGGCAGGCAGGAATAAATATCGAGCGAATCGCACGCACGAGGCAGTAACTTTTTTTTGGCCCGTCATCCGTGTTCAAGTCAACTGTAGCGCCTTGAGAGATTCTCAACTTGCGTCCGGGTCCTCTGTTCACTTGTACCGAGAGACCAGATCAGAGCGAGGAGGTGATGGGAATTTTTCCTACACGGTTTCCTGAAGTACGTAAAGATATCTGTCTCTCCTGTGATGCTTTAACATGACTTAAACAAAGAGTTACACGCAGATAAAGGAAGGTGTCAGAGAACAGGGTCAGTCAATGTGCTGTATGATATATTTAAAATACACAAAGAAGTTAGAAGCTAAAACATTGGATACCCGGCATTAACCCTTTGTGATGATGGTGTTACGCATTCTTATGTTCCTGTTGGTAAACCGGTAGATCATTGCGTTTTCATCTGAAGGGAACAGGAGACTGTCCTCCAAAATAAGCACCTTATTATAAGTGACCTATTAAGGGATTAGTGTCCTCTAGCAGCAGTAGCTTATACCAACCCAGTCTCACCCCATGTCGTCAATATTTGACGACACTTGACCATTCGTCAATATGTGACGCGGAGGGTATACCTTTCGCGTCATTTTTTGCCGAACTGGGGACTTCAATACTATTACGTCCGTTGCATTCTCCTCTCCTATTTTCTTACCAATTTCGCGTCGGTTTAGGGTTGGATTTACATAATGACATCCCTACCCAAACCTAACTCTAACCCCAACGCCAGGTGACAACTGTTTCTAACCCCAACGCCAGGTGACAACTGTTTAATTTCGCGTACACTGTTTAATTTCGCGTACACTGTTTAATTTTGCATAATCTAACCCTAAACCGACGCGAAAATGGTAAGAAAATAGGAGAAGAGAATGCAACGGACGTAATAGTATTGAAGTCCCCAGTTCGTCAAAAAATGACGCGAAAGGTATACCCTCCGCGTCACATATTGACGAATGGTCAAGTGTCGTCAAATATTGACGACATGGGGTGAGACTGTGTTACAAATACAACTTGTTGTTATGTTTTAAGGTTTTTGCCTTATACATCAGATTAGACACATTTAATTTTATACATTTGTAAATGTAGAAACAATTTCATAAACATTTATGGTTTTAAAGATATTTTGGAGCATCTAACCCCACCCTCACCCTTACCCTAAACCCAACCACTTCTCAACCATATAAAACACAACACGCACGTAAATGTACAGTCACATCTTTTCTTCAAATAAATTAATCGTTTGACCTCGGTACGCATGGAATATTTAAAGTATATTTTTAAAAAGTTGTAACTGGTTTTGTATGCTGTGTTTATATCATTTAATAAATAAATGGGTATGTTATTTGCCCTAAATGGCTGAATAGTGTAGTGTGTAATAAAATACAATTAATCCTGGTGGTTTAAATTGAAAATCTTATCCCAGTACATGTCATCATAGCAAAATGATACCCCAAAATATAATTTTATACCCTAATATATTAAGTTTCACCTGCTGCCAGTAGATGTGCTAATTTACCAAATGCATCTATTGGTTGTATTTGGTGAAATTGACAAACGACCAAAGCAGTCGTATGGGTTGGAGGATATGTTGGGATACAAGTATATGCCAAATGCATAACATGTAAATGTAAAGATTGGCATAGAAAAGTGACTTGAAATTTCATAGGACCAATTGACAGGGTACTGCCCTATAGCACAATATGTATCATTTGGGTACAAGTACAGACACAGAGTAAATGACTCTGGGCCGGATCCACACCCGAACCGGAGCTGCTGACTTCGCAACAGATCTGGTGCGGATCTGGCCTGGAGCTGTCTGCTATCTGGGTTGGTACACTCTAAAAATGGCTGTGTTTTTTTTTACCCATAATGGGTATTGGACAGAACACACGCTGGGTTAAAACTGACCCAATGCTGGGTTGTTTTAACCCAACTGTTGGGTTATTATAATCCATGGTTAAATAACAAAAACCAAACACTGGGTCATTTTTAACCCAGCAGTGTGTTGTGTCCAATATTTACCCATTCTGGATCAAAAATAACCCAGACATTTTTAGAGTGTACACAATATTTACCTCTGAGGTACTAAAATAAGCTCTTTAGGTACCAAGGTGTACTTTTTGAAAGTGTATGACCCCATTGACAGCTATGCATATTTTTGCTGATATACAGGTGTAAAGAAGTGACTCAATGTCATTGTTATTACCACTGATGAAAATTATATTTTTGTGCAACACAATTATATTTTTGTGAAGAACCGATAACCAGCTCATTTTATAGTAACCAAATATCTGAACATCTTTATCATTCAAATCAAAATAATTCTGCCAATTTTCTATTTATTGCTTAATCTCACAAAACTGACATTTATATAGGCCATTAAATCGCATAAAATCACAAAAAAAAAAACGCTTTTGGCAAACTCACCTCCCTTTAAGCTCAGGCTGCACATTCGCAGGTATGACAAAGAGAATTTCTGAACAAATGAAATTTAAGTAAGAACGATTGTTGCAATGGTACAAAACCCAGTCACAGTTTTACAAAAGGGTTCACACAAACCAACCTCAATGAGCTCTTTCTGAAAAACTCACTCCAGCTTCCCTTTTGCGTCTCTACAGAACCCTCCTGTAATCTATCATACAAATGAACATGCACAATATTTTCACACCTGGACAATTTCCCAGAACCCACACGGCTCCTCACCAATCTCCATTCGGAAATGAGTGAGGTAAATTGCAAACGTGAAGAATCTAAATAGAAGCAAGTTGGTTTAGCGATAATACAGCAGAAAGAAAGAAAGAAACAGAAAGAAAAATAACAAATGCATTTTTAAATTGTGGAGAAAAAACGCACCTCCAAAACTGCGTTGTTCTCCTTCACACTAAATTCACAAAAGGGTAAATAAATGAATTTTTGGGTGAAGTGCTCCTTTAAATATACATCCCAAATGTTTCTTTGAACTCATCTAAAATAGGAGAAAGACACCTTCATTTTGTGGAGAAGGATTCATGCTGACAGACAGTTTCATTTGTGAGGAGTGCACTGCCCTGAACACTGATTTCCTCAGCCTATAGGAAAGTGTTGAGTTCGGAGAAACATTGGTGCGACGCTCTCATTATAATGTAGCTCTGAAAATCCAAAGCAGCATTCATTCTCTCCTTCATTTGCATTGAAATGGGAATGCCATATTTCATTCCTGTCCCTGGTAAACTTATATTTATTTATATATTTACAGTATAGCGAAAACACCTTACCTCTGTTCTACACACCTCCATGGAAATGATAGCTGTGATGATAATAAAATTCAAACGGGGGGTGGGGAATAATCAGAAAGCTACACGCACTTTCCATATTTCGAAGATTAGCTAAACTTGGTGTAATATGTCACGGTCTTTCGACGGGTCCGTAAACTTACCCCAACACCTCTGTGCAATTAAGTTGCTGAAGCATCACTTTACAACACATATTTTCCGCAGAGCAGCAAAATTGGACTTAGGCTTTGAAATTGAGAAACTGCTTTACTAATTTAAGTTTGAGATGGAAATTATATACTGTCCTGGATTTCCTTTGCGACGCTACTAGAATATCAGCATCTGGGCACACCAATAAATGTTCGAAAGATGCAAACAATTTAATATGCAAAAAACCGACACAAGTAAGACTACATCCAATACTCTACATTCACAATTCGTACACTATCCATATTAAATAGTATTCAAAATTAAAAATAGTTTGTCTAATATTTTAATATGCTAATACTACCCCAAACCTAACCCTAAACTCAACTTCTCGTGAGATTTAGACATTAAGTCTAATTTATAGTCGTAGGTTATTCTTGGCCTCTACCCGCACCACACTGAATTTTTAACTGCACATCAGTTCTACGCGGACCGCAAAGCCTGTGATTGGTCCACTAGAACCCCTCCCGTCAGGTAAAAAAATTGCGTCATAGGTTTTTCAGTTTGCGATGGTGAGAACAAAGATGGGCCAAGTTGAGGAGTGATTTAGCTGAAACTGTAACGAAAGTCAATGTTTATTTACTTTCATCACTGCTGGTCTTCTCAAAACATACACAACAAGTTGCTGTTCCTTCTTTGTTTGTGGAGTTAAACTTGCCAAGATGCTTCTTCTTTGACGGTCGCGCTGCTACAGTGGTTACACGCGTGGATATTGCATACCAGCGGTCTCCATGTGTGTTTGCACGTCAACACGGACGACGCAGAAGTATATTTAAAACTGACACGTAGGACGTACGCACAACTATAATGAGCTCTTTAGTTGTATCCCATCTAGCCAAAACCCCACCTATCAGCTGATATTATTTGCCATTGGGAGAAGTTGCCATAGGGAGAAGTGATGCAACACTAAATTAATGGTAATAGTGAATTTAGTTATATAGTAAACATCAAATAAGCATAATGAGAGACAAAAAGCTGAATTGTATTTTGATGTGTGTGCTTGTAAACCAGTCCTTCCAGGAAAAATGCAGAGTTTTTTTGTGATTGTTGCGAAAAAATTGCGGGAACTTGCGGAAATTGCGGGAACTTGCGGAATTTTTTTTTGCAGCTTTTGCAGCTTTTCAATGATGTTCATGCCACATAATCACGGCACTTCATAACGTTCTCATGGCAACAGGGGACATGGCTGCGCTTGTGTGAGGTAAATGCAAATTTTTTTAACTTTTTGCTAAGATATATGTGATATGG
The DNA here is from genome assembly GCF_030506205.2 of Paramisgurnus dabryanus. Classification (NCBI taxonomy): domain Eukaryota; kingdom Metazoa; phylum Chordata; class Actinopteri; order Cypriniformes; family Cobitidae; genus Paramisgurnus; species Paramisgurnus dabryanus. Next base: position 10,548,501 of record NC_133345.1, read on the forward strand.
GAATTTTAAAATCATGCAAACCCTGCATATTTTGTGCACGGAAATCTGCAATTTATGATGCGAAAGTGCGGCGTATTTGAATAAATATATATGCGTACTTTGGCTGATTATGCGTTGAATCATGTGATCGCATAATCACGTTTTTCTGGAGACTGGTAAACTATCACAATAGTCATTTATACAACTACTGTATGTTCGCATCCATGCGCATTAGTATTTCCCAGAACTTGCATACTCTTTTGCTTAACATATATAATTTCCCATAACAAAAAACAGCATATTCCTTATAAATGGCTAATTGGTGACGCAGCAGTACTCTTTAAAAGGATTTGTAAGCATTGAATAGATGGGGATATCATCTGACTAATGGACTGTGTAGCTTTATTGTTGGTCGTAGTGGCCCTTTCCACTGCTGGATGCTGTGACGGTATTGGTCGGCTCTCATGATCTGAGCACCCAATCAAAACACACATAACTCATAGAGGAAAAACTAACCAAAAAATATCACCCATGTCATCATTCTCTCTGTTTTATACGATTTTGTATGATATCCCTCTCCAATTTTCCTTCCGGGCCCCGTGGTGTTAATTATACCGGGTCTCTCTTTCCCTTCAAGCGAGTCGTGCGGTGGAAGTGCATTAATCTTGATTCTCGACTCCAGTACAAAGCCGTGTTTGAAGAGTCTCCTTTGGTAAAGCCCTGAAGGCATGGTGATTCAGATGAGAACGAGAGGGGGGCGAGGGAGCGAGAGGCAGGGGGAGAGTAAAAAACATAACAGAGAGATGGAAGAGATTCACAGCTCTGCTTTCTCAGCGAACCTGAGCCTCTCGCAAAGCATGAGAATCACTGCCGCCCATCCTCTGCGTCTGTAACCGCACGCGCTCTCTAATGAATTTTACAGGACAAAGCTCTGCTGACTACAACAGCCATTAGCACTTACAGTAGGTGTGTTTATGTCAGATTTGGCTGACTGGGGTCTCTCGGGACTTTAAAAGGTCAGCGTGCGTTGTGTGTCTCGCATGGCTGTACAGCTTTGAAATGATTGCTTCAGTTTTGAATTTTAATTGAAATTATTTTAGATTCAAACCAGTTTATGTTCCTGGACCTCACATACATTTAAATCTACAATTGTGAGCATTACATTATTTGAAAGAGAATTAACTGCAAAACATGATATTTTATGTGAAAGTGTGGACTTCATTTTCACTCCAATTGGTACCGCAATTGGAAGTGTTAGTAGTGCAAAAGGTCATGGGTTTGATGCCCTGGGAACTCACATATTGATAATATATATACCCTAAGTGTACTGTAAGTCACTTTGGATAAAAGTGTTTGGCAAATGCATAATGTAAATGTTGTGTTTTGAATGCTACTCACCAAGACACGTATTATAATGCACGTCTACATCAATATATAAAAGAAGTACAAACGGACACGGACAATGCTGTCACAACCGACATCAAAGCATCCACCACCTTTAATAATAAATTGACCAGTCATTTATAAAAATATGTAGTTGTGCACATCTTTAACCCCTGTGGGCAAAGACCTTCAGTTCACAGCCTTTTCAGAAACCAAACAGAATCCACTGTAGGTTTTTCAGTTATTAGAAAGCAACACACATCCCCTGTGAAATGATGGGAAAACTGGCTGCTTTTTCTACTCGTTGATTTGAAGAGCACTTCTGAGATTCATCAAAGAGTATGTGATTCGCTTGAGTCATAGATTCTTTGATGTACTTTCTGTCAGCTAGTCAACGCATAGAAACGTACACACCTTAACTGACCTAACAAAATGTTTCATGCAACTACAGAGCACTGAAAAGCCATTAATCATATACAACCTCAATAAACCTCGTTAATTTACTTGCTAGACAAAGCCAACATCTACTGCGTGTTCTTTTATATTTTTAAAGGGCGGGTTCAACGTTATTTCATGCATTTTTACTTATTAACACAGTTTAATAGATGTTTCCTCATGCTAAACATAGTTAAAGTTTTTAAAGAGCAGTTGGATCTGTTACAGAGTATTTCTGTTCAGAAAGCACTTCACCAGGGTTCGTACAAGTTTCGGAATACGGGTCCAGCTGACGTATCAGGGGTAAGTCATTCGTATCACTTCTTTTAATGGGCACTTCCCCTGGAAAATCATGGCCACATGTCAATCAGTAAGTGCGAAAACCAAGGACTCTAACCCTGGGTTCACACCAGCCGCGTTTGAGGTGTCAAAATTGCGTCTACCGCGTCTAGTTTGCCGCTTGAACGTTTTGAGTTTACTCGCTTCATTCGCAGAGGAAATTCGAGTTATCGAGACAATCACATGGAAATTCGTGTAATGGAAGGGGCTTCTGTGACTTCGCTCGCTTTTTGTAATCACGTCACTACTAGAGCAAGCTCCTGATTGGTTAACACGGCGCGTTTTTCCGCCAAAGTTCAAACTTGCGCGGAATGAGGCGCAATCATGTCTACCATGCCGCACTAAACGCCTCATCCGCGAAGCGAGACCTCCGGACGCGCGACAACGCGTCTTCACATTGACTTAACATTGAAATCACTTGCGCTTGACGCCTCTACTGCGGCTGGTCTGAACGCAGCATAAGTCACACGCAACACATCACGCGACAGCTTTGTTTTATTACAAGACTCAACAATGGCACGAAAGAAGAAGTGTGTTTTCCCATGTTAGGAGAAGTAAACCAGCATTATGGAAACAATGGATATAGGTTGTTTATCAGAGGTAGCAGCTGAGTTTTGCGTGTGTGTTTGTTTACCACTGGAATTCATTGAAAAGTCCCAACTGGGTAATGAGTTGCATGCGGTAAGTAAGACTTTAGTGTTATATTGGAAATGGGCAAGTAAGTGCATATTATATAAACGACACGAACATGTAGTAAATCATAAGTTCTCCAGTCAGTGTTGTATAAAGTGTTGCATGACTCGTGACTCGCTCCTCCCGCAGCTCACAACTCCTCCTTCCGAATTTTTTCGTATGTTATCGGAAAGAATCAGTAAAGCTGATCTGTCTTTTACAAATCTAGATACGTTCGGAGATATGAAGGATGTAATACTACTCTATAGGATTAACATCACATACGCCGAAACAGCTTGTGTTATGGGAGCTTTAATATTCACAATACTTGCAATATTGCGAGCACATCCTGGTGGCACCAAACAGAAAGTGCTAGCACAATGGCTGAGCCAGTGTTGTCTTATTTGACCCAGACTGTCATTGTAATTATGTTTGACTGCGCAGAAATTACACACTTCACTGTTAAAGAGATCTATTTTAAACATGATTATGCATAATTATGGATTTTATGGTTAAAAAAATCTAAAGCAAATTGTCTCTGAACCCACCTGGGATCTATGTCGAGTATCTTAGTAAAAGTGCTGATATTCATTGTCTGAATAAACCATAGTCAGCAAATCTTAATATGCAGCAGCAGCAATATAATGCACTCAAAATACACAACAACAACAACAAACAAGCATCAGTAATCCTATTTTTTTTTAACAGTACCATGGCAAAGCCATATTTTTAAGTATAATAGTATTATTTACCAATGGTACAATGATGCATGCAGCATATCAAAAGATGCTATTACAGTACATACTACAGTACTTTTTTGTAAGTACTGTATATTTGCTTAATAAATTAAATAAATAAACACAGATATATTAAGCACCACTACATGTACTGTAAACGATCTACACCTTAGCAACTAAATTGCATGTAAAACACCTTAATAAACATAACTAATACATTAGACAAATTTCCAGCAGAGGCCGATGTCAAGTGCCGCTGTTCACAGAAAAGCATGCGTGTGCGCTCATGTGAACGAAGCAAGAGTTTAACAGACAAGCTGAAGTTGTTGGGTCCCATCGGAGTCGGTGTGAGATGTAGGGTGTGTGTTGGGTTTGTAGACGAGCGGGTGTGTTCACTGAGACGGTTTAAAAGACAGAGGGAATCTGCAGGGACACTGCGTGAGAAGATATTTAGCGTTGCTGACAGAGAAACCCTGAGGCTCAGAGTTGTTGACCATTTCACGAGCAGTCTGACAGAATGATGGGTAAAACAGACTGGGCCGGCCTCCCTTAGATGCATCCGGGACATAAAAAAACAAGCATTTAGATGGATCATTGGAAATCATCAAAACATGTCCGGGACCCATTTAACCAAAAAATATAATATTTTACTGTAATACTGTGATATTTTATTTGAAACAATTTTAAGGGCATTAGGTTTTATGCATTGTGATTTTTTTTATTAAAATTAGGCACAGTTCCTCCTCCTTAAATGACTTTTATTTACTATTAGTTACTTTTATTGTTATTATTCCTTAAATAAATATTAAGGAATAATAACATAAAATTATAATAACATAATAATACAAATTAAATATATATATATATAAAACAGTCCTATAAAAAGGCAAAATATGAGTCTCTTTTTATGAGTTAAATCCATACACAGGACAGTTTCTTCCATTTTTGTAAACATTAAAGTCACACACACATGCACCAAAAAATAAAAATCCAAAATCTTAAATGCAATTTGTTAGTGGTCACATAGATAAAAGAAAGCTATGGTAATATGCATGTGAAGACAGATCTTGCGCTTGCATTGTGAGCAATCAATAGCACTTCAGTGAACCCTCAGGCCGGTTAAGTGATGCAGAAATGTATGATTGGAGGAGGACACTGGCGAAGGGCGACCTGTGTTTAGAGATGAGTGGAGCGAAACTCCTAACATGTTCATTAGTGGTCATTGATCTGCTGCCCTAGCCTCCTTTCTCTTCTTTCACCTCCTCTTTTCCTCCCTCTGTCCCACCTTTGGGGGCTCTGTATTAGAACAACCATTAATAATGCAAGAACAATATAGTCAATATAGCTTCCTAGGTCTCGTCGTAAAGCTTTTGGTAGACGAATGAACATTTTGTGATGTCTGCTCAATTTTGTTTGGAAAACCACATGCCTGTGCTTTCAAATACGAGTGAATGCAAAGATCTTATCTGGGTACAGTAAAACAAAAGGCTAATGGAACAATGGTAGCACGAGTAGCGTCTTAAAACATGTAACTCTCATTTAATATTGAACGCAATTTTGATATTATATGTGATCCTGTGTAACTCGGTAGTACAGCATTGTGCTAACAGCGCAAAAGGTCATGGGTTCGAGCACAGGAAACACACATACTGATAAAATTTTTTAAGTAACACTTTAATTAAAGGGGTGTTCATAAGACAGACATGACACCTTCATAATCATGTTATGAACATGAAGGGTATGCACGTTTAATAACTGTCAAATAGTTATGTTACAACATCATGAATATTCTTTAGTTCATAATGTTTTTTTAAGTTTCCTCCATGTGTTTAATGAATAAAATCAATAATAATAAGAAATAAAATAGATAAAGTTACAACCCCAAATCAGAAAAAGTTGGAACACTGTAGAAATTGTGAAAAATACTACTTTAAATCCTAAAAAGGTCTTGTCTGTCCTCTCACTCCCTCATCTTCATTATTGCAACATGTGCGGCCCTATGGCCCGCCTGCCAAAATGAGAGATGTTTTAGAGTGACAGTAAATGGTTAAGGGGAATATATAGGATAGGAATTAAATCAATATTTTAGTGCAGTACTTAAGGTGTGGGTGAGAGAGCCATTATCTGCCACTAATTGCCTCTATTGGGTCTGTCTGCTGAAACTGATCTCTATGACAGCCATTAAGTTTCACATGAAGTCTTGAACCATTGGGGTGAACCATAACTTTTCCTCTCAGGATGAAAGAAAATGGGCATATATTTTGAATTATGTGAGCGTGTATTGTATATGAGGTTTTTAGGATCTATACGATTTACAGTTGACGCACACACGCATTCACAGAGACAAAGTGCATACGTGCCACTTTGCTGTCAAACCATTAATTTCTGGAAATAAATCTTTGTTCTGAAGGAGGCTATTTTAAAACATAATTCCCGAGTCTCTACAGGTGTGCATTGTCTTATACAAGGAGAAAAATGGGTCTAGATTTAGACCACATGTCAAAGCGAATCGTTTTTCATAATGGCTGAACTCAAAAAGCGGTGTTTTATTCAGTGAAGTGAACACCCATTGTAGCCAATTATATTCAAAATATATTGAATGCTGCAAAAGCTAGACCAGCAGTGTGCACTGTATAGCCTGAATACAACAAATACTTGGACCTGAATACAGCCCGTAGCAGCCACATGCATCACAGTGCCCCCTAATGTGTGGTTCAGTTTCTTATTTTTACACTTTGAATTCTGACTTTCATCATTTTCAGGTTTCTAGTTGCATCTTTAGTGATTTTCTGTTTACTATGTTAAATGTGGACGTTTTGCCCAATAAAGCATGCACAAAGCAAAAGACTAAAAGTGACATTTGTGAAAATAAGGCATTTCAATTACTGCATAATAACCCTTTCATTGCTATTAAAGTAAAACTACTAAACCCAAACATAAGAGCCTGATAGAAATGCTCATTTACAACCCTACAATACATGCTGCATCATATCAAACAGGCAATACACAATATGGCGTACAATTTGTCAGTAAGCCAGAATTTGTCAACCTTTAAAAATTAACTGAAGATCAAGATGCCAATCGAATAAAAAGTCTGAATAGAGTATGATTATGGTCATCAAAGAGAAAACATAAACCATGCGGTTATCAACATGAGTGTAAATGACTTCAGATTAAAAAAGAGGGCTGGAGGAAACGCTGCGGCCACTGCATTACTTGTTCAGAAAATTGCGAGGCTATTTAGTCTGTAACACTTTGTGTGGGACTGCAATTACACCTCTCTTCCTCTTTCTCATCCTCTCGATCTTCCTTCTTCCAATCATCATCTGTTTTCTAAACAGCTGGAGGGAGCTGGTTGTTTTTTATATTAGACTTTGATGTATTTCTTAGACTCCTGGTGCTTGGCAATAAAGATCTCTCTCTCTATCTCTCCCTTGCTTTCTCTATCAGAGTGCATGCTGGGAGCAAGTGGGCGGAGCATTAGCGAGTGCGAACGCAGCTGCTGTTTTTAAGCTTTACTGTTTTCTGTTTATCTTTAATTTTGCAGCCCTGAAATCATTTTAACGCATTAAGAGTAAAGTTCATATACAGAACTTTAAAAGGTTACACTTTTGGGATGTGTGATAATTGTGTTTAGGTAAGCACAGTGGTGCAGAGCCCTGCACGGGTCCATTTTTGGAGACCCGCTCCCGCCTGTACCCGCAAAGTTCAGCACCCGATCCGACCTGTCACCAGTGATAATATCAAAATTAAATCCGCACCCGCCCAGACCCATTAAAGCAACACTAAAGAGTTTTTGCTCTTTGCTCCCCCTACAGGTTGGAAGCGGAACTGTCCATTAGCACTGTCGTAAATAATTTAGCCTACTGCGGCAAAGCTGGCTCTGATTGGATTGTAGGTCTGACGTAAAGCAAGTTTTTGTAGTTTTCACTCGAACTACAGGACCGCGACCCGACGGTTGGAAACTTCTTTAGTGCGGTTTTGGCCGATAGAGGGCTGCAAAGCGAATGTAAAAGTGCCGTTCACCCTGTTTCGAGTGGATGAACGACTGAAACTTTTTTGGATACGTTATTTTAAGGTAAAAAAAAACTCTTTGGTGTTGCTTTAATATTTGGCCCGTTACCCGACCCGCACACGCGTAAATCACACACGCTAAAATCATTCCAATTAAAGTGCTTTATTTTTTATCTCATACCTCTCTCAACATCACAACAGCATCATGAATGGGCTAATAAAACAGGCTAAAGTGTGCTTTGTTTTGCGCCATTCAAGTAGCCTACCATTGGGACCTAAATAGGCTATGGAACATGATAACTATAGACCTGTTCATGAAAATAAGGAAACAAGGAAAAATACAACCTGCTGTGCTCCTACAAGTCTCGTCTCGAAATGCTTTCTAAGAAAAGACGTTCCCAGCTTCCAGCTATCAACGGCAAAACTTTATGCAACCACTGCAACGCTCGCTCCAACACGGCTACGAGAAGCATCAACAAAGGTCGACCACTGTCGCAGTGGTGGTGACGTGATGGGTCAAATGTTATATGTTGCGCATGTAATAGTAATTTAGACACACAAATATTTCACATATTTTCAAATCGTTAATTATCCGCCCGCATCTCCACCCGTGAATTTCAGGAATGTCACAATCCACCCGTTTTAGACACTTTTACGCGGGTATCCGCAGGTACCCGACCCGTTGCAGGACTCTGCAGTGGTGTTGGGCGTGTGTAAGTGCAGACTGGAAAGATCCAAAAGGGGGTGTGGCTTACTATCATTGACAGATAGACATGACCCCTGAGCCTGAACCTAACCCTACATGCCCCTTTCATAGGCACCACTTACTTTCATAGTTCATGCCCCCCATTTGGAGATTTCATATGTCTACTTGCAGGGTTTGAGTTGTGATGCCTGGTTGTAGGAGGGGGGAGATGACTGCATTTGCCTGCTTAAAGAATGAATAATGCCACTGTCAGTATTGCTATTGAAAAAGCTAATGAGTTGGTTGAACGCAACACTGTTGTTGATGTGTTTACTCCTGTTCTGCCTCTGTCACCGTTATGTCCCTCTGTTAATTAGTGATGCAATCTTAAAGGGATAGTTCACTGAGAAATGATAATTGTGTCATCATTTACTCACCCTAATGTTGCTCCAAGACCATTTACCTTCTTTCTGCTGAATGTTAAGAGCTGGGAGACTCAGTTACCATTCACTTTTATTGTCTGGTAACAGAGCAGCATCATTTTTCAAAGTTCTTTCAAGGAAAACCATTCATGATAAGGGTGAGTAGATGTTGCCAGAATATTAATTTGTAAATAAACTGAAACACTGAAAACAACTAAAAAATTATTTCAGTCATATGTGATGGAGAATTTATTAAATTGCCCTGATGATGATGTATTTGCAAAAACTTTCTTAAAGTAGGACATTCTGTTCACGAGTGTCCTGAAAATTGAATGCTTAGCTCTTTATTCACATATTTAACATTTATAGCGTGACTGTTCATGTCATGCATTTACTCAAAACATTTTCCTGTTTTAAACTAAGAAGATTATCATGGGCCCACTTATGTAGAATTATACAAGAGTACAAATGCTAGTTTATGCAATAGCATTACAGTATATATATTATCATACTCTTGAGGCACATATTTGCAAACCCACGAGATGTCTTCACTTAAACATGAAGGTTTTTTCCAGCATCAGAAAATTAATGTTGAGCAGCTGGTACTTAATTCAGTAGTACAGTATGAATTATAAACTATTAAAGCTTTAATGTCATTGCTGATCAACTGTATATTTGCATTTAGTTGAAACGTTTTGCTTTGTCTGACAAAATTTTGTGCGTCTAGGCAACACTGTATAAGCAAATTTAATTATTTAAATGAGAAATGAGTTGGACATGGTTCAATTATTGATCTTTCAGCAGGTTTTCACAACAGATTCTCATATTTACAGCTTCAGTCGTGACCTTTTCATAGTCCTTCAGTTAGAACCTTCAATCTATAAAGTAAATGAGCTCATTTTTACAATATTTTGCCCTGCAGGCTGGATCGTGTGAGGTCTAAGTCTTTGGAGGCCACTGCCTACTAAGATAAACTGATGCATGCTTGCTAAGCTTTAAAACTATTGTCTGAATTGCGCTCCCTGTGAAGGCACATAAACAGAGGATTTTCTTTTGTTTTAATTGGCCGTCATGTTTGCATGGGTCGTCAATATGGGTAGCACAGACTTTGGTAAATCCGGATAATCTGATTGGTTGTTGTAAACAAGGTGTCCCTGCGTGCCTGTATTCGATATGTTGCAATTTTAAAACAGATAGAGCAGTGTGTTCTCAGACAGTTTTGCATTGGCCTTTGTTATTGACACTGTACTGATTTGTGATTTTATCACAACACCAAGTGCCTGGAGCGTTTTGGCCTTTAAATACAAGTCTGTTCAATAATTCTGCTAAACAGTCATAAATAAATACAATATTTTTTCTGTATGTAATTTATCTGACTATAAATCCATAGCAGTTTGTCTTAAGGATCTTTAGTAAATTATGTGTGATGTTTTTTTCTGATTTAAACCTTCAGTTATTGTGTCTTACGATACTGCAAAAAGTACAGTTAAAGCACACTGTAAAACATTTGTTTTGGTTTTATTTGTGTATGCTTCAATAAATATCTGTTGCTTTTAGATGCCCTTTGTTCAACCTTTTACAGTTGTTGTGAAAAATGCTTATTCCTGAAAGGTTATTTTAATTGTACTGAGCAAAACCACATTAAGCCCCATTTGCTTTCCTGTAAGCGGCTTACACAGGTTATTAAAGCATCTGAATTAAATGATATTTGAAGACATTTTCATTGCAAACAAAGACAATACGCTTGGGCTAACAGTCATAATAATATTTTATCTTCAGCAAGACTTGAAATGTTTTATGATTGCAAGCATAATTTTGCTATTTAGAAACATGCTTATTGTCCCTGTAAGCTATTTAGATCATAATATGATGCAATGTTCTTTTAAGTGTAGTTAAGCCAAAGTGAGCATACCCACATTTTAATACATCTTTGTTGCAGTAGCTTTGTTAAAGACACTTTCGGGATGACTTTAGAATCTCAAAGACTTCCTTCTTTTGCAACAGTGATGAAACTTAGGCAAAGATAAACAGATAAAAATGCTATTTTGTCAATGGCATACCTGAAATGTCACAGTCGAACTTGATTAATAAAAAAGACAGATACAGTACTGTGCAAAAGTCTTAGGGCACCATGCTACCATTATATTTGTTGATTTTGCAATTGTATAGTGATATACTCTGTATATAAAATACAACCAGAACATAGAGGAAATGTGTATGTAGTTTTAAAAAGTATTTAGGGTAAACTCCCCTTCCAGTTGAGCAATAGCAGGCAGCTGCAGGATCTCTTAAACCTAAATAAAATAAAATCCTAATATCTAATTCTAATCAAGAATCTTCAAGACTTCAAGACTTGTCAAGAAGACATTTAGTTCCGATTTTTTTTTGTGTACATATTTCCTGTATTTTCTGTTTGTATCTTTAAAAAAAGATTGAAAATAAATATGGATGGACATTAAAACTTTGCTAAAACAACAAAGCTGATGATTGTGGCCTAGGACTTTTGCACAGCACTGTATATGTACATAGGCATAATTTGTGGGTGGGACGGGTGGAACATGTCCCCACCACTTTTTCAACAAAGTTGATTATGTCCCGATCACTTACTGGAGGAAATGTATGAAGAATTCTTGCGGTAGGTGCGTGTTAAGATCCATTGCGATTTAAAACGTGCAGGCCGTCGCCAATGGGGCATTAGGGGGCAGTGCCCCCCTAACCGTATGATCGAACTTATTATTTAAGACACGTGAACTTGATCACTTTCATATACGTGTAACACATATTTCATATAGCCTACTTGATAGATTTTTGATTTGATTTTACACTTTAAAACTCATCAACTACACTGAAAAAAATTATTCATTCAATTTACTTTAACATTTTTTAAGGTAAGTGGTTGCAATCAATTTATTTAAGCTACATTTAAACAAAAGTTTTTTTATTTTATTTTACTTTACTAATCTTTTTTGTTTAAATGAAGCTTAAATAAATTGATTGCAACCACTTACCTTAAAAAATTGAGTAAATTGAATGAATAATTTTTTTTCAGTGTACAGTTATTATTTGTGACCAAAAAATCCAAAAGTAATCAAAAATGTTATATTAGCGGAAGACAGATGGCCACGACTGCAGAAAAGGGGCCAGTATGAAATGTGTGGTTCATCTGCGTTGTAAAAGTGCGGATTGCGCACACATAAAAGCACAATGAACAGATGCTTCATACATGCTATTTATGCGAAGCCTGAGCATCTAGTGTCCAAGCAAAAAAACATGTGAACCAATAAACAAGCGGTATTTTTAGTTATTGGAACAAACAGGGAACAAGTCACTGAATGATTCCTCTGTGTCGACACAGTTTGGGAACCCATGGTATGAGAGCTGGAATCGAAAATCGCAGTGGAGAAGCAAACCGGACGGATGTGAAGGGCATATACCCGCCCATTTTCAACGAGATATTACATAAATCATTTATCCTACAGTATGAAAGTATTGTTTTTTATTGTTTTAAAGCTATCAGTAATTTGACCGACCCTGGGGGATTCTGTCTTTGTCCCACGACTCTTCAAAACAAAGTTATGTCACTGCATATGTAAATTACCAGGACATTAGGAGAATATAAAGGTTCTTTGCTGACCTGCTGAGGAATAAAACACTGAATGGCTCGACATCATGTCAAAAATCTGCCAAAAAAAACCTATTCTTCACAGTGATGCCACAGAATAACCATTTCTTAATAAAAGTGAAGGTATGGAGGTGTGACGCCGACTCTTTCTGATGGTTTATTTTTAAATACAAAGGTTTTTTAAGCATTTCAAAGTCTTTACTTTTAGTAATGTTAAAGTACAGAACAAGGTTAAGACATCAGTTGGTGCAGCAGCAGAGCTGAATGTTAGCTTTCTGTCTGTATACTGTAATTTGCCAGACACTGGAGAGCAGTTACATGCACTTCTCCACTGATAACCGATAACACCTCTCACTGATACAGTATGTGTGTCGAGTCCCTGCTACAATGGCAGTGACATTCACACATGGTTCCAGCACAAGTGGAAAACCAGTAGCTTTTGGCTTGCTTTATGTCTTTTTTGATAAGTGGTTGAAAGCCTAGTCAAGCAAATTTATCTAATCTGCTGCTGATTCAACATCTATCTGTGACTGCTATGGGGCCAAATACAGATACTGCGAAGTAAGTAGTTTTAAAGTTAATGTGAATTAAAAATGTACTTTTTTAATGCTTGATCTCAGTCTAACTGCATTACTCTGACATACAATTTTTCATCTTCTAAATCTGTTATTAAAACAGGTTTATTAGCTTGTCACAAATCCCTCTTACATGGAAAACCCTGTTTTCATTCTGATATGTAAAACATGATAATCCAATCATCTTTCACATTAAATAATCTGTTTTACAAACATTTGAAAAAGTTTTTAAAGTGTAACTTAATGATTACAATAGGTTTTAGATACACTTTTAAAAAATCCTAACCCTAACCTCAATTCAACTTTACCGATTGGTAACAACTAAATTTTTCAATTGGCACAACTGTCAACACTTATGGCAACAATCTATTCCTCAAATTTATATAACTTTAACTGAGCCAGTTTAAAAATGTATTTAACCAGTCATTAGAAAAATTTTGAGATGAGGTCTGATATTTTTTACAGTGTATCTAGGACTTGCTAAAAGGTGCAACACACCTCCAAAATACTCTTCATCCTTTACTTCCAATCTTTGAGAAATAGGAAATTACTCAGTAAATCAAGTTGGAACTACTTGGACCAAAAGTTAAGTACATTTAAAAATGTCCAGAAGTTTTAATAAAAAAATTTAGATTTAAAGATTTTGCACTTTCACCAATTTTTGATAGTTTTTGAGTGGATCTGCCCATTTTTGAGTGTTTTAACATTTCATGTATTCTGATTAACTCATTCCCTGCCAGCCATTTTTTGAAAAGTTGCCCGGCAGCATTTTTTGTGACTTTCACAAAAAGTTTCACAAAATGCGTTTCAGGAAAATTTACTTCTAAAAATATATAAACATACAAATATATAAAATGAAATAACAGATCCTCTGCTTTCAAACAAACAAACAAAACAGGGAAAAAAATTTCATTCTATCTATATTTTTTCTCCGCTTATAAATTCTTAAATATGGGTATTTTTCTTTAAAAATATTTTTTGCAAAAAGCTGAAATAATTCCATTTTTGTGAAGGAAAATTGTTAGATATCAGATTTAGAACAATTATCAAAACATACACAGAGTTTAAAATAAGTAAATAATGTTTTGGCTTCAGTTTTTTTTTCATAAACTGTGCTTGACTACTTTAATGCAAAAATGTAAAGTGCCTGCTCTTTATGTCATCGCTTTGTAAAGGTCAAAAAAATGACAAGCAAGCGTAAAGCAACAACAGAAGCACAGCTCATGAGATGAAAAGCTACATGTGGTCGAATACAAAACATGAAATCTATTCTAACATCTATAAACACAACTGTCACGCTTGTAAAATGATCTACATCTCAAAGATTATTAACAGGAACATTAACCTGGACTTTATTTGTTGCTGTTGACAGGATACTTTCCCTTCAATTCAAACTGACATCTGAATCAGTGCTCTCTGACAGCAGATTCAACAAGTTTGTATCATTTTGCATTGACAAAATGACATAATCAGCATGTCATCATGTAGCACTGAGGTCGGAAAGTCCCCGTTAATTATTCACTATGTCCTGAAACACTGCCCACATTTTTCTTTAAAATGTGTTTTACTGTCTAGACACTGAACTATTAAAAATGGCAAATGGCTTGCTCCGTTCAGGCGTCTTTCCAAGGTCTTTGAAACCTACAGTTGTTAAGAGCCATCTGGATAACTCCATACTAAACCAATACAGGCTCGTTTGAAATCGTCCCTTTATGGGCAAGATCATTGAGAATGGTGTTTTCAATCAGGGGAATGAATTCCTAAAATCAAACGGCTACTTGGACAATTTGCCATCTGGTGACTTACTACATCACAGCATCGAGTTGGCACTCATAAAGATACTTAATGATCTTCACATCAATGCGAATTCATGCAGAGTATGCGCTAGGGCTGTACATTTAATCAAAAAACGAATCGGGATAACAATTACAGGTGAAACAATTACATAATCGCCAATTACAGCCGTCCTTTGCGCTTATTTCTGTGCGTTTCGACAGCATGTTTGGGCACCAAATACAGTTGTGAATTGAAATTTTATAAAATGGTAAGTTGATGTGTCATTAGCCATTCGTTTTGGATTTTTTTACTAATAACATAACTCCCATAGTTATTTGTTATTTACATTATATTATTTCGTTTTGGATGTTTAGAATTTACCATGCAGCTGCTTCACATAAAGTTATTTCAAAACTTCAATGTAAAGTCTATTAATCGTTAACAATAATCACAATTACGATATCAAGACAGCAGAGAAGAAAAAAACTAAAATACCCAAACTTTGTTTATCGTGGTTGATGATGTAATTCTTAAAAGCATTCCAGTGCAAAAAAAAAAGAACAAATAAGCAAAGGACCAGGAGTTGCCCATGGCATACTGGACATCACCCACAGGCACTGGATCAGTCAAAGTTAATAAATAAAAAATAAAACACATGCAATTGTGTAGAATTCGAGAATTCACTATCTGGGCACGATGACACTCCACAGAGATGATTATATTCACGCAGTATCCCTAATCTCCGCAAACCCAGTTACGTGAAATGCGATCGACACGTCTACTTAATTTCCTTTGATCTAAATTATGTTTGTTTTTGTCAGAACATAAGCTAATGTCCCTGGATGCGGTACTGGCAAGGTCCCCGATTAAAAAACACGGTGCCAATTTCTCACATGAGAGACAGATTCGCTTATTCCTTACTTTGTAATTAAGATGCGAGAGTGGCAGTTAAAAATAGCGCCACTCGTCGAAGTCACCGTGTCAATCTGCCTCCTACGTGTCTGGGAAGGCAAAATATGCTGTTTAATTTCCTTGTCATAGCAACAAGCTTGTCTTCAACTTTTTCTCTACCACCCCCTCTCTTTCAAATAG
This sequence comes from Paramisgurnus dabryanus, assembly GCF_030506205.2. Lineage (NCBI taxonomy): Eukaryota > Metazoa > Chordata > Actinopteri > Cypriniformes > Cobitidae > Paramisgurnus > Paramisgurnus dabryanus. The sequence goes on from NC_133345.1 coordinate 10,564,232, forward strand.
ATTTTCCTGCGACCACGTCCTCGTACGTTTACACCTGAGCATGGCTTCGTAATGATTCAAAGAGCTGATGATTAGCAGTAATCAGGCTTAGTACGGTAGGGCAGAGGAGAAGTCCATGAGGCCACTTTAATGACTTGACACTCAAATGAATTCGTCATGGCAACCATTGACCTAGTGGATATTATGGGACCAGAATGTCAAGACTTTAGGAACTTCTGGACGTCCTTCACGGAATAAAGATAATGACGTCTTATTAAATTGGCCATCACTGCAGACATCGCTGTTCCAAAAACTCTTGTGTCACAGACTGTGTGTCAATCAGAATGAACTGAGAATGCCTTTTTAATTCATATTCAACTCTTTAATTTGAATATTTCAAGAAATTCATAGTTGTTGTGTTCCTGTAGCTTAAAGGGGAATTCCGCCTTGAAATGATCCTAGGGTTAATAACAAACGTGTACCGAGTTCGACCGTTCACTGGAGTTTGTTTTCATGTTAGTCTAACGTGACCAGTGTTATTGCTAAACGCAAATTAGCATGTTATGGTAGCCTTCGGGGCATCAGTGCATTAAAAACGAAATCGCTATGTCTATACTACTAATAATGCTCAAAATAACCCCACACTTACACTGTAGCACAATGAGGGTCTCTATATGTAAACCGAAGCATTGAGAACTTTGCAAGTGTACAGGCAGTTTATTAAAAACAAACACTTACCGTTCACGTCTGGATCACATATCCATGCGGGCGCCATCTTGGGAAAACTGAACTCTCGCGTGAAAGCACAACACCTGTTCCACAACAACGGGCAACAACGTTTCACGCGAGAGTTTAGTTTTCCCAAGATGGCGCCCGCATGGATATGTGATCCAGACGTGAACGGTAAGTGTTTATTTTTAATAAACTGCCTGTACACTTGCAAAGTTCTCAATGCTTCGGTTTACATATAGAGACCCTCATTGTGCTACAGTGTAAGTGTGGGGTTATTTTGAGCATTATTAGTAGTATAGACATAGCGATTTAGTTTTTAATGCACTGATGCCCCGAAGGCTACCATAACATGCTAATTTGCCTTTAGCAATAACACTGGTCACGTTAGACTAACATGAAAACAAACTCCAGTGAACGGTCGAACTCGGTACACGTTTGTTATTAACCCTAGGATCATTTCAAGGCGGAATTCCCCTTTAACTGGTAAAGTACTGCATTTGCACCGCAATGGGTTCTGGGTTCAAAATATGTTTTTCACCCTACAAAAATCTGTATAGCCTACGTGTGATAAAATAAATGACTGCATCATTGAATTCAAAGTGTTCAATGTGTAGCGAGGATCGATTTTGAATTTATCTGTTCGTGTCAGGCTAATGAAGGTCCCTGTTGAATTTCTTTAAATTGTACTTCAGTTAATTTCCCTTTCCTGTCATTCCAATTCAGAATCCAATTAAGATCTATCCATTTAATTCTTGAATTAAAAGGGAGCGCACTCTTTAAATATAAAGTCCATCCCTTGTTTAAAAAAAATCTGTATTGTGAAGATGCAGCAACCTCCTACTCAATTAACAAGGGGCTACAAATATTTTCCAGCAATAAAAGTTTAGACAGACCAAAATCATAACCAGACTTACCTGTGGTCTCCAACTTTAGCTCTTCAGAGGTGTTGCAGCTGAAACAAACAGAAAACATAAGAGTTTCCTTTAAAGATGTGGAGAAAAAAAGAGGTAAACAACTCAAGGCTAGTTAAAAACAGTATTGCAGTATTGAGTTCAGCCGGGCTAGTAACAACCAGCTCAGATTCAAACTCCCTGGAGTGCAAACTGCAGTCTATACAGCCAACATCATTACAACCTGCCCAAGACTCCAATAGAAATCATTTTTTTTTCTGTTTTCTCTTTTCTTTTTGTTGGGGGGTGCCAAAGTATGTGACATTTAACTGTAAGCAAGCGACAAACACATGCAAACAAAACAGCACATGGGCATACAAAGCTAGTCTAATGGGAGAGTCAGATGAATAGAGCTTCCTGGGGTGCTTGGTTTAGTTGCCAGAGGTTGCAATACCATTCCAGACAGACAGAGCATGAATAGCATGAAAATTTCTATAACGGTGACGTCAGCGGGGAAAGAAAGTGAAAACAAAACGACAAAGAGAATATGTAAAAGATTAGGGTAGTTTAATGTATCCTCACTTGTTATGATATATGTAAGGAATAATCGATGACGGGCCGTTGAATTATTCGAAAATAATGCACACCCAAGGTGGTAATGTGGCACGACGTGAAGCGGAGTGTGCATTATTTTCAAATAATTCAAAGGACTGGAGGTAATTATTATGTTTATATCACAGTTACCACCGGAGTTGGGGAAAGTTACTTTTAAAAGTAATGCATTACAATATTAAGTTACTCCACAAAAAAGTAACTAATTGCGTTACTTAGTTACATTTTATGGAAAGTAATACTTACATTACTTTTAACTTTTGCGTTTTCTTACTTGGCTGAGGCTTGATTTCTTTTAGGCCTTGCAGGTGTTTTTTATGACTGAGTTTGAAGTTCTGCATTCAAAAATAGCATTTTCCATCGCAAAAATGGCCTGACATCTCCGTTTCTGACTCAAACTGTCAGGCGCGCACGTATAGAGTGCGTAATTCTATGTGACAACGTTCAGTTTAATTCAGTACGTTATTTAAAAACAAATGAATTAAACTGAAAAGTAACTAAAATATGAATGTGTACATTTATAAAGTAATGCGTTACTTTACTCGTTACTTTAGAAAAGTAATATTATTACGTAATGCAAGTTACTTATAATGCGTTACCCCAACACTGGTGACCACAAACATTTCTCTAGTGGCTATTTTGAAGACATTTGACAAGTTACAGAAAAATAATCAACACCCGTGGAACATTTCTCAACCAGAATAGAGCATTCAACAGCCCCGTGGTATAACAAAGCATATAATGTTTTGTAATCTTAATTACAAACCATTTTATGAACATTTCAAAACCTACTACTAATATGTTTCCTCTAAAAACTTTCATAATAGTCATAATAGATTGTAATGGTACAGTATTGTATTGTGTATTTTATTTTAAGCGGCATCCAGTGGTGACATGGTGATTTGCAATCAACCTTAATTTTAAAACGCAATGACAAGCTATGGTAGAAGTCACAAAACAAACATGTCGCAACTGTAGAAACATGGCACGACTTCCATGTATGTGGTGTATGTAGATGTAACAATGGCTCATTATAAGGTAATAAATACAATACAGTTCATTATGTATGTTCTTTATACACCACTGATAATATAGTTATGTACATTGGCAAGAATAAGTATGTGAACCTTTTGAAATTTCATGGTTTTCTGAATACATTTGTCATAAAATGTAATCTGATCTTCATCCAAGTCAAGGGTATTGACAAACATAATGTGTATGAAAATAATAACACAAAAAAAAATTAACATTCTTTATTGAATAGACTAATTCAACATTCGAAATGGCAGTGGAAAAAGTAAGTGAACCCTTAGAATTAATAACTGGTTGACCCCCCCCCCCCAAAGCAGGAATAACCTCAACCAGGCGTTTCCTGTAGCTGTGGATCAGACCTGCACATCATTGAGAAGGAATTTTATTCCATTATTCCTGGCAGAACTGCTTTAGCGCTGTCATATTCTTTGGACGTCTCATGTGTATGGCCCTCTTCAAGTCAATCCATCGCATCTCTATTATGTTGAGGTCTGGGCTCTGACTTGGCCACTCCAAAATGCAGATTTTGTTTTCTGAAGCCATTCTGTTGTGGACTTGCTCCGCTGTTTTGGGTCATTTTCTTGTTGCATCGCCCACCTTCTACAAAGTTTCAGCTGACGTACAGACATTCTCACATTATCCTGAAAAATTGCCTGATATACTTGGGAATTCATCTTCCCCTCAAAGATTGCAAGCTGGCCAGGCCCTGATGCAGCAAAGCAGGCCCAAATTATGGTGTTTCCTCCACCATACTTTACAGTTGGGATGATGTTTTCATGATGATATGCCAGGCCCTTTCTACGTCAGATGTAGTGCTGTGTGTTTTTTTTTCAAATAGTTCAATCTTAGTTTTTTTTCAGTCCATAAAACGTTTAGCAAATACAGCTGTGCTCTTTTGCAAACTTTAGGCGTGCAGCAATGTTCGTGGTGTACTGTCATAGATACCTTGCTTGTTCAGTGTTTTACATATTGTAGGCTCATGAACAGAGATGTTAGCAAGTTCCAATGATGCCTTTAAATCTTTGGCTGTCATTCTGGGTTCTTTCTTTACCTCATTGATGAGTCTTTGTTGTGCTCTTGGTGTCATTTTGACTGGGCGACCACTTCTTGGTAGAGTAGCAACAGTCCCAAAGCGTCTCCATTTGTAGATTGTTTGCCTAACCGTTGACTGGTGAATTTCTAAAGTCTATAATAACTTTGTAACCCTTTCCAGCTTTATGTAAAGCAACAATTCTTGATTGTAGCTCCTGGGTAAACTCCTTTTAGCGAGGCATGGCTCACATAAGTGTGTTCTTCTTGTGCAGAGCAAACTCCAAAAGTTTGAGGGGTTTTTATCAGTTTATTTTGTCAAAGTAGCTGTAGTCCACACCTTCAAACGTATTATCCTAACAAGACTCCAGGTGTGCTAAAACCTGACTACAATTAGTTTTTTGAAGTCATTAACTCAAGGGTTCACATACTTTTTCACATACACAAGCACTATGGTTTTTCTTTTTGTTTTTTTGTAAAGACACATTATGTTTGTCAATACCCTTGACTTAGATGAAGATCAGGTCACATTTTGACAAATTTATTCAGAAAACTATGAAATTCCTAAAGGTTCACATACTTGCCACAGTATATTATATTGCATTCCTGTCAAGAGATCCTTCTAAAAGTTACATATTGCATCTTTAATGGAAAAACTGTTGTTTTCATCAAAACTCACTTCAGCTATATCCCTCTTTAAAGGATCACCTCTACTCATAAACTCTTAAGTTACGACCAATATGATAATACTGTCAGATATAATCCTTAAACACTACTGTGATATATCCATCCATTCTTGTGGTGAAGCCTTGAGCAAGTCTACGAGACCAATGACACCCTGCTGGCTATATCAATGTCCAGAAAAAAATAGGGCTTTAATCACGCTTTTGCTTCAGGGTAAAGAAAATTTTCCTCTAGGCCAAACTACATGACTTAACTCAATGAATATGGAAGATGGAGATCTGTATCAATCTGCAGAAAGAAGGTGCCAGATGGAGACTGAGAAGAACTTTGAAAGCAGAAGGCAACTGCATATTCGACTTTCATGAAAATACAAATTTGAGTAATGTTTGGTCTCAACCCCCTCTCTCACTCTCTGTCTCTCCTGCGTATTAAAAGTCCAAGCTTGAGCTGAGACTATTTCAATAATTTATACTCAGCAGAGAAGAGGAACAGCTCTATCTCCCATATTAACCATTATGATATCAACCAGTGCAGTCAGAGTTTTAGAAAAACTTCATTCAAAAATGAAAAATGTTTACTGAATTTACTGATCACTCTTTTTTTTATATAATAAAAGTGAATGACCACATGACCAAAATGGCTCTGTTTTTTTGTCATTTTAAGTACATTCCCCATTCACTTCTGTTATTTTGTAAAATAACATTTTAAAATGCTCACCCTTGTCTTGCACAAAAAGTGAAAAGGTCACAGGTTTGAAATTGCTTAAAGGGGATACAGTTACATAACTGTAATTTTCGGGTGATCTTTGCCTTTAAAACCAGCCGATGGGACTTTTTAAATGTACAGGAATTCCCACACTGTCAACATTCAGTGTCATGTCACCTAAACACATATCACATGTAAAATATTCATAAGACCCCTATTAGCACAGACACATTGTGACCCCACCTCTCCATCTCTATCTGTCTCTTTTCCCTTCTTTCATTCTCTTTGCCCCCAGCCATTCTCTCTTTTCTCTTTCTCTCTCTCTCCCTTAACCTCTTCACCTGGCTGCTTATTAAAATCTCATAGTATTAACTCTGCTGCTCATGGCCAGGCTGAATAATTCAATCAGACTAAAGGAGTCAAATGAATCTTTAATGACATTAAAGCCACAGGGGGAACAGAACCTGAACTCTGCCAGCGTTTACTTTGGCCTTCACCTTAGGGGGGACTGGGGCGGGCGGGCTTGTTCTGCTTGACAATCGTGGCAATTTAGACAGAAACATTCATGAATATCACAGAGATTGGTATTTTGGAAATGATATATCAAGAATGAGGCAAGAAATAAAATGACCAAATATGGATTTATGCAGACATAAATAAAATCTATATTTTGTACTTCTTCTATTATTAAGCTCTTCACATTTGTGTCAGATTTACCGTCACATTTCACCCCATTGCATTAAATATCATAATTGCTACAATGCCACAGAGAGTTATTAAGAGACTGAACCATGACTTTTTTACTGTCAAGCCAGAGCCCAAAATAGCAAACATTAATTGGATAGATATCCAAGTAAAAAATGTAACATTGTAGATGTCCCAAATTGGTCCCAACAATACCACTGGTCTATTGTTTTGTGTCTTGATGTACTTAGGACACTTAAAACTGAATGATGACTGTCATCCTGCATTATATACATAGACTGTAAAAAATATGGACGTAGTGTCCGTGACCTCACCCATAGGTTTGTGAAGAGCTTATAATAGTTGGAAGAGCCTGCCGTCACCATCCTCACCGTGCATCACTCGCAGATAACCAAAAATGGGTAAAGGAAGTGGGTGAAGCCGAAGTGGCTGGTTGCTGAAACCACGCCCACCTAGCTTGACTCTAGTGAAGGCAGTGGCAGTTCACCCATCAGTCATGTGGCCACGCCCCTTATTATGCAGAACTTTAAGGCTTAAAACTATTTAAACAGATGAGTAACAAAAACAATTTACCCCCCTCACAGTTGTTATAAAGGGCAAAATTAGCTATATAGACCAAAAACACTTTTTGTACCAGGCTGTAAACATATTATTTTCTGCTGTATGGTTGGTCATTTTAACATGGATGTCTATGTGAATTGACTCCCTTTTGGAGTCACCCTCTAGCACCCCGTCGATGAATTGCAGTTTAAATCACTTCCATATTGGCTTAATCAGAGAGATCGGAAGGTTGCCCCTCGATTATAAGTGACTGACCTGATTCGACTTCTTCAAACTTTTTGGCTTCCTCAAGTTCTTTGGCTTCTTCCTCTGTTAAAAGAGAAAAGATAAGAAGAAATTACAATATCTCAATCATTGTCAAATTACAGGTGGTATAAAGTTCCAATATGTCCGTAAAAAGGTAGATGCACACCTTAGAATATAACTAGCTCATAGACTTGCATTTACACTTGATGTATGTTGAATTTATACAGACTGAGAATGGTCTGCAAGTTACGACAAAATCAATCTTGAACATCTTTTGTCTTTGCATACCAAACAGCTGCATAGCTACAGTACAAGTTCTCACAGAACTTGTCATAAACAGGGACAATTCTGTTCATACAAGAACTTGAAAGTAAATAAATATATTGCATAAGAGTAGAAAAAATGAAAGGACGTAGCTACAAATGTTCATTTCCTTCTCTGGTGGCTCTCCACTGATATCTGAGCTAACAGGCCAATCTCAAAGCCTGCTTATTTTAGTTAGGATCCCCTCAACCTCTCTGCACCCATTATGACAGCTAAGAAAAATGAGTTACTCGGTTCTAGACTCTGACTGACCTCCTCAGCCTTGCGCTCCAAAGTCTGAGGCGAGAAGTGTCCAGACCAATCTCCTCTACTGTACACACAGTGAAATGGGAGCAGACAGCATCAATTAGGTTGCACCTTTTCCGCAAGAGCTTGACTACCTTTCTGTGGAGCCTCTACGTGGGCTAAAGGGAGCTTACACACTAAGGTTTTTGTGCAGACTCAAGTCCAACAGTTTGGTTCGCTTGGCTGGCCTTTTGGCGATTAAACCAACAGCACGAGCTGTGGTAATCTGTGCAGAAGACTAGAGCTGCACGAAGAAAAAATTGATTACTTACTAAATAATAATACGATATGATAATAAAGCTACATTGTGTAACTTTAAAAGGATCTCTTGAAATGCAATCTAATATACATAACTATATTATAAGTGGTGTATAAAAACCTTACATAATGAACTGTATCTTTTATTACCTCAGAATGAGTCTTTTTTATCTACATACACAGCGGGTCCCCTTACATGAAAGTCGCCATTTCGCGCCATCATGTTTCTAAAATAGCCCTATACGGACACCACTCAGCACTAGATGCCGCTAAAAATCTACACAGTGGGCTTTAATGACCCTGTCCCAAATGGTGCACTTCATGTGGACTTTCGGTTTCTTGGAATTAAATTGCGCACGCTCACTTAGTCTACAAGTCAGTATGTCCCATCCGTCGTTTTTATGCTCGGAAGAGTGCTCATTAGCCCCCCCTTTGGCACCCTTGTTGGGGTCTTTAGCGAAACCCGAGGTGCTGCAGGCTCCACGTACTTAACCAACCCAGAAGTCCTTGCGAAAGAGCAATCAGACCAATCAGATGACGAATGGGAGAAGTTCACACCGATGGGTAATTTCTCTTCCTATTTCTGGCATGACGTTCGAGTCTGTCCCAAAATATCATGACTCCAGTGAGCCCTCGTGGTTTCACATCAAATATCCCTAAGGTCTGCACTACATGATGTCATCAAAGTGTGGACTCTGAGAAAGTGCCATTGGGACGGGGCCTAAGTTTGCAAAATCAATAAAACATTGGCTTCTGATTGGTTCCTTGTCTGTATATATCCCTTTTATGGTCCAATTTGTTAATCTGTATGTCCTTATGTTTAGTGAGTTTGCCATGCCATGTTTTTGGTCTTGTTTCATGTGTTTCATTAAACTGCACCTAGGTTCTCATTTACGCTCGGCTCTCGGTGAATACTTTACACTGATAAAGTTTAAGAGAAGTTACTTTAAAATTAGCCCAGAAATTCAATGCACAACTTTGTATTGTTATAATCCTGGACTTGGTCTAAAGTGCACCACAGGAAATGCACAGTTCAATACTAATTAAAAACCAAAAATCGTAACAGAGAACTAAATTGCCATCAGATTTTAAGAAAACCTGTCGAATGATGGAGAAGACAAGAACAACAGGACTGAAGTGGAAAAGTGGAGTATATGACTCACTCAACAACTCAATTACTTTAACAGGTTACTGACCCGTTCAATGAATCTTATTTCAGAATTCCTGCACGGGTTACTGGAGAAAGAATAGTCTATCTCGCGCTGGGCATTGTCGGTGTGCTCATTCCAGTCCATTCCATTGTTTTGTGTGGTTATACTGCTAGATATTTACTCTTCGGTCTTTTCCTCTCTCACTCATTCTCTGACTTTCTCGCAGCATACAGGAGTCGCAGATGTATTTTTAAAAGCCCAGGGGTCCTGTGCAACACTGAAATGACCTTTATTTAAATGTCTCCTACTCTACACACAGAACTCATTACAGTTGATGTGGTGGTACCTTCTCATACCCTGGGAAAGCAAGGTTTTTTTATCTAACCGGCGCTGATGGACTTTAGGTTTCTGCTCAAACTGGCTGCTACAGAAAAGCTTTGGGGTCTTCCATGTGAATTATCAGTTGCTCTCACAAGAGGGGTCGTGTCTGACTCGTGCATTAAAAGCAAGGATATTCATTGAACTTTGTCAGAATGTCTGAACGTATCCGGTTATTATCTTTATTTACAATGTAACATTAATACAAGCAGACATTTATCAGGAAAGCATCGATGCATTTGCTTAGGAAAGATGCTTTAAAGGTGCAATGGGGTGTCTAATGTAACTTTGAAGAGTTAGCAGAGAAGCAATTCGGGATCAGGGTCCTTTGTTGTAAATGACATGAAATGGTGTCGACTCAAAGCATCCATTAAACTGTCTTGTTAAGTAGAAACTAGCTTGGCATAGTCATACTTTTTTAGGGTTGGCAAAGAAGTGTCATCCACTTTGCATCCTGTTCTAGCCAAGGATTTAAATCAAGTAAAGAGACTGATAGAAATTACTGTATATATAGGGATGTCAAAATTAACACAAATCTCACCACTATTGCGTTAACACAAATTCATTTTAACGGCACTAATTTTATTAACGTGCGATTAACGCAACACGCAATTTCTGTTTGACCCTTGGTCTAGCCCACAGCTGGATCACTTGAGATGCAGCAAGTGACCCACGCTGTCTAGATGAGTCGGAGGTTTTCATAAAAATAAGAACATTAAGCTCTCGTGTAGCGAATCCAATGCTCTAAATGGTCATTAAACATCTAAATTTATCGTTATCTGTATGTTTCCTGAGAGGTGTACCGTCCCAAATCCATAATTTAAAGCAAAGATGCGTCTTCTTTCACTTTTTGGTTTCGTTTTTAAAGGTGCTCTAAGCGAATTGAAGCGTTTTAGACCATAAAACATTTTTTGTTACATACCGGAAACATCTCCTCACTATCTGCTTGCTGCCTGTCCGCTGATCAAACTGTAAAAAAACGCGATCTCTGTAGACAGCCCAGGCTTCACAAACGGCAATATCAACAAATGGCCAAACCTAGCCAGCACAAAACAAAACAAAGTATTCCAGCCAATAAACGGCAAGAAGGATTTGGGGGTGGGGGTTGGGCGCGTTCATGAAAGCACGGAAGGGAGGGGGAGGGGGAGGAGTTAGCTACGCTCTGTCTGTTTGAAAACAGTTCAAACATCAACAGGAAGTGACGTCGCACATTATTCGCTTAGAGCGCCTTTAAAGCATGCAGAAATGATAGAAAATAGACTGTAGGACTTGCTTGATGTTAAAATATATAAGTTCGGGACCTGATTGATGTTAAACGAGTTATTAAGACTGACAAGCCACTGACGTCTGAAACGCATGCACACAAACGCGCGAGTGCGCGACCGCGATATATATAGACAACTTCACAAAATTACAGTTTAAAAAATATTTGTTTTGACAAGAATTCACGCAGGTAGGACCTATAATCTGTTGTATCTTTAGTGAATTTTTGGTTAACTGTTGAGGAAAAGTATCTGTTGTGTAACATCATACTGTATTAAACCCTTGCATTAGCCTACAGTATATTAAAGCGGTCTGTCTCAATGTCAAAATTAAACAATAAAAGAAAAACACATATTTAACAAAAATTGATATTGTTTTTGCTTTGCATAAACAGGTGTAGTTCTGTCATGTTTTGTCAGATTCCAACAAATCATGCATTGTTTTGAGGTTTTTTAATAGAGAATGTAAAAATATAAATAATTTATTTTTGAAAATTTGCTCATCCGAACTCAATTTGCCAGCACATGTCACAAGTGATGCAGCAGCAAACAGAAATGGATAAAGTTCAAGGTCTTCTAAAGGGAAAATCATATATAAAACTATGGCTGATGGAATATATATGGTATATATCACAGGGTGGGAGTGCAGATGTGCGCCTTTTACTTACACCTTTAAAGTACGCAACTGTTTAAATGCAACGCTTGCGTAAGCTGTGTTAAATCGCGTATGAATTTGCGTGCAATGCGAGTGCAATAGCTGGTTTAATTAAGTGCTTGAGTCAATGTGTTTAGATAATTCTCACAGACCCCGCCATTTCCAAGCAGAGCAACCAGCTACTCCTCCATAAAGCGCTGCTTGAATGATGGTTTTTTTTATTTTTCTTGATGAAAAACACAACAACAAAACGATCTCGCTTATATTAAACATCATATACTGTATGTATATTATAACAAAAATGAGTAAGCATCTCGCGGCTTCTGCCATCGTCTGTATGTGTATATGTATATATGTATGTATGTATGTATATATGTATTAATATATGTGTTTGTGTATATTATATATTATACTTTATATTGATCAACACTTATTATTATATATATACATATTATATATTACATAACCTTCCCATAAATAACACTTAAAACAGGACAATCTAACTGTCTGCTTCAGTCATTTAAATCAGTCTCTTTACTTTATTTACATTCTTGGCTAGATTAAGATGCAAAGTGGATGACACTTCTTTGCCAATACTAAAAAAGTATGACTATGCCAAGCTAGTTTCTACTTAACAAGACAGTTTAATGGACGATTTGAGTCGACACCAATTCATATAGATTATTACTGTATATGAATTACACACATATATATAACTAATTAAACCAGTGATTATGTCTTCCTTAAAAACACAAAAGGCATGGTAACTGTAAAATATGACATTTTAACTAAATATAATGATACATGTATAATTTAAGTCACTTTTGACAAAAGTGTCTGCCAAATGCATAAATGTAAATTAATAAATGTAATGTTATAAAATAGACTGGTAAAAATCCTGTTTGCTGGATGTTGCATATAAACTCAGAAAAATAATCAGACTAAAGCTTACAATTTGCTAGCAAGTGCTTTCCATTTTGTGTTCAATGTGGTCTGCCAGATACGACTACACATCCATGACCACTCAAAGTAAGATTAAGAGATTATAAACCAGGCAACCAGACTACAAGACTAACAAAGGGTAGTCATAAACAACTATGAATATCTATTACCTTTACAAAAGAGGCCTACAAAAATGTCTTAAGAAGTGATTTAGAACAAGGCCTTATTCTTAAGGACATACTGGCTGGGAAGTGCCCTTACCCGCTCTCATTTCCTCACAGCTCTCTTTGATCTTCCTGCGGCAGACAGCAGCCAGTGCGATGAGGAGACCCAGCAAACAAATGGCCAGGCCCACTGTTACCCATAATGCAACAGGTGGGAACACCAGGTGCTGACCTATAGACAGGGAGGATAACAGACAGAGAGATTGGAAGAGAGAAACAGAGAAAGAGAATGCAGTATTGTGTTAGAATTATGGCATTTTTATGAAAGTGTGAAAAATGTGACATGCTTGTCAAGTATGCAATGCATACTCAAAATGTGACCTCTGCATTTAACCCATCCCAGTAAGTAGCGAACACACACATTGCAAGTCGTGAACACCCACCCACACCCAGAGCAGTTGGCAGCTATCCCTTCAGTGTCTTGCAGCAATTACGGTACATTCACATCAGGGTTAATGCTCCTATTTACTTTAAATGGGTGACGTCATGCGTTGCAGAACTGAATTGTGGATCCATCACTGCTGTTGCTCACGGCAGAAGTTGAACATTTCTCAACACTGGCATCAGCCAATCAGATTGCCTTATGCAAACAACTTGGTCACTATGACAAGCGCGCCAGGTCCATGTTTTAGACACTCCCTCCGTCAAGTGTTAACACTGACGCCCCATTTGAATGTACCGTTATCGTTAAGGTGCCTTGCTCAATGGCGCCACAGTCACAACCTGTCGACTGTGAGATTCGATCGAGTTACAAGCACAACTCCTTAACTCTTTCCCGCCATTGATTAGTTAACTCGTCAATTAAGAGAAAACGCTTCCCTGCCAATGAAAAGTATTTCCGGCCTTCCGCAACTTATACAACGGAAGTAACGCCTCACATGAACGAGAAAGAACTCCGTGTATGTTTTAAAGCAACACTAAAGAGTTTTTTTTACCTTAAAATAACGTTTTCAAAAAAGTTTCAGTCATTCATCCACTCTAAACAGGGTGAACGGCACTTTCACATTCGTTTTGCAGCCCTCTATCGGCCAAAACCGCACTAAAGAAGTTTCCAACCGTCGGGTCGCGGTCCAGTAGTTCGAGTGAAAACTACAAAAACTTGCTTTACAGCAGACCTACAATCCAATCAGAGCCAGCTTTGCTGCAGTAGGCTAAATTATTTACGACAGTGCTAATGGACAATTCCACTTCCAACCTGTAGGGGGAGCAAAGAGCAAAAACTCTTTAATGTTGCGTTAAGGATCGCTCTGCATCTGACTCAAAAAGTCCACAAAAATGTAATTATCTCAGCTTTTTGCTCATAATTTGGTGTTTTTAAAGAAACCTACCCATATTTGAGAAGTGATAAGAAGAGAACTAATGAAGGTAGGGGTTTTTTTTACACAGAGGGTCTGTTTTTTTTTCATTTAATATATTGTGTTTTTATATATGTAAAGAAGAACATTTTCTGTGAGGCATTAAACTTTTGTATAAATCATGAAAATTGCTGGCGCTGACTGGCAACGCTGGCAAGGTATGAGTTAACTAGGCTACGACTGCCCCGACTTATGTCATTATTATGGCAGCCCAACCGTCATCATCATCATAAACTGCATTAGCATTCATGCACCATTACCAAACATACCAAACAACAAACTCTTCATCATAATCTTATTTGGTTTTAATAACAGTGCACGCTTAGGTCAAACTCTTAACGGCTCTGGTGATGAACTGGTAATGTTGGGAATTGTGAACAGGCTCTTATTCAGAGCAGGTTATGCTTGTACTGAAACAAATGGTTTTAAGGGTGTTGGGTTCTGAAATGGAAAAGTATACACATCCAAATAGTCTTCATCAAGTATGAATATAATAAGGGAAATCCAAACACTGTTTATCCATGATTTTTACTATTTTTTAATAGAGAAGCAATGTTTCGATCAGTAAACATCTGAAATACAGACAATACTCCAGGATAGAAAACCTATATGTTTGTTATTAAAATAATATTGTTTTTATTATTTAGTGCGTAATTAAAAACAGCATGCAACTGAACTGTGTAAAAGGAAATTATTATTATTATCATTAAAGAACCAATTGTTCTCAGAATGAATCCAAAATCATTAAACTCCTTGACTTAAGAGATTAAAATGGCACTTAAATATTTTTAAGAGGATGCTAAAGGCTGCCTCTTAGCCAGTGTTTCGAAGCTGCAGTCTGACTCTGTCTTTCCGATTACGTCCCCGTGGAATTTCCTCTCAGTATGGTGCATCATAAAATCGGAGCAATTCCGACCCTCACTGCGATTCTCTTGGTTTACAGGCTCCCACGTGGCCATCTAAAGACTGCGTTATGCTGTCATGACAGTATTTTATTTCATTTATTTCTTTATTTTTAACCAAGCTCGCTGTCTTTCGGCTCTCAATGTGGATAACTGTCCATCAGATTGCACAGAACAAACACGGCACCCGCGAGACACTTTGGAGTCAGTTTGAAAGACTTGGTCTGGGTGGGCGAGAAAAGCAAACCGGTCAGTGATACAGAGAGATATTACAGCCCCCAAATTTCCCAGAGGTATTAAGTGAAGCAGATTGTGGGGGAGCAAAACTGAGCGAAAACCTAAAAAGCTAAACAGCAGTAAGACCGCCTGCCGGCACAAACACAATATGGCAGCAGGCGCACCATCCAGAAAAGTAAAAAAAGACGAATTTGGGCAAGAAAATGACAAATCACTTGGAGCTTCCGAGCTGGGGCTCGAAGGACGAAGAGATAACATTGAGCCAAAAAGAGGTCGGCATGCATTATTGTTCTTTTTTGTGCTGAGGACAGTTGAGGAGACAAGTAAACGGGCTGAGATATCTGGTGTGTGAGTGTGTGAACAAAACACAAATAAAATTGTAAATTGAAATACAAAAAATGAACAGATTTGGCTGGCAGCTATGTGTCTACTCATTAGCTGGTTTTCGGCATCAGCATCCAGTATCTGCCACGGTAAGCCAGTACACAACAGATGCTTTTAGGCCCATGTGTACAGGTCTGCTGTGATTCCAACTGAAACCGTTTCACAGTATTACCCTGCACTCGGTGAGCCATGAGCAGACGAAACCAGGACTAATTTCGGTTTTGCAAAAGCCCCATAGATTCCTCTCTGCTCTTCCAAGCTGACAATTTTTGTAAATAATAACCAAGCCTTAAGAAAAGTCTCTTTCCGTTCAATCTTCTGATGAAAATGAGCTAAACAAACCACAAGCGGTCTTTCTTGAATATTTGACATTACAAACACCCAACCTCGGTTTCTCAGAACATTGCTGCTGTTCGATTGATGCTCTTCTTGAACTTTCACTACGCCAGGTGGGTGAGTGGAAAAAAATGAGCATTTGAAAAATACCATGATCCTCAATGGAGCCAAAATAGATCCACGTTACAAAAACTGAACATTTTCCTCAGCACCGATGTGAAGGGCAGTAATTGGGTATGCTTAAAAATCAATATGACAGCTAGTACTTATTAATGTCTTTGAGTGCTTTACATGTAAGTATCAGTACAAACATACCACGTTCCAAAAAGTCAATAACGTAGCAAAGCAGGGAAAAGAAACCTGAAGTTTATTTCCCCCGGTAAATCATAGACGGGTACAGATGATAAAGCATAGCCAGCGAAGGATATATCAATGTATCGATGTGGCAGGGCGCCAGATGGGAAAAAGAGCGAGAAGATACGAGACAGCGGTTGTAGAGAACGAGCGTTAGATTTGTTGTAATTTGTAGAAGTGAGACCAAAGACGGTTAGCTGCTAAAGAGCAGGTGTGAATACTGACGACTGCTGGACTCATACAACAGTCATACATTACACAACTTCCTCTAAAGGTTAATAAGACAGGTTATTAAATGCATTTCTATTTATTTCTCTATTTTGGGGTTTGTATGGCCAGCGCTGATGGTAAAAGTATGGTCTGGTCTTGGTCTATATGGACCCAGAGGAGACCAATCAGTCTCGCCTTGGGTGCTGTGCTCATTAAAAAAGGTCAGAGAAAGTTTAAGTCATACGAAATCACTTTGCACAAGGATGCTTCTGAAATTTCTGTACTGTGAGGGTCTCATTTTTTATTCCTCTTCATGTGTTTTAAAACTGTTAAAGTCAATAATTGTATCAGTTGAAACTCATATAGTAGAATATATAAAAGTTATGCATGTAAAAGTAATTATGCTTTAAACAGCTTGAATGTAATTGTACACCCTTGCCTAGATTAGTATACTAGGATCTATGAATATGCAAATTAGTCCCCGCCTCCAGTTCTTCGCACCACCTCGGACCATAAATATGAATATATGAATTTGTCCCCACCTCTACTTAATCGCACAGCCTGGACCATAGATATAAATATATATGAACTAGTCCCCACCTGCACTCTTTTCCACCACCTTGGACCATAGACATAATGTAAATAGATGCTACATTCACACACATAACTGCTAAGTTCGGTTTCACACAATGCATATGTGAACTGCGTGTTTGCAGCAGAGTCGTATAATAACAGAGTTACGAAACGCTTTGATCTCGCCGCCGCGCGGTCACGTGATTCATGTAACGTTCTACAGTTCCAAACCAAGCAGGGCTGTCAATCTGTTTGCATAGGTTTTCAGCTATTTTAGGTAAATATTAGCTTGTAATGGGAATTGATCACTATACTTACTGTGTTTATAACGTTTTTTTTTTACTAGGGAGTGATGGAAATACAGTAAATCAGTTAATAAAGATAAACAGTTAATTGTGACCCAAATATAACTGTGGTTATCTATACCAACTACAGCAACACAGTTTATCTTTTATTTTTGTACCAAAATATGGCTATATAAATAGGTATCAATCTGCTAAAAACATAATTCCTACACTTTTACTATATTAAAATCACAAAAAAGATCGCCAACGCGGTTATTTGTAACAGTGAAGCATAACAGAAACACACTAAATTCATATTTTAAATTCACATTAAATTAATATATAATAAATAATCTTTAATATAATCATACATGATTTTCGAGGATACATCACTCGTATTACTTACCAAACACAATGAAACACATATCAGCATTGTGAAGCAGTGTGACTTTCTTATAAGGCATTTAGCTTGTCGCTGTTGCCCCCTAGTGTTACTCGTAATATATAAATAAGATAAGTATAAAGTAGATGGCCACCAGTAATAACATATTAAACCATTAAATCTATATTATTCACACATTATACACAACTCATTAAAATATAAAAATTTTACTAGTTATTATTAACGATAATCATTACCTACAGCAGAGTTCATAAAATATCACTGTTGACTATATTGATGAAATGTCCGAAAATGTAAAGAGAAACGGTCATTTCATCGATTTACCAGCAGGTGCCATTGAAATGAATGGGCTTCAGTGCTGCGTTTGGAACTATGCGTCACTACCGGTCACTACATGAAACGCTGTTACTTCCGCATTCCATTCTTACAACGGACGTCTATGTGAGTGTCGTAACTCTATTATTATACGACTCTGGTTTGCAGCACTAATTCTCTTTTGCGCTGATGTTAATGAGCTGATGTTTTTTGGTTGTTAACAAAAACAGTTACTAACTCTCTCTTTTTCTCGCAACAGGCACTGTTTCGGAATAGTGAAAGCATCTGCTGAATGCCGGACGGCGCATTCACACGGGGCGAAAGCGTAAACTCTTGACTGAAGGCTTGTCTGAAGCGTGGCCAATAGCCAATCACAGTGGCCACAGCTCATGCTCCGGTCTTCCATAAACGTAATTGGCTGGTTCTGTCTAGGTTATTTGCATAAGGCAATCTGATTGGCTGACGCTCGCGTTGCCGCTTGAAAAGTTGAGAAATTTTCAACTTCGGCCGCGAGCAACGGCACTGACTCGGCGCCGACGGATCCACAATTCAGTTTGGCAATGCATGACGTCACCCATTAAAAGTGAATGGGAAGCGTCAACGGGGCGTAAGCGTTGACGTGAATGCACGGTAAATGTAACTGGTACAGGCAGCAAAGGATTTTTTACGACTCAAACTCCTGATCCACTCGTTCAACTGAGTTTATATGACTGGTTGCAGGTTTGTGATGTTAGAAACCAAGGCAATTTTAAACCACGGAAATTAGATTTTATGGAGAAAATACTCAGCAATGGTGTTGAATGATACATTTGCACATGGCTTGTCTTAAAGCATATTAAAACACCACATAGACAAATAAACAACAATAAAACCTAATTTTCCCCACAGGGTCATTTATTCACCTTCATGTATTTCATGTGACTCTTATGTGGAACACAAAAGAATATATTGTGAGAAATGTCCTGGTGGTTTCTGTTTATACAATGTCACCACCAATGTCTTGTGGTTACGAACATTCTTCAAAAAATTATTTAGGGCCAGATTTACTAACAGCTTGCACTAGCACAAAAAATACGACTATCAGGATTTACTTAAGACGTGCAGTGGATAATTATCGCTGAAAAGGTGTGGTCTAGTTATTTTTGCGACTGACCTTATTGCATATGCATTTCTAGGAGTTTCCCCTTCAGATGCCAAGTTTATGGGAGGAGAATATTTAAATGATTCACGCAACGCAATTTACTAATGTTTGCGCGCACGTGATATTACTATTATTTGGGCCAACACGGGGAAAAAATAATAACCTAAAAAAACTTCCTAGGGATATTTGAATACAGAGGAGTCTAAGATGGTGGCGCTACCGGAAGGTATTTATTTTCGTTAATAAAGTTTTAAATATGGATATTTCTACAACAACACTGTGCGGATTACCCTCAGAAGACCTTTGTTTATCATCCTGGAGCCGTTTGGATTTAATTTGTGAAGGATGAACGCACTTTTTTGGACTTGAAAGTCGTGGACCCCGTAACATTACATTTAATCACCTGAAAGATCTAAAACATTTTCTAAAATATCCGAAAATGTGTTTGTCGGAAAAACGATGGACATATGCAACTCGGACAGCTTGGGGGTGAGTAAATCATGGGTTTAATATCATTTTTGGCCGAACTATCCATTTAAAGTGATAGTTCACCCAAAAATTTAAATGATTTCATTTTCTCATCGTCATGTTGTTCTAAACTTGTATGCATGTCTTTTTTCTGATGAACATAAAATATATTTTGATAAATGATGGTAAGCACACAGATGACTGTACCTAAATGTACCTATTAAATCCATCGTATTTGTTTTTCCTACTATGGAAGTCAATGATCACAATCAGCTATGTGCTTCCCATAATTTATTAAAAAAATTATTTCATTTTTGGGTGAACTATCCCTTTAAATCGTATACTTATTTGCACTGCTCTTGGTAGATTGCATTGGTCAATATGGAAATGAGTGAAGGAACACAAGAACATATTAGTTTTAAGGCTATTATCGCCTTCCAGTTCAGTTAATATTCGGTTTATGTGGACAACCACAAACAAAGGCAGTAATTTAGTGTTTTTATTTATTTACCAAAAATTTTGTTAGTTTTTTGTTGGCTCTGTGAATTTCTATCTAATCCATATAACTCAATTCGCCCCATCGCCCCCCGCCCTCTCTTTCTCTCTCTTTGTATCTCTGACTGGCTGAAGGTGTCCTGATGAAGATAAATGTTAGAAAAGTCTCCCATTCTAGGGTTTTTGTCCCATAAGGCCCGTAGGCTCATATTTCTCTCTTACCAGTGTTTGATGATGTGATTTTGTTTCCCTCTGTTATAGATATATCCCAAATGTCTCTCATCACCCATCATCTTCCTCACCTTCCTCTGCAAGCCCTTATTCATCTCTTTCTCTCTCGCTCTCTTTTTTATTTGCCAAAGACATACAAGGACATACATCTTGCCTCTCACCACTCTCAAGTGCCTGAATTCTGTAGGCAGGTGCATGCAAGTATTTTAAATCACTTACATTTCCAACAACATATTCCAATAAAAACAGATGTATCGTGAGACTCAATTGGTACCACGAATAAAGAGAGTACATAGCATGGGTCTTTTTCAACACATGGTCAGTGAAAGGAGGTGCTTAACCTTCACAAACTGCTGAGCATCCACCTCATGAGGTCAAACTAAATATGTAGTGATTTATGTACAGTTGAAAACTCTGACTTTCTTACTTTCCAGAAAGAAACAGAATAGTTAAATAACAAGAATGCAGATATTTATTTGCCATCTTTCCAAATTATCTTTTTAAAGAATTAGTTATTTTAAGAAATAATTAAAAATATTTGTATAATCAATTCAACAGATTGTTTGATCAAATTATGTCCGTTAAATTGCTTTATTTGTTAGATACAGTTAAGAAGAGTTCTCAAAAGAGATTTGCTCTAATGCTTTACCAAAAAGTAATGATATTACGCAGTGCCCGAAGATAGTCCCCCGCTATTGAAAGTAACCAAGGGGACTTTTTTCGGGCCCTGCGTTATTGCGGCAGCTGCAGTCATGGTACAGCAGCAAAGTTCTTGATTTTTACACCAGAATGAGCGTATAGATCCTAGCCATATCTGCCTAGAAAATCACAAATTTTAATTTTGTGTAACTCAAAAGAGTCAAGTTTTAAATAGGAAAAATATTGAAACTCTTTGGTCATTTTTGAGCGCAATGCTAATGGTCTAATCAGATTCAATGGATTGTGCTAAGCTATGCTAAAAGTGGTACCGCCAGACCCAGAGATCAGCTGAATGGATTCCAAAACGGTAAAAATCAAATTTTTCACTCTAGTCGAGCTGGAAAATGTTTTCAAAAAAATTGGAGTGTCCCTTTAAAAGCTCACTCTCTATATATAAAAACCTCTTCTTTCTTCATCTTCCAGCAGGTGTCTCTAAAATTTGAAACTTTGTATTGCACTTCTCATATTATTGTCTCCCCAAGATGAATCACTGTCATGAATCACCTTCACGATTCATCCTTATTTTCCTTACTGTTTTAAGTCGCTTGGGATAAAAGCATCTGCTAAATGCTTACATGTAAATATCTCCAATGGCAACTAAGGTAGCTCCAAGCCCTGCCCTTCACAGGTCAGGCCCAACATACCAGCCTCACTCCTGCAGGATTTTTTGCAGTTGCACTTCTTTCATCTCTCGGCATAAAGAGTTCAAACGGCTAACCTCTCCTCTCCTGATACCTCTGATCAAAGCTATCGCTATTTTTTTTGACAGAGAGAGTCGCCTCATCACAATATAGAGGCCATGTGGAGAAGAAAGGGCTGAGGAGGAGTGAGTCCAGATGAGCCACTGGGCTGTTGATGCTCATGGTGAAAAGAAAGAACCAGGGATTTGGTTGAGGGGCACTTTCCCTCAGGCTGAGCATGGATCTGGTCTTATGGGACAAATACAAACAGAGCCTTAAAACAGATAGCTAGACTAAGACAGTGAGGTGAAAGGGGGTGAGCAGTGACACGGCACGTTTGGAGTATGACATGGCATGCATTTACAGAAATAAAGCTGAGATTCTTTAAAGAAGAAATCTGACTTATAGTAGTCCATGTTTAAGTGCTATAATTGGGTCCCTAGTGCTTTTATCAATGTGAAAAAGAAAAACCCAGTTATATAGTTTTGGTAAACTATTCTCTGCAAAGCATGTGAAAAAAATAGGTAATTGAAATTTGGCTCCCCTTGTGATATCAGAAGGGGATAATGCTGCCCCTTAATCCGCACTATCCAACCACGACACTGCCATTTAGTGCAAAAATCCACAAATTTTCTTTTTGAAAGGACACACCCAAAAATGGCACATTTTTGCTTACACCTACAAAGTGGCAGTTTTAACATAATATAATAAATTATCTATTTGGTATTTTAAGCTAGAAATTCACATACATACTCTGGGGACACCAAATATCTATTTGACATCTTAAAAACGTCTTGTGAAATGTCCCCTTTAAAGAAACCTACATTTTCTTCTGCTATTCAAACTGAACTTATAAAATAAAATAAAATTAGCTAGACTTAAATTATTTCAACTTTATTTTATGTTACAGCAACTCATCACTAATCAAGATAAAAAATTACAGTTGAAATGACTTGTAAATCCAATTTGATTATACTTGATACAAAAAATGTATCTGATATTTTGATCTAGACAATTTAAAGGTGCAATGTGGGATTTTAAGAAGAACATCTTGACATAAATGTAATACAATATCCATAACTATATTATCAGTGGTGTATAAAGAAGTGTTTTGTTTTTATTACCTTAGAATGAACTGTTTATATTTACATACATCACGGGACCCCTTACATGTACATGGAAGTTGCCGCCATGTTTCTACAGTATCCCTAAATGAACAAACTGTTACAGAGCGTGTTTCTTCCCTACATTTCTCAGATAATGACATGTTTGTCCTGTGGCAGCTACCGTAGCTTCTGTACAATGTACGCGCTGAATGTGTCTTGCGTAGTTGGGAAACACTGATATTTGTGCTTTACTGCTTAACTGGGGTTGGGGTAGGTTAGGGTTCGGGAAATTTCCCTTATTTTCAAATCCCAATGTTAACAGGTATGACTTGTGGATATCTGGGAGCGAGAGTGACACATCGTACAGTAAACACAATTTCTGTTCATTTTCGTTTTGCCTTTGCAATCGTCGATGGACAGCGCGGTTTCTTTTGTACAATATAAGTACTCTTGCAGCAGATGCAAGTGGGTTTCTCTATTTATTCCTTTAAAAACAAAAACAAAGGTTCAAATAAAGAACAATGAGGATACGAAGCTAACTCTGCCCATTTAGGCCCTTTCTCTTTCATAGCCGCTGCCTAGCAAAAAAACAGAAAACGGACACACATTGATGAGGCAAGTGTACTGCAGTTCAGAAAAAAATATTAGAATGTGAACAGAGATCAGTGGGGAAGGGGGAGAACGGAGCAATCAAACCTAATATGAAAGCACCCTAAATCACTGTAAATTCTACTTACACCATAATTACATTCTCAATGCACATTTATGGTCTTCACAATCTTTCATTAAAATAATAAATATAAATTTTATGCCATCTGTTCTTTTTGAAGCTTGTTCGTATTAATCACCTTTCAAACTTCTGCCGAAAATCTCATTCTGTGTTGGAAAAAATTAGCCTGGTCCAACCAGACTCTCGTACATTCATTTCATTTGTACAGAGAGTCTGGCCACGCTCCACTGCAAAGCGTTACTTCCGTTAAGGAGGGTCCATTGTTAAAGTTTAAAACTATTGGATCTGCCCAGAGTCACTCAGGATCTGCCAAAGCCAATCGCTAACGTGTGGTCGTGACGTATATCATGCACCGAAACTGTCCGGAAACAACAAGTCAGAATGATCAGACAAACAAAACTTAGCAAACCTTGTTCTTGCTCCGGCTTTAACTTCTGTATATTCGGCAGTTTTGCAACAACGGACCAGTAGCTTTCCTCACGTCTTCTCCGCTGCCATTACTGAACTACAACTCAAACTGATGCACGACCTCAACGTCATCGTTCTTAGCCACCCCCATCTGTTCGCTGATTGGTCCTGCAGATTTTTGCAGGAGAAAACGAAACTCTATAGAGAAATCCCAGACGTACTGCTGAAGCGAAATGAAAATTAAGCGGAAGCACGTAGGAGGGCGGAGCCAGGCTAGGAAAAAATACAATGTTTGAAAAACATATGGGTAAGTAAATAACCCAAAAAAAATGTTTGTAGAAAATCTATTCTTTAAACTCAAACTAAATTCTCCTCATCACAATGTGAAACTGCTTACATGCAAGAAAAGTTTGAAAAAAGTTTTTTCACGTTCCCAACTGTTTCTGTTATCACCACACACAGCACCTCACAATCGACACTAAAAGACAGTGTACTGTCCCCAAAGACTCAAAAATACTGCCATCTGTCCCTCCCAGAGCTCCCTGACATTTCAAAGAGTATTCATTTTTATTTATCCATATATTTATTGTCCTTCCCTCCAACATGCCCACTAAGGGATATCCGTGAATTCTGATTAGCAGTAATAACAATAAATGTAATCACAAAGACAGCAAGCCAGAAATGTCGGAGGACAAGGATTAGCAAAACAGGGAGACACTAGAAGGGCCAAGATATGATTTCTTTTCTTCAGAGGGATTTGGATTGAATAAATGACTTTGGGCTCGGGTCTGACGTTAAGCATTCATTACAATGAGGGGGAGGAGATCTCTGTTTTTTGGTTTATAAATTTTTGCTTCCATGAGGTTTTTGTTTCTGTTTTCTTGATAAGGCTTTACTGCAACCACCTGTGTGTGTGTGTGTGTCAAGAGAGAGAGAGGCTGATGTGGCCAAATGTATGAGTTTTTTTTTTGTCTGATCAGCATATTTGCCTGGAGACACTTCCTCCTTCTGAGTGTGATTGAATTACTTTATAGCTGAGAAAATGAAGGGCTGTCTTATTAGCTTTCAGGAGAGGCACTCATCCCTTAACCCCAGACACCCGGTTTCGGATTCCTGAACTGACATTCTTTAAAAATGACATCATTGCCTTGCACAGACAGCTGTGAGTGCAAGGAACACATGGGCGCCTTCTGCAACAGATTATTCAACCGTTTTCCAAACTATAGATGATACCATGATTCTTGCCCTGAGCTGGTATCCAAGAGGCTATAGGTTTGAACCATGCAGTGTTCTTTATCTGTATATTTAAAGTTAGCATGCGGTCAAAATTCACTATTATTACTTTCTCAATCCACGTTTCTGGTCATGTTGTGCATCATAAAATAATTTCTCCTTAAAATATTTAAGATAATAACAAATAAAGAGCTCAGATGCATAAGCCGCTAAATAGAGCTGCACGATTAATCGTTAAAAGATCATGATCTCGATTCTGCCCCCCAAACGATCCTTAACCAGCATTTCGACGATTCAGGTAACTATATTTTAAGGAGGAAAGACGCAGTCTCGTCAGTTCTCTCGACAACAAGCAATCACAGCGGCCGCAATGACGTCTAGACGTCACATTTATTATTGCGCAAGCCAGATGTTAGACAGAAAGAAACAGAAACTAAAGAAAATGCGAGCAATGCACAGGTACATCCGACAAGAACCTTGACGTTGTTTTAGTACCAAAAAGAGGATCTTATTCCAGATCTTATCCCTTCCAAAAGGGTTTTTAGCACAGGGGGAAACATTGGCTGCATCCAAATAACCACACTTGCTGTCTTTGCACTTGAACACTTGACTGCTTAAATTACGTTTTCCTGTATTTTGCCCAAGTGTAGTCGGCGTGAAGATTAAGCGTGCATGTAGATTTATTCACCCGATGGGCGATCACGCCGCCAGCGAGAGCATCAAAAAATGCTTGAATGCATTCTCTGGAATCCTAATGGGCAAGTTTGGCCATGATGCCGGGGCACACCCCTACTCTTTTTCGAAAGACATCCTGGGATTTTTAATGACCACAGAGAGTCAGGACCTAGGTTTAACATCTCATCCGAAGGACAGTGCTTTCTTTTTGACAGTATAGTGTCCCCGTCACTATACTGGGGTGTTAGGACCCACACAGACCACAGGGTGAGCACCCCCTGCTGGTCTCACTAACACCACTACCAGCAGCAACCTGGTTTTTCCCAGGTGGTCTCCCATCCAAGTACTGACCAGGCTAAGCCCTGCTTAGCTTCAGTGGGCAAGCTCTCTTGGGCTACAGGGTGATTAAAGATTATGTACACTTATCTGAAACTTTCAAAAGCATAAATTTTTGCACCTGTAAAAACTAATGTTCAGGGGTTAAACATCTTTAAAATTAACAAAGTTCTTGAGAATCGTGAGAGAATTGCGATCTTTATTTTAAGCAAAAGAATCGTGATTCTCATTTTATACAGAATCGTGCAGCTCTACCGCTAAACGCAACTTTTGTCAAAAATGAGATAATGATATTGACTGAATGGTCTCAGATTTAAACGCTCATCAAATACTTTGAGGGTTTTGCAGTGAAATAGTCAAATTTGTTTAATACCAATGAAATAAATGGTATTAATTTCCATTTACTAAAGTGACATTCGTCAAAATAAGGCACGTCAATCACTGACTAATAACCTTTTTTTATAGTGAAAATAGTGAACCTTAACATAAAAGCCTGATTAAAAAAAACTGCTCATTGTCAAGAAAACATGTCAGACGCATTTAGAGGGTTTTGCATCTGAACTCTTCAAATAATATCTATTATGGCATTATTAGAAACATGCTCTGTTTTCGAGATTTTCTCTGTGGGACAGTGGTAAGTGGTGTCTCCTTTCTCGGCAAAATAATATTGTGAAAAAATATTCTCGCCATGAGAATATAGGTGAAATATTTTGAGGTGAAATATTGCAATACTTGGAAATATCGATTTTTCAACCCATTCCTAATTGGGATACTTCAGGACACTCTCAGGGGTTAGGCTGACCTTCAGCTTCCTCAAAAACACCAGTGCCCCCTGTTATTCAGAGAGGAAAAGACCTCCAAAACCAACTACATTCTTTAACATCGATACACAACAAAATCAATCAAACCAGACTTCCATCAAATCCATACTGTGGAATTAACTCCTATGGGAATTTTTCTTTATTTATTGTAGTGGTTTGTTAAAAAAGTTTAGCCTTAGTCTTATTTAATTAAGCCTTAGCCTAAGTCAGGCCTCACTTAGTACAGTAATACTGTTTTGGTCTGTTGCTTTATCAATGGTCTATCAGACAGAGTAAGTCTGGTCATTTTGCATTTATCACAGCTGCATTGAAATAGGTTAACTAAATTACACTGATCAGTCAAATCTTTAACAGCATAAATATCACTGATCTCTCAAACAAAAACAACCTGCAAATGGCTTTTATTGTAGTTTCCTATTAACATTAAGCTGGGATGAAGTATTTCAACATCAGCAAAATTAAACACTTCACCATTAAATAACTGTAAAACCTACGAGCCAAGCATAGCAAAATGATGCATTGAGGTCATACACTTTTCTCATCTTGTACCTCATTTAAAGGGCAGGATAACCTCTGGTCTATAAATGAGCTCTCAGCAAAGACATTACCATGTAAACACACTTAAACTCATCGTCCTCCTTACACCGATCAATAATGGACCTCTTAATACATCCAGACAAATGTCTGACATATTTAGCAGAGCACACTGGTTAAGCGAACTTACCGAGAGGACAATAACAGATCCATATGAGAATGTCAGTGAAAAACATAACATAAAAAACAGGACATAAATTTAACTCATCTATATTTCAGCCTCACAGGTTTTCAAGCAAAAACCACAAATAAACAAGGCAGTTTTGTGGGTGTAACGGTACGAACATGGTGTTCTTTCTGACCTTTAACAGCCCTATAAACCATTTGCTTGAGCACATTTTGAGTTACTTTTTGAGGCAACTCCATCATTCGGCTGCTGTATGCTTAGCACGCACAATCATTAATTATATGCAAAATATTCAATCCATCAAAGCAAGAGCTAAGGTGGGTCCGTTAAAGAGTTAACCTCTTTTCTCCTTTCAAGGTAAAAAGAGAAAAAGCATGAGGGGTGGGCAGGAAAGAAATAAGTGTGAAGTCGAGTAGGACAGCTAATTAACTGTGTGTGTAGTTCAAAGCAAACACATTGCAGCACGCTCATTAGAAGCAGAAGATTGCACTGAGAAAATGTAGGGCAGCCCTGTTGTGCTGAGGAAATGCCCATGAGGGTGGAGGTGGTCACTTCATCCAACAGCGAGCGCATCTCCCAGAGGGGCAGCAAAGAAACCGAGCCCGATCACGTGGTGTAATGGTCAGCTTCTGACTGACGTGAGCTCCATCATTTCCACACATCTCACCCACGCCGCTGACATTAAGATGTCGGAGGCAGACTGGGCTATTGATTTTTTGGCTCCTCCATTTGCTCACTCTC
Source organism: Paramisgurnus dabryanus (assembly GCF_030506205.2). Taxonomy (NCBI): domain Eukaryota; kingdom Metazoa; phylum Chordata; class Actinopteri; order Cypriniformes; family Cobitidae; genus Paramisgurnus; species Paramisgurnus dabryanus. The sequence goes on from NC_133345.1 coordinate 10,592,724, forward strand.
TCGCTCCCTCGCTCCCTTTCTTTCTCTCTCTCTCTCTCTCTCTCTCTCTCTCTCTCTCTTTATTTTAAGACCACAGGACAAAAGTGAATCAAACTTTGTGAGCCATAATCAGTTTAAAAAGTTGGCCCCTCTGAATTTTTAGTTAACAAACAGTTGCTCGGAGAGAGCAGGAAGGTGTAGCAAGCAATCAAAAGTGACAGCTATCAACACCACTGCAAGATACTTTCGGCTAGCCAGATGCTCTTTCAGCCTGGGCCAGGGGCTGGATGGAGACATTCAAGTGAGCATTTGTACGTGTGGGGGTTAGGGTTGTGCTGATAGATGATAATATCGTGTATCGGTGATAGTCAGACATTTGACCATTAGCGAGCTTTTATGACAATAGCTGGCGATAGTTATTATTATTATTATCATAATAGTTTTACATTAAAATGCGCATTGAATGCTTTTCCTCACATGAGTGGGTTTGAGGGCTCCACTTTGTGCGAGAGAGCTTGTAACTGTGCGTTCACACCAACGAGGTGTCAAAAACGCACTATTCATGTGTAGTTGGATGCTTGAACATTTTGAGTTTACTCGCGTCATTCGCAACTCCGCCCGCTACCTGTAATAACGTCACTAGGGCATGCTCCTGATTGGTTAACGCAGCGCAAATAGATTTTTGACATTCCGCGGTTCCAGCTAATCACATGGCAACGCTCAAATCTCGCCATGGCATCTGCGGCATTCGCGCTTACCGCGCCGCTGCATGCCTATTCACGTTTTTGCATTGACTTAAGCTTTGTTTATAGTCGTGCTTTGGTCCGCAACGCGAGCCTCCGCTAATCGTGCGTGCGTCTCAACAAACAGACGAGGGGCCCTATTTTAACGATCTGAAACGCAAGTGCGAAGCGCAACGCGCAAGTGAGTTTGTGGGCGGATCTTGGGCGCTGTTGCTATTTTCCCGGCGTGAGAAATAACTCTTGCGCCGGGCGCAAATCAATAAGGGGTTTGTCTGAAGTAGGTTCATTTTTCATAGGTGTGGTTTGGGCGTAACGTCAAATAAACCAATCAGAACGCTATCCAACATTCCCTTTAAACGCAAGGGCGCAAGTTCCATGGCGGGTTGCTATTATTATGACGGATTTACCAGGCGTACGTCAGGAGCGGTTTACAGCCGAGGAGACCGACGTTCTTGTAAGAGCAGTAGAAGACACAGAAGTTGTTTTGTATGGGGATAGGAGAAACCCGCCCAAATCAGCGTAGGTTAAACAGGCGTGAGAGGAAATAGCCACAGTCTCATCAGCTGGCATCCCCATCGTTGCGTCCAAAAAAGCGCTACAATGATGTCAGGAGACGGGGGAATCCCAAGCTTGCCAGCATAAATCGGGCACGCCGTGTAACAGGAGGTGGATCTGCCTCAGGACCTGACGCCAGCAGAGGACATCGCTGCGTCCACCCTCACCGCTGAAAGGGTTTGGGGGCTTTGAAATCGGACCCAAGAAACGCAAGCAAGGTCCAACCCCAAAGTATACTTACAAATCAAGTTCATATACATTAAGGTTTCTTATGAAAACATTTTAATTGTTATTTAATTAAAATAAACGTAATACAGCCACACAACAAACTTATGAAAATATTTTAATCGTTATTTGCATGAGAATTTTTTAACGCAGCCACACAATAAATAAAAACTATCACCACAATGCTCACCACAATGATTTCCCTTATCTCATGTGTTAATATTTTTATTGTAATAATGTATGATTTGCAAAAATAACTGTTGCATCTGTGTAGATTAGATGCAAAGTGTATGCGCGTTGTGCACGCTATACATTATGGTCAAGCATGCGCCCTTAAAATAGCATAATGAACAACGCGCAACGCGCCACTGACTTTAAACTTTTTTTTCTGGTCAGTGGCGCAATTGTTTTTTGAAACTGCAAAATAGCATCAGGGATGGTTTGCGCCGGAACACGCCTCTTTTTTGCGCTGAACCGCCCAAGGAGCGCAATTTCATTCCCTAGTTTGCCGACGTGCGTCTGTGGAGGGAAAAACTAGCTGTGCGCCGGTGCAAAATACGAATGATACATGCGTCACTGACAAAGTCAATTGCGCTGGGTGCAAGATAGGGCCCGAGGAGTTTATACACTGAAAAAAATTATTCATTCAATTGACTAAGGTAAGTGGTTGCAATCAATTTATTTAAGCTACATTTAAACAAAAGTTTTTTATTTTACTTAACTTTACTTTACATATTGATGTAATATGCTTATGTATCTGCGATTTCACATGCTGACTATAGGACGATCCCAAAATAGGGAAAATCAGCCAACACTAGTGGCGTAACGTCAGATTCTGGAAATAAAATTAGAAAGCTCATTTAAAACGCACCTGTACTCGTAAAGCTTAATGATAATTGCTTATAAGTAATAGAATATGTTCCCTCTATACTTTTAAAGTACATATTTTTCAATCATAGGAGAGAGAATGAACAGCTCTTTGAAGCACTTGAAACGAGAATTAAATGAGTCAAAGGTGACAGAGCTGAGCTTGAGGTGAGGACCTTAACAAAATAAATTCACTGCACTGCCTCATGGGTAACCCAAAGAGAGGAATATGAAATGAAAAACAAACATCAGAGATGAAAACAGTACAAAGTAGCCAAGCTACAATGCACAGGGTTATTTTCATAATATAAATTTGTCTGCAATCTGTTATCATTTATCATTAAAAATGTATTAGGTTATTAAATCAGGACTGTGCACACATTAGACAGTAAGAGGAACACAAGATCAACTTTTATCAGTTGTGGTCAACTTTTATATAAACAGAGCTTGTTAACTTTATGCAAAATGTAATTTTTATTATTGTGTTAAATACGACTTGGCTCTCTTTATTTGTGAGATTCACACACATTTTAGATGGCAATATATCAGCATTCTCATTACCATAAATGTACCAATAATGTTTTCATTAGATTTAGCATCTGCTTTGCAATTCTGTTCAATCCCATCAACACAACATAAACTTTCTCCTCTTCTCACTTCCCCCTCTTTCATGCCCTGCCCACCTCAAACCTCCTCTTAATCTAATTCACACAAAGTTCCAGTTTGAAATAGATAACTGATGCCAAAACATCATTCAATCCAGAAAAACAACAAATGTGACCCGCGCTGTCTAAATAAGCTTGAATGCACACGGTCTAATTTTGAACTACAGGAAAAAGAAAGTATAAATGTCAATTTTGGTTGAAATGTAGGTTTTCATAAAATTAAGTACATTAAGCCCTCGTCTAGTGATCCAAATGCTCTAAATAGCCATTATACATCTAAAATCATCTCTATTTGTACATTTTCTGCGAAGTGTACCTTCCCAAATGCTTAATCTAATACAAAGATGCATGTCCATTCACACGTGTGTGCCAAATATATTCGTTTTACCAAGTGATTTTAAGGTATGCATGCAGTGATTTTGTTTTTGAACCTTCAAAAATATTTAAATCTATGGAGCCCCTAAGGGGACATCGAGCAAAAATTAAATAAAGTTTAGTTTCATGTGCTCACGTGAAACTTTCATGTGCTCACGTGAAACTTTCATGTGCTCACGTGAAACTTTCATGCGCAGAAGTTTAGTTTTGTGTGCTCACGTGAAGCTATCGCGCGAGCACGTGAAACTATCGCGCGCTCACCTGAAACTATCGCGCGCGCACATGAAAGTTTCATGCGAGCACTTGATAGTTTCACGCGAGCACGCGAAACTAAACTTCAAAAAAAAAAAATCTGCACATGAAGATTTGGCGTGAGCACATGAAACTAAAGATTTTTTTTACTCCAATGTCACCTTAGGGGCTCGGTAGAAATCGATTTTTACACTGAAAAATTTTTTTTTAATTCAATTTACATTTCTTTTAAGGTAAGTGGTTGCAATCAATACATTTAAACAAAAGTTTATATATATATATATATATATATATATTTTTTTTTTATGTAGCTAAAATAAATTGATTGCAACCACTTACCTTAAAAAAATTGGTAAATTGAATGAAATAATTGTTCAGTGTATCATCTTCAAACAGATGTAGCTTTGTAGTATTTTTTTGACAAGTGTAATACTCTTGGTAAAAATTATCTAATAAAGGTGTAAAAGGATTTGCCGACTGATTTAACTGCCCGGAGCATTGCAAACATGGCCGCCTAGTGGTGCAACTTCCTTAAAATGACTCGGCTCTCTATTTCTATCTCTTCCCTCTGCAACTCCGCATGGCCGGCAACTCCGCATGGGATGTTTTTGATTGGACATGTGATCTCCAGGTGTGCTGGTTGGAGTTCAGGTGCAGTGATGGGTCAGGTGATCTGCTCTGCATTACAACAGAGCTCGGCTGAATGACAGGCCACTGATCGTCCAGAGCAGACTGCCCATAAATAAGACATCAGAGGTATTTTAGAGGAAAAACCTTGAAGCTGGAAATATGTTAATCAGCTTGTGAAAAGTGTGTGTGTTAACGCAAATCATCTTAAGAGAAACACTTCATTTTTTTTCAAGGACTCTCACACTTATGTTTGGTCATTTGCGCGCATAGCCGAAATGCAAATGAGCCTTTTTTACCATGCCGGAGCTGAAGGCCTTGATTTCAATTCATCCTGTGACAGCATCCTCTTTCTCCCTCTCCTTCCCGAACCATCAATTAAACTTAATGGCCATCACCACCTTCCCCTCCAGACCTCCATCTTTAACTAGCTCAGATGAAGACAAACAAGTGATCTTGGGAACAGTGCCTTGCAAATTTGCATTAGCTTTATTTATTTATTTGCTCATTTACTTATTTACAATCCACAGCAAAAATGTTGCCGTTTCTGCAAAAAGAAAGATTCAGGCGGTGAGGATGCTTTGGGTTCCTCGTCAACCGGATGACACTCGAACCACATAAAATAAGAACGGGGTAAAAATGTGTTTTTTAGTGCAGTGTTTTTCTCAGTGATCGGAAGAATTCATCTTTAGTCACCCTGGAGACTAATGGTTGACTGAATGCTAACTCACCCATAATAAGGACTTTGTGTATTTGTACTGAGTCCATCCCTAGAGACACTAAACCTTAGACAAGAGGTCGTTGCTAAGTGCTCATGCTTAGTTGACAACACTATATGCACAAAGCCATCAGATCCACAGCAGAACCTCCCATTCGATGCTATTTCCACACCTGCTTTCCATGGTTGCCTTTTTATTATTTTTCTCAGTGAGAATCAATGCAACTTAAAAAAAAAGATTTTTAAGCAGTAACGAATGGAAATTCCAACACTATTTACAGCCAGAGTAGATTTTCTCCGTTACTCTCGCTCTCTTTCTCTGTTTACTACACCATCAGATAGTCTCTAGGATGGGCGCATGAAGGGAGCAGATGTGAATCTTTAATGGCTTTACAAAACACCCTCGACAGCTGAGCAGATCTGGGATAGCACTGCCTGCCTTGCTGTAAAAGAATGATGCAATGCATTTCCTCCCTACACAGGCTTGATGATAGAAGCTCACAAGTAAACAGAGACGGATCATCAAATCATCGCAGGATGAGCACCGCACCGCTGCCAATCTAAAGGCAGAGAAATCTCAAAAACATACCGAGACAGATGGCACGTATGTTATGGGATAAGAGAAGATTTATGGTTGAAAAATCTGCTTTTGTTACACAAAGACTGCATACAAGCAGCATCTTTATGCTATGTATGCTATTTTCATGTTTGTTAAACTAGATATTCACAAATTCTGGACTCATTTATACAAAGTGCACACTTCATACTTATTTTAACTCTTTTCCGCCATTGATGAGTTATCTCGTCAATTATCCCTCACTTATCTCGTCAATTAAGAAAAAAACGCTTTCTTGCCAATGACGTGTTTTTATCCACAACGTGGTGTTCTTACCTTTTGCTTATAAAACACCTGCAACTTAAGCCCGATTTATAGTCGTGCGTAGGTTCGGCGTAGGCTATCCGTAGCCTGTGCGTAGCTCTGCGTAGAATGACTTGCACCTCGAAAAAATGTTAACAGCGCGTCAGATCTACGCGGACCGCAAGCGCTGTGATTGGTCCACCAGAACCACTCCCGTCAGGTAAAAAAACTGTGTCATAGGTATTTCCGTTTGTGACGGTGAAAACAAAGATTGAGTAGCCAAGTTGAGTATATTTAACTCAAACTGCATCAAAAGTCGTTGTTTATTTACTTCCATCATTGCTGGTGTTCTCAAATTATACACAACAAGTTGCTGTTTCTTCTTTGTTTGTGGGTTAACTTGCTAAGCTTCTTCTTCTATGCAAAAGTAGAAATGAAAACCGACGCGGAACCGACGCGGAACCGACGTGGAACCTACGCCGTCGCGGCTAGGCCGTAGGACCTACGCACAACTATAACGAGCCCTTTATAGTCAGGTGCAACTTATGTCAAAATTATTATTTTTTTCATTACCGTCTACAGCCACGAGAGTCCGCTCTATGCTGCTCCTGTATTTATGTAATTCAATGGATTCAGTGATGCAGAATGACTTCGGGAGCATGGTAAACTTGATTTGGCTTGTCGTGTTAATTAAGCCTATTCAGCCTCCCAGGAATGTTCTGTATGCTATTGTGTTAGCTGAATAAATGTTAATGTTACGTTAACATGTACGGACACCTATTCAGCCTGCGGTTCTGTGCTATTGTTTAGTTGAAAAACTCGCTTTTCCAGATTAAGTGTCTGTTCTTGGGCTTGGATTTTGTGAAATATTTTTTTTAATAAACGCGATGTATAGTTTCATTTGATATATTTGTATATTTATGTATGTATAGAAGAAAATATTGTAAAAAAAAAAATGCTGACGCTGGCTGGCAACTTAAAAAACGTTGGTGGGGAAAGCGTTAAAGGGATTTCATCTTTAAAAAAACACATCTACAATATTATTAATCGTACCATAAGGGGGCGTGCACACCAAAGCTTTTACGCCCGTGGCCGGCATATGTTTTCAATTGTTTCCAATGTAAGCTCTGCGTTTTTCAAAAAAAGCCTGCAGTTAGCATTTTTTTCTGCACTGAAAGACAGTGCTCGGCGGATATCCCTGCGCTCAGTGACGAGAGTTGAAAAATATTCAACTTTAGGTGAAAAGCTCAGCTCGTCAATGTCAGTTCTCACACGGCCGTCCAATCACAGTGGAGGAGGGGCAACAAATATCACAACAACCAACCGCCACATCGTACAACGCCTGTTAAACAAAGCAGAAGTATCACAGCAACCACAGGACTCAGCTTAAGAAAGCTGGCACTCAGCTGAAAAAACAGCTGGTATTTGCGTTTAAAACCTTTGGTGTGCACAAACCCTAAAAGTGAATGGTGACCACGAGTGTACCCTGACCCATTCACTTTTATTGTATGAAAAAGAGGAGCAGTTGTTGCACGGAAAAAGTGAAGGATTTAAATATGACATAGTATAAGTAAATGATAACATTTACCTGACATGAAGATAGATTTACCTGAGAAGCAAAATTGCATAAGATTTGTTTTCAGAGAAAATCAATTCTTATATAACATCTTGTCTCATTTCAAGTTGTTTTATTTTTCACTTGTTTATGCTAAAAGACAACAACTCATCTGTTATTCAAGTTTCTTTGCAAAACAATTATGTAAATTTTCCATCACAGGTAAATTGATCTTGTTTTAAGGATATTTAGATATTTTTACTAGAAAACAAGACAAAGATGCTCATTATGAATGTGTATTTGTGCAGCAGAGTGCCTGCATTAAGCAAGCTTTCACAGAAGGCCAAAATGAAAATTATAATCTAAACAATTTTTATACATATTGAAACTGGACAAAAAGCTTTTAAAACGCCTGCTTTCTTTGAAAAATGATGTGCGAGTGGAAAGTTATGTTGTATGAATACCGAATTAAAGTTTATTGCACACTTTTTGAAGAATTGATTACCTAATGGTTTGCTGCACCTAGTGCCTCCTGTGAATGGACAAAAATAATAAAAAACTATTAAACATGCCGGCGCAGACAAAATGCATAATTGCACTGGTACGTCCTGCTACTTTCACAACATCACAACAAAATAATGCTGGATATTAGTCTCAATGCATATTTCATAACACAATTCCTGCTTTAGCCTACTGTATAGACAACAGCACACACGTGACAGACCTTACAACTTTTTTATTTAACCTCCCTTTGAGATATGACATATTTGTTAAATAAATATTAAAAGTGAAACAAGCATGAGGTGTCAGACAGGGTATAGGAAATGTTTTACATGACTCGAGGGTCAGAAATCATCCTTACTTATGTCTAGGACATCAGGCAGCTTAATAGTGACTTCCAGCCTGACCAGTGTTATAGCCCAGAGTGGGATTAAAAACACACCCACACAATTTAATGGATTAAACCAAGAGCCTACAGTATAATCTTAAGATTTCAAATACATTCGGGTCAACTTCAAAGTGTCCCTCGTTTCTGTATTTTATACTCATGACACAACATGACAAAGTGGATTATCAAACATGCCGATTTTAGCTACAATGAGCAAAACTATCAGTTGTTTGGTACAGGTTTGTTTCTCTGAGGCGCTTTTCTGTTTTGGGGTTTCTTAAATTGTCATTTTACTTTTTTATAAAAACTAGATCAAACCAGCAACCTATAAGATTCCTGCTCTGGGATAAAACCACTACAGTCCCAACATACACACACACACACACACACACACACACACACACTGGGGCTACTTTACACACATTACTTTGTGTTACAAACCTAACAACGATTTAAAACGCTTCAAAATCCGGAACAAAAGCAGTTTACAAAGGCTGTACACTTCCTTTGTGCATCAGTAATTTCTATTGAGGAGCAGGATGTAAATAAGTGAATAGGATGTTTAGTATAGAGTATGGACCTGCGTTTTTAGGAGGCTATTCACTGTTTAGTGTTCCCTAAAAATGCTGAAACTAACACGATTTTATATCGCTGAGCAAAGGCAGATGACAGGCTGCACAAAACCAAATTCTAAACAGGATTTAACGGAGAATGAACACGCGTACACACAACCAGCCTTTCAGATTCAATTGCTGCTCTCATAATAATACAAAATAGCAACGGAGAAACTAAATATATAGAAAAAACATCTTTATGCCAGGACACAATCTTATTACAAGCAAGATGACGCAGAATGTATGGTTTCAGAAAGAAGAGACTTGCGGTGGATATGTAAAAACTTATATGGACTTATAAAACATCATTACTGACCACAACTGGTGTGTCCTTGAATGACCCATATACTCTATGAACAATTGATTAGTTACAATAATAGATTGATTTTGGAACTAATACCTAAAGCTCACCTTTACCAATGACACGTGTCCCATTAGAAGCTAAACTGAAAAATTAATGAGAGGTAGAATATGCTTTGGCACAGCCGTTTGTTATGGGACTATGATACATTCTCTGACCCTGACCACTCACAATTACAGGATGAAGTGAAAAGGCATTGAATTAGCTCCTAAGATGAAGCCATTCAAACATTTGGATGTCATTTTGCTTTTTTTTCTTTAAAAGAAGGAACTGGAAAAATATGTTATTTTTGTTATGAATCACTGAATCGAATGATAGCGCTAATGTAATTTCATCAGTGGTCTGAAGCTGTTTATATAAATTTAAAATAACAAAGACTGCATTGTACCAAAGCCAAACGTTTGATGACAGTCTAACCTTATGGTGCGTTCACACCAGACACTAAAGAGACGTCACGTGAGAGTGATTTACATGTTAAGTCAATGCGGATGGTGAGGAACGTGCAAATTGAGCATTGTCCATTGATCCGCACAAGTTGAAAAGTCTGAACTTTGGCAGATTTTCGCACCACGTTAACCGTTAACAAATCTGGTAAGTTTACTCAATTTGAGCTATATAAGCCCCTCCCATGACACAAATGTACTTCATTTTACAAAAATGACTAGAATTTCATGCGCGTCTTTCACGCGTGAATGAAGCGAGAAAACTCAAAATGTTCAAGCGTCCAACTATGCGCAAAAAGTGCATTTTTGCTGAAGCTTCCGCGTCTGGTGTAAATGTTAAGGGTGCACCGATCTGACTTTTTCAGTCCCGATACCGATACTGATCCGATATCATTGTTGAATTAATAATAAAATTGTTAAATGTGTAGAGTGCTTTCTGATACATCTAGTATAATTTTACATTTAAAAAACAATAATTTAAAATGATTTACAAGTTACAAGAACATGAATTATTAATCACATGGCAGTGTTTAGTAGAACATATAATAGGCACGTTTGATCAAATAAATATGCTAAATATATTTTCCTTAATTGCGCAAAACTGTCACAATAAAAAAGCTTTAGTGTGCAGATGGTTATTTTGGGAATTATGCGCTTGACCTGAACTTTTGTGCACATCCCGGGTGCAGAATTGATGAACCTAAATCATCCTGTACGCTACGATTATGCCTTCCTGTGCGCAGAATTGATGCTCTTGAAGCATACTCCGTGGGAATCTGCTCTTGATCGCAATGGATAGTTCATAACAAAGAGAATAGATTCGCCCTGTGTTTAGCACATAGTGAATTGCATCCATCCAAAGGCTTACTGAGAATTTATAAAAGCACATTTTTAATATAGCCTACAGTTATCATGTGTGTGCGTTTATGAATGACGCGTTTCATCTGTCAGCTTCACCAGTGCGAGTAAGTTAGAGTTTCTGTGAACTTAAATATCTTAAAAGTCCATTTGTTCCTTCACATGAAGTTACAGAGTGTATTAAGAAGACTTTAAATATAGTGCATAAAAACTTTTATGGTGTTTGCTTTTATAATACTTTGTCCTTTTAGGGCGCACTCACACTGTCCAAACCAAACCGCGCTCGGGCGCGTTTGACCCCCAAAGCCTGGTTTGTTTGACTAGTGTGATCGCTCTGTTCCGCGCCCGGGCAGAGGTGGGCCGGAGCGCGGTTCACTTGGGCTCAGGCGCGGAAGGCTGTGGTGTGAGCGCAATCGCGCCTGAGCGCGATTCAAAAGGTGAAGACGTCAGCTGCGCGACCACTCACCTTCATCTGCCTCCCTAAAAACCTTTTGATTCGCGCAGCGGGGTTACGTGAATGTCTGAGCTGCGCACGTGACAGATGAACTAAGCAATATGATGACATGTGAGAGGGCTGTCTGTAATCGCGCACCAAACGACTCCGAATGAAAAACACAGACTTATCATTACGGTGGGTTCCAGTGTTAAGAGAGAGCTTTACTTCCTGCTTTTTTTCAAAACAATCGCATCTTAATGACGAAAGCGCGCCCGGACTCGGATCGATAAGAAGTACAGTGTGAGACTGTGAGTGCATGCATCTGGGGGAGTAGGGAGGGGTGACAATCGCGCTGGGGCTTGGTTTGGTTTGGTTTGGTTTGGATAATGTGAGTGCGCCCTTAATCGCTTGTTAGTAACAACTTGGATCGGTCCTGTTAGTCTGATATCCAATTCAGCAAAAAGGGCTTGGATCACCCCGATACCCGATCCAGATATCGGATAGGTGCATCCCTAGTAAACATACAGTTATTTCCCCAAAAAACACTTTGCCACCAAACCAATTGAACAAAACTCTAAAATTAAACACATTTTCCATCCAACGGCTTAGTGTTTGGGTCACATATAGCGGTGTGGTCCTGTGACCAGAGCAATCAGACTATAGTGTTTGCTGTGAAAAGTGCTGTTTGTGTCTCAGACAGTAATAAATACAGGGCTCTATCATGAAGCAGGATTGAACAACACTCTTATTTAGATTGCCGTTTCTCCTAGCAATGCATGTGCTAATTACATTCAAATTAGACCGGTGAGGAAGAGAAAGAGACAAGGACTAATAAAGGGTTTCATTCTTGCTACTATCATTCTGTCTTCGCCTTTGTCCGCCTCTCCATTTCTCTCTCTGTCTGTCTCTCTCTCTCTCTCTCTGTTTCTCTCTCTCTCTCAACATCTTTCTCATTTTCTTTTTCCTCTGCTTACTTGACTCTTTAGGCAACTGCAAACTCAGCCGAGCTGTGTCAGGTAGCAATTTAGGAGGCGACATTTGCCGAGACAAGTGTGTGTGAGAGAGAGAGAGAGAGAGAAAGAGAGAGAGAGAGAGAGAGAGAGAGAGAGAGAGAGAGAGAGAGAGAGAGAGAGAGAGAAGCAGTTACATTTCTCACTAATGTTGGCTGTGTGTTAGTGAAATATTGAAGGGTTATTACAGGTAAAGGGTGTAATTATTTAGGGCTAAAATACTACTATCCTAGCTTAACATTCAAGGAAGACATTTCTAGGTCTTGCCTTCAAACGTTTCAACACTGTGACCCTGTGGAGTTTACGACTGGTGCAATACCTAGATTTTGGCTTCGGCACAATAATCCTCAGTATTGACATAAAAAATGGATAACTACCAATTAAATAATTATATATATATATATATATATATATATATATATATATATATATATATATATATATATATATATATATATATACACATATATTCTTCATTTTCATATTTAGCAAATGCATTAATAAAACATATTTCATTAGTTTCACGCATCAACTGTAAATTGCTTTATGATGTTGTACAGCAGTAAATTTTGTGTGTTTCTAAAATCAATGTATATTATTTAACATCTTAGAAGCAGACAATTACTTGGGTAAAACACAACAAAAGAAACAATGCAATATTTTGCAAAATGTGCTGTCAGTTTACAGGTAAAGCAGAAAAGTTGGGAGCCTTTTTTTGTTGGAACATGTCTGTTGTATACGATTATATTTGACTTTTGAAATATTATTTTTGAATATGTGACACTGACAAAATTTTGGCATGACAAGTAAAAACCTGAACCACTGGCCCGACTGAGTGTTGAGCCCTAAAGAGTTACGGTAAAATAGCAGATTGGAAAAACAGACAACACCAAAGAGAAATTAAAAACACGCAAATAAATGCAAATTTACAGTTACATGAAGGCATTAAGCAGATTAGGAAACAATAAACACGAAAAAGTTGACACTCCGAGCATGTTTAACATTACTATACGACAGCTTACTATTATTGCTGTGGTGTCATCAACACCAGTTCATCAATATAAGACAGTCACCGCAGCAACATCACCATGGCTACATTATTCACAGCAAAATCACCATGGCTACATTTCTAAGCATCCCGGTTTCTCGGGTACACCCTCCCTAACTCGTGTTTGTTTTTTCTCTGTTTTGTCTTTGACTCTCTACATTTTAACAGAATGCTGTGCAGGTGCAGAGAGATGGACAGCGATGGTTTTCCCGAATGTAGTGCCTATTAAAAACAAACAGCACCACCACATACAGACACACACACACACACACACACACACACACACACACACACGTGCTTCCCTTTTCCTGAGCTCCTGACACGCTGAAGGACTTTAAAAGTGCTTTTCTAGAAAACCCATTGTACTGACAGAGATATCATCTGTCTGGAAGAAGAAGCGTAGCCCTGAGAAAGGAAAGCTCTAAGTTCTGTCTTTAAACAGCCGTCATGAAACAGCATAAGAAATATGATCTTCCATAAGGGTCAGGTCTGGAAGACCATGACTATTGCCTTCAGCACATTAGCTCATATAAGTGTGCTATACCTTTTCTGAGAAAGTGTCAGAGGTCTACCAATCATTTGGTCTTTCAATCTTTAAGTGTTGTTGTTTTCGCTCTCTCCCTCTCTGGGTTTCAACTCATTTTCCAGTCCTCCGCTTATTACAGCATTTCAAGGTCGATAGTTGCAGATTGATTGAAAACATTCTTACATAACTGAGCTCGGATCATCTGAGGATACTTATTCACCTAAACAACAAGAATAACCTACGATTTTTATTTTAAAACCATGAGCATCAATTGAAAGCTGGTCCTATAGCACCTCTTCAATAAGATTTTCCACTATATTTTTCCTATATCCTAACCAGCAAGCTTCCCTTGTTATATATCAAATCTGTTAACTGGTGGGTATGCAAAGCATGAAATTTTGGATTCTCTGTCATTAGAAAATTACAGTGTGGTTAATGGTGTACAGGATGCAAAAGTGGGTTGTAAGATGTTTACACAGATCATCAATGTGACCTAAATCAGCATAATGGCTCTGATCCAAAATCTTGTTGCAAGTTGCCTTGCAATCTTTTTAGGAAGTCACTAAAATTCATTTTCATAGGTGTACATTTTAATTTGTTCATTCATCATGTTGCTAAGATACTAATGTGATACCCTTGAATAAATTATTAAATAAAAAGTGTCTCCTTTTAACAAACCACTATATTTTGTTAAGCGTATGTCAAAATTTTAACCAAATTGTCCACAAGATTGGATTTATTTTTAGCTGACTTTGCAATGCCTGGTGGGATGGCTTTCTCCATGAAGAATACATGCATGGTGTTTTTTAAACATCCTACACAGAACAATTTATATGATATATCCAGAGTTTCCTTATCAATAGTCATGGTAAATGTAACTTGAGTAACATAATCCAGTCGTGGCATGGATGCTTAAAGGGGACTAGGGCTGAAACGATTCATCGGGTTACTCAATTAACTATATAACAAAAATTCCTTGAGGCAAAAATTCTGCCTCGAACTCGGGATGCACCGATACCACTTTTTTGGAATACGAGTACTTGCATTTCAGTACTTGCTGATACCGAGTACTTAATAAAAAAACATGATTTAAATTGACAGGTAACCGCTTTAGTCATATAATTTAACAAAAAAAAACAAAGGACTAGTTTTCCAGTTTGTTGTAAACTGTGCCTCTTTGGACAACATGAGGCATTAACCCCTTACACGCCGCTCAAACAAAGACATTTCTCAAACCGTGGTATCGATTCCAGGTATCGGGGGACTTTTAACGAGTACGAGTACTTTAGAAAATGTGGTATCGAGGCCGATACCGGATACCAGTATCGGTGCATCCCTACCCTCGTTAAATTCCTATGAAGCGCACTATACACGCAGGGATCTGATTTACACGGACCGTTGTTCAATGTTCAGGAAGCACATCATAGCGCGTGATACATTTTGAATTTAGTTGGCGCGATGGCGGAGAGTAAAGTCTATAATAGCAGAGAATGTCTAAAGTTTGGGATCGTTACATTCTTATCATTACATTACATTCAGTATCTGAACCGAAAACATCCACTGCTGTTTCACCAAGCATCGCTGAAACAAGGTAACGTAGCCTAAACCTATTGATTTTTATCCCATACTGTATGTCGTGACGCGGTTTGACTAGATTGATGTTTAGCGTTGAAGTTTTTTAAGTAGTAAACGTATTCACGTTCAATTGCAAGAGAGTATAGCCCAGGGGTCCTCAAAGTTTACATTCAAAGGTCCAAATCTGAATTCTCATCATTTTCATAGGTCCGGAAAAACTGGTTATTACAAAAATTGTCAAGCATTGTAATAACTTTATGTAAATCACTTGTTATATAACAAATCAACACAAATAGTTTGGGAAAAACATAACAAGTGTATTTTGCATTTAAAGTAAAAACATTTTTTAAACATAAACACAATAAATATGCCAAAAGTAACCAGGTGCAAAATACAGAGCAACCAAATTAGAGACATGGCAAAGTTTGTTTTCCATCAGATGCATAAACCATGGCAAAAAAAAGTGTGGTAGGTTGGCGGAGACACTGACCAAAATTAGGAGTGCACCTATAAATTGGCTGATGATGCTTGCTATGAATTACGGTGAAATGCCGCTACATCCAAAAGCCAGGGGGCGCTCTCGTGCAGAAACTCAATATGCACTGCAGACGAAGAACCAGACACACGCAGCTCCAGGAAATGTCTGGATATATTTATATTGCTGTTCTTCAAACCTTTTCAGGTATTTTCATGATAATAAAGAATATGTATAAAGATTATGTTTGACGAGTGTTGCTTTTTCAAATGCATGTTATAAACGACTCAAACCAACAGTGATTTCAGATCGATAAGGACTTACTGATCAAAAGCCGTAGTACATGAAGTAGCTGTGCATAATATCTGGGTGTGATGTCTACAGCGTCACACAGGAAAATTTTAAATAACTTGTTTTATTTTCGGACCAGGAATACTCTTAAATCTAAAAAGAAAAAAACTAAACGAATGGTTTACAAGTTTAATATGCATTTGTAAATTAGCAAATGCACACATTTAATAAAATTAATGCACTTGTAATATGAAGTGGACGCGGGTCTGGATCAAGTTCCCGTCGGGTCCGCATCCGGACCGGAGTCCGGACTTTGAGAACCCCTGGTATAGCCTAAAAAACAACCCCTTCACACACACACACACACACACACACACACACACACACACACACACATGCACCCTCATCTCTCTCACGGGGCAGTCAGACCAATCGCAGCAATGCATCACATATGCTTAAACTTTTATGTAGCCACGCAAACAATAATTTCACAGGACGTGATGTTGTATAAAAAAACACACACAAAAAATTATCTGTCGATTAACCGATCGATTAAGTGCTAGATTAATCAATTACAAAAATAACCGATAGCTGCAGCCCTAAAGGGGACATTTCACAAGACTTTTTTAATATGTCAAATTAAACTTTGGTGTCCCCAGAGTACATATGCACAACCGGAGCAACGTCATAGAATGTCTCTGAACAGGTTCACGCCCACTTTTGGGAGAAAACAAACTAGACCTCCAATTGACTTCCATACAAAATAGCGGAATAAAGCAAAGTTCGTACACACCCGGCAGGCGTAAATAACTTAAGAAATCACTAGAAATTAAACATGTTGAGTAATTATCTGTCCACCCTGCCTGCCAAAGAGCGCAAAAGTTACATTAACACATTTCATTTGGTCATTATAAAAACATGTCCCTTTCACTCTCCCAGCGCCAAATTTTTGTAACAACGCTTCCCATTGGCCAGAGGTGTCTTACCCGGACATTTACTCGTACCTCATCGAGTCAACAGGGAAGAGACAGTAAATGATTTTACTTCGTATTTGAAAGTTACTTCGTATTTATATATGAAGAGTTTGGTTCCAAAACGCAATAAACGCCATTTTTGAAAAAAATGAGTTACTGCCAAAATCAGTATTATATCTGGGGCCGTATTCACAAAGAATTTTAAGGCTAAAAGTAGCTCCTAACTGGCGAATTTAGGAGCAACTCCTAAAAATAATGGGCGTGTCACTCCTAAATTTAGGACTCCTAATTTTTTTCACTAAGAGTAATTCACAAAGCATTTTAGCCCTAAAAGTAGCACCTAAGTCTGGGACAGCTTAAAAGAAGTCGAGAGGACTCCTAACTCACTAAGAGTTATTCACAAAGGATCTTAAAATGTCTTAGGTGCTGATCCTCCTTAACATGGACAGTTTCACCAACTCAAAAGCATTGCACATAACACTTAAAAGCACACTTATGTAAGCATATTGTTTATAACTATATTTGTTTCATAATTCATTACATTCATGGCAAGCAGAAAGTTTTTTAGAATTACATGAAACAATAATAAAATTAAATATTTAATATTATAGGCTGCCATGCTAGTCTGTTTAAAGGCTGAAATCTCAACCCTACTGCGATACCACCGCCTCTCGCAGTCGTCCGGGGTCCGCGACACAAGCGGGAATGCTGCATTGATCTGCAACAAATCCTCTCCCATCAGTAATGCGCGGGTTGATCCGAAATGAGTGGATGCCTGAGGTCACCCGCGGATTTTTTGCGGTCCGACTTGCGGGCGGGTTAGTTGAAAACGTTGGTCGGGTGTCGGTTGTTTTGTACATTGACCCGCGCATCATTGTCTCGCATGTCTCACGCTTAGTTTTGCTTGATATCTCAGTGCCGAATTTCCCTTTTATTACGTTTCTTTTTTCCAGCACCAACTGGAACAGCAGCAGTAACTGATCCTGCATCCAGTTGGGCTTTCTTTTCCGTTTTGGCGAGTTCATAATCCACCGTCATTTATTTATTACATTAGGATTCTTCAATATGGGCAACATTTACTTGCTTTAAGTAGTCTATTTAGGCTAATAGGATGTTAATTAATCAAGCAAGTGTTAATGTAATGTCGTTTTTTATTATTAGGCAATTGGCGGTTTTCATTTGTATTAGGCTACCTTGATTTAATTTAATTTCATTCACGACTTTTCTTTAATATATGCATTTTGATGGCACTACTATTATTATTTTGTGTAGGACACAGACATATTTCAATGTTGTAATTCCATGATTTGGTGCGTCTGTGTTATGTTACGCATGACAGCTGTCATCTAACAACCAATCACCGTGGTCATTGCGAGGCAGCTCGTGCATGAGAACTGACGTCATCCGTAGCAACGAAGACTCACTCTTAGTTTAGGAGTTATCATTTTTCCTTACTAAAAGTAGGTCTGAAAGGCGTTGTGAATAACTTTTAAGAGAAAACTCCTAGCTAAAATCTTTTAGTGCGATTTAGGAGTACTCTTAGTGGTAAGATAAAATGCTTTGTGAATACGGCCCCAGGTCAGTAGTTAAAAGTAAATAATTAATTTTACGCAAAATCCAATACCCGCCGTGATATTCTGTCATCTTTTCTCCCTTTGTTCCCAAAATGCGACAAACGCCACTCCTTTTTTACAGAACGCAATAAATCCATTCCTGATATTACAGCGGACCATTCACGCAATGTAAACAAACATGGCGGCGCGCTGAGTACACGGAATCCTAATTTTCCTCATCTACTTTGTACTTCGTGATCAACAAACAAAACAAAATAATACTTTAATAGCATTGCTAAACCTGTGATGGTTTTCTGTGACGGGAAAGAAACGTAAGCCATCAACATCTAATAATTTCCGCGAGAGGCACTCGGCTGCTTGTTCTTCAGACAGCATCAAGCTTCTCATGCTAAAACATTGACCCCAGAGGATCTTATGAAAAACTTTACATTATTTTACTCAAAGTCAACGAAAATCGAGCGGGACCAAAACATTTTACAGCTGATCGCTGTGAAAATGTAAAGAGACGACGTCAAATATAACCGCAGCAATGTGTTCTTAATATAACAAAGTAAGTGTTTTGGTTAATGCCATTAATGTTTATTTTTTAATCATTGTATACCACTAGTCAACTAAATAAATATAAAATGGTAAAGATGAATGCACATTTATACATTGATTTAATAGATTTATAGCATTTTGAAATAAAAAACTGTCATGGATTTATTGCATTTTGTGGAAAAATAATTAGTTTTTATAATAAATCTTTGAAAATCAAGTTATGGATTTGAATTTCTTATGTTTTTATAACCTAAAGATGCTATGTGAAAGTTTGTAACAGAAAATAGTGGTTTTCATCTTGTCACTTTCTTGGTATAGAAAACACGTTTTTACCGAAATTTGTCAAAATGGATTTATTGCGTTTTGGAACCAAACTCTTCATATTATGTCTTTATATTTAGAGTACTGAGTCTGAGTGCACTTTTCCATCCAGCCAATCAACTAACTGGCTTAGCGACATTTCCAGCAATCACTGGATGGCGTTGTTACACAAATTTGATGCTGGGAGAATGAATGTTTTTATATTGACCAAATTAAATGTGTTAGTGTATCTTTTGCGCTCTATGGCAGGCAGGGTGGACAGATAAATACTCGACATGTTTAATCTGAGTGATAAGTTATTTACGCCTGCCGGCTGTGTACAAACATTGCTTTGTTCCACTATTTTGTAAGGAAGTCAATGGGAAGTCTGAGTTGTCCCCCAAAAAGGGGCAGTGACGAAATTTACAGTCAAGTTCCCGGATGTGCCGGTAGTCCGTATATGTGAAAGTTTTTAATTAGAATATCATATAGATCATTTATTATAGCATGTTTAACTTGCCACTTTGTAGGTGTGAGCAAAAATGTGCCGTTTTTGGGTGTGTCCTTTAAAATGCAAATGAGCTGATCTCTGCACTAAATGACAGTGCCGTGGTTGGATAGTGCAGATTATGGGGCGGTATTATCCCCTTCTGAAATCACCAGGGGAGCTAAATTTAAATTAGCTATTTTTTCATATGCTTGCAGAGGGTGGTTTACCAAAACTAAGTTACTGGGTTGATCTTATTCAAATTTTCTAGGTTGATAGGATCATTGGGGACCCAATTATAGCACTTAAACATGGAAAAAGTCAGATTGCTCTTTAAATATACAGCAAACACACATAAAATACAAAAATATAAACCTTTTACACAAACTGTAAGCTCAGAATACAAAAGATAAGTTACTTTCTGCAATAAATAAAATATCTCCATAATACCTCAGTGCATAATGAGAAGTTTAAGCAGTAATTGATGAATTATGTTGTGGCTAATTGAGATTGAAATTAAGTTTGTCTGTTCAGAGCCTGTTAGGAACCTGTCCATCCTCCTGTTCATTTTCTCACCGTGAACCTTGACAGACTTTTTGACAGCCATCTTTTTTTTCTTCCTCATTCATTTTTGGATATGTCTGTATTACTTTGTAATTTTTCACTAGGAATTTCGCGGAGAAGTGTGACATTTTAATAGTCTGCTGTAGACTCTCGACCCGAGCATGCTCTTCCGGAGAAAGTCTCTTTTGAATGCTAAATAGATTTGCCTTTTTCAGTGATAGACGTCTTAAATGTCTCACTTAGAAGGATGTTCTTATCCCTTATAAACATCACTACACTGAACCTCTCTCCTGTTCACTAACTTGTTTTTTTCCATAAATTGCAGAAAGCTTCACTTTTCGAGCAAATAAAGTTTAATTGGTTCAACTCTTATTGAGAAGTTGAACATATTGTAGCCTTATCGGCTGTGGAAGACAACATATTATACACATGAAGAGGTCTTGTTGTTATTGATTTTCTTTACTGTGCTCAGTGTTACAGCTCATTAGTGTGGATGATATGAACTACAAACACTGTTGAATGTTGTAACATCTTGTACAAATGCATAGAGAATGCAAATTTTCTTAATTGTCCTTTGTTGTAAAATTTAAAGCGTTTTGATTTTACACTAAATAGTTTCTACTTCTCAAGATATGCGTCTCTTTAGTTGATTATCTAAACTGAATCTGATCACATGTGGAGCACTTTGGTTCAAAGCAAATTCTTGGAACACAGTATTTTTACTATAAAAACAACAGTGCAGACTGCATCTAGCTTAGCTAGGTCAAAATTAATTACCAAAGTTGTTAAGCATACAGCAGCTGTTGTAAACAAATGCAAATGCATTTTCATATCAAACAAGGTTTGCATGATCCCTCAGCTCTCACACAGAATCTGACGCTTGTTTATGC
The DNA here is from genome assembly GCF_030506205.2 of Paramisgurnus dabryanus. NCBI lineage: Eukaryota > Metazoa > Chordata > Actinopteri > Cypriniformes > Cobitidae > Paramisgurnus > Paramisgurnus dabryanus. The sequence goes on from NC_133345.1 coordinate 10,613,999, forward strand.
TTGTTAGTTGTAAGGCTACAGTAGCTGATCCACATTTACTGTTATTGTTACCGGCAGCTGAGATAGTTGATCAGGGTTATGTACGACATCAGGGCAGGTACTTCACTTTAAATGAGAAATCTTATCTTAGATCTGGGAAGATTGCATGTGCGAAGAGAAAACTAAGCCCCAATTAACATTTTTTGTTTTTGCTTGTGCATTTTTTGAATATGTGAATTGTAAATGACATAGATAATATAGTGATGGTCACTATCTATCATTTTGATTCACTGTGGATTTAATAACACTTACAGTATGCTTACAGTCAGACACCATTGTGGTCCAAGATCCTTCCAACTGAGTTTATTACTTCAACTAAGCAAAAAAAGCTTAATGAAGGCCTATTCCAATTTCAAAGAAATAATCTGTGAAATAATCATGCCTTGTTCTCATTTAACCACGGGAAAAAACTGATGCGATGCATATTGGACCATAATTGGACAATTTATTATTTTCTCCCCATTTAGGCTCGGCGGTGAGCAGCAATGAGGACGACGGAGAAGTCCTTAAAGCCATCAATGCAAAGATTTTAATTGACTTCAGGCTCTTTTTGAATTATTAAAGGATTTTAAAGGAATAGTTTACCTAAAGATGAAACTTACATCATCCTCATATTAGCAAGCGTGAAACCTTGATGATTTTTTCTTATTCCACCACAACACAAAAGACATTGTTTAACAAAACAATGCTTTTCTATATAACAAACATGAAAAGAGACAAGCTGTCAAGCTTTAAAAGGACAAGACCACATTGTCAGAAAAAATGGTCCCTAGCTGTCACTGGGGCTGTACCCTTTCTAAAAGTACACCTGTGCAATTAAATAGTTCATCTTGTTACCTCAGTGGTACATGTTGGCACCAAAGAGTGCATATTAGTACCTCAAAGGTTCATATTGGTAAATAAATCTTTACCTAAATGGTACATATTAGGACCTTTTTAAAGGGGACAAGCCATTAAAATTTGACTTTTTCCATGTTTATGTGCTATAATTTGGTCCCCAGTGCTTTTATCAACCTAGAAAATGTGAATAAGATCAACCCAGTAACTTAGTTTGGGTAAACCATTCTCCACAAGCATGTAAAAAAATGGGTCACTGAAATTTGGCTCCCCTGGTGATGTCAGAAGGGGATAATACCACACCTTAATCTGCACTATCCAACTACACCACTGCCATTTACAGCCCAGTCTCACGAAATTTCGTTATATAGTCACGTATTTTTTTGATTCTTTTTTCGTGCTATTATCACGAAATTTCGTGTTTTTTCGTGATCGTATAACGAATTCCTGTTTTCGTGTGATTATCACGTATTGGTTACTCAACTGTTTTGTCCTATTTTCTTACCATTGTCGCTTCGGTTTAGGGTTAGATTTACATAAAATGACATCCCTACCCAAACCCAACTCTAACCCCAACGCCAGGCGACATATAAAAAAATAAATCAGAAAAAATAGTATAAACCAATATATAAAGTGACTTTCTAATGCAAGCACCAAATCTAACCCTAAACCGAAGCGACAATGGTTTAAAAATAGGAAAAAGCAGTTGAGTAACCAATACGTGATAATCACACGAAAACAGGAATTCGTTATACGATCACGAAAAAACACGAAATTTCGTGATAATAGCACGAAAAAAGAATCAAAAAAATACGTGACTATATCACGAAACTTTGTGAGACTGGGTAGGCCATTTAATGCAGAGATCAGCTCATTTGCATGTTTAAGGACACCCAAAAACTGCAAATTTTTGCGCACACCTAAAAAAGTGAAACTTTTAACATGTTATAATAAATTATCTATATGATATTATGAGCTAAAATTTCACATATGTACTCTGGCGACACCAAAAATTTATTTGACATCTTAAAAAGTCTTGTGAAATGTCCCCTTTAAAGGGTTTTGCCCTAGTGCCATTTTTTTACAATTTTTTTCTGATTTTTCCATAAATACATCACTAGTTAATATAACTTGTGCAATTTGGGTTAGTTAGGATAGTACATTTGATATGCATTTTTTTTTAAATATTGTTATTCTTAGTATCACTACTTGATATACACATTAGAAAAATTTGATGTGCTTTTTTGTATCTTGGTATCACTTATTAACACATTTTTTTTACTGCAATTTTTACTCTTGTAATTGCTAATACACCCTTTATAAAAATAAATATGCGTAATTGCTTATTAGAGCTACAATTCATTAAAGGGGACAGAGAATGAAAAACCATTTTTACCTTGTCTTTGTTGAATAATGGTAGTCTACCCACATTCACAAACATACAAAAAGTGCTAGACATGCTAAACATCTCAGTCTCATAGAAATTCCTCTTTTAGAAATGTCAGCCAGAAAACGGCCCAATCTGAAAAACTGATGCTTATGACATCACAGGCATCTAACTGCCCCTCCACTTTAAAATAATTGGCTACATTTTTTGAGTACCAGCAAAGTCAGCCAATCAGTAATGAAATTGCAAGTTAAGCCAATAGGGGGAGCCAAATAGGTCCAAAACCACTTGTTTAAAATCCCCCACCCTAATAGAGCTATCTGAGAGAGGTTTTTAGGAAGCTTCTAAGGCATTACAGACCCAAACAAACTCACATCACAGAATAAGGATAAATACTCCATTCAATCATTCTATGTCACCTTTAAATTGAATGTTTTTTGTTCATCAAATAGTACAGTTTATCCACCCACCTGTGATTGTAACAGATGCCTGTCCTTCGTCCCCTAACAGTGGATTGATCAGTCGGCAACTGTATGTGCTGTTGGGCTCCAAAATGACCGTCAGAACACTCTTAACACTGAAAAGCCCCTCCTCATTGGCTACTTGAGAGGTGGTAATGTTGTCCGTCGTCAAGTTGCGTCCAGCTCCGTCTTGCCACAGCACATCAGCCTGTGGATATCCTCCATACGCCACACAGGTGAGGTCCACCACTTCACCAGGCTTTAGGTGGGACTCTGTGTCCCAGGTGACCAGCGGTTTGGAGAATGGAGCTGCCAAATGGATACAGAGATTAATTTTTAGCACTCCTTGTGGTAAGTATTGGTATAACAGGCGAAAGAATGGATTGGGTGACACTGACAACAGCATAAGTTTAGCAAACGTATTGAACTTCAGGGAAGTTATACAGTGATGGAGAAAAGAGTGAAAAGCTGAGTGACTGTGCTTAGCATTTAGCTTAGCGACCAACCACTGTGTGCCACCTTGGGACCAGCATGACATGATTCCCATTAAATTGTTAATTACATTCTAGAAGCTTAGCATAAAACACACATGGCTCAACATCACACGGAAATCATCTGCTGACACACTCATCTACGCCCACTTCCTCAGGAGGGAACCATCTCACCCTCAACGGGGTGCCAGTACCACAGCTGGGGGGTGGTGGCAGCAGCTGGGGCTTCTGAGAAATTGGGCAGCCATAAAGTGTTTTTGTTGGGGGTTACCACGGTGCCAGATGAAGAAATCATTGCTCCACTGTCCCTTGAGCAACCAAACGGAAAAAGTAGAGCTGGCCTTATTCCCAGAGCCAATCATATTTCGGCAAACAAAAAGGTGGGGCGTTGGAAAAAGGTGGGGCGTTGGGAAAAAATGCAATCAGGAGGTTGTGGGCTTCAATGAAAACTAGGTGGTGATGCCAACAAGGCTGTGACCTCTAGCGCTGTCTATTTGACAGACAAAGAGATTTCTGTGGGGCCCTGTGTTGATTCCTGGCATCTCGACCAAAGGTGCAACAGAATAGCTATTTATAAATGTGAGTTTAAAATAATTAATAAATGTTTTTTTTTTTCAATTAATAGGGTTGAAGCAATGAGTGAACTAACTTTTTTATACAAAAATTTTAATAAGCATATGTCCAAATTATGCCACTTGTATGATTTTAACCCCTTGAGATCTATGAGGTAGAAGAGATCTGATTTTTAAGATAAGGACAACACATTTGGGTGATTCTCGCGAAATTAGACTTATGAGGTGTCATGAAACATTTTGATTGAAAAAATGAATGCAAAGTAAGAGTATCAAAATAAGAAGCATACAGTTACAAACATCTCTTCATTTACTATTTTGCACATCATTTCAAATGACATCATACTGTACAAATCAAATTTGTTGTTTTTTCCATAAATAAGGGGAAAATTTTAATTACCGCAACTTGTCCATGACTGAATTTGGGTTCTTTGACATGGAAATATTTATAATTAAAAATCTAAAAAATAAAAAGCGTCAGTGCATGTTATACTACGTATAAACATTTACAGTAAAGAAACATGTGGTATTTGGTGATCATTGGTAAATGTAGAGACAATGGTAAGCAATAGAAATGTGTCCAAGACCAATTTTCTCATCCTCCACAACAATTTTCAATCATTGTTTAAGCTCTCAAGGAACTTACATTTAAAAAAAATATATTAGTTGGAAGGGACATAATTGACTGTGACTGCCAGGTAAGCAGTTCTTATTTTTCCCTTTAGATAAAAGTTGAAATTTTGTTTGTCATAGTACCTCGACAACTTTTTAGTTCTTATAACCGAAACATAAGTTTGTAAATGCATATATTTAATTTAATATCATGTTGCGGTAATGATCATTTTTGATAATGATAATCTAAAAAAGTAAATAATTCCATAGGAAATATTTTTTAAACCCTCTAAAAATAATGGTTATAGTAAGTTCAGACCTTTATCTTATATGTGCAAAAATGTAAAAAAATCTGATGCTGGACACCTAATTCTGGATTTCGAGAGAATCACCCATTTGCCATCTATTCTGGGAAAGTTTTAAACAATGCTCAAATCTTTAACACTGAAAATAATGTGATTGTTATTCTAATCTTCATTAAATTACAAAACTGGAACAATACTGAACATTAATATTACTTAATTCAACGTATTGAGAAAGGAAAAGCGAGAGGAAGAGAGAGAGAGAGAGAATGAGTGAGAAAGAGAGACTGGAAAATGGGCAAATGGCATCCATAGATCATAAATAATGATCCACCCTAGTAAGTCTGAGTGCACTCGGCCATAAAAATAATAACACATATAGCCAGCCACACTTGAGCACTCTCTCCAGGGACTGAAGCATACCATCAGTCACATGAAATACTAACAATCAATACAACTGTATATTGATCAGGGTCATTGTGAGAATCGCATATAAATGATCATGGTCATTATTAGGCCTTTGCAAAAGCACTAAGCATTTTATGACCAATATTTGAGATGTGCATAGATATCAATCATACATGATGCCTGCAATATCCATAAATGATGTCCGTAATAACAGACATTATTATAAAGTACTATACATATAAAGTGCATAATAAAGATCACATACAAGAATAGAGCGCTGCTAGGATTAATATATTAGTATTCATATATTCAAAGATTTAACAACTACAATATCGTAGATATTTCGAATAGAGAAGCAATCGATTTTGAAGACAAGATTAAAGGAACGCACTGCAGGTTTAATACAAGTTTAGTGCTATCTGCAGGCACAGCTTTTGTGGCATGATGTCGATTACCACAAATAATTTCACTTGTTATAGTCATTTAAACCACTTTAATGATACTTTTAATGGTGGGTTTTCTGCTGCATTTCTGTTTTTAAACCAGAATGCAGGTTTAGTTTACTTCCAAATGCAATGATTTTTGCTTAAAAAATTGCCAACATTCAATATTTATAGGGCATCTACATTTACTTTGTTTTGGAAAGTGTACAACAGTCATATACACTCACCTAAAGGATTATTAGGAACACCATACTAATACTGTGTTTGACCCACTTTCGCCTTCAGAACTGCCTCAATTCTACGTGGAATTGATTCAACAAGGTAGGATAGCATCTTGATAGGATAGCATCTTGCAGTTGATGGAGATTTGTGGGATGGACACGGTCAGAAACAATGCTCAGGTAGACTGTGGCATTTAAACAATGCCCAATTGGCACTAAATGGCCTAAAGTGTACCAAGAAAACATCCCCACACCATTACACCACCACCACCACCACCAGCCTGCACAGTTGTAAGAAGGCATGATGGATCCATGTTCTCATTCTGTTTACGCCAAATTCTGACTCTAACATCTGAATGTCTTAACAGAAATCGAGACTCATCAGACCAGGCAACATTTTTCCAGTCTTCGACTTTCCAATTTTGGTGAGCTTGTGCAGGTTGTAGCCTCTTTTTCCTATTTGTCGTGGAGATGAGTGGTACCCGGTGGGGTCTTCTGCTGTTGTAGCCCATCTGCCTCAAGGTTGTGCGTGTTGTGGCTTCACAAATGCTTTGCTGCATACCTCGGTTGTAACGAGTGGTTATTTCACTCCTTTTCACACAATTCTTTGTAAACCCTAGAAATGGTTGTGCGTGAAAATCCCTGTAACTGAGCAGATTGTGAAATACTCAGACCGGCCGTCTGGCACCAACAACCATGCCACGCTCAAAATTGCTTAAATCACCTTTCTTTCCCATTCTGACATTCAGTTTGGAGTTCAGGAAATTGTATTGACCAGGACCACACCCCTAAATGGATTAAAGCAACTGCCATGTGATTGGTTGATTAGATAATTGCATTAATGAGAAATTGAACAGGTGTTTCTAATAATCCTTTAGGTGAGTGTATCTCTCTTATAACACGGGCCTGTTTTATTGCTCTATTTTGACTGGTTCTGACATTTCGGTTGAGAAATGTCCAATAACTAGTCAAACCTGTCAAATTTCTTAAAATAACACTAATGGTACTTGGTGTATAAGCAGAATAATTGACTCCGGTCCTTTAAATTATTTGAAAATAATGCACAGCGTTGTACCGCATTACCACCTTGAGTGTGCATTGTTTTTGAATAATTCAACACCCCGTCTTCAATTATCCCTTAAATAATGTATGTTAATGTTCGTCTTACCTGCTACTTGCATAAGCAGGGAAGCGCTGCTGTACGCCTGCACCCTCACAAAACAGGTGTAGCTACCCTCATCCACAACACGCACCTTCTTCAGCAGGAGCGACACGTTTCCCGCCGTCAGCTGATCTGGGTAAAGGCTCGTGCGATTAGCGAATCTCTCATCTTGGTCGGTTAGCTGATCCCGGCTCTGCGAAAAACTGTGTACGTTGCGCTTTGTGTCTGATAGCTGCCAGAACACAGTCAGGTCAGACAGGTTAAACTTTGTTACCCCTGAGAAAGAGCAGTTGAGAACTGTGTCCATCCCATACAGAGCCACCACGGGGGATTCTGGGACGATGACATTCAGAGCTGCAGAGAAAAGACAGAAAGAAAAATATCTTGTATTAAGGTTCATTTATGGGGAATTAAATCTTTTGATCCTGGGGTTGGTACCCAGTTTCTTGGCCTGCCCAACTAAATCATGTTGAGAGAACTGGAGCATAGTGATCCCAGCAAGCAACAGACGTAATTTTACCATCTAGACACAATGTAGTCTGGCCAAGAGTAATCCACTTCTAGCCAAAATAAACTTGAATTTGATTACATTATGAGCTTGTGAGATGTATGATATTCCATCATGTAAGCAAAGTTAACAAGTTTATTTCTCTATCTATTTGTATCTAATTTCTGTGTCACTAGCAAAAAGGTTCACCTAACACTGTTAACAAACAGATAGCCCACCTCCAATTAATCCAAGACATTCTATTGTCTATTAAGTAAGGGATAATGCATAGGTACCCGGTTGTTATTGCAGTAAAAGGCCCTGAGAGTGTGATCAGGACCTGACACGAAGCTATTACATGACTATTTACACAGCTATTTACCTCATAAGTAAGGTAAGAAACATTAAATATTGATTTGAAATAAAACTGTTTACTTTCGGCTTTAAGGCAAGATGTCCAAATGTCACAAACAAAATGTAATCATTTGTAAATATAATGACATATATTTTATTAAAAGACATATTTATATGTAATATTAAACTGTAGCTGTCAAAATGAGTTACCTTGTGTTATTAGTTTTGAGCCGTGTAATAACGCTTTACATTTTAGTAGTTCAAGCATTCACTAACCATCAAATCCATGTTATTTGTGGCAGAAATGCTCTACCAGTCGAGCTATAGTAAAACTTAAGTTGCTGTAAAACTCAAACAAGCAGCAATGTTTTGATAACGCCAATTAGCATTGCCTTACAAATAGTGATAATATATAATTTAATGTTGAATGTATTTTTTACTATCCAGATTTTTCCTTCATGTGTATCTGATACCTGATTGGTGCATCACAGGCACAGAGAGCAAGAAAAGAGACTCGTAAAAATGACCATCTGTACTCACACTGCCACATTTTTGGCCCTACAGTCATCAAAAAGTCAAAGGCCAAACAAATCACAGAGTCAAGGAAAGACACTGAAAGCCCTCCTGTGTAAAACAAACACAGCTTGGCGAAGACTGTACAAAAATCGGACATACTGTATCATAAATCGACAACTATACAATTAACATGGATACAAAAACCCTAAAAATGCTCTCCGTGCATTACATCATCTTATCATACTTTTGTAAAAGCACATTTGAGGTGGCTGCTAGTTCTCTGTCAGAGCCAGAAAGAGAGGCGGTGGTATGGCAGCGTGAGGGGAGCTGACGTCATGGAAACTTGAACTCAGGAATGCGTCTGTCCAATCATTAATGATGCTCAAATCAACCTCAATCTGTGTACACACAGGAGACAGCACACATCAAACTGTGTGCGTGAGTGCGTGTGTGTGTGTGTGTGTGTGTGTGTGTGTGTGTGTGTGTGTGTGTGTGTGTGTGTGTGTGTGTGTGTGTGTGTGTGTGTGTGTGTGTGTGTGTGTGTGTGTGTGTGTGCGTGCGTGTACCTGGTAATTATCACGTTGATACTGTAGGAATACCAGTAAATTTGTGACCTTGTGGGGACATTTTGAGGTCCCCATGAGGAAACAAGCTTATAAATCTAACAGAATGATGTTTCTTGCAAATCTAAGGTATAAGAAAGTTTTCTGTGATGGTTGGGGTTAGGGAATGGGGCAGGTAAGGGGAATAGAATATACAGTGTGTACAGTATAAAATGCATTACGTCTATGGAATGTCGCCACAAAACATGGAAACCAGAATGTGTGTATGTGTGTGTGTGTGTGTGTGTGCGTGTGTGTGTGTAAAATTAGGAAATTTCCTATCTTATATATATTATCATAAAATGAATATTGTAGATACAATTCTGGATACTGATTGGTTAATATTTTGTTATCTAGAAAGGGCAAAGAGATATGAATTTGACAATAATAAACCATTATCAACCAAAGCTAGTGAGTTATTTTTTTCCATTTAACACTGTGGTAAATTATGATACATATGTGAATCATGGTGGCAAAATTAGTCAGAATGTGCACCATCTAACTTTGAGCTGCATTTTAAATCAAAATCGATCGAAATTAAGTCACAACCTCGAACTTCGAAGTAAAAAATGGGATCGTCGATGCTGCCATGCCCCCATGTCACGTCCGGTTGGCTTGCCAAGCAGGGGAAAAAAAACTCTCAGAGGTGCCTTTAAAAACATCGGTCCAGCAGAACGCAATTTATATTTTAAACACGAGGGATGTATTTCTAAGACTCCTTGAAATTCATATCATAAACAGGGTTATTTACTACCTAGTGATCTGACTTTGGACAGAGCGCAGCTCTCTGCACGTAAGTTACGCAAGAGTGAGAAATGATTTTTGTGCAACAGGTTTTATTTGAAACAAAAGGGATAGTTTGCCTCAGCTCGCATGAAACGCATAAAACTGAACAAATACGTAAGGATTACCACTTTAGTTTATGTTTAGACTTCGGACAGATGACACGTGAGACAAAGAGAAGCGCAGCTGCTTATGACGCGCTGGATTTATTTCAGATGCTAGGAGTCCAAGATGCACGCATTAAGTCCATGTGCGTGCAAGAAGGAATCTTCTCTACAAGCTCTCTCGCGTAAAGTCAAGCCCACAAACCCCCATGCGAGGAAAAGCACGCAATGTGCATGATAATGTGAAACTATAATAATAATAATAAATAATAATGGCATAGCATTTATTTATCTTTCAAAAAGAAAGTAAAAATTGAGAATCGAATCGAATCGTGACCTTAGAATTGAAAATGTAATCGAATCGAGGATTTGGAGAATCGTGACACCCCTAGTTAATAGTAAACAAATTCTGCATCTCAAGGCAAGTAATTCCCCAGTGACAGCTTGGGGCCATTTCTGACCTTTTATTGACAGAATAATGGTTAATTCAGTCATATAAAATAAAAAAATTTGAACAGAATACCAGTTCATATAGATGTTATCAATACAACACATTCACTGTATGGTTTTCTTGAATAAAAAAAAACATTATTTACAGTGTTCCTAAGCCTTAGTTGACAATGTAAATAAACTGCTTCCTAAAACTCTAAAATAGTTTTCTTTCTATATTTCCTTCAGCTGACACAGATGTATGAAAACAATTAAAAGATTAAAATATGCAGAAATAGCAGCTGAATACATTGAATGTCTGGTTCAATAGCTGCTAACTAAAGGACTGAAAGACCATTGAAAAGAGCTCCAAATCCTCATTCAAACACTTTAAATGTGAATCTGCCCCATGTCTGTGGTGAATGCCAGGATTAGGAATTATGTAAGGGTGCTGGAACATTCTAAATACCAGAGATGATTGATCTAGGAAAAACGCTTTTAGCAGGAACAGGGAGGACGATATCGGAAAGAGAGAGAAAAAAGAGAGAGAGAGACAGACATTAGGTTATGCTTGAATGTTAGGTAGAGACAGACAGGGAAATAAGGTGGACTAATTTAAATTTACATCCACCACTTTGTGTTAATGGTGCTGGGTAACATCTGAGATGCTGAGAGGGAGAAATATATGCATGAGGAAAATAGGAGCACAAGTACCTGTGCCACCAGAATCAAATCAAGTCATTAAGATCCTTCTAAATGCTGGCAGACGTCTCTATGATGTTTATTTACATGTTCTGTTTTCTTTTTGTCATTTCCTCTACCACGCACTCCCCCGGCACTCAGCGAGCATTTTGTTGCTTAGAGAAAGACTTGACTGTGTCTTACTAAATTGCTCTTCATGCCCATCCAGCGTCACCCTCATCTCGAGTTCGCTCTCTCCCTCCCTCTCCCCCTCTCTCACTTCATTCGTTCTTTTGATGGCATTTCTTGCATGCTAGCCTTTAACACAAGCGTGGATAGAGACACGTCACACATTTAAATCCCCTCAGCAGAGCAGAACGTTTTCCCCTCAGCCAGCTGCCTCACTGAACCCAAATCATTACTCAGGAGAGTCAGCGTTACCCTTGTGCACTCGACATGCCAGTCCTGAAGATCACAGACCTTTCAATAGACCAGCTACTGAATAAAAATGTAACACAGAGCTACCAAGGTGAAGCGGTGCAGAGATAAAGAGAGAGAGAGAGAGAGAGAGAGAGAGATCAACGCTGGCAATCGAGAGCATTTAAACTGTCGAAGACCTCGCTCAGAAGAAAGACCTCCTGGGGAAGTCGATCCCCAGAATAAAGTTTGATTCCTCAGAGGCTGCTCTTTCATCCCTCTAGAGATTTAAAGGAAAAGATTCACCTAAAAAATGAAAATTCTGTCAATGTATTTAAATAACCCATAATTAAAGAAACCCCCCTATGGCTTTTTACATTGCTAAACACAAAAGAAGAAATGTTGAATAATTGCCTAGCCACTGTTTTACATACAATAAAAGTGACAACTAATATTTTCTGCCAAAATTTAAAGGAAAACACCACCGTTTTTCAATATTTTACTTTGGTCTAACCTCAACGTAGATAAATAAATACATACTAGGGCTGCACGATTTGGGTAATTTTTCCCATTGCGGTTATTGATGCTAATATTGCGATGTGCGGTTGCGATTATAATTAAATGGTATCATGAGTCAACTTGATGGGTTTTAAGGAAAATCCACACACAGTTTAGTGATAATGCTTAAATGTGTATTTGTAAAACTAGAAATGTTTTCGTAATGCCACGTGATGTAGCAACTGCTCAGTGTCAATAATCCTAAATACAAAATACCGCCATACAACAGACGTAGAGTTTTTTTTTTTGCGACCAGATCACTGTCAATCTCCCCTGCATCCATCTCCGCTCTGGTATTTCCGCGCTGCGCACACACAAGTGACGACGCACGCCACACACGTGCATGCCACACGTGCAATGCCTTTTTTGTTCTTTTCTTTCTTTTTTTAAATGGCAAGGAAAATCGTCAAACTGTTATCAGAAAGTTTGTGTTAACATGTCCACACATTTATTTATTTAATATAATTGCAACATTTTGCTGTCATATAATTGCACAGGCTGACATCACGATTGCGATTGCGATGCGATTAATTGTGCAGCACTAATACATACCTATATTTTATCAATGCGAGCACTTAATCTTTGTACAGCACATCATGAATGTGTTAGCATTTAGCCTAGCCCCATTCATTCCTTAGGATCCAAACAGGGATGAATTTAGAAGTCACCAAACACTTTCATGTTTTTTCTATTTAAAGACTGTTACGAGTAGTTACATGAGAAAGTATGGTGGCACAAAACAAAAAGTGGCATTTTTAAGTGGATAAAAAATGAGAAATGTATTGTATGGTGGAAAAGCACCTCGTTTGCAGCACTGCAATCCCTGTTTGGATCCTAAGGAATGAATGGGGCTAGGCTAAATACTAACACATTCACAACGCACTGTACAAAAATTAAGTGCATGCATTGAATAAAGATAGGTATTTATTAATTCATCTAAAGTACTATTCGGATGGGATTAGTTTTACATGAGGAGGTGGGGTAAAGCAATTTTTATCAGAGCTTCTCAGTGATTTTAGTCCTGTCCAATGATCCATGTCAGTCATCATTATGGACAATTTCAGTAAAGATTACGGCAACTTTTACCTTCTGTAAAAAGGTCCAGAGAAATTACCTACCTAGGTAATACTAATCCAGTGCGAATAGACCAGCTGTAAATACACTGAAAAAATGATTCATTCAATTTACAAATTTTTTTAAGGTAAGTTGTTGCAATCAATTTATTTAAGCTACATTTAAACAAAAAAGATTAGTAAAGTAAAATAAAATAAAAAAAACTTTTGTTTAAATGTAGCTTAAATAAATTGATTTGCAACACTTAAAGCAACACTATGTAGTTTCCATGTAAAAATGACTTACAGCTCCCCCATGTGGTTGAAAAGCGCAACAGTGCCTGGTATCAGACACTCTTCTGCAGGCAGGGGGAGGGGCGGGGCTGTGTTTCCTACCCTCCACCGCCACTTTCAGATTGTGCTTGTAGCAGCTAGGAGGCTGCTCAGGTTGCAGCAACAGTACAATTTGTCCAGTTAAAAGTTGTTCTATCACTGAAATAATTTTAGAGACATTATTTAAAGGTAAAAAAAACTACATAGTGTTGCTTTAAGTAGATAACTAATCATGGTAGGATGAATTGGTTTTTTTTAAGCAAAGGGTCTGTTCCTTCATTTGATATATTGTTTGTTTATATATTTAAAGAAGAACATTTTTTGGAAGGCATTGACTTTTTGTGAAAATCATGAAAAGTCCTGGCAACTTTTATAAAAAACGCTGGCGGGAAAAGAGTTAAGGTTGACATAGTCCAGATCATTTGTTTATATAAACAATTTGACTTTTTATGGAGGACAGTTTGCAATAGATTACATCAAAACTCCAAAGGAGACACATTAAGATTAAGATAAAGTTGCCATTTGCTGTCCTTGTAATCTTGTTGCAGACTAGAAGCAACTATTTTAATATTAAATAGATTTGTAATGTTTGACATGGGTCTAAATAAAACTGGTTCCAGTATGCACTCCCATGATAAATGAGTAAACATACTCTGACTCGTGACGCCTAGTCTTTAAAAAACAAATTAACTTTAAATACAGTCTAGACATCTAAGGATATTATTCAAATATATTTAACTCAAACAATATTCAGTTTAATATATAGCTTCACATCAGTGAGTGTCTCTTTGTTTGTCTCAAAGCGGATCTGTACTGTATGTGACAGACTGGGCTGTATCAAACACACTTAATGATGTTCTTCACACTCCCTCTATTTGACAGCACAACTCAACACCATTTTCCATCTCTCTTTTTTTTAAACAGTTGCCCTTAAATAGACCACAATTACTATGTTATCCATCGTATCATATTGTAGCACATGGTAAGGTTGTAACTAACCAGTGGCGGCTCGTGACTGCTCATCCGAGGGGTGCTAATTCAAAATAAGTGTTTGGAGTGTCGTGTGTTGCTTGCATTATTAAAATATGTTTTTGTTGCGTCATGTAAACCATGTGCATCACGTGTTTTGTCAAAATAAGTGCCTGTTGCACACACGTCAAAACCGTTTATGATAATAGAGACACTCACGTTTTCAAAATACACGCAAGACACTCCCTTAACAGTAAACTCTGATTACGTTTGAGATTATGCGAGTATCTGGCAAACGCGAGCGTTTCCTTGATCATAAACCCTTTAGACGCATCTGTAGCAGGCACTTATTTTGACAAGACACGTGATGCACACAGGATCTCTCAATGCACAGAACACATATTTTGAAATGATGAACCACACACACGACGGGCTACATACATATTGTGATGAACTTCGCATCGAGCGCCCTCGAAAAAAGAAGTCACCGGCCGCCACTGTTATAAAGTCGTATTAAAAGATCTCCTTTATACAGAGTAAGAAGCTATCAGAGTCTTTCGTGCATTTCGTTTAGGATGGGAAAGAAAAGGCATTCAAAACTCATTTCACGTTCACATTAATGCATTTGTGATATATTTCTGAGTTAAAATTGATTAGATTGTAAGTATTGCATTGGAACACACGGCTAACCGCTACCAGATGGCAAAGTTTTGGCATCTAAGCCGGGGCTGGTGGGTGCTAACCAGACAAATTTAATAGTGACCCCAGTCGGTTCAGAAGTGAAGCACTTTGTATGTAATAAAAAAACAACAAGACAAACACATTTTCCCCAATGTAATTCCATGTACAAATCATATGCAATAAGTCCTGTGTTCATTTTTATGTTGATCTGTCCAGCTAATGCCTTTTTAATGTAGCAATATTAGTTTTAGTATTCTGGTAGAAACTATTGTTATTAACATAGTAAATTTTTGTAAGAGTCCCAATCGATGCCCTTTCTTCTCTCCTTTCATCCCGCGATCCATATCTGTTTCTCTCTTCTATCGCTCCTTTAGTCTGTCCACGTTTCAATACCTCACAGCTCGCTATCTGTCTTTCATAACACGAGCTGTAAAGCATCAAGGTTCAATGCGCTTTGTTCAATAACAGAGGGTGCTGCCTCTCTTCTGCTAATACAACAAACTCTTCAGACCAATATCAGCCCTGCCATACCTCAAAGGCCAATAAGCACACACATACAAGCAGGTACGCCATACACACACACACACTTACAAACAGACAAAGCTTCGAATAACATCGCTCGATATCATTGAAAAACACAGTGCTCAATATCTACCTGTGGAGAGACATGCGGGTTCATTTTAAAGAGCTCGATAAGAGACTGGAGGTTTATCAGACCGCCATCAGTTCAGCTCTGAACTTCACCGCACAAATTATTCACACACATACTCGCAGACGTGAGATGATTTGTAGAGGTTTTCTGGCAAACAATTTTTAAGTTGATAAATGTTTATTTTATTTTTTTGCTAAGATTCATAAAGGCTTCAGAAAACTCAATGTTGAATACAGCAACAGAAATGAATAAGGTTTGTGATAGGCCAAAGAATGAGAGTGCCATTCACACTTGTGAGACATTATCACCCCCTAGTGATGCGAACCAAAACAGCACTAGTAAATAATGGCCATGCAATATGTTTTTAGCATAACCAAAGTCAGTTTTTACATGCATGCAGTTACTAGGGTGTAAAAATATTGAATCGCTTTGAAAGGTAACACCACACATCTTTTAAACCAGATGCAATATTTGAGGTATCACTTATTTATGATATTCATCTATAGCACAGCTCTGATGCGCATTTCAAACCCTGATTCAATGCGAAGTATTCGAAAACTGGACAAAAATACACAAGTACTGAGAAAATGTGTAAGGCTGCAGTACCAAAAGCTGACTGTTGTGTTCAATTGTGACCCACTAAGTGCCAGTAAATACACACAGTGACGACATATAGACGCACATCTAAACCACAAAGCTTTAAAAGCAGAGAATAAAACTGAAACATGAACTCTGAGGGCTTTAAACCTCCTCCTTGGATTTTCAATTCACACTGTCACCAGCGTACAAAAGAAGTAATTTGCAAGACCACATATCAGTCCCCGAAGGAGAGATAGGGGGTTACCTCTGTGACTCTCCATGACATTACCATCACAATGCATCATGGGTAACACCAGACCACACATTCATACATAAGTGCACTGACACAGAGAAGATCTAATCATATCTCTCTCTCTCTCTCTCTCTCTCTCTCTCTCTCTCTCTCTCTCTCTCTCTCTCTCTCTCTCTCTCTCTCTCTCTCTCTCTTTCTCTCTCTCTCTCTCTCTCTCTCTCTCACTCACTCACTTTTTCCGGTTGCCCTTATTGTTCTGGTGCTCCTCTTTCCTTCACACACTGTATGTGAGATTGATTTCCATTTGAATGAGATTTATGGGTATGATATGTCAGTTCATTGTCAAAACATAATAACATTTCTCCATCTCACACGCCTGCAGTATTCCATCTCTCTCTTTCTTGAAACTTCCTTTTCCTCTTTCTGTCTATAGCTAAGATTAAGTTCTGTTTGAAAGAGCTTTATTAGTTCGATAGGGCGATACTGTCAAAACATAATGACATTGACTTTGTAAATATCATTTCATAAATATCCAGCACACTCTCTCTCTCTTTGTGGCTGACGTACATAGATAAAGCTTTGATGGATACGGAAAGCAGAAGCGCTGTGAGTGTTTATGAGTGTGGATGAGATACAAAAGATCAGGAACACTTAAAAAAATGAACAGAAATGGCCTCGATAGAAAAATAAATACAATTTGATTTAAATCGAATGTTGCACGTTGTTGTTTCAGGTGTGTGAACAATAGCCTCAACCTATAGTCGCAAGGGATCAGGCTGGTTAGCATGGCCCTGTTCGTCCCTTGCGGAAGATGCCGTAACTACGCCATCTGGTTCCTAAAAGGATCCTTCTCTACTGACGGCCATAAAAAAGAAGCCACGTTTTCTCCAAGCAACATATAAATTGCAAATGTTTAATTATATTACAGCAGATGTTTGCCAATGTCCAATTTCTGGAGGGCTCTTACAAAGCATTACATTTACTTTTTTATTTTTTATGTCAACATCCTTTGGTGTCACTATACTAACCAGACAGTTTAAGGACCCATAAAAATAAAAATAAATCACAGATGGGATCTCTTTAACATCTCAGTTATTTCTCCTAGACATCAGTGAGTTTAAAGAGCTCCTATGGTCCGATTCACAATTTTACATGTCCTTTGGTGTGTAAGTGTGTATTAGTACATGTTAAAGATATGCAAAAGGTACAAACTCCAAAGGAAACGATGACGCAAGTTATTGTCTGCAACGTAAATCTCTTTTCTTGGACTACAACAAACACACGGATTGTAGGCAACAGTTTACTTCCTGGGATTGGTGATGTAGACAAGAACGGCATTATCGTAATTCCTCCCGTTTGGACTCACAGCCTGTAAGTTAACTCATGTTAGCAACCAAATCTTTAAAAACATGGTAAGGAGCGTCACGTTTCCGGCTAACGTCAGAGGTATTCAGGCCAATCACAACGTACAGATTAGCTGGCCAATCAGGGACACAGAGCTTTTCAAATCCGTGCGTTTCAGGAAGATAATAAAATCTAGAGCTTCAAAAATGTATAGTATATGGAAAATAATCTGTTTTATTAACCATAAACCACGTGAACAAATTGAATTATACCAAATACACAAAATAACGTCGTTTTTAGCAATGAAATAGGCTCGCTTTAAATTAAAAGCTGATGAAAAAAAGATATATTATCTTACCCATACTGCAATTACACAGGCTTCAAGAAAGGCCACAGAATATTAGCTTATCAAGAAAACATTGTAATACTTCCCAGGCAGCAAACTGTTATTTGGTACTTTCTTTTGTTATAACCGAAGAAGGGTTATGACTTATTGGTGTTATTTGACAAACTAAACTCTTTAGAGATGTACAAGATGAACGATGGTCTTCATTTTAGGATGGAGCAAATCTGGGTGAAGGGCCAAGGATCCTGTCTTAGGTCTTAAATTGTCAGAGAGGTAACATGATTATGTCTGTGTATCTCTGTATTCTTTCCGCCTCTGCAGGGAATACATAATGTCCTTGCAAAGACTACAGCATTAGGGAAAACACAACCTGAGGGCCTTAAATTACTACAGCATGCTTCCAAAAACTGAGCCAACCAACACAAAACTAAACAAGTACTGTTGTTTTCTATATGAATATTGGATAGAGAGAGAGAGAGAGAGAGAGAGAGAGAGAGAGAGAGAGAGAGAGAGAGAGAGAGAGAGAGAGCTGATGTGATAAAGCCACATCCAGTTTCCTTTCTCTTTCCCACTGTGAAACTGCAATCTCGGCACATTGAGTACATCAGGTCTGATCTGGATTCCCACTAGACTACATCTGAAATCGCCTGATATAATCAGTAGACGCTTGCTAGGTAACGCACTCAGTTTTAATAATAATCGTGCCTTTGGGGGTCAGGGCAATGTTTTTTACCCCACATGCACTACTGGAGGTCTCCCTGTTGTGAGCATGCAAACTTTTTGTTGTTTTCTCACGTTTTCAAAAAGGGCGGCACAAACACGACAGAATAGAGGCTTGACAAAAGAGAAAAAAATATCCATCCCGATGCAATCGATCTTGAGAAAAGTCAAGGATGGAAAATGAGTTTGTGATTAGCAGACCCTGAAAAGGTGTGTCGAGGAAAGAAAGAAATGTGAGGGTTATTTAAATGCATGGACACCCAACAATAACGTCTCAAGGGTTCCTTTAATGAGATCAGCTCAGCTATGGAAATTTGTTGGTATGACACTTTCCTCTCTTCAGCACATGTCATATTATTTGTCATGTTTGTAACTCACACTTGAGAATGATGCTGGAAGTCAATAAGACAATGAGTGGTCAGCGCCACCTGTGGACCATCTATAAGAAAGACAATCATAAAATACTACTAAAAAAATTATATACATCCATATAAAAATCCAAATTGATTAAATAATGCAAAATCCGAGTATGTTATTGTGCTAAATAATAAAATAGGGTATAGCAAATTATATGTGATGTGTGATCATTATCTGAAGATATAGACAAGAACTGTAGTTATTTAGCATACACCAACTTATACCAAATGCATTACAGTGATCAAAGGCAGATCACAGCTCGATTCTTTGGAGATTTCAAGCATCTCAATGCCAGCTCTGAGCTTTAACCAGCACACATTTGAAAATAAATGCATTACAATACACAGAGAAGAAACCTTAAAGGAATATTCCATTTTCCTGAAAGAAAAATCCAGATAATTTACTCACCACCATGTCATCCAAAATGTTGATGTCTTTCTTTGTTCAGTCGAGAAGAAATTATGTTTTTTGAGGAAAACATTGCAGGATTTTTCTTATTTTAATGGACTTTAATAGAGCCCAACATTTAATACCTAACTCAACACTTAACAGTTTTTTCAACAGAGTTTCAAAGGACTATAAACAATCCCAAACGAGGCATAAGGGTCTTATCTACCAAAACGATAACAAATATGCTCTTTTAAACCACAACTTTTCATCTAGATCCGGTCGTGATGCGTCAGCGTGACCCCACGCAATACGTCATGACGTCAAGAGGTCACAGAGGATGAACGCGAAACTCCGCCCCAGTGTTTACAAGTCTGTTGAAAGAGGACCGTTCCTGCGTTTGTTGTATGTCAACTGATACTAATTAATGTCTTTGTGTCAGTTTATTGTTTACAATGGTCCGCAAATGTGCGTTTTATATATGTAACATGTGACCTCCCTACGTCACTACGCATTTACGTTAGGTCACGCTGGACCGGATCTAGACGAGAAGTTGTGGTTTAAAAGAGCATATGTTTTATTTTTCTTGTCAAAAATGACAATCGTTTCGCTAGATAAGACCCTAATGCCTCGTTTGGGATCGTTTATAGTCCTTTGAAACTCCGTTGAAAAAAACTGTTAGGTGTTGAGTTAAGTATTAAATGTTGGGCTCTATTAAAGTCCATTAAAATGAGAAAAATCCTGCAATGTTTTCCTCAAAAAACATAATTTCTTCTCGACTGAACAAAGAAAGACATCAACATTTTGGATGACATGGTGGTGAGTAAATTATCTGGATTTTTCTTTTAAGAAAATTGAATATTCCTTTAAAGGAAAACGCCACAGTTTTTCAATATTTTATTATATTCTTACCTCAACTTAGACTTTTTTCATTGCGTGCATTCAATCTTTGTACAGCGCTTAGCATTTGTTAGCATTTAGCCTAGTGGAAGAGCAGTTAGTTTGCAGCACTTCGATCTCGTTGCATAGTAACATAATGACTCCTGACTACTCCCCCTCTCGCTCAAACGTCCATCAATATTACTGTGCCCGAGGTCGAAGTGCATGCAAACTAAGTGCTCTTCCGCCATACAATATAGTTCTCATTTTTTATAAGCTTTAAAATCGCCACATTTTATTTTTTGCCACCATACTTACTTGTGTAACTACTCATGTAAAAGTCTTTAAATAAGGAAAACATGGAAGTGTTTGGTGGCTTCTAAATTCATCCCTGTTTGGATCCTAAGGAATGAATGGGGCTAGGCTAAATGCTAACACATTCACTTGGTCGCTGTACAAAGATTAAGTGTACGCATTAAAAAAGATAGGTATGTATTAATTAATCTAAATTGAGGTAAGAACATAGTAAAATATTGAAAAATTGTGTTTTCCTTAAACCCCAGGTTAAGGAGCGTTTCACACTTGTAATGCCAAGCGCATGCAGTGTGAAACGAAGTGGGGGTAGAATGCTATGAATCGATGCTTAGCAGCGGACAGCCAATCAGAAACTGAAAAGCACGTACCTCATATCACAATCTGTGTACTGAAAACACCTGAATTGGAGTAAAAATGACATCCCACTGACATGAAATCAACAGTGAGAGATTTCCAAGACCAAAGTGGGCCATGTTATTAACATTCATTTTACAGCACTGTACAAATGTATATATACAGTTTTCTCACTTTTATCTTTTTCTATTTTCATTTTTGTACACATAATGGACATTTTATAGCCATCACTACAATTTTAGCCTAGGTTAGTTATTGCATAGCCCTGTATAATCAGGGTTAAAAGGGCACATATTATGCAAAATCCACTTTTACAAGGTGTTTGAGAATAAATGTGTGCTTTTGCTCCCACACAAATAGAGGCATTTGGGACATGCTATAATAAATGATCTGTGGGGTATTTTGAGCTGAAACTTCACAGACACAGTCTAGGCACACCTGAGACTTATATCACATCTTGTAAAAATGGGCACAATATGTGCTGTTTAAGTTTTTCCATTGTATGTTTGTAAAACTGGGGGTAACACTGACAAAGTTAAAAAGTAAAGTTGCACATGAATGTTTAATGAGGTAAGCACTAAAGCAGTTTCTGGTTGGTTGTCTGTTACTAAACTCAAAATTATTTTACACAGAAATTGGTACAGCAAATTGAGGTTTACTTTAGCATAACCAGGAGAATTGCTAACCATCTATCAGAATTAAAAGTGTAAAACATTGCTCATTCGAGGGTTAGAACTGACCTTTATCCGCAATATAAAGAGATGTCCAGCTAGGGTTAAGTTAATAAAAAAGTAGAAACAGAAGAGTTTCAGCATTAAGTGGACACTGAGATCCAATCTACATTTAGGACAAAACTGAGAGCTATAAAACAGAACCATAACTGTGGCTTTAATTCAGGCCACCACACCCCAACATTGGCTTTATCTGCACACGAATATAAGTGAACACATGGCCAAATAGCACAAGCCACAATAACATCTGAGTCAGAGCAAAAAAACCCTCTTTTGCTCTCATTTTACTTCCAGGTTTGTGAGACTGTAGGGAATGGCCTAACAATTTACAGATCAGACTTTGAAACTTTTCCAATTATATTCCTGACCTTCTCTATTTTATCACAGCTGTAAATGAAACATATTCTGTGTGTGTGTGTTTTATAAGGTCTAGAAGGATCAGTTTTTTACTTGCAGAGAGACCGATATGAACTGCTTGAAGAATGCCTTATTCAGAATTCAGCCATATTGAATATCATGCAAGTATCCTTTTATGTCACATACAAATCTAACAAAGGTTGTCCTACAGAACAATATAAAGTAAATCTATAGTATCGGGTAAATGTTACTGACATATTATATAGCGTCAATAAAAGCTCTGGCTTCCCTGACAACGACGCTAAAGAAAAGTTGTAGTGGATGCTCTGACGCTCTAATGCATTCTCTGAACTCCTCTCAGGCGGAGGTTTCCGCCTTCCGATTGGTTGCCGGTGAACATTTCCGCCTTCTGATTGGTTGCCGCCGAACCGCGTCATATCTCATTACCATAAAGTTTAGCTGATTTCAACTCTCCTCGACGCTCACGCTGTACATGACGCGCCGCGGCTGCTCGCCGGAGTTCACCGCCGGCTCTCATTGAAAATGAATGACTTCCGGCCACTTTGACGCTCTCGCTGGTGGCGGTCTGAATGCACAGTAAGTTTTGAATGCCTATACAGGGCTCCAGACTAACTTTTTTCACTAGGAGCACAGTGTCCCCCAAATGAAAATTTTAGGGGCGCAACCAGAAAATGTAGGGGCACATACCGTAAATCAACATGCTAACCAAATATTCACATTTCTACTAAGTAATACATTGTATAACTAATAAATACTTTGATAATAGATGCAGAATGTCACAAAAAAATGGTCAAATTTACTGGTCGCACATGTGCGACTGGATGTAAAATTCAGTGGCACACTCTCAAATTTTGGTGGCAAAATGCGACCATTTGGTAGCAGTCTGGAGACCTGCTATATCTTCTAAATAAAAATGTTGTTAATGTTTTGGAGCACAATAGTTTATAGATATCTTTAAAGGGATAGTTCAACCAAAAATGAAAAATCCTTGTCATCATTTACTCACTTTCATGTTGTTACAAACCTGAATACATTTCTTTGTTCTGGTAAACCAGAAGAAAGATATTTTGAGGGATGTTCATAATCAAACCTTTCGTGGGCCCATTCACTTCCATTGATTCTTTTTTCCTACCATGAAAGTTTATGGGGCTCACGAATGCTTTGGTTACAAATATTCCTCAAAATATCTTCCTTCGTGTTTTTAGAACAAAGAATATTATACAGGTTTGTAACTATATAAGAGTGGGTAAATGATGTCAGAATTTAAATTTTTGGGTGAACTATCCCTTTAAGAGAGACTTTAATAAATCTACAATCTAGATTTAATAACTCTCATTCTGGCGTAATAATCAACGACTTTACTGCCATAACATGGCTGCACCTGGCGCAATGATATTACACACACACTGCCCGAAAATAGTCACCTTGGTAACTTTCAATAGCAGGGGACTATTTTCAGGCACTGCATAATATCATTGCGCCTCCTGCAGCCATGTTACGGCAGCAAAGTCCTTGATTATTACGCCAGAATGAGTGTATAGTTCCTAGCCATATCTGCCTAGAAAATCGCAACTTTTAATTTTCCGTCGGTCTTAGTACACAATGTAACTACAGAACAGTCAAGCTTTAAATAGGAAAAATATCTAAACTCTTTGGTCATTTTTGAGCGCGATGCTAATGGTCTAATTAGATTCAATGAATTATGCTAAGCTATGCTAAAAGTGGAACCGCCAGACCCAGAGATCAGCTGAATGGATTCCAAAACTGTAAAAAATCAAATGTTTAACTCTAGGGGAGCTGGAAAATGGGCATATTTCAAAAAAAGTGGAACGTCCCTTTAACTGTGGATTTACACCAGATGCTTTTGAGGCGTCAAATTCGCGTCTACTGCGCGTAGTTGGACGTTTGAACATTTTGAGTGTACTCGCTTCATTCATGCATGAAAGCCGCGCGTAGTCATTGAGACATTCACGCGAAAATTCGGGTCATGGGAGGGGCTTCTGCGACTCCGCTCGCTTCCTGTAATCATGTTACTACTAGAGCAAGCTCCTGATTGTTAACGTGGCGAGTTTTTCCGCCAAATATCAGATTTTTCAACTCACGGATTTCCCGCAACAATGCTCAATTCGTGTCACTCCCGCGAACTAGACGCGCGAGGCGTAATCGCGTCTACCGTGCGACACTAAATGCCTCATTCACGCCGCGAGACCTTCAGATGCGCATCAACGCATCTTTACATTGACTTAACATTGAAATCACTTGCGCTTGACGCATCTACTGCGACTGGTGTGAACGCAGCATAAGAGTTTTATAGTATAATCTGCATAAGTAAACTAAGCTACATTTTTCTGTCTTTACCTTAAAGGGATAGTTCACCCAAAAAAGAAAATTTTGTCATAATTTACTCACTCTCATGTTGTTACAAACCCATATAAATGTATTTGTTCTGAAGAACACAAAGGAAGATATTTTGAAAAATGTTTGTAACCAAATCGTTCGTGGACCCCATTCACTTCCATAGAATTCTTTTTTCCTACTATGTAAGTAAATGGGGTCCACAAATGGTTTGGTTACAAACATTTCTTAAAATATCTTCCTTCGTGTTTATCAGAACAAATACATTTATACGGGTTTGTAACAATATGAAAGTGAGTCAATGATGATCGAATTTTCATTTTTGGGTGAACTATCCCTTTAAATTAGACATCTAGCAATCTATCTCATTTTTCATGACTTGATGCTTGTTAGAAATGACTGCAAAAACAAGATGTGGTTAGCAACTCAGATAAATATAACCTGCTATGCAAAAAGAGGAAATTGCGTTTCACTCTGCACAGTTGAACTGGGCACATTGAAAAGCCCTTGCAAGACATTAAAATCATTTAAACTATATTTGTGTTCTGACTGTAATTTTCTATTTATGTATTCAACAATGTAAAAAAAACTCCACAACCAACCCTACTTTGTATTTCAATTTTTCTATTCAGTATTTTGTGTATACATAAGTATTTCCTACCAATATTTTATTTTTAAATTATATTAAGTCAATAATATGTGTGTTTTTAAATAAAGTAAACCTTTCTATTCTAAGTTTTAGTCCTACCTTATTCATGCATTTATATCATAGCTTGTTTATTCTAAAAGCTTTAGTGGGAGCCCAGCCACCTGTCAGTGTGATCTTTAAGTGTAACTGTTTATTATGTTTCCAGTTTACAGGTTGTGATCTTCAGCTAATCGGCATAAAGAACAGAGAACACATCACCCACCGAGAGCTTGCACAGGCAGCAGAGCACACCACAGGAGGGCCAACATAGTGCTGCTGAGACGAGCGGGTGTGCGATCCAATAAAGTGTGTGTGTGAAACAGTGGGGCGGCTCCTTTAATCACGACACTGTGGGGAAAACAGAGAGAGACTGATGAAACTGAAGATGAGTGACAGAGACAGAGTTAAAAAAAAGTTTATGTGTATTTTAGCTTGTTTTTCATGATCTCCTATTAGCATCCCTATAGCTTAACTAAAGACTCCATATTGTCCGGCTATGAGTAACCCACTTAGCCAAAATAAACTAGAATTTGGTTACATGTCATTTTTTTAAGATGTATGATATTCCATCATATAAGCCAAGTAAACAGTGATTACAAGGTGTTAGGTTAAATTTCCAAAAAAATAGGGAAAAACACTTTTTTTCAGCTCTTTATAGTAATTATAATGAATAGTTATTAATAATTATAATTAAAGATATATAATTAAATCATGGCCTTTATGTAAGGGATAACGTAGAGGCAGCCGGTAGTTATCGGGAAATAAGCCCCGACAGTGTGATCAGGACCCGACGCGAAGCCTCTACATTATCCCGCTTATTACACGGCTACTTGCCACATAAGAAAAAAACTGGACATGAATATGAATTTGAAAATTTTATTGACATATTTGTTTTAAATTAACATTTTTATCCTTCCGCGAAACTTTGCACAGATGCATAAAATGATCGTAATACCTTATTAAGATCCTCTGCTTCATACTTGTCTGTCTCCATTTTTTAGCCAGTCTTTGAGAAGTTTTAATGCCCATTCTGTATTTTTTTGAGTGTTGGCTTCATAGCTGTCATGCTCTATTTTGTCAAGTTCAGTCTCAGTAAGCTCTCTGTGTCTTGTCGTTGTTCGTTCTTCTATCCACTGTTTAAATGTTTTGTTTTTTCCGTACATGTTAAAATGAATGTCAAACTTTTTCCATTCTTAATTGTGGTTGTCCAGTGTTTGTCACAAGATGGCGCCAAACAGTAATCTTTGTTGGCGCGGAGGATTTTAAAACATACAAGTAGTACCGGCTATGCGTTATTACTTTGGAGCGGTTATTATTTGAAAAAAACGAACCTGCAAATGTCTCAACTGACCAATCAGAATCAAGCATTCCAGAGAGCCGTGTAATAAAGTTTGATAAACACCCTAAGATATATCTAGATTTCTTTTTATGTTCGATTGGCAGATGTTTTGCCAAAGCAGTTTCACAAACACAACATTAGTGTTCTTATTGTTTTGTTACACAACTGTGGCAGGAGTAGGACAGATTTGATTTTGGCGGTCATCTTAGTGATTAATGGGAAACAGATTCATCATTGAAATTAAAATAAAGTAGACATTTGATATAGAAGCAAGAAACCAGGATAATTAATTTAAAATGGCTATAACTCACTTGTATGTGCTTGTAAGTTTCCGACGCATACAGACAAATCATTGGTTTATAAGGCCATGAGCAATTCATCTCTACATCTTCCGATTTTGGAAAAATGCCTTATTTCATCACGGACATTATAATAGGATGTGCGTGTCCTAAACAGACTTGGGGGGTTACTTTTAAAAGTATTCCGTTATAGTTACAAATTACTTCATAAAAAAGTATTTAGTAACTTAATCCAAGAACCAAAATATAAAATTAATGTAATCTGATTACATGTGGTCTCTTTCAAGGTCACATACAGTATAGGATTATTTAGTGTTTTATTTTACATGAGTCTCACTGACGATTCGATAATGATTTATTTTCTTTAAGTGAAACCATTGTAATCTTAAAAGTATTTCCATTTTTTACAAAATGTAACTGTAATCTGATTACAATGTTCTACTAGTTTTTTGTATCCTTATTACATAATCCCGTTACAAGTAATCCATTACTCCCCAACCTTGGTCCTGGATGACCGGAAAATTGTCATTTCATTGGTGTTCCTATGTCTTATATCCCTTTTCTCTCACATTCAGGTGCATCCTGCCAATTCCTATCAATATTTCAACATCCTTTTCTCATTTCCTCTTTTCTTCGTCCTTTGGAAAGAGTGAAGTCAAAACTTCTTAAAGGTAAAGTGTGTGGTAAATCTAAATGTTATTGCAAAAAATACTTTTTTAAGTGTTTCCCAAACATGTTCCCTATTCTTACCCAGAGTCATGTTGAGTTAAGCCAATGTTGCTGTGACAGACAAAAACAGCTGAATCTAACTCGCACTGTCTGTTGTGTCCACTCAAACTTCCTCCCTACACATGATACACTATGTGGTCAGAGAAGCTTATGACCAGCATATTTCCTAAAACATTAAAGGGGATTTCCACCTTCATTTCTGTTTAGCTGTCTCATAACTATCAGCACAAAATTCAAGAAAGCTCTGCCGATCAGGCCCTCAATAAACAGTCATATAAATCTGAGCTGTTTCCAGTGGATCAGTTTAGCTCACTGTGTAATATGAGTAAGGGCCTGTGTCAGCCCTGCTGTGTCTTGGTCATAATCAAACCACTTTCTGTGGCCTAACCCTGCAGTCAGCAAAACACATGTGCTTTCCAAGCATAGCTATTACTCTCAAGCTTTCCAACAGAAGCCACAAACTGGCATCAAATTAAATCAATGGCAATAAGAAAAGTGGAATCAAAACACATTTCATTTGACAGACATAAACACCTAAATGTACTTACTTTCTATTGGTCCTTTTCTTTCTTTGAGACAAAGTTAAACATACACACCACGGTCACACTAGGGGTGTGTCCGAAATCTCTAAAATGCTGCCCTCAGGCAGGCATTCAAAGGCAGGAAGGCACATACGATTCTGAATCCAATGTTTGCTTTACTTCCTGTCTCCTAAGATACCTTAATCGTCTTATCCAACAATTCTATGCATGGCTGTATGTGGGGAATGTGATTGGTCGAGCCAGGTCAAGAAAAAATTAAATGGTAGCCAAGAAAGCGGCTGGAGCACACATTTAGTGTAAATAAATGTATATTTTCACTTTTACACCTTTGACTGCATTTCTAGCGAGAAATTAGTATTATGGTTTTCAAATATGGGATTAGTTATCACAAAGGCGCTCTCTGTTTATATTTCAAACAGAATTCCATTACGCTTCCTATGAAGGCTGTCCAAATGCATTTTCCGGAGCTGCCTTCATGCCGCCGAAGTCATTGCCTCATGAGTCAGCTGCCTTAGTTTTCAGACACAGCTCTGGGATCTCGCTCTAAACTTTTACATCTTCATTCTCAGAAAAAGACTCAGAAAGTTATTCTTAGACTGGACACTGTTTTACTGTTACATAAGAAACTGTGGTCAGCACCAGACCAGATTCATTCTTATTTTGCATACAATCCACTGTTTGAGCAAAACAATTAACTGATCTATCTGTTGAATATAAAAAATATGTCAACATTATGTTTGAAGACTCCTTTTGAAATTAAATCAAATGCGGTTATCAATTAACACTTTCTTTAGAATAGCTACTGCAATGTTTTATTGCTGGCCATGGCTTATTGCCACATCAATAATTCCTTTCAGTCTATTCAGATGTTTGCCATTAAAGGCTGAGTTTAAACAAGCACTTTTATCTTCACTCCCGTGAAGGCAGCAGTTTTCCCTGTTCTGGTACAAACAACTCTCTTATTATACACCTCAGTGTGAACTGGCCTAACATCTAACCACCACCAGGTATTACATTTATATAACATGTTACATTTTACCACCATGTAGGTGATATTTTATAAATTAGTTATAAATAATACATTTTCTATACAATTAAATGAATTAAGGAAGTTAAAGGGACAATCCACTTTTTAAAAATATACTAATTTTCCAGCTCCCCTAGAGTTAAACATTTGATTATTTTACCGTTTTGGAATGCATTCAGCTCACCTCCGAGTCTGGCGGTACCACTTTTAGCATAGCTTAGCACAATCCATTGAATCTGATTAGACCATTAGCATCGCGCTCTGCTATTGAAAGTTACGAGGGGGACTATTTTCGGCACTGCGTAATATCATTGCGCCTCCTGCAGCCATGGTACGGCAGCAAAGTCCTTGATTATTACCCAAAATGAGAGTATAGTTCCTAGCCATATCTGCCTAGAAAATCACAACTTTTAATTTTCCGTCGTTCTTAGTACACGATGTAACTACAGAAGAGTCAAGTTTTAAATAGGAAAAATATTAAAACTCTTTGGTTATTTTTAAGTGCGATGCTAAATGGTCTAATCAGATTCAATGTATTATGGTAAGCTTGGCTAAAAGTGCTAGCGCCAGACCCTGAAATCAGCTGAATGGATTCCAAAAAGTAAAAATCAAATGTTTAACTCTAGAGACCTGGAAAATAAGCATATTTTTTAAAAAGTGGAGTGTCCCTTTAAAGCTCTACCGACACACCGTCCCAGTTTTGAACATTCTGTTACAGGGTTGGAGATACATATGGTTATTTTAAATGCTGATAGTCTTTTTAAGATGTAGGGGGGCACACACACAGTCTCCAAAGTTTAAGAGTTTTGTCTAGACCCTGCCTAATAAAACCTCCCAACATGAACAAATTTGTTACAGATGGACTGTCATTATAGTCAACCAATGGTGTATTTTATTGATTTTTGTGCTTTATGAGATGATGTTCAGGGTGAAAGAATAAAGGTTGGCAATGCTGAAAGAGTAGGCTACTAATCCAGACCTGTCTGTCCATTAGACTAAGACAGGGGTGTGGTGCCTTAGGGCACTTTAAACAAAGCTTCCTACACACTCAAAATAACATTAGTCATTTTTGGGATTTGGGACAAACGCTGGGGGATGATCTAAAAACCTTAGATGACAAAAAATAAAGGCTGGATTCAGTAAAGCCATAATAACTATGTGACCAGTGACACATAACTTTTTTATTTAAAAATCATCCCTTAAAAAAGCGTAAAAATACGACTTACATTTAAATATAAATGTATATTGTACACGCAAATTGCAATGAGTATATTGTTAAGTAACATTTTATTATTTCTGGTCCTATATTTATGTTTTCTGTGTAAAGATATGGATCTTCAACTTCTCATAAAAAATCCAAAAAAGGAAGAAAGAAGCTCGTGCACTTTTTCTACTTTTATGCGACCTGTAGCTAACGTTACAGCACAGCTTCAGCTGGTTCATTTGCACTTTCTCTCGGCTACTTTAATTTACAAAACTGTACAGTATCGTATTTTCTCTTCAAGCTCCAGCATGTATTATGTATTTTAATGTCACGTGTTTTAATGAACTTACCATCCCAGCAATGAGAAGTTATACTGAAGACAAAGCACCGGTCATTCAGCAGATGTGAAATCACTAACAGAAGATCCCGTAACAAACACAAGAAACTTTCTTTTCTAGCATTCCATGGTCTCGTGACATAAACGTAAAACGCGAACGGTTTGTTTATATAGCTTAATGAAAATACCGTTATGTTAAGATGCTTTTCCTCAGGTCGGAAAGTGAAACCACTCCTAGATCCCGTCTGCTGACGTCACCCCAGCTGGAGTTTAACCCTTTACTTGCTGTTTTGTCTAGAGACCCATATCCTGGCTTAACCAACAACTAGTCACAAAAACAACCTGACAGCGGTATGACATTGAGTAAGATTAATGATCATTTAAATGTGGGTGTAGTCATCTCAAAGCAGCACATAGAGGAAATGCAAATACAGTACATTTGTACAATAGTTGTTTTAAATAATGATCCTCTCATTGGATGAAAAAATCAAAATATAAGGAGTAGGCCTATATGGTACAAATTGGAGACCGTAATACACCTGGTTAAGGTATTTATTTGACACAATTATATGGCAAAGGCAAATTGCAGTAACAGGCAATAGTGACCCTGCCTGGACCACAAAACCAGTCATAATTGGGTCAATTTATACATTCAGCTGAATGCCTTTCATTGATGGATGGTTTGGTTTGTTAGAATAGGACAATATTTGGCCGATACACAACTATTTGAAAATCTGGAATCGGAGGGTGCAAAAAAAATCTAAATATTGAGAAAATCGCCTTTATTGAGCACCAATGGTCTGATTCACAATTTTACATTTCCTGCGGTGTGTAAGTGTGTAATATTACATGTTAACAATATGCAAAAGGTACAAACCCCAAAGTAAATGATGACACAAGTTATCGTCTCCATTAAATCTCTTTTCTTTGACTGCAACAAACACGGATTGTAGGCAACAGTTTACTGTCTGGGACTGGTGATGTAGAGAAGACCGACATTATCATAATTCCTCCCACTTCGGACTCAGCCTGTAAGTTAACTCCTGTTAGCATTGCATTGTGACTGAATCTTTCAAACATGGTGAGGAGCTATACATTTCCTGCTGATATCAGAGGTATTCAGTCCAATCACAGCCTACAGATTTGCTGGCCAATCAAGGACACAGAGCTTTTCATATTCATGTGTTTCAGGAAGAGAGTGTACTGTATGTGAAAAAGCATGTTTTTTTTACCATAAACCACGCAAACACGTTGTATTATACCAAATACATAAAATACTGTTGTTTTTTAGCAATGAAATAGGTGCTCCTTAAAGTTTTCCAAATAAAGTACTTAGGAACATATTCCTAATGCTAAATACAATTTTTATTTAGAGTACAAAAAATTTAGTAAATATCTTCATGTAACATGATCTTAACTTAATATCCTAATGGTTTATGGCATAACATTTTTTATAATTTTGACCCATATAATGTATTGTTGGCTATTGCTACAATAGGCTATACCCGTGCTTCTATAATGACTAGTTTTGTGGTCCATGGTCACATATGTGTTTTATTCTAATATATCAAGGTATACCTAGGATCTGTTTTTTTTTTTTTTTTAGAGCAAACCTGGTTATGAGACAATGTAAAGCATCCAGCTATAACATCTTCTGCTGAATCAGACATTAAGAATGCAACTAAGATAACCTATTCATTACACCAATTTTCTATTCTACCTCATTTCGTCTGCTGTTCTTCCCCCAAATCTGCTTTGTGGTTAAGTGGAAGTGTTACCTCAAAACAATGTTCACTGTATGTGAAGAAAGTGATCTTACTGAAGAAGAGAGATCTATAGTGAGACCTAGTGAACTGGATCTATAACCCATGGTCTGTATAAAATCTAACATTTTTGTCATATTCAATATTGGGATAATATTCTCATCATTTTTTTTTTTTTTTTTTTTTTTGTAGTATTAAAGGCAGGGTATATCCTGTTCGATCTATCACAAACCAATACAAAAAAGCTCTCAGGAAATAAAGAATGCATTGACTATAATTGAATCAGTTATTAATTGACCCTATCTTGTTTTTGACTACAGCAGTCATCACAGCGGCCCACTCGGGGGCGTCGGTTCACGGGCTGAAAACCCCCAAAAGACTGTGCATTTAATATAAACATTCAACGAAATAAGGTAAACAAATAAACAAACACATGAAAAGATAAATACAAAAATAAATATTAATAATTTTAATTAAAAATAAATATTTTAATTATTTAATGTATCAAAATATTGTACTATGTGTTTTTTCTTCAAATATTGTATAAACAATTTATTTAACACATTTCAGCAATACAAAAATTGTGTTTAATTTGCTTCAGGCGAATTCATTTGAACCAATTACAAATCAATAGTAACAATTTTATTTTTATATATTATCAAATAAAATACTTTTCTTTATTAAATAAAAAATATAAATACACAATAACAATACAATTAAAAATCCATATGTACTGTACGAGGAATATTTAACAAACTTTTATTTTCTCTGACGCGACGTCACATCCGCCCACCGGTTGTTGACAAAGGGCTGTCTCATTGCTGTACGATCGGATCACATTTAAAGTGGTAAACTGTTTGTTTTGTTGTGTCATGTCAAATGCCAGTGTCGTGTAAGTAAATATATTGTTTCCAAGATTAGTGATCGATTATCATTTTATCTTATTTATGTCCAGACAACTAGTTTTAATGGCATGATCATCTAACATTTATGTGCAGCGTTAAAAAGAAAGTAAATGACATACGTCTGTTTGACCAGAAGTAAGCTGTTCTGTCTTCACTCTCATACAGGGAAATGGACAGTTCAGCGTGGCATCTCTCCCTAAAACCGTGTGACAAACCAAAGTCAGTCTTCCAGTTTCCAGACGCTGAACCTGGAGACGTCCATCCAGGCAGATATCTGGTATCAACACTTAAACAGCTGATCTCGGCACAGTTACCAGATTCACTGCCAGACCCTGAGCTCATAGGTTTGTTATGGTTCAATACGACACAGTCAAAAATGTAATTGCGTTTACTTCATTTCTGTGACCAACTGCCTCCAATTGTTTCAGATTTTGTGCATTGTGGCTGTTTGCTCAAAGATGATCTTACGTTAGACTCCTATGGCATAAAGTCTGGATCAACATTACATATTATAAAGAAGATGTGGCCGGAACCTGAGGTCAAGCCAGGTATGTTTAAAGACAACAATTTGGCTTAAATACATTACATTTTTTATGCACTCAGCAAACACTTTCCTTCAAAGTGACTTACAGTGCATTTAATGGTAAAGCATATATGTTCCCTGGAAATTGAACCTGCAACATTTGCTTGGTAAAGAAGCATTATCTGCGAAGGCAACATACATTTGTTGTATATCATGGCAATTGATTTTTCCTGATCTTACACAGAGCCAGTGAACAGGTCTGCGGCTGCAAGAGAATTCAGGATGATGCAGGCAGCATTGCACTCCAATGCAGCGTACAGAGAAGCAGTACAGTCATTTGATATTTACATTTAAGTTAAAATAAAAATATAGTTATTCTAGTATGCTATTTTTGCTTTAAACTAGAAAATAAGTTGTTAGGCATTCTAAGTTACTACAGTTAAGCCATGGCTGCTTTTATTTTAGGTGTTTAAGACGCTTGGTAATAAGGAATCTTTGGATCAAATTATAGTGGCCTCACCGGGACTCAGTTCAGACCCTGTTGCATTAGGTGAGTGTATATACAAACATATCACAACTCATGGATCTGTGGGGAGAAGATATGGATTTCTCACCAATTCGCTCATTTTACAGCTGTGCTCCAAGATAAAGATCTGTTTGTACAGTTTACAGACCCAAATCTTCTAGACAGGTGAGTTTTAAAGTCAAAAGTCAATTTTGATCTTGTAATCAAGTCTTATGAAGGCCTACCTTTACTTTGATTTTTACTGTCTGACAGGTTAATCGGTTCTCACCCAGCATTGGTCAATGCAATCATCTTGGTCCTGCACTCTGTAACAAGCAGCATGTCCAGCCAAACCAGCGCCGGCTCATCACGCAATGTGACAGCCAGTTCTTACAGTGAAATGCCAGGTACACCCTGACAAATTAGCCAAAAATTTCAGTAGCTGTACAGAATAGCGAAGGAAAATTCATACAGTTTCATTCAATTTTTTTATACTAGGATTACATTGTTCTTTAGTAATATATTCACTTAAATTTTTATTATGCACGCAGGCCACTGTTTATACCATAAGACCTATACAACTTAAAATATATCAAGAATTTTCTACTTTAAAAAGCAATTGAAAAATGCAAAAATCTCAAATGGCAATGCAGCCTTAACATCCTAAAAATTAAATTGCAAATGCCACAGAGGAACTATGGGAACTATAAAAGGGAATCAATGGCTTTATTGTTTGGACCTCTGTGAATTATGGACCAAGCTATTAGATTCCCCCAGTGTAAAATATGGTCTGTTCTTATATTATCTAATAGGGAAAAAACAGGCCTTGTTTTTCTTATTTCAATTAGCTAACTGAAATCATTACAAGCCTGGTTAATAGAAAGCAATCTGTTAAGAGTAGAACATTTATTTTCATTGAGGAAAGTGCTCAGTAAAGTGACCTATTCATGGATACAATCAGAATAATTTAACT
This sequence comes from Paramisgurnus dabryanus, assembly GCF_030506205.2. Classification (NCBI taxonomy): domain Eukaryota; kingdom Metazoa; phylum Chordata; class Actinopteri; order Cypriniformes; family Cobitidae; genus Paramisgurnus; species Paramisgurnus dabryanus. The sequence continues at coordinate 10,649,444 of NC_133345.1, forward strand.
AGCCTATATAGATAAGTTTGTAAGTTAGATAACAATTCTGTTTGGGTCTTAGAGGTGATCAATAATAACTTGCATATTGTATGTAAAAAAGTTGTATACGGTTAGGACATTACTGTTAAGTTTGTTAACTGTAGCTTAGCTGGTAGTGCATTGAATTGGCAGCACAAAAGGTCATAGGTTCAATCCAAGGAAACAAACATACTGATAAAATGTATAGTTGGTAATGCACTGTAAGTAATACATAAATATAATGTAAATGTACATTTTGTGTCATGTTGGTGTGATAGGAGGTTTTCTCTTTGAGGGAATGTCTGATGATGATGAAGACTTCCAGTCTGTAAGTTTATCTCATATTAATTTCATATCACAGTCTTAGAGACAGACAGCATCCTAAAATTCTGATACCACAAACATAGTAGTAGTAGTATTGCTGGCATTTTATCTTTCCCAACTTTACTACCCAATAAATAGTTATCTTGTAAACTAATCTTTTAGTTAAAATCCTGAGGGACATCACTGCGTATTGATTCATTTTGCTCTTAACACTAAAGCTAAGCCTATTACATAAATGCGTTAGTAACAAATTGCCAAATGCCTTTTTATATATGATGTATGTCATACATCTTCCTTCCATCAGGGAAACAGAGCTGGCTCATCTAGACACCAGAGACCATCTGCAGGGTCCAGACCGATGACACTGGGTCACAATGGAGCTATGGGGCCACGTCCCATCACCCAGAGTGAACTAGCATCGGCACTGGCTTTAGCCAGCACCCCAGAGAGCAGTGCGATCACACCCACGCTGGGTGCTCAGGTGACACCCTCTCAAACCCACACGTTCATCCACCTGTTAACCAGTGTGTCTTTGTAAAAACATATATATCCATAAATAAACTCGTATCCTCTTCTAAACGCTTTCTTGTATTCTATAGGAAGTGTCGTCTGCTGGGACATTGGTAACGCCAGGGGTTCCCGTCACAAGCAGTCTGCTCAGTCAGGCACTGCAGCAAGCTCTGCAGGCCTCTGGTGTGAGCGCACTACAGGTGACCTGCACAAAAATATACACACAGACCCGACATAAACACTCTTATACCTACCTACAGTACATTTCTAAATATGCTTGATAAATTGGTTTATTTATCAGATACTGTTGAATCATCAAAATTTTTGCTGAACAATGTTTTAATGTTGTTGTGTGTGTTGTAGGGACGCTGGCAGTCTCAGATGCAACAGTTGAGGGATATGGGGATCCAGGATGAGGAACTTGCGCTGCGTGCATTAGCAGCCACAAATGGAGATCTACAGGCAGCTTTGGAGCTCATATTTGCTGGTGGACTCTAATTTTGGACTGAGTCTTGAAATACTGTAAAAAGACCAAGGCTACTGTCACTGTTAATTAAATATAAAGTGTTGCCATACACAAACGGTATTGTATTCTATTTTTTACTCAAATAAACTTTGGACTCAATGATTTCTTTTCTAGGAGTGTAATTGTTCAAAGTTTTAGAGCATTTTCCCCCACATTTTGGAATAATAGCAAACTCATCAAAACAACGGACTGACACCCATAAAGCCTTGTTAAATGCATTGGTGTACTTCTGATTTATTTTTACTGTAAAGCCATGTGAAAATAAAGGTTTTTTATCTTCCATTATATTTTCGATTGTTGTGGTGTTTTGAGTTTTTTGAACAATTAAGAAATCCTACATCCAAAGGGCACCAATTATGGATTTTATACTTTGCATACTTTTGATGTAACACAAATATAACTTGGCAATTATATTGAGACCAAAAGCATTCAAAATAAACCAATAATTTTGTATTATATTATCTTTAGTGCAGTCTACCCTTTGCCTAGAGTTTGCAGTAATGTACCCTTGTCCTTTTATTTGCTTCTTGAGATATTTTTTTTAAAGGAATTGAAGGAATGTCCATCTATTATATTGGCTTGTATTGGCTGCTTTTTCTTCATTCTTCTTTTTTTTATATAAAATTATAGTTGTCAAGGCCATTTTGGTAATAACAGTAGTTGACCACAAGGTGGCAGTGACTGATTATATAAATTGATTAATCCAATATTGCAATATAACACTAGTTTAAAGTGTCGGAAATATATTTAATCATCAAAATAGTGCTGTCAATAGATTTGTTTAATTACACATTTATGACTACAGCTTTGAGTAATATTTTTTTTTTACCAAAATTCAGATTTCACTCCAAATGGAAACAATATATAAATTATATTTTTGCAATCAAGGCCTATTATTTAAAATTGATTAAGTTAAGTTAAAATAGCACTTTATTTTTCATATGATATTAGGGTGTAAATTAATCCAGATATTTTGGTGAAATTAACATTGCCTGAATATTATGCAATAAACTCTTTCATGCATGTACATTTAAAATGCTTAGTTTAATCACCACCGTCTCAAAGGGAACAAAAGTATCACCCATCTCCTCTTAGGCTGGTGCACATGAACAGAGCTGTCCTGTACAGAAGAGGCTATTAGCCAGAATCATTGCTCTTATCTTATTGTCAACTTGACAAAGGCCCACAATAAATCTGTCGAGTCATTTTGGGTTTTGTTAGAGGCAGCTGAGCGAGACAAATGCTGTTCCTTCATTTCTCTTGACTCTTTATTTAACTCCTTCACAATGTCCCCTAATTACACTCCTTACTTTTATAATGCTGTTTGCAAATTGGTTGTCACCTTTGTGCTGGTGGAGTATTCAAACACAGCTGTCGGCCTCCATTCTGGACCTGCACATCCACACCTGCGTGCCATTTCCTCAAACTCTGACTCGCATATGGTCGCCTGTAGCTTCAAACAAACCAGACAAAACATGGGAACAAGACTGCATCTGTAAACCAAAGAAGTAAAATGCTAAGTTTGTGAAGATTAAATGTAATCAGTCAAAAAATATCCCAAGCTGTCACTGGGGAGGTACCTTTAAAAAGTCCTAAAATGCACCATTTTAGGTACAGATATGTTTATATTTGGTACCCAAAATGGTTAGATAGGCTATTAATATGAACACTTTACATGTAGAAGTGTACTTTTTGAAAGCGTACCATCCCAGCGACAGCTAGAGACCATTTTTGATCTTGTTTTCTATCAGTGTGCCTGTAAGTTTACGATACTCATGATGATTTCATAAAGAAAGCAATCAACAGGCAAATAATCCGTCTGTATAATTAATGCATGACAACATAATGGTGTTTGTGCTGAGCGTCACATATGCAATATCTATGATAATAGGCTTGTGTGAATAATTTGTTTGTTTAATTATACATTATACTATTTATCATTTTATTAACATGCTTGTCGAATAAGACACACTGATTGGTGCACAGACTCTGTTGAAGAACCATCTATAGATGCCTTGATGAAGGATGAATCCTTTAGCAGGGTTTACTGAGCAGAAGCACATATTGGCTTTAGCCAGATCCTCTTCACTGGACCGCAGGCTGTCCACAAGCCCACTTAATGTAACTACAGCTATAGCGGCTCAGTATCCACTCTGTGTCTCGAGGAGGAACTGCTGCCCCCTTTGTCTACTGCAATAGGACAGCGTGTGTGCTAATAGCATCAGGTCGACTCACTGAAATTGCTTTCAGTCAGACGTGATCAGCCTGCAAAGGAGAGAAACAAAACAGACGAAAGGACAGAAGAAAAGAAACTTAGAAGTAAATAGGGCAAGATGGATGGATGAAAGAAGGAAGGAAGGGAGGAATAGAGGAAAATAAGGAAGGAGCAATGAATTAATCGGTAGGAGGAAGGGATCAAGTAAAAAAGGAAGAAGAAATAGAATGAAGCAAATAAGGAAAGAGTGATGGTAAGTAAGGAAATAAATAAGGAAGGGAGAAACAAGAAATTATATAAGGATAAATGGATGGAAGAAAAAGGCAGAAAGAAAGAAAAACAAGAAATGAAGGGAATGAGGATAGAAATTAAAGTATATAATAAGGAAGGATTTATGAATGGATTGTAGGAAGAAATGAGGGAAAAACAAGTAAGTAAATGGATGAAAGAAAGAAGGAAAGAAATAAAATAAGGAAGGAATTGTAGATGGACTTCAGTAAGGAAGAAAGGAAGGAATGAATGAACAAGGAGGTAAAAAAGAGTGATGAATTGAATAAGGAAGGAAGGAGAAGAAAATAAGGAAGTAAGGAATTAATGGTTAGGAAGAAGGGATCAAGTAAAAAAGGAAGGAAAGACAGAATGAAGCAAATCATGAAAAAATGATGGAAAGTAGAAGGAAATAAATAAGGAAGGAAGAAACAAGAAAGTAAATAAGAAAGGACAGATGGATGAAAGAAAAGGCGGAAGGAAAGAAAAACAAGAAAGGAAGGGAATGAGCAAGGATAGATGAATTGAAGAAAGGAAAGTAGCAAAAAAGGAAGGATTTATGAATAAATTTTAAGAAGAAAGGTAATGAGGAAAGCAGGAAGAAAGGAGGGAAAACAAGGAAGTAGATGGATGGAAGAAGGGAAGAAATTAAGGAAGGAATGGAATAAGGAAGTATTTTAGATGGATTTCAGGGATAAAGAAAGGAAGGAATGGATGAACAAGGAGGTAAAAAATGAGAGATGAATGAAAGAAGAAAGAAAAAAGAAAAGGAACGAGGAGAGGAAAGGAAGAAAGGATGAATTAATCGATAGGAGGAAGGGATCAAGTAAAAAATGAAAGGAAAGATAGAATAAAGCAGATAAGGAAAGAGTGATGGAGAGTAGGAAAGAAATAAATAAGGAAGGAAGAAAGAAAGCATAGATGGATGAAACAAAAGGCGGAAAGAAAGAAAAACAAGGAAGGAAGGGAATAAGCAGAGTAGATGGATCGAAGAAAGGAAAGTAGCAAATACGGAAGGATTTATGAATGGATTGTAGGAAGAAAGGTAATAAGGAAAGCAGGAATAAAGAAATAAAGGAGGGAGGGAAAAACAAGAGGGTAAATGGATGGAAGAAGGAAGGAAATAAAGAAATTAAGGAAGCAATGGAATAAGCAGGTAAAAAGAGTGATAAATGTAAGAAGAAAGAAAGGAGAAAAGGAAGGAAGGAGGAGAGGAAAATAAGGAAGTAAGGATGAATTAATTGGTAGGAGGAAGGGATCAAGTAACAAATGAAGAAAAGATAGAATGAAGCAAATAAGGAAAAATGATGGACAGTAGGAAGGAAATAAATAAGGAAGAAAGAAATAAGAAAGTGAATAAGGAAGGATAGATGGATAAAAGAAACAGGTAAAAAGAAAGAAAAAGAAGAAAGGAAGGAAATAAGCAAGGATAGATGGATTGAAAAAAGGAAAGTATGGATTTATGAATGGATTGTAGGAAGAAGTAATGAGGGAAGCAGGAAGGAAGGAATAAAGCATGGATAAACAAGGAAGTAAATGGATGGAAGAAGGAAGGAAAGAAAGAAAACAAGGAAGGAATGGAATAAGGAAGTATTTTAGATGGATTTAAGGGAGGAAGAAATCAAGGAATGGATGAACAAGGAGGTAAATAAAGAGTGATGAATGGAAGAAGAAAGAAAAGAAGTAAGGACGGATGAATGGATATAGGAAGAAAAAACAATGAAGTAAATAAGGAGTGATGGATGGAAGAAAAAAAAATGAATGAAAAGAAATAAAAAGGATGGATAGATAGAAGAAAGCAAGGGAGGGAACAATTAATTATTATAAAAAGTATAATGTGGAAGTATTATAAAGGTTAAGGAGAAAGGATTTAACAGGGACATAAATGAGCAGTGATGGCTTGAAGAAGAAAGGAACGAAAGTAATAAGGAAGGATGGACAGATGGATGGAAGTAGTAAGGGAGAGAAGGAGGGAAGGACTCACCCATGTATGTGAGGGTGGATTTCTTTATTTCTTCAGTACTTGTTTTTTCTTATCAACACAATGAATAGTGAGTGTTGTTGATGGGTTATTTCAGCATGTTCATACTGATGTACTGCACCCATACAGGCTTGACTGGAAAAGTGAGCAGATCTCCTTCAAGTGCAACAGACCATTTTTAATACTATGCTTTATCTGCTTATGAATTAAGGCGGGATTTCACAATAGAGGGATGAACACATCTATCTCAAGATCTTAAAGAAACATTTACCCATGGTAATCTTTTACTCGCCCTCATGACGTTCAAACCTGTTAAGCAGAAAATGTACACCTCTGCATACAGTACAACAAAAATTTATCAGGACGGCACCATGCAAGTAGAATAAAAGTCTATGTGCTCCAAAGTCACAAAATACTGTAGCCCCAAAAAACATGAATGTGACAGAATTGACATTTTTGGGTTAACAACCTCTTAGAATACACTGTAAAAAGCTTTATAAAAAAAAGTTTCCTGGTTGATTTAAAATGTAAGTAAATTCAACCTAAAATATTATTTAACTCAAACAAAAGTTGTGTAAAATGTTGTTAACTTATAGTTTTAAGTTAAATTAACGTAAGTTAACTGGTTGCCTTATAATTTAAGGTTTTGTACAGTGTAGTGATTTTTTTACTGTAAATTGCTTTTTCTTTTCATTCACAAAAAGTGACAACACACCCTCAATAAAACAACAGGCCTTACGCTAGCTGTAAAACAAGAATAGTTGTGTGAAAGTCACAAACATGTCTAAGATTGAATTAGTGTGGCTTTAGACTGCGCTTATGTGAGGAAGTCTGAGAGTCCTACAGAAATAAAGTCATCACAGATATTTAAAACATCATTGTTAGTGTATCTCTCCTCTCTTAACGTATATAGCTTTAAATACATTAAGCAGTTACAGCACCAGAAACATACTTTTTACTTAAAACCTGATTTTTAAAATACCTCCACTACCCATATAATGTTTTTGTTTGTTATGCATATACACTGGCAAGAAAAAGTATGAACTTTTTAGAATTTCATGGTTTTCAAAAAAAAAAATTGTATTTAAAATAAATGTAATCTGATCTTCATCAGGGTATTGACAAACATAATGTCTAAAATTAATTAAACAAAAAATTCTGATCTTTCATGTCTTTATTAAACAGACTCATTCAACATTCAAAATAGCAGTGAAAAAGTAAGTGAACCCTTAGAATTAATAACTGGTTGACCCCCTTGGCAGAAATAACCTTAACCAGGCGCTTCCTGTAGTTGTGGATCAGACCTGCATATCGTTGAGTAGGAATTTTAGCCCATTGTTCCTGGCAGAACTGCTTTAGCTCTATCATATTCTATAGACATCTCATGTGTATGGCCCTCTTCAAGTCAACCCATAGCATCTCTATTGGGTTGAGGTCTGGGCTCTGATTCCAAAAGGTGGATTTTGTTTTTCTGAAGCCATTCTGTTGTGGACTTGCTAAGGTGTTTTGGGTCTTGTCCAGTTGCATCACCCACCTTACACAGTTTCAGCTGACGTACAGACATTCTCACATTATCTTGAAAAATTGCCTGATATGTCAACGTGCTCTTTTGCAAACTTTAGGCATGCAGCAATGTTCTTTTTAATAAGCAGTCGCTTCCGTCATGGTGTCTTGCCGTGCTTTTCAGTGTTTTAACGTATTGTTGACTCATGAACAGAGATGTTAGCATGTTTCAATGATGCCTTCAAATCTTTGGCTGTCATTCTGGGTTCTTTCTTTACCTCACTGATGAGTCTTTGTTGTAATCTTGGTGTTATTTTTGACTTCTTGGTAGAGTAGCAACAGTCCCAAAGCATCTCCATTTATAAATTGTAGACTACTGAATTTCTAAAGTCTTTGAAATAACTTCGTAACCCTTTCCAGCTTTATGTAAAGCAACAATTCTTGATCGTAGCTTCTCTCATAAGTGTGTTGTTCTTGTGCAGAGCAAACTCCAAAAGTTTGAGGTGTTTTAAGTAGCTGTAGTCCATATCTCCAAACGTTTATCTTAGGTGTGCTAAAATTAGCTTTTTTGAGGTCGTTAACTCAAGGGTTTACATACTTTTTTCCACAAGCACTGAGGTTTTTATTGTTTTTACTGTTATTATTTTTAGGCACATTATGTTATGTCAATATACCCTTGACTTAGATCAAGATCAGATCACATTTTATGACAAATTTATTCAGAAAATGAAATTCCAAAAGGTACGCATTCTGTTCTTGCCACTTTTATAGGCTAAATAAAATTACAAACCCACACACATAGGAAGTTAATGAACTGAGATGGATATGAGCTGTTTATGTCTCCAGATACAAAGCACACCTGGCTAAGTTAGACCCATAAACTTTATTTGTCAGAATTTCAAAGCCTCTACGTCCCTAAACATTACATTCAGTATATACATTTGGCGAAGAGGTACTGTACAGATGTCATGTTAGTGCATACACGGGAAGAAAATGTACACCATTTCATCACACAAATCTCAAACATATAAAAATAAAACCACCTAAGATACAGCAGAAGACACACGCACACAGAGGAGCCTGATACAGACTCGGTTGGGTCAATGGAAACTGGCAGCACACAAACACATTCACGCACTTTCTTTGTTAGGATGCTTGTCAACACGCATTGAGAAATACAGAAGCAGACTGTGTGAAGTGGAAATGAAGCATATAGGTTGACAAACAACGAAACCAACAGAGATTTGGTCTCTCCTCCCTCATATCTATCTTCTACACAACTCTCTTGGTCTGCATTCATTTTAATCTTCTGTCCTTCATGCAACTTTCTGAATCTTTCAGTGTTTCATGGCTTCTAATTTCCTTTTGGTTTCTTCTTAATCTCTTTTCTAAACAGACATCTTAAAATGTCTGATCACTTGTCTCTTTGCCTGCAATAAATAGAAATGTTAACCAGCAATCCGCATTCACAATCTCTTCGGAAATTATTCGGACACTTGCAAAAAATTCTTGAATGGCATTGCATTAAATAGCAAAACATCAAAAACACCATCTGCAAAAAAACTTTTCTAAAACTTTGCAATAATGATTTAAATTTATTGCACAGTCAAAAGATTTAATAATAATCCATCCAGGAGATGGATATTGTATGCTTACATCATAATTGTATTTTTTGAAGTCTACTAAATATATTTTTGTGAAATGGCACTTTGCTTGTGTTATCTTTATAATAAATGCCACTTAATTTTCAATATTTTTAATGGAAAAAGTTGACCCTATCTGTGAAAGCCTTTTAAGGGGTTTTTTCATCCCCTGGAGAGTCTGCCACCTTTGACTTAACTTACTACTTTACTGTATACGTTACATTATTACTAAGCTCGCTTTTCTATGCTTTTCCTACATCTATTAATGTAAAGCTGCTTTGAAACATTTGAAATTTTATTTTGCGCTATATAAATAAAATTGAATTGAATCTGAGGTTCTGTGCATCAATGTTTGATTTCAATCATTGATGTTAATCTTTGACATGACCTTAGTCAATATTAAATACATCAGGGTTATATTTTCACCGAAAGTTATTTACATTATATGATGATTTTATGTAGTAAATCACATAAAAAATACTTGGGCTAGGTTTTCACAGGCAGGGTCACCAATGTCTCCGAATTCTTTCTGAGGCCATCTATATTAACAGTTAGCATAGTGATAATTCATAAAACAAATGATCTTGTGGGTCACATACAGTACCCAAACCTCATTCATCTCATAACAGCTTTTATGAATAGTCGAGGGTCTCTCATACAAACTGTACATTCATCTTCCCTCTGATTTAGGCCAGAATGACTCCCTTCTCTTCCAAAGGAAAACACAAAGTCCTGGACCCATTCTTATTAAAGCTTAAGGCTGCTTGTTTCTGTTGCGAGACACATCTGCACCGGCCCATCTAAAAACAGCCATCATGTCTCTGAGAGCTCTCTCCTCTGGGTCTGTCTCTACAACACGAATGCATTTCCGGGGAAAGACACATATACTGCATGATGCTCCTTTTCATTGAACCCCTGGGATCGAGAGAATTGGATATGGAGCAGTTTAGAGCTGTTGTCTTCGCGTTTGTGTGAATAATTACAGAATTACTGGAAGAGGCGATTAACAATCAAGAGCATTAATAGTTTCACATTTCAGCATAATGCAATGATGTGCAACGTGGTTCTTGGAGATTTTACTGTAAGAACAAAGATATCTTTTTACAGACTTGGTGCAAATAACATTTAAAGGAACAGTTCACCAAAAAAAAAAAATTCTGTCATCAAACACTCTTGTGACGTTTCAAACCTGTATGCTGTTTCATTTTTTATTATCTTTATAAGATCTGAGAATGATCAGCAAGTTATTCAGCCATTCATTTATATTCAATTTGGCCTGGTCCTTACAAAGCCATCATATGACTGAGGAGGACTTAAAATATGATGTACATTATATTGACTATTATATAGCAGTTTGGAACAAAATAAGTGAATGATGACAAATTTTGGGGGTGAACTATTCCTTTAAGGATTTTTACACAATATGTCCACAAGAAAGTCATTTGGAAAAGTAAATGTAGGAAAATAAAGTCTTAGTGGCAGCATTGAAAACAGCAAGCGAAATAATTAAACAAAGTCTGTACCACATCTGTGCTCATAAGTGTAACATATTTAAACAGAAACTGATAAAAACACAACGGTGCCGGCAAATGAGAAAAATGGGGGCCAGGAAAAGGGAGATACATTGACAAGGTTTGGTCAGTCTGTTTTAAATGGTCTCCATGGCAAACATTGTACCGAGTATCAGTCTTTAGATTGGGGTGGGGTGGGGTTTAAAAGAAAAGTAAGGTCAGATATATGGCACACCAGCATCATCACACACATACAAACACGTACACTGGCCGAAAACATCTTCATTGTCTTAGTTGACTATAGGACTAAAACATCAGTAATAGTATTTTTTTCTTTTCTCCATAATAAATTACAGCCACAAAACATTCATTGAAAGCAGAACGTTTGTAAATCAGTTTGATTTTTCTTTTCTTTTTTATACCATGCATTACAGTATAAGGCATTAACCAAACAAAGTCACGCGTATCACAAAATTACAGTGTGACTTTCCATAGAAATGATGGTTAAAACAGAGAGAAAACGGCTTTTGATTGTGTTCAGGTGAAGGAGCTAAAACTAAAAAAAAAAAAAAATAGGAAGAATCAAATGAATTCATATCTGCAATGCCTACTGTACCTTATTGATCAGTGGATGGATGAATGAAATTGATTTTCTGAGGTAGACAATATACAGGCATATTTCATTCCCCTTATTCAAGATCATCCTAAACTCTGATGGAGTATAAAGTGACTCATATTTTTTAAAGGTCCTTTTCATACTTGAGAAACAGGGCGATCCAGTCCATGCACTACTAAGACAGGTGGCATAGATCAAGTGTCTACTATATTCTGATATACCGACCCTGCCCAAATAAACTTAAATGGCACCATCAATCTCTTTTCATCCATAAATCTTTACCCAACACATTTTCATTCTGTTATTAGCATATTCTTATTGTTATTAGGGTCTGTATGAACTTTCATACATTTTCACTAAGACAGTGTGGAGTTAAATTCAGTCAGAACGTATTTGTACTGTAAATCTAACTGAGAAAATGTCTTAACCTTTTCTGTAATTGTTTTAAGAGGTCCAATCATTTATATTTTACCAAACCCAACTAGCTTTGTATATTGAGACAATATGACAGTCCAGATGATGAGGTTCTGGAAATTGAAGTAGGATTCGACTGCTTTTGTTTATTTCCATTGTAAGAAAAAAAGTCAAAATATGAACCCCAGCTGTCACTAGGGCTTTACCTTTTAAAAAGGTCTTAATATGTACCATTTAGGTACAGATATGTATACATTTGGTACCAATTTGTACCTTTGTGATACTAAGGTGCAAACCTCGTGATAGCTAGGGTACATATTTTGACAATTTTTTCCTGAAAGTGTTTGAAGTGTCTTGGATCAACTAAAAGGATTCCCACACCTATTAGCCAATGAATTTTATGACCTTTTCAGTCGTTTGGGATATCTACATATACATCTTTAAGTATCATTGAAACTAAGACAGAAATGCAAATGAATCATTTAGACAAATTTGTAAATCTCGTGACTGATTCACTCAGGAAAAACAATTCAAATGAATTAAACATTTTAAATCAGACCTTAACTAGTGTAATGTAAATTAAGATTTCACCTCCATGTTTTCCAGACCTGGGAAATTTCCATGAAATTTTTCAGGTTTTCTAGGACTGTGCGAACCCCTCATTTATGTGTGTGTTTTTTTAAAGAAATAAGCAGTATAAACAAAACAGTTGTGAGACAATATCCAAATATTCAGAAAGATCAATTTTTCATGATGATGTCAATGTCAAGTTTTTACAATATGTAACAGTAGAGGAAATGATATTGATAAAGTGTGAGGTGCAGGTCTAAGACTAAAGATCCACTTATGTGAAATAAGAGCAGGTCTGGGATCAGGGAGAAGGGCATGTTTGAGAAGGTAATGCTGCAGAGAAGTCATTTTCTTCCGTACTGTGGTCAGTTCTGCTCCATTAGTCCATTGAGCTTGGGCGAGACGAATTAAGCTTTCCAGAAATCTCCCTTTTTGCCTTTGGGACTTCAGTAGCACTTTAGTTTATTGATGGTCTTATGCAGCCATTTATAAACGCTTAACCAAAGCATTGTGTTATAACAAGCCTATAAAACCTAAAATGATAAAGACGATTGTGTTCCTCATTCTGTAGTTCTGTTTGTTAAGCATTTATGAATGGCTGCTGTAGCTGTCCTGCTGTAAAACTGTACATTTTACACCGTATGTTTACTATAGTGTCCGTATGGCCACCGGGTAAAGCAGGGACATGTGTTCAGCTCCTTTGATTGGCAGTTTGCGACTGGAGTAAAAGTGGATGATCTCAGGCACGCTGTCGAACAGGCAGCTGTTCTGGCCCAGTACATACTTATTATCTTTGGTCCGCGACAGCTTCATATGCATGAAACCTTGACTGCTCCTGGAAGGAGGACAGGTAGAGAGAGTAAAGAAATGAAGATTGAAAGTTATTGAAAGATCGAAGAGAGCAGAAAAGCAGAAACAGAAGGAGGCAAAAAACGACATTTGATTAATTGTCAGACAGCAGCAGTCTTTATGGTATATAGTCTGAGAGGTATCTGTTCATTGGCAAACACATCACGTGTAGCAGTGAAATGTAAGGCGGGAGACCCACAAGCTTTAATGAGTTCAACCTTAGAGCCTTTTAAATTTACTTTCACTGGATTAGTGAATACAAAGCAAATTAAAAATGTCTCGAGTGGCAAACCAAAGACAAGGACAAAGGAAACCCATGCAGTTTGTGATCCTTGAACCAGTGTTGTAGTAGAGTCCAACTCGAGTCCGAGTCAAGACTATGTAAGACTAGATATTGTGTATTGAGTCTGGTTTTAAGACCGAGTCCACATCCAGCTTGATCTGGACTCGAACTCAACTTCTGGTCTTGATCTTGATTCAGACTCAAGTTGAATTTGACTACAACACTGGCTTGAACTAAAGGAAAGTTGATGTTTAGTGTAGACAGGGTTAAGATTAATCTGTAACTTGCCTCTCTATTGCTATCTCTGTTTGAAACATAACATTTCAGCTTACTTTCTGTACTATTTTTTTATATATGTTGATGTCACACCAGCCGTGAAATCGTACCCAAAAGCTCTAATTGTTAATCATCATTACTGTATAAGCTTAAAGTAAAAACTTTTGAATGCAGATTTTATGCACTTCCTCAATAACTGATTTTTGTTTATTTGAAACAAAAAGGTTATAGATTGCAGTTTTAAATCTCCAATTACAAAATTTAAGTGAGATAACGATTCGATTCATATCTACATTACAGAATTTTATCCAGGGATGGGATGCAACCACTACAGGGTTACCACATCTTAGTTAACTTCAAATTCAAGGACCTTTCAAGGACTTTCCAGGTCCAATACCCTCAAATTCAAGGACTAAATGTGGGGACACATTTCAAGTGAGAGCAAGGTTACATCGTGTTACCTTTTTAGAAACATTGTAACAGTTCCCTTTCAAGGGAACTCGCGATGCGTCACTGCGGTGACACTTTGGTAAGTGCGTCTGAATGTGTATATCAAATTCAACCAATGGTGAGGCTTAACAACAAAGACAGGGCGACGCGGGAGCCAGGAAGTGTATTGCTATCTGAAATATTGCCAAAGACGGTGTTACATGGACGCAGGAAGTATGGCAAGGGAGACGCAGCGTCTCATTCCCTTTTTCAGGGAACAACTGTTACATACGTAACCCGAGACGTTTTCATGTGTCAAACACAACTATGCAAAAAAGCATTTTGTTATAAATCTACATTTGCGTCCAGAAGATATAAGCATTTAAAGCGAACAGTTTAGCACGTGTGCTTAGGGAATAATATGGATTTTTTCCAGAAAACTTTTGCATAAAATAAATTCAAGCACTTTCAACGACTTGTATCTATGTATGTATATTTTCAAAAACTTACCAGTGCCTTAAATGTTTTCCCCCCAGATTCACAAACTTTCAAGGATTTCAAAGACCCGTGGGAACCCTGTACTACCTTCTTTGCAACCGTCTACCTTTATTTGTAAAGGACTGAAAAAGTTTTTGCCAATCTTAAAGACAAAATGTGACCCTGCCTGTAAAACCCAGCTGAAGTATTTTTTTTGTGATTTGCTGTTTGTACATAAAATCCTACTACACAAAATAAAGAACATTTTGTGAAAATACAGTATAACCTTAATATCTTTAATACTGACTGAGTAAGATTGAAATCAAACTTTATCTCATTATTACATTATGAGACTTTAGCCTGGATTTCACAGAAAGGGTCACAAACTAGATGACTAACTTGTTAACAGTCTTAGCATCCAGGCCACAGGTAAGCAATTACACATCAACACACTGAAGTCTGCAAAACCTTTAGTGACAACATTTGCACAGACAAGCACTTATCACAGTTCTTCAGAAAATGTACAAATCTACTTATATACGTCTCAGTGCTTCTCACAGTAATCCCCTATCCAAATGAGAAACAGTGGAAAAGCCATACTTGACTACAAACTGCTTTGCTTTAGGCATTCGACATATACAGCAATGTGTACATACATCCTTTAAAAAACCTTATGGGTTGAGAACGTTTGAGTTATGATATAACTAAGGGGAGAGATATACCATATAAATACAACGTTACTAATCTGTAAATAAATCTAAGTAAGAGTCCACCAGCAAGCAATTAGAGGTAACCTAAAGTATCAACAAAGCCTCTATCTTGCAATAAAACAGACGATGTTTGCTATCATTAAATATAAATAAATCCCTCCATCTCCTCCTCCACCCATCTTTGTTTAGGGCTCCCATTGCTCTCTGGTTGATTAGCTGCCTGTCATTATCTGAGTTTTCATCATCATTAGGAAAGATGAGAAAACATTTCTGCTCTCACGGACCCCTGAGAGACCCTTACGCATGACTGCTAGCACTAAAGAACCTGCTAAAAGCATCTAAAAGCCCCCGTAAAGCGTTTGTGATTAATCCCTCATCCCTCTACGCAAGGAGAAAGGCCTGAGGTTACAGGAGACGGCTTTAAAAGCTCACAAGCATCAATATGTAAATTTCTTTACTAAAGGATTTCTATTGTCTACCTTTAAAAGATTTGATTTTCCACTTATCGTATCAGCTGTACGCGAACAAAAAGCGTAAGACGTAAAGCCTGGTGATGAAAGAGAGAGGCTTTCAGGCATTACGGAGGACACCACAGCCTTTGTGCTCTTATCACTGGATACTTTCAATCATTTACCTTTAATTCTACAGATTCATTTCACTTTATAGATCTGGTGTCACTGCGGCTTACGATAGTGCAAATATTCAGAGATTTATATGTGCTTATGCATATACATATCGCAACATTCGTGTGGCTCATTAACTGCATGAGAAAGAGTCACAAGTCGCTTGGCAACCTGCAATATTTATGTCTCTTCCTATCATATTTTAAAAGCCACCTTTAAAGGATTTTTTCTGAGTTTAATGTGAGTTAAGCTGTACCAGAAGCATAACCAGAAGACAATTTTGTTGGGAAATAAAGTTTTTTCAGATGTAAAAATGTACATTTCATTATTTTTAGATGTGAGGTCATTTTTATAATGTGGATGAACATACAAAGAGCTCAGATGCAAAAGCCTAAGAAGAAATAATGATATTAACCAAATGCTTTTGGCATGTATTATACGTTCTTCACATACTTTTGCTTCAGGTCATTCAGAACATGATAAAAAATGCTAATTTACAAGAAAACACGCCAGACCTACTTAGAGGGTTTTGCATCTGAACTCTACATATCCATAATTTTTGTAGGTGGAGTTTGATCTACTGTATGTGAAGTGGGAGAGAGCGGGGTAAGTTGTCACACTGTTCATAACTTCAACACTAGAAGCTCTATCTCAAAAATCAAATTGACAATTTGTGTGAAGACGACTTCTATAGTCAACGTCGTGTTCACATGTGGTCCCTCCAATCTGACGTTAGCACAATTTAATAAAGGTGATCGAGTTCACACGAAGCTTTGACTTATAGATAACATTGTCATATTTATAGTACATCCCCATTCATCCCAAAATTACGACTTGGAGATATAAATGTGTTGCACTAATGTGTAAATGCTAGTGTTTTGTACCATTTTGCATAAATGGACTACCTGATATTTTGCAGAAATCTCAAATATATTTTATTATTTTTTTTTATTTAACATTTCTAGAACATTTCTCTAAAAACAATCTTTATTAAGGTGCAAAGCAACACCTCAGATTTGAGATGGTAAACATAAAAGGACATTTTTGGGGACGCTAATAATAATCTGCCGATGATTTTATTGCACATGATAAAAACCGAAATTGCAGATGAGAGCCTGGTTTTATAGCACATGTTTGAATTACAAGCCCAATGAGTGCGTTTCAGCAGAGACTTGTTCTCCATTTCCGTGCAATGCTTGTGGTCCTGGTGAGGTTGCACATTAGCATGCTGTTAATACATAAACTTTTATGCTCCCTCTGTTCAGAAGAGATTTATTTCACACCCTTTAGCCATTTTCTCGCTTTCTCCATCCATAAACCAAGAAACTGCTAACCCTTCCTTGGCGTTTAAGATCTTAAAGCGAATGGGCTCATTTATATTACTTATGCTTTGCTCTGACCCACTAATCTGCCTTTGAAACAACGCTCTGTTCCAAAAACTACCTACCAAGACCTCATTTAATCATCATAATGCAAAAGCCTTCTCCAAAAGGTAGCAGCTTTTAAAAATCAGGCACGTGGCTGGGAATTTTGGGCCCACTGACAGTATTTACAGTGATACACCTTTGGGTCTCTTAAATACTTTAAATTTCATTCAGTACCAATGAAAGACAGCAAATCCATTCAATGCTTTGCACCTTGAATGATGTAACACACAACTAAAATATACACCACGTCAATTTTATTTCTAGTAGTTTTCATTTATGTTGCATAAGAAGGTAACTGCCTTGTTGATGATAAACAGAAATCTCACTATGGTTTGAAACAGCTCATAGATAAATAAAAGCTAAATAAAATAAATAAAATAGTGAAAATTGATCACAGACCTGTAATCCTCAGATAAATCTCTTTTCTTTACACAGACAGGATTCTTATTTTTAGCAGTGATTTAGACGCAGACCAAATCCTCATTAGAAATGCTGAGCACACCTAGGACCATTTCATATTGCCATTAATATTTCAGTAGACTCTGACATGAATAGTTTGCATGTAAGAGTCTCTGTGGACTGACTGTGTGTAAAGACTTGGGTTTCTATATGGCTGTCAGGTCTGGTTTAGCACAACATGAAGAGACCTCTAGGACCGAATGAGAAATTTACTGCACAGTATTTTACACGTGCAGCTGTTTTCTTCTAAAAGATGACAGAAAATATTTGCGAAAACACGTATATACTTATTTTCCGTTTATAGGGACACTCCACTTTTTTTGAAAATATGCTCATTTTCCAGCTCCCCTAGAGTTAAACATTTGATTCTTATCGTTTTGGAATCCATTAAGCTGATCTCCAGGTCTGGCGCTAGCACTTTTAGCATAGCTTAGCACAATCCATTGAATCTGATTAGACCATTAGCATCGTGCTAAAAAATAACTGAAGAGTTTAGATATTTTTCCTATTTAAAGCTTGACTCTTCTGTAGTTACATCATGTACTAAGACCAACAGAAAATTAAAAGTTGTGATTTTCTAAGCAGATATGGCTAGGACAATACTCTCAAAATGAGCATATTTTCAAAAAAAGTGGAATGTCCCTTTAACAACGGTTTATTATTACTAGATTTGACAATTTTACCCATGCTGTTCCTTAAGAACACCCATATAAAATCACAACGCCGCTCATGGCTTATTCATCAAAACATGCTACCAGGAATCTTCATCATTATAAAGCAAATGTCAGCACCTTATTGTACTTCCAAATTGCACCCCACCTCTAAGTCCCTCTTTCTCCTCTGTGAACTAATGTGAGGTGACTGCCATAAAGGTGAACAAGTCACTACACGGTCACATTGCCTTGATAAAATGTCAGAGCGCACCAATCGGATCAGAGGTCCGTCCGCACACGCTCCTATAACCCCTGCTGCTCCCGTGGGCTTTCACCTGCTGAAAAGAGCCGCAGACGTGCCACCGCAGGTCAGAGAGAGAAAGGAAGTGTCAGTCTGGATAAACTCGGCATTGCGGCACGTCAGCATGTTACTGAGTGAACCGCGGCGAGAAGGTTACCGGAGTAAGAGGCTTGATGAAGGTACGGGTACGCTTGGAGGTATAAAGGGTTAAGAGGTGACTCTGGTTGCTTTCAGACAAAATGACACGTCAGCGAAGGGGAGGGTGGAAATGACTTATGTGAGGTGATCTCATTCTGAAACGTGGCAAAGGATGAAGGACGTGACACGTATTAAAATGGCACCATGCTTTTTTGGGATTTAGTTTGAAAGTGAACGACGGATATAAGGATGGGGTTCTCTGTTGCCAGTGTTTTTGTAGCTCAGAGCATTGCGTTAGCAGTGCAAAAGGTCATGAGTTCGAACCCAGGAAACACACATGCTGATTCAAATGTATACCTTGGTCACAACGATAGCCCTGTGGTTAGTGCGCCAACATATAGCGCTCAAGGCGACCCAAGTTTGATTCCGGTCTCTGTGGTTCTTCGCTGTTCCTGGCCCCTATATCCACCCAAAACTTTCCTGTCATCTCTCTACTAAAAACTACCCAAATAAAGGCATAAAAGCCCCTAAAATAAAAATGTATACCTTATAATGCACTGTAAGTCCCTTTGGATAAAAGCATCTGTCAAATAAATGTAAATGCAGCAACGTGGCAGAACATGTGCTAATCGCAAAGCGCCAACTAACTACTCTTGACTTTGACTATCAAATAATCTCACTGCTAACTATTGAAAGATCACTTTAAGATTTATTGAAATCCACCCTCATGTCTTTTTAAGCCTGTAAAACTTTCTAGGTGAAACACAAAGAAATTACACCATGACTGTGAAAAATGTTATAGTTTGGGTGCACTATGCCTTTAATTGTATGTTTTTGGGTATGTACAATTCATGTTTGAAATTTAGAGTTCAATGTTAATGTATGTCAGTGTGTGTAACTGTGTGATACTTACTTGAGTGACAGGGAGAAGTCATTTTTGCTGGTCTCGCTGTTTCTCACCAGATAACTGGCCTCTTTACACAACCTCAGCAGAGACTCTGCATCGGTCCGACTAATTGCTCCGTGATACCAGCTGAAAAAGACAGGACAATCATAAACCATCAATAAAAGTGTTACTGTAGCTTAAATGCTGTTAGTAATGCAAAAGGTTGTGGTTTCGATTTCCAGGGAAATGCACACATGCTCAATAAAAATGCGCACCTTGAATGCACTCTGGATAAAAGCGTCTGCTAAATGCATAAATGTAAAATGTAATAAAAACGAATTGCTTTGTTTTTGAGGTTGGATGATCAGTTTAACTCACAACTGGCTTTCCAGAGGCATGGAGGGGTCTATGCGTTCCCCTACTGCGGGAGCGTTGTGATCCAGTGAGCTCATCTTAGTGTTGACCAGGCAGCCGCTAGAGTGCCTCTGGAGTGGACGGGACTTCATGTCTTTCGTGGGCGACATTCTGGACTTTTCCACACCGTCAAACTGCACTGTAAAGAGACAGACCAGCTTACGTTATTATAAATCTGTTTTTGCCAACTGTCTAAATACTGCAGAATTTTCTCAAAACTTCACTTTTTTGTGACTTCTTTATTAAAGGTACATTAAACGAATATGTTAAATTGTTCTGTGATATCTACATAGAAGGTATGTGGCTTTTTTTGAAAATATGCTAATTTTCCAGCTCCGCTAGAGTTAAAGGTGACATAGAATGATTGAACGGAGTATTTATCCTTGTTCTGTGATGTGACATGTAGACAAATTGTTTTGTTTGGGTCTGTAATGCCTTAGAAGCTTCCTAAAAACCTCTCTCAGATAGCTATAATAGGGTGGGGGATTTTAAACAAGTGGTTTTGCACCTATTTTTTTTTACAGATTTGGATTCCATTCAGCAGATCTTCTGGTCTGGCGCTAGCACTTTTAGCATAGCTTAGCATAATACATTGAATCTGATTAGACCATTAGCATTGCGCTAGAAATAACCTTCTGTAGTTACATCGTGTACTAAGACTGACGTAAAAATAAAACATGGCATCAGCAGGTGCAATGATATTACGCAGCAGCCGAAAATAGTCCCCTTAGTAACTTTCAATGGCAGGGGACTATTTTCAGGGAGTGTGTAATATCACTACGCCTGCTGCAGCCACGTTACGGCAGCAAAGTCCATGATTATTACCCCAGTTTGAGAGTATAGTTCCTAGCCATATCTGCCTAGAAAATCGCCACTATAATTTTCCATCTGTCTTAGTACACGATGTAACTACAGAAGAGTCAAGTTTTAAATAGGAAAAATATCCAAACTTCAGCAGTTTTTTAATGATGATAAGGTTACAGGTCTGACCAAAACTGTATTGTCCTTCCTGTAGTGCCGTGAAGCTGTGGTTCATTCAAGGAGGGCAATGTCCAGCAGATAGGACATCCAAGTGAATACGATTGTAACCTTTTTAGCAGCAGTAAGGACAGTGAAAAAAATGACACTTTTCTGATCTCTTAAGATCTTCAAATAAAATCCATGATGGAACGACCCGAGTCCTGAAGATTTCTCAAGCGTGTCAAAGTTCCCCTGAGGTACTTTTTGAAGAAAATTCCCGGCGTGACCTTGTAAGACTAGCAATCCATACATCGAGCTTTGTGTTTTATTGAGTAGAAACTCCCTTTAGGCCATAACTCAATCAAATGAACTTTATGTGAAAGCCTGTGGGATTGAAGCTCATCCTCCATATAACTAGAGGAGCTTCAGATGAGCTTACCGAGAGACTTCATAAAGCATCTACACTGAAATCTCTCCGTACAGACCGGAGCTGAATTGAAGCAGTGTAACACAGGTTGGACAGGACCTCAAACCTGTCCATTCTACTGTTAAAGAGATTAAACTATCTTTCTGTGAGAGAACGACCATGACCGGCGCTTGTGACCGAAAACCTCTATTCATGTAGAAGGAATCTAAACAGTTTTATCTAAGAGAAACATGGGAACAGATGCAGATGGGCGAATGAACAAATACTCTTATCAGTCAGTGTTGACGTGAGAACTCAGAACAGCTGTTTGACTTCTGCAGACTGCTGCTGTTTCACAACATGTTTGTCTAAATGCTTAAGGCATGAGTTGGAAGGCAAACTGCTTTCTTTATTCATCACTCTGTCCGATTTTTCTGATGATATTTGGCCACTTAGAGATTTTGGCGTAAGCCCATTTAGGGAGTTAATAAAAATGCTTGCTTCAACCGTGGCAATTACAAAATCTGTCAACACAAGTTAAGCTACTGAAAACGAATAAGTATAATGATATACTACATTATTGGTTTTAATTTTAATATAAAACAGTATTATTTATTTGTTTATTTTAAATAAAAAAACTCTTATAAATCATACTGATTTGCATAGTTGTACTACTAAAACCTAGAAAAATCCAATATAAAGACTTAAATTTGATCTTTATCATTATAAATGAGAGGACAAAACAGCAAATCAAGGCCAGTACAAGACACAAATCCCCATATGAGATGCTGGCATTGTGCTCATAGGTCATATTGGACTTCAGAGCATGAGCAGAGGTCACAGAGGTCACAGGATGTAGCTGTATTGAAAGAGCTCATGTTTCTGATGAATGCATAAGAAGCCTCAGGCATTTGTGACCAGACCTCCAGACTCCACACACATCTATCCTCAAAGATCAACACATTTCAAAGTGAGATAGAGATGGAGAGAGAAAGAGGAGAGGGGTATCGGGGTGGGTGTGCTGTGGAAATATTGATGGAAACATTACAGAAAGATTGTTTGTGTGTGTTACATCTCTCTCTCTCTCTCTCTCTCTCTCTCTCTCATGTGTCTGTCAGTCTCAACATGAAGGTGTAATTACAGTGAATGGCCATTTTGATGGCTGACTCGCAGACTCTTTACAGCATCAAAGATCAATTAAGCACCGTCTCTCATAACAGAGCGCAGGGGTAAAGTTCTGCTTACAGTAAAACAAAAGAATCTGCTTGTCTAAACCACTCACAACATGTTGATTTTCATGGTTTGACAAGATGAGCAAGACTTATGAGTAAAACTATTATGCTTTTAAGATAAAAACCAAGACAAATATTTTAAGAATGTATGTTTTGGGAGGTTAATGAGATGTTTTAAAATGCATTGTTGTGGTTTTAGCCACTAGGGGCCAGTATGACTATCAACAATCAACTACAGTAACTCACACAGCTTACTTGTGGAGCCAAATAGTAGTAATCTTGTATAAAACTACATCATTAGGTACCTGGCAAGAGTTTGTTGTTTTGAAAAAATAATATATTGTCACATACTACTGTAGCTCAATTGGTAAAAGCATTGTGTCATTGGTTCGATAGCCATGTACATGTAAGACTTGGATGCATTTTCGATAAAAATGTTCACTGATAGCATACAGTACATGACAAAACTTTCCAATTCAAGAAAAGTAAATATAAATACATAAATAAATAAAAATAAAAATAAATAAATAAATATATATATATATAAATTATCTTATTTAGTATGCACCATGCTATTTACAGGTGGGGTGCACCAAGGAGTTTAAAAGTTATAGGTTTTACTAAAAAGAATAACGATCCCCATTACACCCTTTTATAAGTAAAACAACTTTAATGCATTGGTATAAGGGTCAATAATGTGACGATGATTATTTTGTGTCCTTATGGTTCAATATAATGTAAAAGGGTTAAATTTGCAAAATAAATTAGCAGATTCCTTGCATATATTCTCTTTTTTAAGAACCAAGTCAAAAAGATTCTGGTTTTATTTCATTTTGAAAGAATATTTACGGGATAAACTTGTGGAGTAACTAGTATTTTTTTCTTAATTAAAATAAACATATTCATAAAAAAATGTGGAATAAAATATAATCATCTAGTTTTGTGTAATATGATTTTTTTTTACATAAATTTTTACATTATTTGTCAAAGATAATTAAAAAAAACAGAGCTGTTTTGAGTGTTTTCAGCATATGTCAGGACAAATATTACAAAAACACATTAAAATTTAAAAAATAAATAATAAAATGATATTTTAAATTTACTTTTTTTGATGATTATGCTTACATGCCATCAAGGTGGATAAAATATTTAATGTTTCTCATTCTGTGGCGCAATTTCATAAAAATGGTGCAAATTTAATTTATTACTGCATAACATTAACATAAATACACTATGTGCATTGAAATAAACCTGATGCATGCTTTAAAACAAGTTTTCTAAAAGAGATTTTTAAATTTCTTATACTGCCAAACCGTTTTTGTCACTGACCCATAAACAGGATCAATAAAATGCACGAGAGTGATTCATAAAAAACACTATCAGATATTAAACAGCATTATGATAATGCAAACATTTTGAAGTAGACTGAAAAGGATTATCACATGTCAACGATGTTCCTGAAATTCATTTCCGTCTATTCTCCGTGATGGTTTGTGTGTGCTTTTGCATAAGGCATTGAAATTGAATGTTATAAATTTTGTTTACTGTTTGGCATATACTGTACGGCTGAGGAGAAATAGCTTGTTACCATGGAAACCCAGCATGCAAAAGTACTTGCCCCTCTTAACTCTATCATAACTGTCATAAAATACAATATTTAAACTATTCAGAAACCAAGATGAATGTGTTGAGAGAAGTTAAATGTTCATAAGACAGGTGAAAGAACAAATTCAAGAGCATGAACTGGTGAAATGAGGGTAAGTAAAGGGTAGTGATCGCCTATAGCTGTGACCCTCAGAGACACAACATTGCCTGTAAACTCCTGTGTGACCCTCAGCATCTGTCTCAAAGCTCTAATTACACACATATGAACCACCGAACATGGCTGTAACCTTGACGACGACATGTCCGATCTGTATTCAGCTCTGTGCTTTAAAGCAGTCATGAATCTGACCCGAGGTGGAAGCACAGGCTCCGCTTTACCTTTTAATGTCTAATAGACTAAACATTCAGCCTTGTGAAACGGTTTACCTACAGACCGCCAGACACTGAGGTTTCTAAATCTCTTTCCCTCTCGCCTATGTTGTTCTCTCTGCTTTCCTAAACTTTCATCTCGAAGGAGTTTTTTGTATTTGACCTTTTCTCTCCTTCTGAATCTTTAAATTAAATTCACTTGAAATGTACAAAACAACCTGGCTGAAAGAGTGACTGACAGGCCTTTCCATAACTGCTGCACCTGAACTGACGGGGATTAAAGGGCCTTCACACATAAAGTATTTTGCAGTGACAAATCCCCTGAAAGTCATTGAACTTCAATGAGAGATTTTTCAGTGATGTGCAATCCGGCAGTAGATATGTTCACTATGTCTAACAATAGTGACATCCAGTGATAAAGATGCTGTGTGTAATGTCTCACAGGTGCTGTGTATCACAAAGAGACAGACAGCATTTCATCTTTAAAATAGCAAAGAGAAGGTAAAAACTTTTTATTACAAAGCAAAATTCTAGTAGAAGGATTGTTTTCTTGCTTCTCTTATTATATAACCAGACTTTAAATCAGATTTTTATGACATATATTGAAACAAAGCACAACACACAATGAGCACTAACAAAACAAAAGACAACATGAATGAAGGAAGACAATGTAACAGGGGCAAATGGAGTCCTTCAGATCAGATCAGATAAGAGTATGCGCCTACTAGAGGCATCTGTCATTAGAGGACATCAGACTTGGGTGAACTTTAGGTAACTTTAGATAAAGAAAAAGCAGGATTTTAATCAAATACATTAAATATTTCAATTGGTTCTTGCTTGTATGACTAACCCAGTCTCCAACCTTTTTGTGAGCAAGGGCTTCCACAATGGATAAAACAATCTGGAGGGCTACTTTGATACTTAAAACTTTTTTATTTTACTTGTTGATTTTATTTGATTTTACTTGGTAATATGTTTTATTATTGTTTAAAATGTTAACATACACAAAAGAACCAAGGTAATATAAAAAATATAATAATATTAATAAATAAATATTAAAATTGAGGCTAATAGAATGTGCTTTGACGAGCAATTTACAGACTCTGTGCGGGCAACCTGGTGCCCGCGGGGACCATGTTGTATACCACTGGACTAACCAATGTGATTTGTATTTATCGACATGCCGCCATATTTAGATTAAGTGTTAATATGTGTTTGCTTTGGTTTTCATTTTGCTAAATAAGCTTAAAATATGAATAATTTTCTCAAACACCTAGCATTTTACTCTAAAGGTCCATTGTGAGTTTTTTTGCGGCACCTAGCGATAAGATAGCAAATTGCAACCAACCTTAATTTCGAAACGCAATGAGAAGCTACCGTAGCTGCCACAGGACAACCATGTCATCAGGCCCTGTCCCAAATTGTACACTCCGGACTTGTGGACTTTCTAAGGCTGTTTTCACATATGTTGGTGCGCACCGTGGTGCGGCCTCGGAGCGCACCAAAATACATTGTATAATTTTTCAGTTAGTGCGGTCCGTGTTCACATATATATTTTTTTTGCTGTATTCGAAATGCCGCACCGTACACCATGTGACAACGGTCAGCGCTATCATTGGTCTCTGACAGCTTTTACTGTCTCATGACCACCCCCACGTTTCCACGACAACCAGCCTGACAGGGAGAGCGCAGCTATCAAGATGTGGAGATAAACGATGCACGTCTTTGCGAAGTTTCTTAGCTTTAACGCGAAATTGCATAGCTGTTCTATTAAAGTTTTTCTCACGGAGCCGTTTGCTAAAAAGCCCGTAATGTCACTATTTGTGTGTGGAGGACAGCTATGCATTTATAAAATCATCAGCTCAAACGTAAAGGAGACAGCGAATCTCTGCCACGGACCAGGATTGGCTTGTTTGTTGTTAACCCACAATATAACACCCGGCTCACGTCACAACGGAAGCCCAGTGGCTCAAACATGTGGAGAACTTCCTGTATTTGGTTCGGCCCGAGGTCCAGCAGTGTTCACACCACAGGTGGGTCGCCCCAGAGTTCGGCGACAGCCGCTTCGAGACCACCTGTTTAGAGCGGTCTCGGAGCTGCCGTTTAGTGCGCACCCGAGTGCGGCTGTTGTGCTTACACTGACCCAAACGAACGGTACTCGGAGCGACACGTCATTTGGTCCGACCTTAACAGTGTATATGTGAAAACACCCTCAGAGTCCACACTTTGATAACATCATGTAGTGTAGACCTTAGGGACCCTTGATGCGAGTCCACAAGAGCGCAGAGTCATATTTTGGGACAGACTTGAGTGTCACGCCAGAAATAGGAAGAGAAGTTGCCCATCAGTGTGAACTCCTCCCATCCGTCGTCTGATTGGTCCAATTGCTCATTTGCAAGGACTTCTGGGTTGGTAAAGTGCACTAGGCCTGCTGCAGTGAGCACACTGACGTTTTTAAAAGGTACCGTCCCAGTGACAGCTTTTGTACCTTTTTCTGAGAGTGTTAGATGGCATAAGATAGGAGAACATTTTGAGCTAATTTTCATATTTGGGTGAACTATTCCTTCAACAGAGTCAATTAATGGAGACACCCCATAAAAGTAGCCTGCTTTCCTTCTGTAAGTGATTTCACTTAAATCTTGCTCGCAACAATTCCTGATCCTGTTTATGCATAATCGTCTGCTGAGCTGATCTCTGCAACTTTCAATTACAGAAAAGGGAACCTGAAGCGTTTTTATATTGCCTTTGGCTTCAGTCACACCAAAAGCGCTTTAAACGCTTGCAAACGCAAGGCGCGACGCACTGCCTTTTAAAAAAAAGAGCAGTGCGACGCGGCTTTTCATATTGCTAAGCAACCACCGAGTCAGCTGTCTTGTCAATCAAATATTGAAGCGTGAGCGCTCTTTTGCTGTTAACTGTCATATCAGCAGAAACTTTAAAAAGAGGACGCTTGCTCTGACCTTGTTTGAGGGTGAGAGGTGCACAAACACACAGGAGAGAGTGAGCGAGTGGTGTCCGGTTCTTCAAAGCAACTGTAAACTTCCCTCACCACAACGTAAGGCCCGCCTCTCCCCTCATTCGATTGGACAATGGAAAGACACGAATGACGTCGGGCGCTTCTCCGCTCTCAGCGCTCCTTCAAAAACGCGTGCGCGGCAGGCAGCAAAAAACCGCAAGGCGCTCAGCGCGCATAAACAGCGCGCAAACGCGCCCTGCCCATAGAATATCATTCAAAAAAGGCGCCTGCAACTGCCATAAACGCTATTGGTGTGACTGGCCCCTTTAAGTGCAAAAGGATAAGTAGAATCTAATGGTAAGTAACTTCTTAAATATTTAACATTCAAGAAGCTTTAAAACCACACAGATGAGTCAAGACCCACACCCACGCTAAATATTTCTATAGTGAAATGCACATTGAGGGCTACTTCTGAGCACATTTCCTAATTAAAGATCCTAATTAATTCTCATTTACTAATACACTAATGGAACTTCCATCAAATAAGTGCAGTGCTCAGTGGGGAGGGCCGGTCGTAATTCACTGCTGTATTACAGGGCTGCAATTAAGCTCTCCGGTCTGACTTCTGAAATGATTAACTAGTCACACTAGCATTCATATTCTGAACGCTTACTGCGAAAATATCTGATGTCATGCTCAGAACAGGCTGGTGAAATCAGCTAATAAAGACATTCATTTACATTTCAGTTCAAGATCATTCAAAGAGTCAACTCTGACTGGCTTAAAATGTGTAATAAAATAATAACTACGGGACAACAGTGGGAAGTCACGGGACGGCCAGCTTAGACTTGAAAAAGATTTTCTTTGTTTTTTTCCTGCGAATACATTGTATGTGTTTCACAAAGGCTGTGAAAAGCAGACCTCCATGGACTAATGCTCCACTGTCATAGCTGCATAATGAAATCGAGACATCTTTTAATTATATTATTTTGGTGTTCTACAGGGACACGAGACGGATTTGAGCATAAGAGAAAGAACCGGAAAGCGCGACAATTAATTCAGTACCAGAAACAAAAGGCACAGGCTCTTCTGTAAAAAACAAAAGAATTTGGCTGTATTTATATGCAAATGTAATTTCTGGCCCATCAGCAGCGTGCAATAATTAAAATCAAGTCAGATTTATGAGAGTATATAAACTGCTATGGGAAAGGTATAAATATTCCTTCAATGTCTCATTTTCACTATTTAACTGAAGCTTGAATGTTCAGCACACAATAACATTTGCATATTGAACTCTGCTGAGAAGTTTGAAATTCTCATTGCTGTCAGTTTTTTTGTGGCTGGCATAAGAGGTTTTGTGCTACTGTAAATGTGATGAATTGATTTGGAGACTGAATCTGCAATACAGAATTTGTTCATTTACAGGCTAGACACAACTAAATCTAAAGTAATTCCTTTTTAAAATAAACATTTTCAACATAAAAAAAACTTGTGACATACTGTACATTATTTGACTACATAATCTTTACAGTTAACGCTGTACATATCGAGCTCAGATACAACAGCAGCTAAATACCACCTGGAGGCAGTTATAGCCAAGTGGTTAGAGTATCGGGCTTGTAACATGAGAGTTGCCATTCGAGGCTCATGACTGGTTGGTTGCGACTGCAGAATCTGTTAACCACAATGATTTTTCGCAAAGTGTTCGGAAGCCAAATGTTAAGCGATCGTGGATCACATTCAAACTTGGGTCCCTTGTGAGTACTTGAACCTGAATATAACCCGAATGTGGCAGCCACATGGATGACATCGCCCCGTAATGTTTCTTCATTTTTACGTGTTGAATTCTCACTTTGCTAATTTGCAATGTTTCTAGTTGTATCTTAACTCTCTCTCCGCCATTGACGAGTTAACTCGTCATTTAAAAGAAAAGGCCTCCCTGCCAATGACAAGTTTTTCCCGGCAACCCATATTTCCGCTATTATCCACCAGGTGGCACTCTTACCCAACTTATAAACCCTGGAAGAATTCCCTTAGGGCAAACAGTTCAAACTCCGTGTATGTTTTGAGAATCGATCTAAATCTGATCTCTATCAAAAGTTCTTCACAAAAATGTAATTATCTAAAATGTTGTATTTTTTAAGAAACCCATATTGATAAGAAGGTCTTTTTTTCATTTAATATATTGTATGCTTATATATTTAGAGGAGAATATCTCTGGAAGGAATTAAACTTTTGTGAAAATCATAAAAAGTGTTGGTGCTGGCTGGCAACTTTTTTTTAAAAACGCTGGTCTCGTCCGAAAAATTATGTCTCGTCTGAAGAAGTGTTTTTTAGATGTTGAGGTTTTGGTGTTGAAAGCTGACATGCACTTAGCGGGTTTTGCAGCAAAAGACTGTTAAATTTGGTAAATATCAATGCAATGATTAAAGTAAAAAATAAAGCATTTCACAACCGACTAGAGCCTGATACAAAAATGCTTAATTGCAAGAAAACATTTCAGATGCACTTTTTGGAACTCTCATATGCAAATCCTCCTAAACAGACAACCACTGGCCCACTTTTAGCATTACATTAAACAAGTTTTTTGCAAGTATGTAGGATATACATCAAATATACATCAGCAATTTAAAAAATAAAGTCAACGTGGAGGCACAGATTTCAAGACAACAAATACACATTCAGGTGAAATAAAAATGCGTAACTGAGACTGATTTCAAACCAACTATGCATTAGAGCTTATTAAGGCTGTTTATAAGCGGTTTCAAGCTTTCGAACAACTACCATTGAAGGCAAAATGTAGTATTTGCTATTCAATTTCCCTCGCCACTGTGAAATGACCCTTTAACCTGTTTATTCCTGTGAGGAAGCAGAACGGCCGAGGATCAACTTACAGCTAATCTCCAGAGAAAACCTCCTGCTCGGATCAATCCAGGTTAACTTACATGCCTTAATCTACACACATCACTCCGAGAAACAGATACCTTCACTTTGCCTTTAAATGCATAAATCTGGATTTAAAGCTATATTCAAGGCTGACACGCAATATGTCTTTTAAGCATTTTTGTTTTATGGAGGCACTTCACTTTGACACATAAATGAAATGAGAGAAAGCTTTCAGCTCAGAAAAAATTATCACAAGACACTGAATTGTAAAGAGCCTGAAATGGAAACGAGAAATGTAGTCATCTGATCGTTCATAATGGTGTTCCTGAAGAGTTGAACATCTGTAATCTCTTGGGCACAATCGCTGTAACATTTTCTTTCTATGTCAAAAAAGTGAAAGGCAAACAGGGAACTTGTTCGAGACTTGGCGATCACGTTACGTATATGGTGGCGACTGTTAAGTGAAAACCACTACATGTCCCTGGGACACGTTTGAAGTAGCTGTTTTTGAGTGTAAGACCTGGATCTAAAGTTACTCATGCAGAAGTCGAGACTATAAAAGCCAATGAGGTGTTTTCTGGAAAGCTGGACTAAAGCCTTTGGTGATTTTCTGCTTCACTGGAAGCAAATGCTAAATTTGGACAGTACCGGCAAGAAAAGCATTAATCTCAAAGCAGCCCATTAACTTTATCTAAGCATATGTGCTTCATGTGTTGAAAACCTCTTTAAAAACATTTAGTGGCATTAAATTCACAATGCAGCCATGAACGTTAACAGAACGTTAAATAAACAGATGCCTGATCAGATCTTCCAAAGAAATCATTGAATTTAGAGACGACTTACTAAGAACAATTATGCCCCTTTAATTCAGAAAACAAAAAAGGAAATTATATATAATATACTGTATATAGACGGTTTCATCGGACGCACGTGCGCTGACGCGATACACGTCTGAATCCGAACTTTACATCTGGTTTCCTTTTTTTAATGGTCTGACTAGTTGCTAAACAAATGCCTCGTCGAAAATAACAAATGTTTCGGTTTCCTGGGTAATCTATGTGTTGTTTATTTGCTTATTATATAAATAAACTATGTTTAAAGAACTTTGTTGTTATTTATTCTTAGCGGAGTTTACCGGAAGTTACGTGCGGACCACGACAGCCGCTTGTTTATGTTCTTACAAACCGTCTATAAGACTACATGAAGTTGTCAGTTATACATCAACTTTCTGTTGAAAAAAGAAAAACATATCAAATGAAATAATCCCATTAACTTTATATGAAAATCTGACTGGGTACTTTAGACTGCGGGATTTGGTTTTATAGCAAATCTAACCACAAGCCGAAACATCAATGATCTCTTCTTAAATGCTACAGGACACATGAGGTCACAAAACTTGCATACTCAGTTGTGGAAGTATATTCTGCAGGATGGGGTGCAAGATGAGCGTTAAACCCACCGTGTTGGTGCTGGTCACAGGCAGTTGCTGTGGCATTATGTCCTGGTGAGGACTGGGCAGGCTGGGACGGAGCCTCCACCCCCTCCAATATAGGTGGACTGGTGTTGAGCTGCCCAACTGGAGGAGGCCAGGGCAGCTCCTTAATCACTTTAATCTCTACTGCAGAGAGCCAGCAGATAGATAGATAGATAGATAGATAGATAGATAGATAGATAGATAGATAGATAGATAGATAGATAGATAGATAGATAGATAGATAGATAGATAGATAGATAGATAGATAGATAGATAGATAGATAGATAGATAGATAGATAGATAGATAGATAGATAGATAGATAGATAGATAGATAGATAGATGGAAAAAGCAGAACAGATGTCAGTAAAGGAGGCAGGATTAGGTCAGCAGTGAAAACCATCACAGTCTTTGAAACAGGAAACAAAGGAGGAAGGAACACAACCAGGAAAATAACACTGGAAAAAAGCTGCAATTTCGTCCATTCAGGTTTCTCTCTCTCTCTCTCTCTTACACACACAGAAACACATGTGGGACATAAGCCTCAGGATAAGGCAGGGGAGATGTTTCACTAATAAAATACTGATAAACACTTTGTCTTTCCTCAATGACATTTCACTCTGCAAAAAGTTGACTTTTTAGGACAGACATCCAATACATTACAATACTAAGAAATCTTCATGCTATTTAAATGAGTGTTTCACAAATCATAGGTGAGACTGTGACTAGGTGTCACATCATGGGGACGTTGCCACAACGGTTTCATCTCAGTACCTACACAAATTTGAGGCAAATGTAAAATTTGTGTTTTCTGTGTAGGAAAGTGGAAGCAGTGGAATTACAAATTTTAGCAATTCTGAAATAAAACAGAAATTTAATAAGAATTATGAAAAAAAGCTCCAGTCCTCCTACAGGTAATTAGCAATCCAAACACATTATACTACCCACATCTGTTGCTTTCCATAATCACAGACCTTGTCTTGCATGTTATTCAAATACAATAAATGCTCTACTATAGCATAAACCTCCGTAATCAAGTCTAATAAACCGGCGCTTCAAACAAACTTCTCTTTGTTGATACAGCTCTCCTGAACAGACAGAAGAACATTCTGCTGACGTGAATTCATCATCAAGTAATTGTTTTACAGCAAATCTATTCCTGAGTACTGCCTCCTCACTTAAAATACAAATACAGTATGCAAGTACTCCATATCAGTAGAACTGATGCGTATATGAGTCACAAAGCCCTAATGTACCAATATACAACATCACAGCAAGGCCCTCAAGTTGTCTTTAATGCAAACAAACCTAAACTTTTGACAATGTGCCCAAGAAAGAAACCCATTTAAAGGGGACATTTCACAAGATCTTTAAGATGTCAAATAAAACGTTGGTGTCCCCAGAGCGTGTATGTGAAGTTCTAGCTCAAAATACCCCACAGATAATTTATTATAACATGGTAAAATTGCCACTTTGTAGGTGTGTGCAAAAATTTGCC
This sequence comes from Paramisgurnus dabryanus, assembly GCF_030506205.2. Classification (NCBI taxonomy): domain Eukaryota; kingdom Metazoa; phylum Chordata; class Actinopteri; order Cypriniformes; family Cobitidae; genus Paramisgurnus; species Paramisgurnus dabryanus. The sequence goes on from NC_133345.1 coordinate 10,682,843, forward strand.
GTTTTGGGTGTGTCCTTTTAAATGCAAATGAGCTGATCTCTTCACTAAATGGCAGTGCTGTGGTTGGATAGTGCAGATCAGGGGGTGGTATGATCCCCTTCTGACCTCACAAGAGGAGCCGAATTTCAATTACCTATTTTTTTTTACAAGATTGCAGAGAATGGATTACCAAAACTAACTTATTGGGTTGATCTTTTTCACATTTTCTAGGTTGATAGAAGCACTGGGGACCCAATATAGCACTTAAACATGAAAAAAGTCAGATTTTCATGATATGTAACCAAATGTAATTATTAAAACATACAGAAATAAAACAAAGAATATTGCTGTTTACCCTTTCTCCAAAACGCGCCTTTCAAAGACACAGACAGATGCTTGAAGACGGCTCCCTTCTGAAATGCCATGATAAATGTAGCATTGCATTACTGGCATAATAAAACCTTCTGTGAAGTAGCGATATGGTCTTATTTTCCTGGTGGTGACGTATATCCGAGTGAAAAAAGGTGGGGCTGGACTTCAATTCGTCCATCCAGAATTGATTGGATGGTTTGAAGTTGGGTCATCTTGCTAATTGCTAACCGCTGCGATCTTTTCCGGGACTCTGCCCACCTGCCATACCATATGACCGGAAGTAAAGAGAGATCGTTTTGAGGAGGGGAGGAGATTTGCATTTAAAGATTATGAGGCGAAATGAATAAAAAAAAAATTAAGCTCACAGATAAGTCATTTGTAAAAAAAATACCACAATATTCCAAAACAAATGCCAGTTTTTCATTTCATTTTTATTTCGACTTTTAATCTCCCCAATAATCAGTATTAGGGCTGCAAGATAAATAGAAAATATCACAAAAATCCCAGTATGCATACTGCCATGGTTTGCAATAACTTCAAGTATTTTGTGTATTGTTGTCGATGCAGATAGCAGAGAGACTGAGAAAGTGCTACTTTCCACAGAAACAATGTATGCATGTTGTTCAAATAATTTTCAGTTTTTAAATACATTTTATATATATTTTTTATTTTAGCATTATAAAACACATCTTATTATTAAGCAAGTTATGTCATTTTTATTCAGTGTTGTGCAACCCTAATCAGTATACGAATAAACGTTTCCTTAGTCAACTAATTCATAAGTCCAGGTACACTGGGAGATCACTGTCAAGAAATAAGATGTTGCTTGTCACCTAAGCCCCAAGCTGCATTTGTTTATTAAAAAAACATGGAACAAATCCTTTCATTTCGCTTTCCTTGCATCGTTTCCCAGTCGGAATTCTGACACAAACCAAGCTCGACACAGCACACAATTCAAAACAAACACAAGACGCAAACAAAACTTCTCCCAGAGGCTGGTTTGATACAAACCCGGGTCTCTTTCTCACTCCGAGCGGTGCAAGTGAATTTCAAAGCAGGCAAAACCGCACTTGTGATTCATTTGGCATTGCCTGCTTTCAGTACTTGACAAGGCAACGACCTAACCTGCCAGTGCATCCAAAATAAAGCTGCCAGTTTGTTGACGACCCTGTCAGGCCGCAATGCACTTTACGAGCTGATAAACTGACTCCTTCAATACCCGGTTATGAACTTGCCCTTGTCTTTGGTACCAGAGGGGAAACGTCTAAGCAGCTCTGTGGTCTAATCTAACAAAAGGGCTACGTCAACAAAAATTGAATATTTAGAGACCAAATGCTGTCTGCATTTTGGAATAACGCTCCCTTAAGAGCAATCGCGTGACAACCATTGTCTTACAGTAGCGAGATACGATGACGGTTGACAGTGCCATTATCCGCTAGCTTTCTGCTGAATAGACCTGATCGAGCAGGTGAGAGAAGGGTCGGCGTCTTTGACAGCTAATATAATATCTTCCTCCACAGTAGGGTGAAGTAGAGGCCTGCCAGTAGCCCGATTAAAGAGCTTATTCTCATTCGGCTCCGCAGATTAGCAAGTAATTGTTTTGGGAGAGAAAAGCTTTGCCTGTTGTCCCCGTAGGATGGCGGAGAGGCGAATTCACACAGGTCATACGTATTAGCTGACTCACAGAGGAGATGAATTGCGTGTATCGGTTTTTCCCACATTGAAGGTGAACTTGCTTTAGAGGCAGTCACTCAAGCCGCTCGCGCGTTAAGCTAGAAGGCCGGTACGTTTTTTTTGTTGGCAAAGGATTTCTTTTGAGGAGTCCTTGGCCTTGTGGTAATGCAACATATTGCGAGGATAAGCGTTTTACAGCCTTGGCAGGATCCCTGATGCAAAATTACTCTGTTGGTAAACACAAGCGCCGGAGTAGGAGGTGATGTTTTTGTCTTCGGTTCAGGGTGTTTTTACACTTGGTTTGTTTCGGTGATCTGGGAGCAGTTTGCAAGAATTGAGTGTTATGTGTTCATTCCATCCCCAAATGCAATTCGAGAGCGTTTTAGAGGAGAAAAGTGGAGATAAAAAAATAAGATGAGATCAGAATCCACTTTAAAAGTCAGCGCCAGTGTGAACACAAAGTGAACTAAAATCGTGCATGTTGTAGTTACTGTTGCTTACACTAGTAGAGCACAATGCAAAAGGTTGTGGTGTGATCCCAGTGCCTGCACTCTTAGAAATAAAGGTACAAAACTTGTCACTGTACCCTTTCAAAAAGGTACACCTTTGTACCCAAAGTGTGCATATTAGTACTTCAAAGGTACATATTGGTAGATCAAAGATACATATGGGTGATTCTCGCGAAATAAGACTTATGAGGTGTCATGAAAAATTTTGATAAAAAAATAAATGCAAATTAAGAGTATCAAAATAAGAAGCATACAGTTACAAACATCTCTTCATGTACTATTTTGCATATGATTTCAAATGACATCATACAAACCAATTTAGTTTTTTTTCACATTACAGGGTAAAATTTTCATTACCGCAACATGTCCATGAATGGATTTGGGTTCTTTGATATGGAAATATTTATAATTAAAAAATCTAAAAAAAAAAAGCTTGAGTGCATGTTATACTATAAACATTTACAGTAAAGAAACATGTGGTATTTGGTGATCATTCGTAAATGTAGAGACAATAATAAGGAATTGTGTCCAGGACCAATTTTCTCATCCTCCGTAACAATTTTCACTCATTGTTTAAGCCCTCAAGGAACTAACATTTTCACAAAAAAAAATAAAAATAGTTGGAAGGGACATAATTGACTGTGACACACAAGATGGCTACCAGGTAAGCAGTTCTAATTTTTTCTCCTCAGATAAAAGTTTAAATTTTGTATGTCATAGTACCTAGAAAACTTTTTAGTTCTCATTACCGAAACATAAGTTTGTAAATGCATATATTTAATGTAACATCATGTTACGGTAATGATAATTTTTGATAATGATAATCTAAAAAATGTAAAATTTTTTAAATCCTCTAAAAATAATAGTTATAGTAAGTTCAGACCTTATGTGCAAAAAATTTTGGCTTCAAGGGCTTTTTAAAAATTCTGATGCTGGACACCTTCTACAGTAAATCTGGATTTTGTGAGAATCACCCACATTTTACCTAAATGGTTCATATTAGGACCTTTTTAAAGAGTACTGCCCCAGTGACAGCTTTTGTACCTTTATTTTTGACAGTGTACACATACTGATAAAATGTATACATTGTTGCTTTGGATCAAATTTTCTGCCAAATGCATACATTATTAACATAATAAACACAGGAAGTGCATTAACATACAAACTCTAGATCACTAATGGCGTTTGCATTTTTAATTTTTGACAAGAAATGATTTTATGATTGCTACAGTAAGGCATTATAATATTAATTGCAACCCTAATTACATGCTTCTCCTTTAATAGACACACTTATACACTCTCTTGAAACTAATTTGATCAAATTACAAACACTCAAACCCGCTGTCACAAAATAATAGGCAATTTAATAAAAGTGGGAGATCTGCTACAATATTGCAACCACCAGCCTCATTTTAATATTCATACGCAATGATAGAGTCACACACACACATTAAGTCACAGCTTTGAACTTTGGCTGAGCTCACCAATCTGGCACGGTTTTGAGTCGGTCGACGAGTTAGCAATAGCCGGTGTCTATTCCTTGTCCTTTCCTTGAACCAGCTGGCACCGAATTTAAAGGAACATGCTGTGCTAGAAAAAAATGGCCTCAATTTCCCAGAATTCCCTTGGGCAGGACTCGTTCAGGTTTTTATCTCATGTTCCAGCATACTGATTTGAAAGCAATCTTATAGCTGAGCTGCTGTGGGGTTGGTTAATCCAGAACTGGGCCGCTGTAAATGGCAAAATGAATAGATTTCATTTCACACTTTCATTTATGCCTGACGGAAACCTAATTAAGAGTTCGAGACGGATGACTATTTGGATCGCACCATTTAGACACGAACATCTCCGTGAAGCTGCGCATTCTTAAGAAGTGTCAACCATCCGAACAGATCCGCGATAAGACAAATCAGACGAGATATTAAGCACTCGAGGCTTGATAAACTAAAGCATTTAACTTGTGCACTGCTGTTTTACTAGTGTGACATGACAAAGTTAGCAATCATAAATATGCACGGCAGGGCTAAAATCCCAAGAGGTCTCAAAAATAGCATTAACCAATTGGATACATGTTGCACTCAATAACATCCACAATAATCTACTTCTCTTCGGGAAGCTGCCAAGACTTTCTAATGAAGCAGTCAGTCACACTGAATTCAAAGCTAAATGTGACTCGGAGAAGCGCTTGTTCTGTCCTTTATCAGGTTCTGGTTAATCGTATGGGTATTCAAAACATAGGGGTGTGATAATTACACATAGCGATGTGGAAATGTAAAGTGTGTCTTCTTATGCCTCAGGCGCAATTAGAAAAGTCAAGCATGCTCTCGAAAAGTTCACAGCAGTAACTGTGGCATTTTATCATTTGCCATCTGTGATAAATAAGCCAACAAATTGTGTGTTAACTGTCTGGGAGAAACCGTTTGACCGTGGAGGGGAAACAGATTTTTACACATTGCTTGGTGCTGGCTGCTCAGTACGATTAAAAGGATATAAAGCTTGTCCCTGTTGGAAATAAAACGCACAGCTTCAACCAGTCTATGCCGGTTTGATAGTCTTAGCTGGTCTGAATGGTAGACCAGTTGGCCACTCAGCTAAACTAGCTTAGCGTTAGCTTGGGCAAGAGCACAAAGCTGTCTTTGGTTGTGTCCAAAAACTAAGGCAGCTGACTTGTTGCAGACAACATGTTTAAGATACAGTATATGTAGTGAAATCACAGCAGCCACAAATTTATTGTGTTTTTAAAAGATAATGTAGTAAAAGCATATTTAACACAATTGCCTCTCAGAGGGACAGAAGTTGTATTGACAAAAATTTATGCACACATTTTGTTTACACACACACATTTTTTGATGTGTCCTCGCATTCACATTTAGCCCATCAGTCATGCTGTCTTTATCTGGTGTGTACATATGCGTGCATGTGGAGAGAGGTAGCAGATAACCGGATGACTAATTAGGTGACATACAAGTGGCTAACCCTGCAGTGCCCTACACTAGCACATACCTGCATATACCTGAAAACACTTCACTGATAAATCCATGAGTGAATATAACACACACAACGCAACAAACACTGTAGTGGACTAACCCAGCATTGGATGCATGAATGAAATCCACCGCAGCACACAGCATGGCAATTTTAATGTGCGTTTCATTCGACCAAACGAAGATTGATTAAATACACATGTATGTGAACCGCAGTCCTCGGTAATAACTAAAGCACTCATTCGTACTAACCGCAATATTCGTCCTGCATGGTTGAGTCTCCTGCAGTCACTTTAGCTTTGCAACCCAAGTACATTTATCCTAATCAAGTATTTGCATTTTACAAGCTGACAGACAAACTCCGTATGTAAATAAGACGGATTTGAGGACCCAAAATACGGCAGGATTCGGAGGACTCGAAATAAGAGCAATGAGTATTACATTATTCATGTAATAATGAAAAGTAGCAAAATGCAAATAAAAATGTAAAACTCTTCAACAGACAGTGACCCAGATACATCCAAAAGCCACGCAGAGTAAAATCCTCTTCCTTAAAGGGCACATATTATCCCCATTTTACAAGATGTAATATAAGTCTCAGGTGTGCCCAGAATGTGTCTGTAAAGTTTCAGCTCAAAATACCCAACAGATAATTTATTATAGCATGTCAAAAATGTCCCTATTAGGGTGGGAGTTGTTTTCGTGTGTGTACCTTTAAATGCAAATGAGCTACTGCTCCTCACTCCCATACCAACAAGACAGTAGTTGGGTTACCATCCAAAAATGAAGCGAATCTTTTCGAAATTCGCAAAAAAGAAAAACAAAGACATGCAAATTAGGTGCGTTTCCATCAAGTTGTTTGAGCGAATGACGGTGGTACCTAGTCACCAACAAGAAACAAAACAATGTATGCGTGGTAAATGGAGACAGAACTCATGTAGTCACGATGGGTCAAGTTATTTATTTATAAGCACTGCAGCTTGTAATCGTCAAACTGAATGTTGTGCACAGAAGAAGAAATTTAGGATTTTTTATGAAGGCACTAGAAGCAAGGACACTGCGATGATGTCGAGCCCCATATATGAGAAAGACAACGTGGGTTTAATGTTCGCTATGTCAAAATTAATTCGGCAAATGTGTTTCCATCTTCAATTATTCGCATATACTCTTTTTCGCATCAATCAAAAACCACCTCAAGCGAGTGTAAAAACTTTTTTGTGAATTAAGGCATTTTTAAAATCTAAATTTGGCGTTTACAATGCGATACTTCAAAATGCGCATAAAATCATGGTAATGGAAACAAGGCTAGTGAGCGCTTTCAACTAAAATAGATTCCTGTGAAACAGTCTTATGGAGCTTACACACAAAACGCGAATTCAATTGCGCAAGTAGATTACATATAAATTCAATGTCACAAGTAGATTACATATAAATTCAAAAGACACAAAGTCGCGAACTCGCGTGGGGCGATGTGAATGACACGAATTGCGCGATGCGATTGCCATGAAAACAGGTGCTATTCGCCTCAAACACGTCTTTGCGCTAGTTGAAAATATTTAACTCAAGCTAAAAATTTGCATGACATGACGTTAAATCCCGCAATTAATCTAGAGTGAGGAATGCGATGGTTCACATTTGGTGTGTAGGCAGCATAAGACTCACTACTGAGATATGGCAGACAACATACAGCTTGCTGAGGGTGAAAACTATGGTAATGAAGTACTGTCAGTCAGTGACAGTGTGCATGGCATTATCATTGTGATGTCACATTAACAAGAGAATCAAAACCGCATGTCTTATGAGACTGCTTTGGTTTAACAAATAATTTTTTTATTGTAGGGTGGTTATGTTCCCACATCGTCAACATACATTTATGTCCAAACACCTTGTAAAAGTGAATTTTGCATAATAGGTGCCCTTTAAAAGGAAAACACCACCATTTTCAATATTTGACTATGTTCTTACCTCAGTTTAGATAAATTAATACATACCTATCTTTATTCAATGCATGCACTTAATCTTTGTACAGCGCTTCATAAATGTGTTAGCATTTAGCCTAGCCCCATTCATTCCTTAGGATCCAAACAGGAATGAATTTAGAAACCACCAAACATGTCCATGTTTTCCCTATTTAAAGACTGTTACATGAGTAGTTACACGAGCAGCACTTCGACCTTGGCGCGCAGTAACATCATCACTCCTGACTACTCCCCCTCTCGCTCAAACTTCCATCAATATTACTGCGCCCGAGGTCGAAGTGCTGCAAAGTAAGTGCTCTTTTGCCATACAATATAGTTCTCATTTTTTATCCGCTTAAAAAAAATTGCCACGTTTTATTTTGTGCCACCATACTTACTCGTGTAACTACTCATGTAACAGTCTTTAAAAAGGGAAAATATGGAAATGTTTGGTGGCTTCTAAATTCATCCCTGTTTGGATCCTAAGGAATGAATGGGGCTAGGCTAAATGCTAACACATTCACAACGTGCAGTACAAAGATTAGGTGCGCGCATTAAATAAAGATAGGTATGTATTAGTTTGTCTAAGTTGAGGTAAGAACATAGTAAAATATTGAAAGTTTTCCTTTAAGGACTACATACGCAAGTGATGATAACACAAAGCCTTCATTTATAGAAAAACCCTGTATCTTGAGCCCTCAGTGTTTCTCTGAGGTCATGACCTTAGAATGACCTTTCAACCTCTAGAAATCAGGGGCTGACTGGCAGCCAGGAAAGGGAGCTCTTAAGAGTGTTTGGATATAATTGAAGTGCCTTGAAGATGTCTTTTTGAAAACATTTTGAAGTCAGAAATATCTGAGAATTAATGGGTCCATGAAAAGGTTATTTTTGAGAGGATCCGGCGATGAGCCAGAAGCCTTCAGACAGATTTTGAATTTCTAGCCCTACTGACAGATAAAACAGGCTTGATCTTTATTGGCTAACAGTACTGAGAAATGTAAGCAGTCAAAAAAGTAGGACAAAGACATGAGAAATAATAAAGTCTTGACAACAAGGCACTACGGTTTCTCTTTAGAGATCGTCTGTGATCCTAATGTTAACCGAAAGAAAGTTTATGACATTTAAAAACAAGTTGCAAACTTACAAATATCCCCCCAATAAACTGTGGAGCTGAGAGTCTTTCGTGGAGTGATGTTAAATAAAATCAGAGGAATTTATAACTCCTCATTTTGTTTATCAAACAAGACAGATTTGTAATGTTTTGGTTAACTATCCCTATAAGGAAAGGAAAATGCATAGGACCCAGCAGCTCTGTGAGAAAAATCATGTTAAAAACACACTGCTACAAAACTTATACAGTCACATATTCAGCTCAAGACACAATGAAAGAGACTAAGAAGAGTGAGAGAAAGTGAACCAGCCTCTCCGCCGTAGTACCTTTGAGGGGTCGAGAGATGTTGGCATCTCTGCTGCTTGGTCCTCTGCTGGCTGAGTCCTCGTGACTAATGCAGCCATAACAAAGCAGAGCTGTTCCACAGACAAACACAGACAGGAATCACCTTTCAAGCACGTACATCTGATCAATAATTCATTGTAACATTCACTTGCTAAAAACAACTTTGATCAGCCATGTTAAGGTATGCCCAAGTGATCCACGAGTTCTTGTGCCAAATCAAACCGTACAGAAAAGTAAAGACTCAGAGATCACACCTGTAGCACCTGCTCACACCCTGCAAAGTGACAGACACCGACGACTTCTTTTGATCCATTCAAATCGATTTGTACTGTACAGGTAGGTTATCATAAGGAAAGAAATAGCAAGCCCGCATACACAAACAGGACGTCCGTTTTCAGACTTAAGTAGGCCACCCGGAGAGTTAGGAACTGGAAACGAGCTGTTCTTGAGGTTGACTGAGAAACAAAGTTGTTGGCATTCAGAGAGAGAGAGAGAGAAACCACTGACAGAAAACCTCCCAAAATTCCCAGGATACCACAAAGTTTTTGCATGCTAAAAACAGCTCATGTACTTATTTAAAACAATGATTTGCAATGGAAATGTTTCAGCCATGCCTCATGTTTCCACCATTTCATGTTCAAGACCCCTGGCACCAGTGATGATAACATCATCTTATAATCAATGAATATGAGCCCATGATGAACACGCAACTATTATACTGAGCAAAATGGTTAAGTTAGTGGCATTGCTAATATTAGTTAGTAACTCCACAACGCTGCCCACCACCACCACCAACCCACCGCTGCAGTACCGGGCACATAACTCAAATCATCTCAGATGAATACAGCTGTTCAGTTTTTACTGTCACTGGACACACATAGTCTAACAGTTCTAACCTGCAAAGGCTTTAGATATCCGCTCTTTTTTCCACTCCCAGGGCTGGTCGTACTCCTCGGGTGGCCTTTCGTCATCCTGGGGTAGTCTGCTCTCACGAGAACACTGGCCTCCATCCGGTTCTCCTCCATTCTCCTCATAGGGGATGTCGTATAGAGGTAGCTGCCGAACTAAACCGTCTTTAGAACCACGACCACTTCGGATTTCTGTGACAAAGTGGAAGGAAAAGGAGAGGTCAGATATAAAAAGCTACTAATTTTTTCTACTAAAAGTTTTTTTTACATTTCAAAAATGTAAAATTTGCTTTTTTAGAGATTAGTCAAAACCTATAGGAACAGACCAATTAAGCTAAAGGGTTGCAGTTTCATTAACATTTCTTTATTTACAAGTGCTTAAAAGCTTCAGTAAATTTAGCCCTAATAAGCTTAAAGGGGACATATCACGAAAATCTGACTTTTTCCATGTTTAAGTGCTATAATTGGGTTCCCAGTGCTTCTATCAACCTAGAAAATCATTGAAATTTGGCTCCCCTTGTGATGTCATAAGGGGATAATACCGCCCCTTAATCTGCACTATCCAACCATGACACTGCCATTTAGTGCAGAGATCAGCTCATTTGCATTTAAAGGAAAACAAAAATACCCCACATTTTTGCTCACACCTACAAAGTGGCAATTTTAACATACTATAATAAATTATCTATATGATATTTTGAGCTAAAACTTCACATACGCACTCTTTCCACAGATTTATTTGACGTCTTAAAACGTTTTGTGAAATGTCCTCTTTAAGCAAGCCTGAACAAACTTTGTGTTAAAAAAGAAGACCTGCTATGTGTAAATGAAGCAATCTCCAACAAAAAGACCCATGAGTCTCATCTCAAGACAACATATTACAGAAAGTCATCAGACAGTAATGAACCAATGATCCGCCAGTGAATCCCTAGTGATCAGTTAATGATTATCAACCACTGAGCAGCCAATGATGGACAAGAAACAGCTAACTGCTATAAGATTAAATTCCAAGGAAAAGCATTCAAAGAAAACAACAGATAACAGCCAGAGATCCACTAAAAATCAGCCAAAAACATCCAGAGATCAGTCAGGAAACAGCCAATGAGATGGAAACTGGCATGGCATGGCATGAAAAGTCTGAAAGTCTGTGTTTTCCTGTGTGGTTTTCAGGAGAAAGTAGTTTGTTTTAATGAATACTGGAAAGCCTCCAGACTCAAATTATGTTGTAAAAGAATTACACTTCAAGACAATAAATGACTCCACACAGATGTTGAATGATTGCAAGTATTCCTGTGCTTTAAAGCGTTGGTCTGTGACACTTCCAACTGTCAGGATCCCCCAGGGGTCAGTAAAAACTGGGCACACATGTTACTCTATACAATAAAAGACAGAAATCCTCCTAACATCATTACAATACACTACAGCGACCTTACCAAGCACCCAACATACACCAAACTTCAACTACTGTCTTTCTCTCGGAAAACCATTAGCATACACCCAGCTGTTCACAATCAGTTGTAATGGTATAGTATAAATGGCTGGGTATACTTTAGTGTACTCAACTGCGACTACGCATGGATGGCCGTGTTTGACACGTACGCAATACAAATAATTTCTTATTTAAATTAATACTCTACCAGGCCATCAGGGCATCACTGATTCGCAACATTTACAGTACATTAAAAAATTAGGATAGATAAAGAAAAGTAGCTGATCCACCACTGCAAACAAGGTTTAGAACAAACCAGAAAAAAAAGAACAGACCAAATATCATGGTGACAAAAATGCTCAACAGCCTTCTGCTCTTGGAAGAAGTGAAAATAAAAGAAGAAAAGATGATGGTGTGTGCAAACACTGTCTATTGGCTTTGTGTAACTGTTTGTTGTGGAGGGTCCGGTCTCTATATGTTCATGTGCATGCACTGTTGTACGCGTACTGTCCGAAAATGCCATCATGCGTATGGCGCGGGTATGCGGACGGTCCTAGTACACCTTCGGCTTAATACAGAGATGCTCATGGAATGAAATGTAAGACCTCACCGCTGCATATAATTGCCTCTCTGCCCAGGGGAACTCTTGCAGAAAAATAAGAAAAATGTGAGACTAATGGAGCTGGTATTGAAGGAAAAATATGTAGAGAAGATCTTATTTTATATATACGAAGAGTTCAGATGCAAAAGCCTTTAAGTGTGTCTGACATGTTTTCTTATAAATGAGCATTTTTATCAGACTCTTATGTTTAGGTTTAGTAATTTATCTAATGGCAATGAAAATGTTATAAGTCAGTCACTGACAGTGTAATTGTAATGCCTTATCTCACACTTTAGTCATTTCATTGGTATATACAGTAATGCTACGTACACAACAAATGCGGGGCACCGCGTTCCTCGCTCTAGATTACATGCGGGATTTAACTTCGTGTCATACAAATTTTTGAAGATGCGTTTGAGGCAAATTGAGCATGTTTTTGCGCCGCCCATATCGCGTCATTCGCATCGCCCCACGCAAGGACATTTCTGATCGTGTCTTTGCATTGACAAATCGTTGAACACGCGTCTGGTGTAAACCCACAGTAAGAAATCTGACTTTTGCTGCAAAACCCTCTAAGTCAGGGGTCTCCCTCAGATACATAGAAAGAGCTAAAGACTGTAAGGAGGACATATGTGTGCAATGGACAGCGTTAGGGAGGCAGACAGCAAGGTATGTTTAAGACAAAAGGCAGATCACAGAAACACACTCACGCGCGGTCTTGCTGCAAAGGTTTAAATAAGCCCTACCAGCATGAACAGTAGACACATTACAGACTGCCTGAGGAGAGGGAGTGTGTTAGGAACTCATGTACAAGCTTACATCCTCTCATGCTGAGACTCTTACGCTCTCCTTGCATCCTTGTACTCGTTCGGGCATGTTGTTGCGGTTTGGAAAGATGGATGTATCCATCTGCCGGAGTGCATTACGGTAATTACTGGAATCCAATGGATCGTAGACAGCTCATGGCCTTTCACCCTACACGTCTGCTACAGCCTTAGAGATCAAAGGTCAAACGACTACACTGCCATCCACACACATGTACGCACACCACATCGTGCCTACCCACCCACAGCGGTCACGTCGCTTCCTCTCCAGCTGTCAGATGGTGTGTGAACGCATGTGTGTGTGGTCCGATGGCTCGCTGTTGATTTACAGCATTACAGGTTGGTACACACACTTAGGAAAGCAAAGCTTAACACTGACCTTCACCCTTAACACCTACCAATTCTTAACTAACCTATTAACATCATGGCTGCAAAAACTGGCCGTGCAAAATGTTCTATACAGTCTATGTTTCTGGATCGCATTCTTTGCATCTGTAAAACGAATTAGCAAAAACACACCCAATACCCGAGTAAATCATTTATAGACCCTGATCACATCGAATTTTATTTCATGTCACACTCATCTGTAACTACAGCATAAGCTCCAGGTTTTCCATTACATGCCACAAGTCTGCATTTCCTCTTTATCATCCCTCTAAAATCCCCCTCTTGCTAACCTTTCCGTTACCTCGAGCTCATATGGAAACAACTTAATCCCCTAACAGGAAAAATAAGATGTTACTGGTTTAAAATGTTCGAATCCTGCACTATGTCAGCCAAGTCCTCCAGCAGAAAGTGTGTGTGTGTGTATACTGTATGTGTGTGTCCTCTGTTTTAAATGAAATACATTAGTTTAAACTCTGCAGCTGGGGCATGGCAGGTCGCACCTGTTCTGTTCACCTTTCCACCCTTGCTTTGAATAAATTATTGTTGTAAACTCCTGCACAACTATATCTATTTTCTGTCTTAAAGGGCATATGGGTGCACACATGCAGGCAGGAATAAATTGCAGCCAAGTAGGTGTTGGCTCTGATAGTGGAGTAAGGTTTAAATTAAGATTAAACACTTTTTAAACATTTTAAACACTAGGGTCTAAAATGTAACTTTTTGTTATAGAAGCCAAAGCCTGGTAAATAGAGAACATTTATATATATATTATATTATATTATATTATATTATATATATATATATATATATATATATATTTTTTTTTTTATATGTTTATATTTATATTTATATATTTATATGTTTGTGTGTGTGTATATATATATATATATATATATGTGTGTGTGTGTGTGTGTGTGTGTGTGTGTGTGTGTGTGTGTGTGTGTGTGTGTGTGTGTGTGTGTGTGTACACTGAAAAAAAATTATTCATTGAATTTAATCAATTTTTTTAAGGTACAAGTGGTTGCAATCAATTTATTTAAGCTACATTTAAACAAAAAAGATTAGTAAAGTAAAATAAAATATAAAACTTTTGTTTAAATGTAGCTTAAATAAATTGATTGCAACCACTTACCTTAAAAAATGTATTAAATTCAATTTATCATTTCAATGAAATTTTTTTCATATATATATGCATATTAAAGAACAGAGGTGACTGTGTGGCATCACATTCTGTATGGAAACTTTATTGGTGCTTGCATCATTGAGTATTTTTTGGTACTTTTATGTAAAAACACAATGTAAAACAGAACGCTACTTCAGATTAATCCTTTATAGATTATATAAAGGGTCGAGATTATATTAGTTTTAAATGGGTAAAGACAGTACGAACACAATCTGACATCATGGTATAAGTGAAGCACTTTCTTAACAAAATTGTAAAGAAAATGTTATCTGCTTCAATTACTTTCAACTCAATTGACACAATCCATAAAGGAACATCAACAAATAACAAATAAATGACATAAAGTCAAGAACAGATTCACATTATATTACAATGTATTAAAAACAAGCCTCAAAACAAGAAAACTAAACAAATACTTCAGATATTTTAAAATCTGAATTTTATGATGTTGTTTACCATAACCATAAGCAACTGAAGTGCATTTGAATTTCTCCTGACAACAATATATGTAGAGTTTGGTTTCAAAACGCGATAAACGCCATTTTAAAAAAAATTAGTTACCGCCAGTAAGTTGTATTGTATTGTATTGTATTGGGTCAGTATTAAAAAGTAAATTCTTAATTTTACGCAAAATACGATATCCGGCATGTTATTACGTCGTCTTTTCCCCCTTTATTCCCCGAAGTGCGATAAACGCCAGTTCTCCTTTTCCGCAGAATGCAATAAATCCGCTCAAAAAAATCACAGCGCACTCCACACATTGTAAACATAAGGGTGGCGCTTTGAATACACACAAAATCCTAGTTTTCCTCATCTACTTTGTACTTCCTGATTAACAAACAAACAAAAACAAAATAATACTTTTGATGGCATTGATTAACGTTGGGGAAGAAACGTTAGCCATCAAATTCGAAAAATGTATATGAGAGGCAGAGGCACTCAGCGAAGGAAAAATGCCGGCTGTTGCTTTTTCACACACGACAGCATCAACAGCTTCTGTCATGCTAACACTTTGACCTCAGGGGATCTTATAAACAACTTTCCATTATTTTACTCAAAGTCAACGAAAATCGAGCAGGACCAAAACATTTTACAGCTGATCGCTGACAAAAAAGTTCATCAACGATGTCCCAAGGATGACAGCAGCAATGACAGTGTTCTTAATATGACAAAGTAAGTGTTTTTTTTTATTAATCCCATTAATGTTTATTTTAATCAGTGTAACCACTAGTCAACTAAATTAATGGCAAAGATGAATGCACATTTATACATTGATTCAATAGAGATTTACAGCATTTTGAGAATACGTTTTTATAATAAATCTTTGAAAATCTAATTATGGATTTTAATTTTTAATGTTATTATAACCTAAAGATGTTATGTGAAAGTTTGTGGCAGAAAATATTGGTTTTCATCTTGTCACTTTCTTCGTATAGAAAACACTTTTTATCTAATTTTTATCAAAATTAGTCAAAATGGATTTATTGCATTTTGGAACCAAACTCTTCATATCTACAGCTGTATACTAACCTCTCTATCTGATGTTATACACATCTATATCGCATCATACCACCCAGGCCCAATTTTAACCTTCTTTGTTCTTTGCAACTGTATGCCAACTGTTGCAAATCTAGTCCAACACCAATACGAGTCAACACAATACAATTATATTTTTGTGAATAATCATAAACAAAACATTTCATTTCACCTGTACCAGGGCTGAAACAAGCCTCCTTTCTCCAGCATGTTATCAGCTTGGCTCAGGAAGCACACATGAGATCCCGTGAGAGCTTTAATTTTGAATATACTGCTATCTCAGACAGTCAGAGGCAGTCTGTATTTGTGTGAGTGTCTTAATGGTCTCACATAAAGAGGTGCTGGGTAGACTCCACAAAATAGAATTGGAAAGTGGATCAGACACATCATGCATTTATTTCATCTACATTTCAAAATGTAGGCTAATGAAAGTGTACAGTGAATGTACTTGTAATGTGTGTGCACTATTGATTTTATGGCATCATGTTCTAAACAGATTACTTATTCCCATCTCAGGTGTCTCGTACAAGAGAGACTTTAGCTGTAGGTACATATCTGCATGTCTGGCTCGCAGCAACATAATAAAGGTTGTCAGTCTGTCTATTGGAAAAGCTGAATACAGTTATTGTTTGGCTGTGAATGACACAGATAACTGCAATTTCATAACAATGTGAAATGGGTACTAATGCCCCTTGGGTCTTTAAAATGCTCTTAATCTTTGTCTACAGCAGACATTTGGTTACAAGCGAAGTTATGTCCATCATTGGTCATCATTCGGTAAGGGCCACATTATAAAACATACACAAACATCTCTCTTTTTTTATTCAATATGCAAAATGATTTTAACTACCTGCTATCTGCACAATGCACAATCATTTTCTCTTTTGTATTTTATAGCAAGCCTCATTTTTAGATCAATTAGACGCATAAAAAAATGAATTTCTTAACAATTGTTCACCTGCATGTTTGACTTTGGGTGGTATTTGAAAGGTTTTACATTTACATACATGAATTTGGCAGACACTTGTATCTAAAGTGACTTGCAGCGTATACATTTTATCAGTACTTGTGTTCCCTGGGTTAGAACTCATTACTTTATGCGCTTTTAACACAATGCTCTCCCACTGAACTATACAGGATTTCCATTGAAACACCAAATGCAACAATTGTTTTCATTTTAACGTCTAAGAATGGCCTATCAATGCTACATTATTTCGTCTACTGTATGATGCACAATGGCCCGCTTAGTGCATAATATACAGTTATCAGTTCCAGACATTAACTGTGAACTTCAAAAACTAAGCTTTCTTTAAAAAGCTGACATGGTCTCAAGTGGATTGTGATTGTCTTGAAAGAGGGAGCCGGATCTCATATATTCAACCTCATCACAGTCTCGATTTAAATCATCCAACATTTGAATCGTCTACAGTCGATCCACTACTGCCATCCCATCTGCCTCAATCTGCTCGTCTCTCAGCATCACCTACATTATCTCTCCGTTGCAGCAGAACCAGAGACAGCCGTCCAGCTGGCACCTGCCAGGATTGCGAGAAAAACGCACACACAAACTCATCTATTCCTTCTGTCCATCTTCTGTTCGGTCTCTTGGCCCGTGTACTGTGAGCTTTGCCAGGCTAGTGTGGTAGCCACATCCATGGCCAGCACTGCAGTAAAAAAGCCTGCACGAAACTCAACTCAACCGAGCCGAGATGTATCTGTGGTCTGGAGAGAGAGTGTGTATTTTCGGTCTGAGTTCTTTGTGGTGTTCATGTGTGTGTGTCTGTCTCTCTCCAAACAGCTGGCTGCAATGGGAACCATCAGTGGGTAAAATCAGTGAACACTAAGGTTGGGTGGCATGATTATATATATTGTCATATAAGTAATATCCCACCCCTCGTATACAGAGTATATACCAACACATGTGCACTTCTGAATCCACATATATCCATCACACACAACAACTGTGTGTGTGTTTAAGATGCCTGGTTTAGTAACACAGAGAGATTTGTGAGCACCAAAGCTATTTAAAACAACACATTTGCTAAAAGTTGCAAGAGGAATTCTGTAAAGTTGGTGCATTGTGGGTACTGAAGATAATGATGCCTTGTCATGCAGAGTAAAACCTGGCAATTTCAGACGGTCTGTGTTTACAAACTACAAGTTTGAGAAAACGATTGCGTGTGCGCATATAGTGTTCACTTAAATGGCTAGTGGCTGATGTGTGCAAAAATATCTCTTCTCAACCACTAACAGAAATTTACTACAGTGCTTCTGTCAGAAAGGGGAGAAATATTACGTAAATGGAAAAATGAGTTTTTAACAACAGAAGAAATATGAGAGGCAAATAAGACACCAAGATTACGGACATATAAAGAAGGCTTAACATGAACCCCATCAATTTCAAAGGACAGTAGAGCCAATCACCAATGTTTCAGTTTTGTTGTTATTTATTTTAAGAAAATTCAAGGACATCCAGTGCTTTATGTCCCTGATACATGCTGTGAGTGAGTCAGGCAGGGATAGCCTATCAGAGCTGGTGGTAAGGTCGATTTGGATGTCATCAGCATAGCAATGAAACTGGAGTCCATGCATGCGTATGATGTGACCAAGTAGAGAGATATTAATGATAAACAAAAGTGGGCCTAGAACTGAACCTTGAGGAACACCCTGTGAGACTGGAGCAATGGTATATTTATGCCCTTGTATAGTGATTTAGCATTTTCTGTCGCTGATTTAGGAAATGAGCTAGGAGAGAGAGAGAGAGAGAGAGAGAGAGAGAGAGAGAGAGAGAGAGAGAGCAGAATAGAGATATTAATAGCCAGTGTGCAGTCATAGTGTTCCTCAACAGGCACCAGTTTAGGTCTGACTCAAACTTGCATCGCCTCATTGAACAGCAGTGTTTCATGTGTTTAGGTTATGCACACTAACTGCCTAACTATCTAGGTATCTATACAACATATTCCATTACAACATCTCTGTCTGTCAGTACAAATTCAATATCAACCAAGGGAATTGCCAAGGGAATTTTTATTAGCATTATCAATCGTCTGGTAATGTATGTCCCCAACATTGACAACTGCTGCATCCACAGCAAAAATCAAACTCCTAACAAAGGACCTGGAAATGAATAATTCATAAAATATAAAAGCGCTGGTGTGGGTGTGAAAGAGAGAGTGATTCGTGGAGTATCAGTAAAGGGTAAAAAGATGAGTAGGGCTGTTTGCTAGTCCAAACGTGTGTGTGTGTCCACTTTGGCCACTGCCTGGACAGCAGCATTGATTCCAGCCAAGACGAAACAGCAATTACACCTCATTAGAACCTGCATGAAGTCTCATTAAGCAAAGATTAATGAGAACCCTGTCTGAAATCTGGCCTGTCCACCACCATGCATCACACTGCCGGTGACAAGCCAAGTGAAAAAGTAGGGGAACGACAGATAATATTGTCAAAAAAGAAGACGCATAACAAATGAACTGTTGACCTTTGGTTTTTGGCATGTGCCTCCAACAACCTATATTAGCAGGCATGCATGGATTCTGTGTAGTGAATGCATATCACTCTACATGTGCAGGCGAGACAACAAAGCCATTCATAGGTCAACTTCCTAAAGAGTATAAACAATCTGACGTGGTCAAAACACTGAAGGATGCTGTGCGACATAACAACTGGTACAACCAAAAACTAAATGTAAACTGTTTGCAAACCATGACTTGTGTGGTTCTGTTTGGTGATGCTTACAGTATAAAAGTGAAATACTTCATCTTTAGGGGCGTATACACCAATGCATTTCTTGCCTGCGTGCGATTGGCATAAATTTCAATTGTTTCCAACGGAAACGCCACACTTTTGTTTTTCTGCCAATCACAGTGGAGGAGGGGGAGGTCAAATACCACAACAACCAACTGGCACATTGTAAAACAAATGAAAAACAAAACAGAAGGATCATATCAACTAAAGCACCTGGATGAAGAGATGCTGGCAAGCGCCCACAATTGGTGTCAGCCTACTCAGAATGCCCACGGCTAAACGTCTACTTCATATGGTACACTTTTCTGCAAAGACTATAGCAGATTCGACATAAATTACACAGGATATCCAGGAGATGTGCGCATTGCGATCTTTAACGATATGCCCGGAAACAACAAAAAGCCATCTGATCTAAAAGGAAAGCTGTTATGTTTACATCGGTGAAATTATGCTTCATCAAAATCGAATAAACACTACAAAAAAGTATGCAAGATATTTAAATGTTTTTAAATTGTTGTTATAAACTTTAGAGATGTTTGTGAATAATGGTTGCACACCGGCATATCCCTGCCCCTAAACATGACCCGGCACAAAGCGAAACGTGATTGGTTGCTTAACGGGGCCTCTTGGGTGGTCCTTGGCCATTAAAAGCAGCCATGGTTCCCAGACCTTCAGTATGAAGGTCTACACAAGGATAGCGTCTGCCTGGCGTTCCCTTAAACTGGACATAAACAATCCAATCAACTCCTGTTTTACCCAGAAACACATTACATACACAAGCAAAATGGGTTGTTAATGTCCTTTTATGCTGACTCAAATGTTTACCTAATTTGCTTTCACTAAGGGTCTAGTATTCTCATGAATAAACGTTCTGCTATATTCACCTGCAGTCCATAACGATCAGCAATGAAAATGCATAACAGTATATAGCATTAGCATGTGCCTACCAAAGCAGTATTAATGGAGACCAGTTGTTGAAGGTCTTGGACTTGTTTCTGTCAAAGCTCCATTTGTACTTGGTCTTGGTCTCAGACGAAAGGCCGTTTCACACGGTACACGGCAACCGCGAGTGTTTAGTTCTTTTTCAGGAGACATGCGGAAAGCGGCAAAACAGGGGCGGTTACAGGGGTGAAGCGGAGTTGCTCCACACGCTTGCTTGTGCACCCAAAATCCTGTCCCTTCTCCGGACATGGCACTTCATGGCAGGCGCCGTTGAAGATAAACATATTTGCACTAAATGCTGCATAAAACGCTTCTAATACAAGAGAAAAGCTGAAGCCACGCAGCGATGTTGGCGCCTGCCGCATACCGTGTGAAACGGCCTTAATGCTCGTTTTTCCACTGAGTGGTACGACTCGGCTCAGCTTGCTTTCCTTTCACTTGTTTTGCTTTTCCATTGCAGTTTAGTACTGCTCCAAAGCGGGTGGGATTAGATTTTAACTGTATAGTTGCACAGCCTCTACTGCCGCGACAATCGTAAACGCTGACACTGGTCTTGGTCTCAGCCCCTTAAAGTTTTGGTCTTGGTTTAGACTTGGTCTCAATACATTTTGGTTTTGATCTTAATTTGGTCTCTGCTTAGATGGGTTTGACTACAACACTAGGGCCTATAGATAAACATTTGAAGCTTAATACAAGTCTTACTCCAAAGTTAGAAATGTTATGACACATTAAACTCCGAAGACAATCCCAGAGAGTTAAATCAAGCCAGCGCAATATCTCAGTCACATCTGGAACACCCACATAATCGAACTCGACAAGTGTTGAGATGCAGCCGCACATCGTCTTACTGCACAGTAGTAGGCAACTGTGTCTGTTGTTCCTGTATAGAGACAAAACCAGAGCTGGGTGCATTCAGAGTTCAGCCAAAGCAGGGAATGAAGAAGAGGATGAAAGAGAGAAGCTACAGTAAGCTGCTTTTGGCTCTGGGAGTCGTATGCCAGGTTTGATGGCTAATCTAGTCCAGCGATCAGGCACTGGAGGAGGCGCAGGCTGGCGCGTGGATGGTCTTGTGATAAATGACCACTCGACCCTCATCCCTGCTGAGGGTCAACAGCCCATTAGAGCTGATGGCTCCCAGCGACAGACGGGCACACACAGTCTTCTTCTTTACTCAACCCCACCCATTACTGATGTCGCCCAAGGGGCCTGAGAATTTCTATCTATCCCTGTCCTACATGAAGAAGAATAGGGAAAAATTATATCAACTGAGCCAATAGGAAACAACACGGTTTTGGATCCTAAATAGCAGCTGCACAAACACTCGACAGGCACGTTTAAAGAAGCCGGCCTGATTTTCATTCAGTGTGAGAATGCTCATAACAGATTTTCATCCTAACAAATAAAAGTTTGCATTTGCTTTGATAATCTGGTAATCTGATAATCTCCTGTACATGTTGCCTAACAAAACCAAAGCGATGAGGATGATATCTGAGAATTAACCATCCCTTTACCAATAAAAAAACATATTTGGAAAACTGTATCTCATCAAATTGTCACACAGTGTTTTATGCCTCTATAATTGGATAGACACTACTGCAAAATAGACATTAGTCATTCGTTTAAAGTATTGTCGCTTTTCAAAACAAGAGCTCCACCGTGATGGGGTTGTCTAATAATAGGCTTCTGAATTTAATGGCCAAGTGAAAAGCCCAGAGGACTGAGATTACACAGAGATTTTACTGTGTTACTGAGACTTCAGCACAGTCAGCAGATACAATTAAACTACAATGTATGGCTACATAAACCACTGAAATAGCATACTTGTTCAGTTAATGTATAAGGAAAGTGACAGTGGAACTTGGAGCAAAGGGAACGGAGGTTGAGAATTCACAAAACACACATAACTGCATGATCACACATTTATAAACATAAGCAATGTATATCCCCACAGTAACAAGTGGAGATGAGAGTAGTGAAATATTTCGACCCAACTAAATAGAAATCAAAGACATTTTCATTGCATTACAGGGTAAAGTCATATCATTTTGGGAAACACCACTAAGTAGGAAGGAATTTACAGTCAGACAGTTACTAGTGCAAAACCAGACCGACAGGATGATCAGGACTTTATTTTGCAATAACTGTACACTCTACACACAAAAGGGAAGAAACCAAGCTGATGGGTTTAATAACCAGGAATTTTTTTCATATTAGACTCTTTTTGGGTTGAAACCACCTAGCATAGAGTATAGATGTTTGTCATGCGTTCTGTACCTCGACTACGTTGAAAATAAGTTGCAAGGACAGTGTTCGGGTTATACTGTTTAGATGTCATTACAGAAAACTATCTGGTTTACATATAATTAACCCCCTCCCATCTTTCATGTTGTTCATCTTTACTAACTTCATCTCTTGTAAACACGGCTTTGTAGACTACACGTATCGTTAGCCAGAATGTGAA
The DNA here is from genome assembly GCF_030506205.2 of Paramisgurnus dabryanus. Classification (NCBI taxonomy): domain Eukaryota; kingdom Metazoa; phylum Chordata; class Actinopteri; order Cypriniformes; family Cobitidae; genus Paramisgurnus; species Paramisgurnus dabryanus. The sequence goes on from NC_133345.1 coordinate 10,705,793, forward strand.
ATACTCCCACATTTGGAAGTTGCTTTGGATGAAAGCATCTGCTTAATGAAGAATGTAAATGCAATTGTATGTGCACACAGAATGTCATCCACCGTGATCCACAGTAAGCATTTTACACCCAGGACTTCCATATCAAAATAAGGGATTAAAACCGTTGTCCAATTAGTTCAAAATAGGCATTTTTGTCTATACCACACAGAGCCCCGGTTGGGCATTTCTGTTCCTATTAAATGATGGCATACAGGGACTAAGCAGTGTCCAGCAGGATCGGCCGTTGACACACACGAGAAAATAAATACACAGTTAATCCCTCTATTAAATGAATCCACAATAAAACACAGACGTGCAAGGACACAAAAGTAAAACACACAATTTCCTAGACGAGAGAGAGAGACAGAGAAAGAGAGAGAACGTGGATGACTCAAACATTAAATTACATTTACTTTGCATTTGGCAGATGTTTTTATCCAAAACGACTTACAGCGCATTACAAGCTATATTTTTTATCAGTTGGGGAGAGCGGGGCACAACGTAACGCTTTTTGGTTTTGGCTCAATCATTCAAAAAATATTTGAGTTTGATTAATTATTTTTTTACACAAGCAACACACACATCTCTGCTACAAATGAACACTTGAAGTTTGTTTCTAGTGCTTACCATTCTTAGACAATTACACCAAACGTGACAGAAGTGTAAACGTTACAACTTACCCCATAGGTGGGGTTAATTGTAACAGGCAGGGGGTTAGTTGTAACACTTGCTAAAAATTACGTTTGCAGGCAAATATTTCAATACTATTTTGTCTATATACTTGAAGTGGATATTGTTTATATATCTGCCTATAATAGACAGGTATCCACACTATTCATCCCTCAACTAACCAAAGTTCAACTATAAATGGATACAAATGTCCAAATAAGAGCAGCACAATTATGACAATTTTTTTTATATATGTGACCCAGTCTGTAATAAACATAATACAGTTTCAAAAATCTAATTCTGAGATAATAAACATCAAAGTCTGATTTTAGCCATTCATTTCATTATGATTTCAATATTTGACGTGACCTTATTCAATCAATATTAAAGATATGAACAAAAATAAATTTGACACATGATTTTTGATAAGACAGGCACATTTATTTTGTTGGCAGCCAGCAATCATTTGTGTGTAGCCTATTTAAAACATCAGCAAGAATTATGCTAACGTTAGCGGTTTTCATATCGTAAGTGCTGAAGGGTTCGTTGTAACACAGCGTTACAATTAACCCCGCTGGGTCAAAATATTTTCAAGCCTACAAAAAAAGTTGCTAAGAGCTGCAGACATATTTCAAAACGATGCTTTGTTTTAGTCAACAAGACACTGATAAATATGACATAGCATTGGATTTGGTATCTTGCACACCCAACTTAGAAACCGAAAAAAAAAAAAACATTGAAAAAAGTACATGGCACCAAAACACTTGTTCATCAATAACTCTCTGGAAAAACATTATACATTTCAAATAATTTGTGGAAGATAGTCTTTTGGCAGCGTGACAAAACACCGGAAATACAAAACGCTCAATCTTGTGCAACAATATAAACTGTCCGTGTTACAATTAACCCCATGTTAGGTTTTGCCCCGCGCACACCTACTTATGTTCCCTGGGTTTGAATCCACAACCTTTTGAACTGTTAACGCAATGCTCTACCACTGAGCAATACAGAAACATCACTTTAATCCATGCATGAAACTAAACCTGTGTCTTAAATTTTGACATTTACATTTTAATGCACTTGGCAGACACTTATACAAAGTGACAGTATATTCAAGATGTATGTTTTTTATGTGTGATCCATGGAAATCAAAACACAACATTTTTACGCCGCTAGTGCAATAGCAATTGAGTTTCAGGATTGAACAACAGGAATCTTAAGGTATAAGACAGAACTAATGCTCATATAGTTACATTCAAGATTTATGTTTCAAGTTTGCCATCTAATCAGAAAGCACACTTTACCCGCTGAGGTGAAATCTAAATTCAACACAGTCGCATCTGTTCAGCACTTTGGGAGGTTTGTCATTAAACCTCACATCATGTGGAGAGTCTATCAGATACAGTAGAGTAGACATAACAGCATAACAAATTGATGCCGAAGGCCTTTTACAAGATTCTGTAAATAAAGAAATAAAGTATACGTCAATGGTTACCTCCGCTAAAACAGCTATAAAGTAAACATTTAGCGCACATACTGCATCAGATATGAGTTTAACCCAGTCAATGATGTGGCATTAATGTGACTCATGCAGAGATTAAGACTAATGATTTTAGCTTACAGCTTTGAGACTGAGGTTATATCACTGCCGCAATGTCAATAATACTCAGAGATTAGCATAAATTATCACGGTTTGTATTAAAGACAGTGATGATATATGTGCCTCAGTCTGGCTGGAAAGAAATTTGCTGTTTTGAAATGGGAGAAATAAACAATGCTTTAAAGCTGCCAAATCTGAAAATGCTAAACAATGTCATAACATACAGCAATAAACAGAAAATAAACAAGACAATAAATGGAAAACTGTATTGAAAGTATATTTTCTTTGTAACTCTGCAGTCTACTGTGTGTTTGTTTATGAATGATTTGGCATATTTGAGAATGCTTTCATCTAGAAACCAGATTACAATATGCAAGGGTGTAATTCTTGAACTTCTCAAAGTAATATTTAGGTTTACCGCTCGACTGAGCTTCTGTAATAAACCTCTATACTGAAATGTTGGTCCTTAATTAACAACCACACAGTTAATTGTAACAACATCCCATTTAGCCGAGGCTAAAACAGCCATTACTTCAAAATACCAAGAATCACACAAACAGGCTAATGGTTTACTTAGTAACAGGTGTTCTCGCATAAACTTAATGAGCATCCCGAGTATTTAACATTCTGAAATGTGTGCTTTTATGGAGATACCATCCCATTTTGCAAAGCACTGCATATTAAACAATAAACATTTCACACGAAAGGCTAACATGTTTATCAAGTTTATAATTGAAGAGTTCAGATGCGAAAGGTGGCCGCTATACACCACCTCTGTCAAAATTATACTAACTGAATGCTCTTGGCACGTATTTTACATTCACTTCAAATCCACTTATAACCCGCCTCAGGCCCAAACCAAGTATTGGTTTGTTGGCAGAATCTGCTAAACGACATGATTTCAGCAAAGTCCTCTAAGTGCACGGAAAATGAATTGGATGAACGACAAGCGAAAAAAACGGGGATCACACTCAAACTTGGGTCCTTTGTGACTTCTTAGACACAAATGTGGCAGCAGTGGCGACCGGTGAAACAATGCGAAGTTCATCACAACATGTGTGTAGCCCGTCATGTGTGTGGTTCACAATTTCAAAATATGTGTTTGGAGCGTCGAGTGAACATGCATCACGTGTCTTGTCAAAATAAGTGCCTGCTGCAGATGCGTCTAAAGGGTTTATGATAAAAGAGACACTCGCATTTGCCAGATACTCGCATAATCTCATGCGTAATCAGAGTTTACTGTTAAAGGAATAGTCTACTCATCATATCAACGTTTTTCCTATTTAAGACGAGTAGTTATACGAGCAAGTTTGGTGGTACAAAATAAAACGTAGCGCTTTTCTAATCGGATTTAAAAGAGGAACTATATTGTATGGCGGAATAGCACTTTTGGGAGTACTTCGACTCGCATGAAAAATCGGCTCCCCTTCTCCCTCTCATAATGGGAGAGGGAGGGTGTTACTGCGCCGAGTCGAAGTACTCCCATTAGTGCTATTACGCCATACAATATAGTTACCCTTTTAAATCCGCTTAGAAAAGCGCTATGTTTTATTTTGTACCACCAAACTTGCTCGTATAACTACTCGTCTTAAATAGGAAAAACGTTGATGTGTTTGGTCACTTCTAACTTTATCTCTAAATGGTACCATTGAATGAATGAGGCTAAGCTAAATGCTATCGAAGTGTTGCAGCGCGCTCCAGCGCTTACGTGCACACACACAGATGATAGAGGGATGTATCAACTCTTCTTAGTTAAGGTAATAACATATTTTAATATTGAAAATGAGTAGACTATTCCTTTAAGTTAGTGTCTTGCGTATATTTTGTGAACGTGAACGTCTCTTTTATCATAAACGGTTTGAGGTGTGTGCAGCAGGCACTTATTTTGACAAAACACGCAATGCACATGGTTCACATGAGGCAACAAACACATATTTTGAAAACACGAGCAACACACGTGACACTCCGAACATATATTTTGAATTTGCGCCCCTCGGATGAGCAGACACGAGCCACCACTGTGTGGCAGTCACATGGATTACAGTGCCCCTTTAGGTGTTTCTTAATTTTTACATTGTCATCATTTGCAATGTTTGTAGTTGCATCTTTAGTGGTTTTGCAACTGTTTACTATGCCCAAATGGAGGTTTTAGAAGTGGAGGTTTTTGCATGCACTAAGAGGGTTTTGCAACAAAATTGTCAAATTTGTTAAATGCCAGCCATATGTGAAAATAAGGCATTTCAAATACTGACTAATAACCTTTTCTTTGCCTTTAGAGTGAAATTACTAAACCCTAAATATAAGAGCCTGGTAAAAAAGTGCTCATTTACAAGAAAACATGTCACACGCACTTATAGGGTTTCGCATCTGGACTCATCAATTGTTTCTTGAGCTTGTCTCTTTGCCACTTCTCTATGCTGACACATTCTTAGGCCCCGGTCTGTCTCCAACTATGCTACTTTTTCACAGCGTGAAGCAAACAAAATCCGTGCCAAACATCAGTCAGCAAGCCATTTACTTTTACTGCCAACCTGCCCAAATACCAGCTAATGAAGGCTAAGGGCCATGTGGGAGATTTTACAGGGTGTTGGCGGAGGTCGCCTTTTTATACTGAACCCAGAGCAGTTCTAAATATTCTCCCAAAAAAGTTGCAGATGATGATTTAGATGACAGAGCTGCTCTAAGATCAGCAGAAAAACAGAAAGGGTTTGCCATCGAGGGCACTTTATGAGCACTTTGGTTTTTCGGAAAGGCAAAGTAACCTCTCACTGTGATTGCCCACGAGTGTCAGAAGGCAGAGTTACGACTGCTACACTGAAAAACTAAATATAACTCATGTGAGCCAAGAAGCATTTTATGAAAGGATGATGCTGAATGAGTAAAGCTGCAGTCATCGCTTCCCGTACAATGAAGAGCTGTTGCCAACACAGTGTTGGCGGGTACAGCGAGTTAGCAAACAAACATTTCCTCACAGTGATATTTGCAATGCATTAACATTTCCTTAGGTTAATTAAAGGAATAAATCATTTTATTTTATCATCATTTGCTCACCTAAACCTGTATGACTTTCTTCTGCAGAACACATAACCATTGATTTCCATTGTAAGGAAAAACATAGACATTTGAAGTGAACTATCACTTTAAAACAGGAATGTCAATGCTGTCGTGCTTTTAACCTTTTTATTCAGTTATAAAATTGATCATAAAAAGGTGTCATTCCATATATCTTCCTTGAATACATTTTGGCATCATCTGTTAATGATTAATGACATATAATTAAACCAAATATCATTAATCCACTTTAATTAAACTATACATCAAACTTCAGCATGTTGTTAGAAGAAAAAGTCATGCATACATCAGACCATGACAGCGCAAACACAGCGGCACGACTAAAGATCTCAGTTCCACACCGTCAACCGTGGAGAAATTCGCACATGGTATGAAAATGCAGAATCAGGAGAGAGCCGAGCTGACAAACTGCATGAGGATCGATCAAGCTCATTCCTGTTTAAATCCATCACTGTGACTGAGTCGCTCGGTATGCAGACTAGAAGATCTCACCGATGCCCATCCACAACAAAATCAACACGCAAGCAGAGATGAAACTAGACATTTATGAAACCCAGTATTATACAGGAAATAAATTTAATTGGTTCTGTTTTATTGATCGTCTAGGCAGAAGACAAAATTTTCTTTTACAGATAACTTTAAATAATTTATATTAGAAATCATTGTCATGGCAACAAAGGAAAGAGGGTGAAAAATATCAATTAAAATTAGCTTGACGCATCCATTAAAACAACTATGGATTTGCTAGTGTCCTGCAGAAGGTCGGCGAGCGGATATACACTACCGGTCAAAAGTTTTGAAACACTCACTCGTTCCTTATGTATATAGTTTTTACACATTACAGAATAATAATAAACTCGTTCAAACTATGGCATAACACAAATCTAACCCTGGAAATAATGTTGGTTATTAAAAGAATCCAAAATAAATCAAACCTCTGTTATATTTTATCATCAAAAGTGCAGTCACCTTTTGCCAAGCAATTGCAAAACCGTACTTGTGTCATTTTATCAAGAAGCTTCTTGAAGTTTCACTGTATTTTCAAAGTAGTCGGTCACAGATCTTTTCACACTACATGACTATCTGAGGTAGTGTTCAGTCGCTGCTGTGTTGATACTGCATGATGGAGCGGTGACAGGTGGTTTCCCACTGCATGACTTTACCATAGGAAGAATCGCCAACAACTTTGTCCCCATCCGCAAACTTTGTCCCGGTCCGCAAACTACGTCTCACAACCAAACGCACATGAGAAGTGACAAGAAAACAACACAATGTCACACATGCAAGACTGGAGATAGCTAGAAAGAAGCTTGCCATACATATTGCATGTGCGCTTATTTACATCGAAAAAAAGGAAAAGAAGATTATGGAGGAGGAAATGGTTGGGGAGACTCTTCCCCGAACTTCCAGCTGCCCTGTATGTTGCTCTCTCATTGGCTGTAGGTCATCGCCGGTGTTATTTTCAGTCAGAACACATTTCACACAGCATGATTTGGAATCGCCGACAGGTCCAGATATCTAGCAAGCCAGATATCTCATGGGTGTCGGCAACTCGTCTGTGATTTTATCAGATTGCGTCTTTGATTTGCCTGTGATTTCGAGCACTTGTCACGTTTTCTCAAAACCTGGCTGTCGGCAAGTCAAATCAGGGCTAAAATTGTTCAGTCTAAACTAGGCATTAGGTTTTTAAAGAATACTGAAAAAGTTCACACTTAATTTTATTGGTTGCCTTTCCTTCAATATTAAGACTAAGTTATCTATTTCAAATAATATTTTAAAATACAATTTAAGCTTTCTAATAATCGAAATTAATCTGTTTGGCACAGCAATATTTTTCTTTACAACCGTACATTCAAGCATTTAACCATACACCTTTAGATGAAAAGATTTTTAAGATCATAGCTAACATTTTAAGTTAAGTGTTTCAAAATTTTTGTTCATTACAAAAAAAAACAGGATAAAACTATTCTTTATACTTCAGATTTTATTTCTAAATGTACATAATAATAAACTTTTCTGCATTATAAAAGCTCAATTAGTTTGTTAAAACATTATAAAAAGTGTTGGAGGACCCTGAGGTGACTAAGTGTCTGAATAGAGGGGCCTGTCCATCTGTAAATGCTGAAAACTCCCAAATCAAGTCGGGGTGCATGATTTCTGAAATAACACTTTGGAAAAGGGACTCGGGCCGAGGACCAAAACACACTTGTAGCCAATCAACAGTAAAGGGGCGTGTCTACTTACCGACATCGTTGCCTGGGTTGCGCATGTAAGAAGGTCCAGATTCTATTGGGGTAGGGGAGTGTTTGTTTAGGTGACTTCAAATATCAACATTGGCTTTCAGAGATTATGCACCTCACTTTTAACTAAAAAAAAAACATGGTTTGTTCATATTTTACCCAGCCATGGGTTGAAACCACCCTGAGTGTATATTAATAAAGCGAACACAGCTCCACACTATTTCAATACGTATTTGCTTCTTGACATCTGTATGAAATATGAGTATATGACGAAATGCCATTGGAATTTACAGCTTGTGTTTAAGTGACACTTTCTGTGGGAAGATGCAGGAGCCATTCTAGATTGTTAGGTCAAAGGTCAATGGACATCCAATCTCAGCTAAAATACCACAAACACACACACTTCTACCACTTCTTGCTAATACATTTACACACTCACACTGTGTGACACACGCGTGATGACAGCACCCATCTAACACGAGGATGCAATTCCTCGGCGCCTGATCCATACTCACACCCATGTTTATTTCTGTCAAGATCTTATCTGCTGTCTCTGGATTGCCCGTTTAAATACCAAAGTGTTGAGGTATCAGATAACTGAATGAATTGACGTCACAGTAGAGAAACAGTTTCTTTTTTAGGTCTGATTTTGGGAAATGTATGAAAGTCAGAGTAGGTTTGTTATTCTGAGAATAAGAACTAAAATGAGAACATTATATACAGGCTACACAAGACTACATTAAGTGCATGTGTGCAAACAGGAAAACAGCAAATTTACATTTACAAATTCACATTTACTAGTGTTATAGTGCTCCATTTTTTTATGGATCTTGGTTTGTCTCTGTCTTCACTGTCTTTTTGTCTTTTACATACAAAAGGCCCACAAAATCCAAGATGTAATTCCAGCTTTTTTCTTGTCTTTGGTCTCGTTCTTGTCTTGGTCTCAGACCCTAAAGGTTTGGTCTTGTCTTGGTCTCGACACCCTTTGGTTTTGTTCTTGGTTTAGGTGGTCTCGACTACAACACTGGCATTTACAACCGGTAACAATTTGATCAGTAACAGAACAAAAAAAAACAAGGCACATGGTGGGGTCACCGCATAGACAAATTTCAATTTTAAACTGTCTTAATGTGTCTTCATAAAACTATGTTTTTAGTTATTGTATCAGTCATTTTCTAAACTGATTCACTTAATAAAATAATTACATTTTAAAATGTGCTATCTGACTCTGATAAAGCAAATCTTTAACAAGGATCTACATATTTTGTAGAATTAAGGTTAGGTAGATTTGTTTTATATTGGATTATTAAAATTTTGGTGGTATTTCTTCTCTGAATAACGAAGTTTTTCGTTCTTAATTTTGACATAAATTTAATTTTTTGCACAAAACATGTACAGTAAATCAGTTCAAAATATTGGTTATTGGTCTTTTTGATCTATAAAAATTGGTATCAGCCTCAAAATCACTAAAAATAAGCATATTGAGATTAAAGGTCCCATTTTTCCTGTGTTTTTGAAGCTTTGGTTGTGTTTACAGTTCGCAATATAACATGTGTTCATGTTTCGTGTGCAAAAAACACATTATTTTTGACACAATTTACTTGTATAGCACTGTTTTCACTGTGCTAAAAATGGGCTGATGTCTTCCTTGTTCTATGAAGTCTCACCTTCAGAAATACGTAAGTTCTGATTGTATAGTTTGTATAGTGTGTTGTGCTTCGACAGCAGCTTGGTTTAGCAGAGCCGTTTCAGCCAAAGCTGGCGACTGACGTATTCCTGTGGGCGGAGTTTAGTCAAAAACTGTTTTATTGACATCATTCAACCATTCACTGGAGGCTTTGAAAGTGGAATTCTGTTAAAGAAAATATATCGCCTGGCAGTGAACTTTGAGCTTTATCATTTTACAGGTATTATTTATGCTATTATAACAACATTACATACTAACTAAAGTTTGAAAAATGGGATCGGGAAGAACGTGACCTTTTAAGGAGTAATGGAGAATGGAGTGAGCAGACATTATGTACTATGAGATTTTCTAAATATATTTCAAGATATGAATTCACATTTTTTATATCTTGCTCATCTTGTTGAGCCATGAGATTCTCAAGAAGAGGAGGAGTTGAACACACTGTTACCCATAAAACCCCATTAAACTTTCATCTATCTTTACATGGCCAGAAATCAATGATACATTTTTCTCCATTTTATTTGCCTTCATAAAACTGCAAAGAGAAATATAGCAGACAGTGTTCTTATTTTACCATTCGCTGCTTTCTATTTTAAAGTTTGTAGTCAAGACTTTAGCAATATTGATATTTCAGAACACACTAAAATGAGAAAAAAACATAAATTGATATCGAGATAATTATGACATTTTATTGCTATTGGTCTCGGCTTCTGAGATTTTAGTATTCTGACAACCCTAGTTTACAGTATAATTAAATCAGAAGGACACAGGAACTGAAAAGTATGTGTGATATTACATACATACAAATAAACACAATTGATATTATTGCTGCAACACAAAGCCTGTGGTTGGTCTGTTTTGACGCCCTTAATTCTTCCCCTCCCAACATTCTCAAAATTCCTCAAGGGCACTAAAAGAGGCATAACTAAAACTCAATTCACCTTTGAACATGTTCAAAAACCGCACAGGGCCCTAAGAGAAAACATAGGATATAGACAGGAAACTTCCATTACAATATCCTTTCTAGGAGTTGTCAGTGTCTAAGTGTATTATAACAATAGCCTCTGATGTCATGTGTAAAGCTTTACACTTTCTCAGCTTTAGAGGTCGAATTTCTTTGTAGTCAAGTTCACAGCATCTATTAATAACACCCATTAAGCATTCACAATCTATCTGAAGAGCAAACTTACAATCCTGTTCCATCCTCCTGGTTTTGCATAAGAACAATGCACGACATCAGTCAGCGTACGGCAAACAGAGCAATTCAATTAGAGAAAACCGCATTTGATCAGTGCGAGACTGTAGTGCAGGTTAAAGACCCAATTCATCAACATCCGCTTTGCTATGCTGTCTGCCAGCCTGGAAAATTAGTGATATTGAGTGATTCTGGTTTCACTTCCCACAAATGATCCAGGTTAAAGCGCATCTAATTTCTTTTCTTTTAAGCGCAACTCACTTTTCCAGGGAACTAAAGGGAAAATAAAACACAATGTGGTCGCCAAAAGCATCAGTGGGAAAGAATACCAAGATGGTAGTTCAACTTCCTCCATGTCAAAAGTTTTGGCTTGGATTAAATTAGGGAAGGCAAATTGGATTTCATGGGAATGAAAACTGGCATACATCCAAAAGTGTGCTGGCTGTCCCTCTCAAACTTCCTCTTTTTTTTTGTTAGTTGTCAGTTTTCTGTAAATATAGTACCTTGCAGTGGTTGCCCCCTATAAGTACATCCCTCCAACCCTCTACTATCTATGTTTTCATTTGATTATGTTTGATTGACAAGCACATTGAGATGGCGCGAGCAAAACTGAAACAATTACTTTACACAAGATAATATTTTTGGCATTGTAAGCATAAGAGCTGTAAAAATATATTTTTTAAAATATGTTTTAAATCTGACTTTATCCATATTTATGTGCTATAATTGGGTCCCCAGTGTTTCTATCAACCTACAAACTGTAAAAAGTCCAGTAACTTAGTTTTGGTAAACCATTCTCTGCAAGCATATGAAAAAATAGGTCATTGGAAATTGACTCCCCTTGTGATGTCAGAAGGGGATAATACCACCCCCTAATCTGCCCTATCCAACCACGGCACTGCCATTTAGTGCAAAGATTAGCTCATTTGCATGTTAAAGGACACACCCAAAATGGCACATTTCGGCTCACACCTAGAAAGTGGCAATTTCAACATGCTATAATAAATTATCTATATGGTATTTTGAGCTAGAACTTCACATACTGTATGTACTCTAGTGACACCGAAGATTTATTTGATATCTTAAAAAAGTCTTGTAAAATGTCATTTGTAAAATTAGCTTAAAGCATATTGGATCCCACGCCCCCCTTGTGACCCGGACACCAGGTTGGGTGCCACTGCCTTGTTGTAGGTGCCAAAGTTCAAAATCAAAACGCTGTAGTAACGAAACCAGTCTGTGAAGCGGATATAACTTTCTTGTTTCCCTCTAATACAGTCGAAAGCTTTACGTAAGAGAAAAGTGAGAGCCAAGATTAAATATGACCAGACCAAAACTTGACCTTTAAAGGGCAGACCCAGAACAAAGCCTGTCAAATCAAAAAAAACTCGATGTCTATTTAAAAACACTATAAAGCCACCTACACTGTGGATATTAATATATCACGCTTCATGAAAACAAACGTCAGTCCTGAGACCCAGATCTACACAAACAAATTAAGGGCCAGACCAACACACGAAGGTAAGATACCCAGGCCAAGGCAACATTTATGTATCAAGAGCAAGAAGACCCCAGTAAGCAGCTCAGATCCTTTCCCATTACCACCTAACCCTCCCTTGCCCTCTCGACATGAACATTATTGTACTGGCCGAAACAGAAACAAAACGCCAGAATATGTATAAAAATTAAAGTAAATTGAGATGCATTACAGAATAAAGCAATGAATCAGAGCACACAGGCAACTGCACAAACATGCTAATAAATTGATGAAATAGCAATACAGAGTTGAAGAGAAGCAACAAATGAAAATGAAAGATCTCTGCTCCCTGCCAGTTGACCCACTGGCTCAGATTCAGCATCTGGGCGTCCTGCCACCCTTACTATGGCCCGATCGCTCAGTGTGAATATGGGTAATTTGTCCACTTGTTTGGATAATCCGCCATCTGCTCTAGCAGGGCCCGGACGCCGCTCTGAGCTTCCAAGATCCATGGACCGGACACAAATTGTACCATCTGTATATCAGGGATAGTAAAATGCATTTTATAATGCTAAATGTCTCCTGTAACAAAGACTAGAATAGATTGAGATACAATGAGAATTATATGACATTACCGAAATGATATCGAAAACAACCCTGCTAAAAAAAAGAAATCACAAGCTTTTAGAGGGGTTTTATGCTTTTATCAGCTGGGCAACCAACTGGTAACCAGCTAGATCAACCTACTGTAACCGACTAAGGCTGTCTTTTTTTGTAGATAGTGAAGCAAAAACCTACTGTTATTCAATATTTGGTTCTGCTTCTTTACAGCCCGAGTTGAAATTGAACGCGGTCAGCATCAGCTGCTAATTTTAGCACGCTGATCTAGCGCCACCCGACAATCAGATAAAAATGACAATTGCACTGGCTGCTTCCTCCGACAGGAAAACATGGCCGTCCGCCAGGAAGAGAGAGAGAGAGAGAGAGAGACGCTCACATTGTTAGCTCTCTTCACACAAAACTCATCTCACCGCAAACAGAGAGACAAATCCTTCATAAAGCACTGTGCTGAGGGAATCTCCTCTCAATCTATGCCATGTAACACTGGGTTCAGAGGGCCGTGAGAGGAACAGATGAGAATGTGGCTGAAACGTGATGAATCGCGGACCCTCGCTGCCCCACAGACAGCTAGAACAAGACCCCCATCACTCATCAGGACATGACACGTAGTCACAAAGAGCAAAACAAATACAAAAAATCCTTTGATAGTACAGAACCAGTTACGAATAACTGAGCAGGAACAGAGACAACACAACCTAACAATGCTGTGTCACTCAGGTTGAATCTACGCACTGCCTGTGTCAATTAACAAATTTATTGGATCCGTTTAACTAAAAATACAAAAACATTGAGAACAGTAAGAGAAAACTAGACTGGGAACTGGTGCAAGCCAGACTTGACAGACGCTGCAGAATGAGCACCAAACTGCTTTAAAATAGTCACCGTCTCACATAAATGCCCTGGATAAACACGACTGTCCTGTATTATGGCCTATCTGCTTTTAATTAAAGCGCTCAGCCGGCACAATTAAATCATAGAAGGGCTAACTGAGAAACTTCTGGCACCGAAACACAATTACACGCGTCTCATTTACTGCGCTCGCAACCATTCGGTAAGCAGAACGCCAACACAGCACCTCATAAAGCGTGGCATCACAATAGAAAGACAAGTGTGAAGTAAAAAGCCTCATCGGGCGTATCCGTAAGCATGAAGCAGTTGATGAAGGCCATCTGACTCCAGAGAGGAGCAGTGCTGAGTAAACAGGACAGTAGCAGAGTTTATTCAACCATCTGTGATCCGCTCTGGCTGAACGTAACATAATGTTTACTGAACTGACAGCAGGGCACACAGATAGGGACCCAAAACAGTAGCTATGAGGGGCGACGACATTTACACATAGTAAACACGAACATACTGCGCCAACCATTCACATCTGAATGTTAATGCAAATGTGCTCAAGTATGTCTTTCTTTCAGGTGATGATTCATTTGGGGATAGGTGACAATATAAATAAAACTTTATGAAATATACAGGGTTTTTTTACTGAAAATAAGCAAAGAAAATGCAATAAAGTTGTTATCTTTGTGTCTGTTTTAGCACAGGTACAGCTGGAGAGTTGTGAATGTAGAGATGGGGTTTTTTTCAGGCACGCTAGTTCCAAAGTCATAAAAAGCAGTTTTTTTCGGGTCTGTGAAAGTGATATAATTTCCTGCTTAGACAAACAACTTATCCCTTTCAGCACACTTTTAACCGCTTTTCAGATCACCAATTTTTCCGGGAAAACTTGGACAGATTGCAGAAGAGAACATGTCGACTCACTTTTGCCTAGAAGATCTCAAACAGGCATTGATGCTTCCTGGCGCACATTTGGGTGCATTTATCACTTTTTGTCATATTTAGTCACATTCAGTGGCTGGTGACTTCTTTTTCGAGGGTGCACAATGTGAAGCTAGTCACAACATGTGTTTAGCCCGTCATTTCAAGAGATTTTTTTTCAGGCACACTGGTTTACTTACAAAGTCATAAAAAGCATTTTTTTGGGGGGGGTCTGTGAAAGTGAGATAGTTTCCTGCTTAGACAAACATATTATCCCTTTCAGCACACTTTTAACCACTTTTCAGCTCACAAATTCTCTGGAAAAACTTAGACAGATTGCAGAAGAGAACATGTCGACTCACTTTTGCCTAGAAGATCTCAAAGAGGCATTGATGCTTTCTGGCGCACATTTGGCTGCATTTATCACTTTTAGTCATATTTAGTCACATTCAGTGCTAGTGACTTCGTTTTTGAGGATGCACAGTGTGAAGCTCATCAAAACTTGTATTTAGCCTGTTGTGTGTGTGGCTTGTCACTTTAAAATATGTGTTTGGCGTCACCCATAGGTTTGTGAAGAGAATTTTTGAAGCTTAAAGTAGGCAGTGCCTGCCGTCACCGTCTTGGCCACATGTCACCGTGCATCACTCGCAGATAACTAAAATGGGTAAAGAGGTGGGACATGGGTGAAAATGAGGTGTGTGGTTCAGGTCTCGCAAAATCGCTAGCCGACGTCCCACAAAAGTCGTTAAAAAAAGTCATTTTGTTTTTACCTCAGAGAGAAAAATATTGTTTTAGTGTTTCTTTTTTCTCTTTCTTCATTTAGTAACTTTAATATGTGAGAAGGAATATCAATTTGACATGTCTATGTGGAGAATATGATGTTAAAAGCTTTGGGTTATAAATAGGCAACTAAAATGCAGTGGTAAGATATGTTTACCTAAAGTTAATTAAATGTTTATTTATTGTTATTTCGTTTTACCTCAGAGTCTAACATTATTCTAGCAATTTCTGTTTTCCTTTCTTTGTTCAGTTAACTTAAATATGTGAGAAAAAAAATATTTTTAGTGATTTCCATGAAGAGAATACGATGTTAAAAGCTTTTAATTGTTATAAAATAAAGAGCTAGGCGGCTAACGGTAAACTAAAGTAACGTTACTGAAGCACATGAAATGTGGGAACGAAAATATATTTTAGTGATTTTCGTCTATATTCTATATTTCGTCTTAGTTCTTTTGATTGTTGTAAAGATTTGTTAACCTAAAGTGAATAAAATGTTTATTTCAATAAATATCTGTTCGTCTTCTATATTGTGCTGAAGTCAGTGGTTATTTATATATTTGATAAAATACAATGTTATCTAAATACAGTGTGTAATCTGTTTTATTAAAAATAACCTGTTATAATACATTCATATAATATTTCAGTAATAGAATAATTGTTAAACTAACCTAAAAATAAAATTCCTGGGTAACCAAAAACAAACCTTGGAAACTAACGATCTGGAAACTAAAAACTAACGTTAGGGGAACGTTTTGGGAACCAAAAATTGTTAGCTGGGGATGGGCAAGAACAGTTGGCTTGCAATCCAGGATTTATCAATATTCTACAATAAACAATGTATTATTTATTTGGGCTACTTATATTCATTTCGGGCTACCAAAAATTTAAGAGTACCTGCCTGAAGGGCTACCAGGGATTTAGAATTTTGGCAGCCTTGTGCTCAAACCACCTCGCCTAGCTCGATTCTTGTGTCAGCCGTGGCCGTCACTCAAGTGGCCACGCCCTTAATTATGCAGAACTTTAAGGCTTAATATAATTTTAACGGATGAGTTAAACATTCATTTTCATCCCCTCACAGTTGTTATGAAGTGTAAAATTAGCTATACAGACCAAAAACACTTTTGGTACCAGGCTGTAAACATATTATTTTCTAATGTAAATTTGGGTATTTTAACATAGGGGTCTATGGGAATTGAGCCGGTAGTCAATGAATTGCAGTTTAAATCACTTCCGTATTGGCTTCATTAGAGAGATCGGAAGTTTGGCCCTCGCAAAATACGTGCCTGCTGCAGACGCTTTGAAAGGGGTTTATGATTAAAGAGATGCTCACGTTTACCAGTCACTCACTTAATGTGATGTTTATTCAGAGTTTAGTGTTAAGTTTGTGTGTTGCGGGTATTTTGTCTCTTTTATCATGAACCCTTTTCACGCATGAGGCACATAGGTTCAACACATATTTTCACATAACGAGTCACACACGACACTCCGAACACATTTATGTATTTACGCCCCTTGGATGAAAAGTCACTGGCCGCCACTGGTCACATTTGCATTTTACTAAGTTTCTATATATTTAAACCGAAAATTATATAACCAACATATACTTCACATTCTTTTGGGAAAAAGAACATCTCTCTCTTTCTCTTTCTCTCTCTCTCACTCTCTCGCTCTCTCTCTAATCTATCTCTGCTCCAACCTAAATCTTAAAAAACATCAATTTACTACAAACCATTGCTATATGCATATTGCGATATGCTTATTTGTAATATTTTGATAATTTCAATATAAACTGTATATTCTGTGTTATTTTCAACACAGAGTTGGGTCAAAAAGGGACTGTTGGGTGTTAAATTAACCTAAGTTTCATCCCAAAATGCTTTAACCCATTGTTGGGGAAAATATAACCATGTTCTGGGTTAATTGAACCCAACGGAAATGTTTTCCAATTTTGACCCAAAGCTTGGTTGAAAATAACCAAGCATTTTTGAGTGCATCTTGAATGTAATAACCGAGCTGCAGAGTGTATCTTGCAGCCCTAAATCAAATGCTACCCGTGATGAGAACAGGCTGTGATGTCCTACCTAAATTAGTATTTTAGGAAACATGACAAAATAGAAACCATGTGTATCAAATCATTTCATAGGGACTTCAAGGCTGGCGTAAAATAACAAAAATGCAGCACAAAAAATGTATTTACATATTATGTTATGATGCTTACACTGCAATGCCATTAACGTAATCACCATTGATTTAGAGAGTCACATACTTGTCATTTAATTTTTAATTTCACTTAGTTATTAACATAGCTTTACTTTAGATGAAGAGTGCATTAAATTACTCAACACAAATTTCACACATACACGTATCTACAGGAATTTAAATAACTTTAGATTACCACTAGAGAATGAGTAAACATTAACAACAGTCATTATAATTTTTAAACCCACCTGTCGACTACGGCGTTTTAGTTTTATTACATGTGGAATTACAATCTGGCCGATCTCCTGCTCTTCATTAGGGACATCCCCATTTCCCTTTTCTCATTGTGCTTAATTAGACTCATTTAAGAGCCAACCTCATCCTCCCGTTAGCAACGAGCAGACGGCTAATTACGAATGCAAAAAAAAAACTGTGGCGAGTCAAAAAAGGGTATATCTATCCGGAGTGCACCGGTGACTGCTGTAATGGACTTGGACAGGTGGTGGGCCGCTATCTGACGTCCTAATCAAAGCCATAGAGTTCTGATCAGTGGGGGGAAAAGAGATGAAGGGAGACTGACAAACAGGTTAGTCCTTCCCACATCTCCTCATCTCTGTGGTAACAGTCATGGCTGGCTGCCCATGCCACTTCAGCGACAGAACCATCTCAGATCCTTCAGATGGGAAATGCTGGGTGATTACTAGAAAGTTGCTTCTGGGTAGCAGCATGAGAGTAATTTTACCTGAGCGACTACTGTGAGACAACCATACATCTGCCCTAAATCTGTTGTGTGGGTGGTATTAAATTCATTTTCTGCCCATGTATCTGTATTTTTGCAAGATGTTACTGTGGTATTTTTTTACATGCAAAACTACTTTAGGGCCTTTTCCGCACACTTTGAAATAAAATCGGTTTCTACAAAAAACACAAAAATTCTCGCATTAATATTCTCACGCTTATGCCACCCGAGATGTATCTTTGGTTTCTTTGGTTAAACACATATAAATCATTTTATATTAATATGCTGTCATGTTATTTTCTTATATGGGGGTCAACATTGTGAGGCACAAAAAAGCACAACAATCCATCACTAAATGAATTCAAATGACTCCAGTGTGTTAATAAATGTCTTCTGATAAGAAACTACATTTATGAGAGAAAACAATATTTTAAGCTTAAGTAGAGATCGATACGTCACATATACATATAACAAAACAGATCAGCTCAATAAATTTAAATCTGGAAGCTATGGCTACAAGATATAAGCTTATTGAAATCATAAAAAATACTGCAAACGTGCGGATGCATATCGCAACGATTTACAATTAGTGAAGGATTTTATTATTTCTTATGTCAAAGTTTTAGGTTGATGCAGATTGCAAACTGACTGGTGAGAAAAAGAGAATTATGCTTCCCTTTACCCAGAAAGATTGTGAAATATGTATGTTGGTTATATAATTTTCAGTAAAAAAAAAAAACGTAATTTGATACCCAAATATCATATCACATATGTAGCATTTTTCTCTAAATTTTGCATGTCTTAAGTTATGACTAGTTGACATCTGTGTATTTTGTCACACAAAAACTGAGACTGAGGTTATTTTTCAGAGAATTCTGATAACTATCAATTCAATAATGACCATAAAATATAAAAAAAAAGATTATCAAGAGTTTTTCACAAACCCGAAATCGATTGAAATTAAATCACAACCTCGTACGTCGAATTAAAAAAGGGAATTGTCGATGCTGCCACGTCCCCATGTCACGTCCGGTCGGCTTGTCAAGCGGGAAAAAAACATGTTGAGTGCTGCGAGTCAACCTCCTCTAACTTAGCTAGCTACAGCTAGTTAAAAGATAGCATGGCAGATGCAGGAGACACCACGCAAGCTGCTCTTTACATGGGAAAAAAAAACGGCAAGCGCCTCCCGACATCAGCTAAACTTAATCAGAACAGAGCACGCACGGGGCCGGTCGTTTCTCTGAACGGAGATCTGTTTAAGTTTCACAACAACTTATTTCAGTTGCTTAAGAGTTATGAAAACGGCATTTAAACATGACTTATTGTGGTATAGTTTCACAATCTCGTCTGACGGTAATAAAAGCGTGTTTTTAAGGTGCTGACAGGGATGTTCATCTGACAGGAAGTTTTGTTTTATCAGGTATGTGCGTGAACTTTTCCACTGGCAGCATGAATAACATGGCAGGGCAATTCATAAAACTGTAGTCTAAAAATGGCATAGCATTTTTTTGTTCTTTCAAGAAAAAAAAAGTAAAAATCGAGAATCTAAACTAATCGTGACCTTAGAGAAAAGAAAAGTAATCAAATCGAGGATTTGGAGAATCGTGTCACCCCTAGTTTCACATAAATAGTGATTAAACCAAATAAAACAGAACCAAAATCGAAAAGCACTTCAATTTTGATTTCTGGGCTTGGTTTATCATTTAAAGGCATTCGACTGCTGTAAAAGTTGTTTTAGAAATTAAATTCAGCTTGAAATGCTGATTCATGTGCACTCCAGTGCGGTTTGCTATTTGTATGCATGCAATCTGATTCGGTGCATTTTCCATCGCTGGCTATCTCCAAATTCCATTTAACTGGCATTCCCCCATACACCTGCGGCCTACAGACACAAGCGTCAATGTTCGTTTATAAAAAATGTAAGGCCAAAGGCATGAAAACATGCAGCTATCGTCTTCACCTCTCATTACAGTGGTGGAAGTAGTAAACATCTGATGGCACTCTTGTGACCTGAAGACAAATATTAATATGTGACGAGACATTTCAAAATTGAACTTGTGTCAAACCTGTGTCGGATCAAGCAATTAAACTAAAAGTAGAGCATTAAATGTGTTCATTTTAATGTAAAGACCGTGTCAAGATGAACTGAAAAGCAATTCCTTGCATGTTAAGTAAATGCCACTTTAAATTAAAAGGCACTTTAAAGGATTACTGTGCAAGTATGGACGTGTGCAAGTTTGTATCCTCATTAAATGCTAAAGAGGTCACGCTCACACTAAAGGGTTCCCATTTCCCCTGTTCTCAGTTATGTGGGCTAATTGTTGTTTTAATTGACCTTGGTCTGGAGAGGGATTCATGGAGATGTCAACAGTAATGACAGTGACCTGTAAAACACTGTAAAGGTCAACCAATCCCATTACAGTTCCATTGATGTATGGGACGGGGGAGCCTGGGCGCACATTATTTTCATTGCATACTGTATACCCTAGATTTTTCTTCTCTTGTGCGCCTATAATCAAAAACCAGTCAAGCCAAACTAGAATTATGTGCTGCCACATGCTTTTTCATGTCTTTCAGGAAAAGTACAGTAGGCGGATGATTCTTCGAATGTTCAGTTCACATTTTCAGGAGCATGGCTTACGAAACCAGAATTTCCTCCATCGAAACGTGTTGTGCTTTGTGGAAGGTGTTATGTTTTTGTTTGTTTGTTGCTAGCTGGCTTTTTTGTCTAGATAGTTTGTTGACAGATGAAACCACAGTCAAAAACAGATTTTCCAGCATGTCTGGTTTAACACCAAAAACAAATCTGCTTTTGTGAGAACAGATCATCTATGGTGCTTCGGACAAAGAACCTGAACTGTTCTCATAAACACACAATGGGAAAACGACACGGTTAAGATCACTTGCAGAAATGCTTACGGAGACCATTGTCTAGTCCCTATGGTACAGCCAGACTCCCTGCTAGCTCATAAACAACTCATAAATATGCGTTTTTAAATAAATTGTTACACAGTTTAATTTGCACCTAATAGTCTTGCCATTTACATTTCAGCCGACCGTTTCTGTGCCACATTTAAGCGCTTTTTCTCCAAGATGTTGCCTCATTCTGTTCAGGGTTTAAAGTTATACATTATACATTAAGATCCGATCAAAGACAATTAATAGGCAACCGGCTAACTGATTCGTCCATTCCCCTCCTCTTAACCTCACAAGCATCGTGTTTCCTGAATAAATAATATGTCGAGAGCCGTTTTCTGAGTCCTGATATTGCAAGGCTCACTGACTACCATGGAAACAGATTTCTCGCAGACGGCAATAGTTGCTATTTGCCACAAAAGCTACTTCAGCCGACATCCGACCGAGGCCACCGATAGCAATCGGCTGATAGGTTTGACGGCATTGCTCAACCTCCTGCCAGTATTCTCACCATCCTATTAGCTCCAACATCAGTGTGCTGGGAAAGATAGGGACACAGAATAGATGGAGGCAGGAAGAGAAAAGGAGCCAAGGATAATTCAAACAGAGGTTTTTGAGTCAGGACAGAGATCTATGTGGCAATCTGGGAGAGGTTTATTTCCCGGCGAACAAACAGACAAATCTTTGTCTTATCGCTTTAATACACTACAGCTTTTCTCTGTTATCGGAAAACAGTGGAAGTGTACAAAATAGTGCTCATGTTTGTCCTCACCTTAATCTTGCCAATGAAGCTTGAGGTTGCCTACAGATACTTTTAATCTTATGATGTCATGCCTTTAGAGTCAAGCGGCCAACAAAGATACAACATAGACATTCCTGTCAGGCAAATTGGGCATGTTCTTTATACAAAAATGAACAATTAACACATTTAAATCAGTAATACAATCATTTGGATGTTGAGTTCATTTCAATTCAGACACAGTTTCACAGCAATTTGTTATTATTTTACAAACTGGCTGTAACTCGTACAGTATGAATCTGTTCGATTTGAAGCCCCACCCCTAAACCAAACATCACTGGAGTGAAAGCAGACCTTACTAAAACATGCAAATTCTATGCTTTACTCTTATTGGTAGTCACTCGTGCAAGTCGCTCATCATTTGCATAAGTTAAAGACTTTTTACTTTGTCGCTGGACACGCCCCCCTCCGATCGCCAGCGGACACTGTCGCTCATGTTGCCAGAAATCACCAGCTCTACTTTAAAATTAATGGAATCGTGTCCTTGCATAACGCTTGTAATGTTGATGTGGAATAATAGCCATAACTTGCAATGAGACTGTACTGTCACGTCTGCATTAAAATTAACTCTTTCTCTGCCATTAACAAGTTATCTTGTCAATTAAGAGAAAACATTTGCATAAAAAAACGTGTTCCTGTTGAATTTTTATGTTAATCTGCAATACCACGATTATCCACTAGGTGCACTTACCCAATTTATGAAAAAACTGAAGACAAAACGCTATTTACTAATTTTAAACTCCGTGTATGTTTTGATAAGCGTTCTGAATTTGATATCTAACAAATTCCTTTACAAAAAATGCAATTATTTTAGCCTTTTCTTTTAAAAATAGTTTTTTATTTTAGCAAAAATACCATATTTAAGAGTTTATAAGCAGAGAATAAATATAGATAGAATGAAATGTTTTGTTTGTTTGTTAATTGTTGGTTTGAAAGCAGAGGGTCTGTTCTATCATTTGATATATTTGTATGTTTATAGAAAATTTTCCTGGAAGGCATTTTGTGAAACTTTTGTGAAAATCACATAAAATGCTGGTGGGCAACTTTCAAAAAATGTCTGGCAGGGAATGAGTTAACCACCAAATAATCATTTTAGGAGCAATGTAAACAATGTTAGCAATGTTTAAACTCCATAAACTTGATCCTCAAATGCAATAAAGTTTTTTTCTTCATCGTTCAAGAGTTCATCACATGCCACATTTTTTGTGCACAGTGATATAATAAAGCAGATAAACCGTTATCCACTCCAGCAGTTGTAGCTAGAAAAGTCAGATAAGGTTCGCTCTGCTCTCTTACGTCTTTACAGGCACCTGGGAGTCATTTATTGCAGATTGCCAACTGTCGTTATGCATCTTTATTAAAGTAAAGAGATAAAAAAATCTCTACACTCCTATGTCATGGCAGGTATGTCAAACTCCCTGACACGTTTTTAAGAGGCTGGCCTATTTTCTGCCTCTCCGGTTCCTCTGTACATTTCATTTTCTTCACACTACTCCACAGAACTGAAAGACCCAAATAGAATAGCTTTCATCCCCGGCTCCTCTTTTCAATTATCCTCCCTCAAGCCAGCTAGCCGACAGAGCTCCAGAGCTTATGTAATAACAAAAGTAAGGAAGGTAAAGGCAGAGGATGAAACAAGAAGAGGGAGAGCAAAACTGGCATGGAGGGAACAATGGACAAAAAATATTAACCAAGCCTTGCAATGAGGGCTTCTTGAGAAAAATACTTGAGTGGCCTCTCCATCTTTCACACACAGATCAGACGTGATGCTGTCTAGAGTTTTCAGCACCTGTGTAATTGAACTAGTGAACCAGTCCCCAGCAGCTCTCTCATAGCCCTCCAGCGGCCCCCAAAATGAAGCCCAAGAACATTTTACAGGCCAGGGTAGCAAAAAGACATTCCACACCTCTCGTACACAAACACCTCCAAAATAGCACAGGGGCTTCGGCTGGAACAGAACAGTTAGTTTATTCGAAATACAACCAAACGTTAGGCGAAATAAAAGAGACAAATCAAAAACCTGAAAGGTTAAGAAGCAGTTCCGTCTGCAGGGGAGGTATGATTTTAAACTGGACCTAGATGTGCGGAAGGCTGCTAAAGCAGATATAGGACAGCACTGTCTCAGGGGACAGGAAAGGGCAAAACTCTGGCGGGCTCACCGAGCATGAACCTAAAAATAAATGACAATGTAAAAAATCTAAAATAGTGGAACAAAAGGCAGACAAATGTGAACTGACTTGAATACAGTCAGACCCAATTACTGACTATGAGACTGCAATCGTGCACTTTGTGTGTAAATATGATATGTGATTTTAAATAACTAAAGAAACCCAAAGTAACCTTAATTTTAGATTTATATAAAGCCTTTTCCAACAGCTCGTCAGCAGCAATGTTTTTAAACTTGCTGAACGGGCCTAGAAAGGGTCTCTGAGGTACACCACAGAAGAAAAGAGGAGTGTAGCACAAAGACATGATTTCACTGCTGGTGTTATATTGTAATAATTCTGACAGATCAAATTTTGCCAAAACATCTTTTTTGGCCCTGTTAATGAACAGCACAGACAAAATGAAAAGCCGTAATTTTTGCACATAACACACCCAATAAGGTTGAGACAAGGGGCCATATTACTGTGCCAGAGGGACCTGTCTTCCACCTCCAAACACATCTCTGTTGATTGCCAACAGCACTTTGCATAATTACTCTCTTTCTAATAAAGGAAATGTTCTTTCACAATCTCTCTGGTGCTATTATGAGACTTACTGTGGTTACTGAATATGCAAAGTAAGTTTGTGGCCGGGGACATGAGTGATTAGCTCAC
The DNA here is from genome assembly GCF_030506205.2 of Paramisgurnus dabryanus. Classification (NCBI taxonomy): domain Eukaryota; kingdom Metazoa; phylum Chordata; class Actinopteri; order Cypriniformes; family Cobitidae; genus Paramisgurnus; species Paramisgurnus dabryanus. Next base: position 10,730,388 of record NC_133345.1, read on the forward strand.
AGGAAATACACTTACGGTGCTCAAATTCCAGCACAGTGACTGGGGTACAATTTTGAATTTTTAGCAGTGGTGATGCATACATTCTTACCTTTGCAATTTATAAAGAACATTTAACAGGGCATATATAAGAAATAAGGCATTGCCAGGCATTATACACAACTGGCAAGCTTTGGTCGAATCAATACAAAGATGATACAGTACCAAATCTGCCAAATTAAACCATATCTACATTAGCTTCCCAAGAAAAAAAAGTGTTTTACAGTCTATCCCAATTGTTTGTCCAACAAAAATGCTTTATATAATACTATTTATATTGTTAAGCACCACATACCATTGAATTCAGTGAAAACATAGTTACTGCACCATCAGGCAAATAGGCTAATTCTGCAGCTCTCACTGTAGTGGTTATATCCAATTAGACCAACCAACATAACTCTTCCATGTTTCAGTAAAAAATAGATATAAATAGAATTAATGTAGAAATCTTGCGGCACTAGCCCATTATCAACAAAATCAAACATCAGCAAAGGCATTAATGTCCTTTTCTTTAAGGTGCCTTTGTTATTTTAATTATTTATAATGTCTCTTGGGAGCAGTGCTGACTGAGTCAGAATAAGGGATCATTATAACTCTAATGGCGCTTCCTTAAGCAAAATGCCAACACAGGGGAACAGCCCACTTGGGACAGTTCAAGTCGAGTCTTTAGTGCTTAAATGCAGCCATGAAATGTGTAGCGCTTCACTGCACCTTGGCTCTAAACTGTTGTTACATCATCTCTCTGTAGACAACAGAACCAATACAACAATAAAGTGAAACGTATGGAAAAAACTTTTGGTTATACGTGACCCTGTCATTACAATCTAGTTTAAAGTCTCACAATCTATAATATTAGGGTATTAAAGATTGATTTCACTTTAATCTATGACATCAGTCAGTATTAAAGATATCAAGGTTGTGTTTTCACAGAATGTTCTTTACATTATGTATGATGATTTTATGCAGAAAACCACAAAAACATCACTTTACAGACTGAGTCACATATGATGAAAGTTATAAGTTCTCATTGGAGCCACATTCAAAGTCTGATGTAAAATAATAACAATAAATGATATATGCACTTCCAAGACTGCACCATCTGCCTACTGAATTATATTACTCAGCAGAGAAAAATGCGCTTTTATGACCTAATTATTATTATTAAATACAACAATTCATTCAACATTGGTGCTTTTTATTGCATATTTATTGTTGTTGCCATTTTAATAGACATACTTTCCCTAAAAACACTACACAAAATACTGTAATGCATGACATCTCACGGATTATTGCTGTAATAACATTATATCAGTTGCCTTGGGGGCCACTAAAGACATCAATGGCACAGCTTACACTGAAGGGTTTTCCTTTGGAATAGGGGGTCTCCATCCATAACCAAAACATAGTCCTGGGCCCTGCACATTTAAGAAATGGCCCCCACTACATGCATAAAGGATAAAAAAACAACTGCATAAAACAAATGAATAAAGCACAACATTAAAAGCATCGAAAGAAAATAAACAAATACACAACAAACAGCAGCGTCACAGAGCATAGCAGGTTTTGCTACAATAACACATCCGCAACAGAAGAATAGAGTTACTGTATCTTCCTAATGTCATCTTCGTTTTGTCATTGAATGTGTACAGATTAATTTGAGAGCATGACAGTGATGAAGAGGCAGGCTGGAAAGAAAGGAGGGGCAATTACTTCATATTGCCGCTCCTCTGCCTTTATGAGGCAAAGCTGGCTCTGAGTCAGGGTCTTCCAGGACGGATGCAGTAATAGCATTTCTAAAAGCAAATAAAAGAGAAGACCCATCCATCTATCCTCTCTCTCTGTCCCTCTCGTAATCGCATTAGACGAGGGGCTTTTACCACCACCTGCTCAATGCAATAAAGGAGACGTCAATGCTCTCTGCACTCCATCTCTTTTAAGTCGCTTTGCTCAAGTTCACATTGAACAGACATGACACACACACACACACACACACACACACACACACAATAACTCTTTTGGCTTTTTTTAAAGAGAGACACAAACACCACCTCTTACCTTAGTGCTTGACCAACTTTCCAAACAAACAGCCTAAAAAATCCACATTAGATTTGTCACTTTACAAAATGTGTGCCATTTGTGTCATTCCACTTTGTAACCATGAATATTGGATTTCAACATGCTATGTATTTAAAAAGATATCTCCTGTCCTGACAAGTGAACTTGAAATCTCATTTTTACCATTTCATCGCCTTACGTTTTATGTTTGTCACGAACGCTTAGGGGAGGTCTTAAAATTATTAACAGGAATTTGTATGAAATAAGAATAAATTAAAAGTAGACTTTCTAGTTCCATATTTACCTTTAGTTTCACTAGCAAACGGTTTGCAATAGCTTGTAATAAAACTGTCAACCCTTTTTGAAGACAATCTTCTCCAATTATTTTACAATTTATGAACACACAAAATCTTACATAAATAGCCAAATATACTGAAATAGACTTAATTTCATTAAAACATGCTTTTGGGTTAATAAACAACAAATAAAGCCAAATTCTGCCATACTGTCCTTCAGTCAGTGCATTCATTTCAATGTTTTGCTTTGTGGTCAGCACTGCTTCCCACTTCCCTCAACCTGGGGTACCAGCCAGGCCCTGTTGAGACAGTGAGAAGCCAACAGTGGGCCAAAAGTGGGGGCAAAGGTAGCTTACCATTGAAAGGTGCTCACACGGTGGCCCAATCTGTTCGGTGGGGACCAGCTGTTCTCAGAACAGCCTGAGGCACAGCTCCACTCCCGCAAGCCCATGGTGAGACCAACTTCACCAGTAAGAGGCCATTATAGGCCACAATGTGAAATATTACCATTTGCTCAACGACAAAGGAGAGCTGCCATCGAGAAGAACACCAGAATCTTGTACTTCATCCAAAAATGTCCCACTCACAGGGTGCCACTAGAAAGCGTATACGGGAACAACACGGGGACCATATGCTTGTAACAGGCACACAGACATAAGCTCCCACAATTCAGTGCGGGAGGAAACTGAAATCCCTATGGTGACCTAATCTTGGTGACCTGTGGGTTACAATTCCTACGGAACCTCCTGGAAAGTGTTGAAGGAGTTCCTCTTTCCTGCCAGTAAAGCTGATGTCTTGTGGCATAACTGCCTTTACTGTTAAGGAGAAAATTCAATCTGAAATTATTTCAAGCAGTTTAGTCTTTAAAGAGTTCAGTAAAAACGCAATTTCAATCAGAAACACTTATTAGTATTACTATATGATATTTCACTATTTCAAGTGTAAAATGTGTCTTTGAACATCGGTGTTAGCCGCTAAACATAAGAGCAAATCCATCCAAATATCTATCTTACTATGAAGAATTATTATGTTGGCTTGACAAAGCCAACATACTGTTCTTCGATCTAAGCTTATTATTATTATTATTATTATTATTATTCTTCTGGTCCACACTTTTTCTAACTGTAACTCCTCCTAGAGCTTTCAAGCTACACCCACAAAACTTTACAAAACTTTTAAGACTGGTACGTAGATTTATGCTATATCTTTTCTAACTGATGGGGCCTACCGAATTCCTAAACGGGGCGCTCAAACACCCCAAATTTTCCATTGACTTAACATTGCGGCAAACTTTGACGGGTCATAGCTGCAAGCGAGAAATTTGTAGAAACTTGTGGGTTACCACATTTAAAGAGGCTGACAGGCACTGTGAGAACATACATCACATTGGGGTGTAAGTTTCACCCCTGGGGTGTAAGAGGCACCCACATTTCCCCATTGACTTATAATGGGGCAAGGAACATGCCCATATAAGGGAATAAAAGCGTCCCAGATGGAATATCTTCACTTTAGAGTGTCGTAGAGACATGGGGGTGGGCTCATTTTACTCAGGCATCCAATCAATCTCTAGGGATCATCTCATAGCTATTAAGCCACGCCCCTAGCAACAATTTTTGGGCACCCTAGCAACATATCCCATAGACTGCCATTATAAAATGCCCAGATGGATATCTTTGCAGCACAGTGTCACAGAGACATGGGGGTGGGCTCATTTTACTCAGGCATCCAATCAGTCTCTGAGGATTCTTATCAAGGTATTAAGCCACGCCCCTAGCAACCAAATATGAGCACCCTAGCAACATAATAAACAAAGCCTTATATCTCTGGATCGGAACATCATAGAGACATGGGGGTTGGGTCTTTTGGTCATGTTAGCCTTATGCTAGCTCCATGCTAAGTCATACTAGCTTCATGCTAGTTTCGTGCTAGCTTTATGCTTATTTCATAATAAATCTTGCTAACTTCATGTTAATCATGTTAGCATCATGCTAGCTTCATACTAATTCATGTTAGCATCGTGCTAGCTTCATGCTAATTCATGTTAGCGTCATGCTAGCTTCATGCTTATTCATGTTAACATCGTGCTAGCTTCATGCTAATTCATGTTAGCATCGTGCTAGCTTCATGCTAATTCATGTTAGCATCGTGCTAGCTTCATGCTAATTCATGTTAGCATCGTGCTAGCTTCATGCTAATTCATGTTAGCATCGTGCTAGCTTCATGCTAATTCATGTTAGCATCGTGCTAGCTTCATGCTAATTCATGTTAGCATCGTGCTAGCTTCATGCTAATTCATGTTAGCATCGTGCTAGCTTCATGCTAATTCATGTTAGCATCGTGCTAGCTTCATGCTAAATCATGTTAGCATCGTGCTAGCTTCATGCTAATTCATGTTAGCATCGTGCTAGCTTCATGCTAATTCATGTTAGCATCGTGCTAGCTTCATGCTAATTCATGTTAGCATCGTGCTAGCTTCATGCTAATTCATATTAGCATCATGCTAGCTTCATGCTAATTCATATTAGCATCATGCTAGCTTCATGCTAATTCATATTAGCATCATGCTAGCTTCATGCTAATTCATGTTAGCATCATGCTAGCTTCATGCTAATTCATGTTAGCATCGTGCTAGCTTCATGCTAATTCATGTTAGCATCGTGCTAGCTTCATGCTAATTCATGTTAGCATCATGCTAGCTTCATGCTAATTCATGTTAACATCATGCTAGCTTCATGCTAATTCATGTTAGCATCATGCTAATTCATGTTAGCTTCATGCTAGCTTCATGCTAATTCATGTTAGCACAATGCTAATTCATGTTATCATCATGCTAGCTTCATGTTAATTCATGTTAGCATCATGATAGCTTCATGCTAATTCATGTTAGCATCATGCTAGCTTCATGCTAATTCATGTTAGCATCATGCTAGCTTCATGCTAATTCATGTTAGCATCATGCTAGCTTCATGCTAATTCATGTTAGCATCATGCTAGCTTCATGCTAATTCATGTTAGCATCATGCTAGCTTCATGCTAATTCATGTTAGCATCATGCTAGCTTCATGCTAATTCATGTTAGCATCATGCTAGCTTCATGTTAATTCATGTTAGCATCATGCTTGCTTCATGCTAATTCATGTTAGCTTCATGCTAATTCATGTTAGCATCATGCTAGCTTCATGCTAATTCATGTTAGCTTCATGCTAGCTTCATGCTAATTCATGTTAGCATCATGCTAACTTAGTGTTAAACATGCTAACATGGTAACTTTTGGTATCATGTTTACGGAAAGTTATAATACTAAACTAAACTTGTTTTAAATTTCTCTCAATCTGTTTTAAACGTTCAGGCTAGGCTTTGTCAAGCCAACATAAAGTTTGTCTTCAAACTTTTCTATCTAGTTTTTATATATACTTTATTTTCAATTTTTCAGTTAGGGTTAGAAAAACGACAGAAATTAAGTTTTTACCAAAAGATTTTACCAGTTCTTTCAATGAATGCTCCATCAGTTTCACAAGCAGCTACATTATTTTGATTTAATCCTAGATAACAATAACATAATGTGATATCTGCAATACTACTACGTTCTAGTTTTACTATGATGTTGCATTCACGCCAAACGCGAAGCATCGCATTTCTCGCTCTAGATTACTCGCGGGATTTAACTTGAAATAAAGTTGAATATTTTCTACTCGTGCGAAGGTGTGTTTGAGGCAAATAATGAGGCGCGAGTTAGCATCTATTTGCATCTTTGCAATGACTTGTATAGACGGTTTCAGCAGTAACAACATAAACAAGCGGCTGTCGCGGTCCACACGTAACTTCCGGTAAACTCCGCTAAGAATAAATAACAACAAAGTTCTTTAAACGTAGTTTATTTAAATAACAAGCACAAAAAACAACACATAGATTACCTAGAGAACAAAAACATTTGTTATTTTCGACGAGGCATTTGTTCAAGAGATCAGTTTAGCAACTAGTCAGACCATTAAAAAAAGAAACCAGAAGTAAAGTTCGGATCCAGACGTGTATCGCGTCAGCGCACGTGCGTCAGATGAAACCGTCTATATAATCTCCTCGCAAATCGTTAAAACAGCGGTTGGTGTATACGCCCCTTAATTAAGTTTTTTGATTATGTATCCTGGCTATTATTTAACTATTTAAAAAAATGCATTCGGTGGCAATTTTGGGTGACCTATTATCAACTATCATGTGATTCACGATTTAACATTTCTTTTGGTGTGTAAGTGTGTATTAGTACATGTTAACGATATGCAAAAGGTACAAACCCCAAGGTAAATGATGTTATCGTCTCCAATGTAAATCTCTTTTCCTGGACTACAAAAAACACACGGATTGTAGGCAACAGTTTACTTCCTGGGCCTTTTGGCGTGGACAAGACCGACATTATCATAATTCCTCCCGCTTTGACTCACAGCCTGTAAGTTAACTCCTGTCAGCATTGCATTGCAAACAAATCTTTTAAACATGGTTATGAGTGTCACATTTCTAGCTGACGTCAGAGGTATTCAGACCAATCACAACGTACAGATGGCCAATCAGGGACACAATCAGTCAGCTTTTAGAAGCAAATTGATTCACGTGTATTAAATGTAAATTACTTCTCTTAATCACGAGATTGTGTCTTTGATTTTATGCTCGGTATGCAGTGCGTGTCTCAATATCTGTCAGCGCTGATTCATCACACCGCTATTAGTAATCCCAATGACAAATGAAACTCACATGTGAGCTGTAGGTGAGCGCCGATAAATCTTGCTGTAATATAATTAAGTTTCTCCAGCATGATTCTCAATTATGTAAGGAACAGCATCTATTCTTCATGGAGGAGCGAGTCGGGGGTTTAATGAAGGCATGTTTTAATGCTCAAGGAGACGAGAAGATCACAATGACTTCATAAGTCACTGAGAAAATGTATTTCAAGTTACTGAGCTGACACTGAGCTGATAGAGGTCTAAAGTGCTGTGTAAGCATGAAATGTACCAGTGGATCTTCAGAGAGACTCATAATGCTCTGTCATCTTGTCAAAACTTTTTCGACTGAATAGGCACACAGAACACACACACAAACACACATTGAGCACATAGATACACACAAACTCACTTACTGACTGTCTCTGAATCTTTGCCATCGCTGTTTCTGAATTTGGTTACGAGATACAGCCGTTAAAATGATCTGCACTGTACTTTTTGAAATTGTTCGCCTTGGTACCCAACCTGGTGTCTTTGAATGTCTTCTATGTATACGGCTCACTAGATTTAAAACATAAAAAATGTCTTCTTAGTAGCCTCTAAATCTTACCACCCTACTGTTGTAGCATTTTTGGCACAAATGTCAGCAGTTCAACCACTGTGATATTTACTGTCTGGTCTTTCTTTTTTCAATGCCCTGGAGCCCGGTGTGATTGTAAAGCAGGCAACTGTCTGTCTCTCTTATAGGTACCCGACCTAATCCACAATGACAACTCTCAACTCAAACTCCTTTTGACACACACACAAGAGTCAATTGAGGATTGTGAGTGACACAGTCCGGGTTTGTAATGCTCATAAATAGAAGAGCAGAAGTGACTCAGACTTGAGCAGCTGAACTGAAACACGTATTAATCTCCTGTGGTTAAGGTGGGAAGTAAATATTTCAACCATTTAATTATTTACTGACAAGAAAATGATTGATGTCAACTGTATTTTAAAGTGGACAATAAAACGTTTTCATTCAATTAAAAAGCTTATTTTTATTTGTTTGGGAGCTGTTTTGACTTTATGAAGGCTGTCACAACAACAGATGTAAAAAATGATAAAGTAGAGCAGGAAATGTAACATTATTTGTTCTATTTATTCAAAAACTGCTTAGTCTAAAAGCTTTGAAATTTAATTTTCCCTTACACATCTTGATATTTCATACTTAGCTGTGACATGGAAATATGGATCTATGAAAATACAGACACATTTTTAAAGTGCACCCAATTCATTGCTAAAACACAACATTGTGTATTTGGTATAATACAATGTGTTTGCATGTTTTATGGTTAGAAAAAACACACACATTATTTTCCCCATACTGTACATTTTTGTAGCTCCAGATATCCTGCTTTCCTCAAACGAATTGATTTTGTACAAAACTCATCGATCTGAAAAGCTCTGTGTCCCTGATTGGCCAGCTAATCTGTACGTTGTGATTGGCCTGAATACTTCTGACGTCAGCCGGAAATGTGACGTTCCTTACCATGTTTGAAAGATTCGCTCACAATGTAATGCTAACAGGTGTCTTACAGGCTGTGAGTTAAAGCGGGAGGGATTATGATTATGTCGGTCTTGTCTACTTCACCAATCCCATGAAGTAAACTGTTGCCTACAATCCATGTGTTTGTTGTAGTCAAAAAAAAAAGAGATTTACGTTAGAGAAGATATCTCGCGTCATTATTTACTTTGGGATTTGTACCTTTTGCATATCGTTAACATGTACTAATACACACTTACACACCAAAGGAAATGTAGCATCGTGAATTGGACCATAGTTGCTCTTCAATACAATAAACTTTATATTCCAAAGACTGCATTTTAAAGATTAATAACATCAGCAAAATTATTTGGTTTTAAACTAAACCTATTTAATGCAATTTATACCTATGAAAAATAATGCAGTAATGAATTGCTAACATGGATAGAAAACACTTTAGATTGTTTCAATGCCCTTGAAATATCTGCACAATGACATACAAAGACCAGGCAATTTTTCTTTTCCTCTGATCCTCTTTTGTTTCCCTTTAAAAGTGCAAGGTGGGACTTTTAGAAGGATCTCTTTACAAAAATTTAATATAATATACATAACTATATTATCGGTAGTAAATAAAAACTTAACATAATAAACTGAAATGTTTTTATTACCTTAGAATGAGCCTTATATACATACACTGCGGGTCCCCTTACATGAAAGTCGCCGTCATGTTTGTACAGTAGCCCTAAACGGACAAACTGCACTACAGAGCACGATTCATCCCTGCGTTCACATTTCGCGTCTAAAACCGTGCGGAAAACGCAACCATCGGTTGATTCTCGCCACATGACCCGCGGTGTGCTTGTGATATTCTGAAAAGTTTAGATGTTTTTAACTTGATGCGCCGTGGACGCGCCTGGAAAAACGTAGGCTTCGCAACCGTGTGCGCATCCACGTCGCTTCCGTTATGAGAGCCCATACCGCGCGCTAGGGATGGGACGATTACCAGTTTCACAATTAACCACAATAAAATGTCCTGACAGTTAGTATTATCATTTAAAATTTAATTATCATTACAACCGTGTTTGATTACCGTGATTTTGAAAACTCACTGTAAATCCTGTCCAGCCAGAATCTGTTTGACGCAGGCGCACACATGCAACATTATTAGACAGATTTTTTTCACCACAGAAATAATTTCAGGGACAAGAAATATTAAATTGGGATTTTCAAAAATAAAACTGGTTAAAATGTTTTCAGTTTGTGTATCAGTTCTTTTTGAACATTTCCATCTTATTTTAAAAAAATCATGATAATACTGATAACCGTGATAACTTTGGTCACAATTATCATGATATGAAATTTTCATACCGTCCCATCCCTACCGCACGCTTACATTTAAAATAACTAACTTGAGTGCGCATAGACATCTGAATCGCCCCTAAGACGACGACATGTTTGTCTTGTGGCAGCTACCGTAGCTTCTCTATGCATTTCAAATTGAGGTTGGTTGCAATTTGCAATCGCACCACTAGAAGCAGCTATAAAACCCACATTACACCTTTCAAGGGACACTCCACTTTTTTGGAAAAAAAATGCTCATTTCCAGCTCCCTTAGAGTTAAACATTTGATTCTTACCATTTTGGAATCCATTCTACTGATCTCCGAGTCTGACGCTACCACTTTTAGCATAGCTTAGACCAAAACTCTTTGGTTATTTTTTTTTCCTTAATGCTAATGGTCTAATCAGATTCAATGGATTGTGCTAAGTTAAAATTGATAGTGCCAGACCAGGAGGTCAGCACAATGGATACCAAAATCAGTTACAAAATCCGGCGATGTACACTGTCCCTTGCATACGTGTAAAAATGTAAGTAAATCCCATAGACACAAAATAAAATTCAAATGCTGTTTTTACAAGACTTACTGTAAGACTAGAAAAAGTGCTACAAAAAAAACAAAGCAAGATAAACAGAGCAACAAATCAATAGCGTTTCTGTTTATAGTAGACCATCGGTAAGAAGCAGATGATCTAGATACGTTTTCCTATTGTGCGATTAAGAAACAAACCATAGACAGACTGTCAGATATTATCATCAATGAAAACGCCATACTGGCCCGACAGAAGGAGGAACATTAGGGTCAAACTCCCACTGTGACATGTGCCACTTTCAATTACCTTATTTCAGACAAACGATCTTATAAAATAATACTCCACAACAGCACACGTAAGCAGGGGAGAGATCCATACGCTCTCCCTCAGTTCAATTTCACTAACTATGTCCAGTGACATTTCCAGATTTAATTTATCATACAGTGCTATGGCGGCCTAATGAAGACATTTCATCCCGGACATTTACCACGTCCCTCCCACAGATGGCTTTTGCCCCACCCCCTGTCTCCAGGCCAAAACGCATCCCTGCAAATCACATAAACCCCAAAATCAATACGGTCAGTCAATTACAAAGACGCGGCCAATCTCGAGACAGCACTGGAGCTGGATCATTCTGACAGTCAAATCATACAGCACTTATTGGATTACCTATATATGGCACAACATGTTACATTAATAGCACCATCAATAGTTAATCAAGGCCGTCTTTGTCTCTCTGGAACAGAGACACGTCAACAGCACTTTTCCTCATCACCTTTCCAAAATGATGTAGTTGAACACAATTTTGATTAAACAAATTTCCATTTAAAAACACCCAGATTCCCTGTAGAAAAAGTAGTCACTTAAGTTTAGGGTTAAAATCTGAGCAAAACTCTTAAATATGAGAAGTGGTTAAACTGATGCTTTCACTTTTGCAGAAGTCACTCATCAGGCCATTATGATACCGTTCTTCACCATCACTGTATGTAATGGGTTGCCATGGTGACCCAGCAGTTACCATCGAGACTGTCTATAGGGTCTGATTAGAGCACTAGACACCATCAACTACACAGAGACCAAGAGCAATGGACATCTATTGACTGATAAAGTCTAGTGTAAACAATCTAGGACAATTGGACACACGCACAAGCTTGTGACAAAGGACAGAAGGGTTGTATTGACTCACTGTACTGTTGTAAACCAATAAGAAAGAGGCTTTGTATGAGTTGAATTGAATCTCTGTTTTGTTGGATATTTTGCAGGTCATCAATGAAGGTAGTGAATAAAAGCATTGGCAGATAAATATATTAAAGGGATAGTAAAATAGTAACCCAACTGTTGCATTTGTCCATATTTGACCCAATGTGGATTAAAACAAGCCAGCATTTAAAAAGTGTATAAATCACTTAAACACAGTTTTTTTTTAAAGAATGGGCATAATTTTTTTTTCTACTATGGAAGTCAATGGTGAGATTTGCCAAATGTAAGATTTGCTTTGTGCCCCAGGCTGAAACGTTGTGCAGGTGAATGTCCTGCATTGCATGCAAATGTTTAAATTCAGTTGGAAAAATTGCTCAGTTTTCCCAGGAGCCGGAACTTAACTGCCGGAGTCTCAAGACGCAACATGGAAAGGTCATGCAGAATAAATGTCGTGTACACATTGGTGTGAGCAGAAAAACAGCACAGAAATTTCTCAAGAGATGACACTTTATAAAGTCATCACTTGCTTTATAAAAACAATAAAACAAGGTGTTTGTAAACATTTATCAGTCTGACATACATTACAAGTGAAATTAATTCCTAGATAAAACAATTTAAACCAGTCTATGGTGGATTTGCTCTGGTTTAACCTGTATTTTAGCTGGGATTTTCTATCATATCTATCCTTTACTGCATGTGTGCATGTGTGCATATTTTATTAATGAAGTATCCGTGTTGTGATATGACCTCTAAAAAAAGAAACCCTTAATTTTCAACAGACAAACATCATTGATTGTTCCTCCTGACTGAGTAGAGAGGTCTCACATTAAAGGTCTGTGTGTGCATTAAGATTAAAGTGGATGCAGGTTTATTGATCCGTGAGAGCCCTGCAGAGACCGTCAGATCCCCAAACGTGAACTATAATGGGGAAGTCAAGTAGCTGAATACCCACGCACAGTCTTTACGAAATGTCTGTCAAAGGACTAAGAGGTAGCAACAGAAATAAAACATTTTAGTATCTCGGATATTATTTTCAAGTAAGCAGTGATACACCGTTAGAAGCATTAGTCAGCATTGTAAAGTCCTCTGTTGGAAAATCTTGTTCATTTAACTATACAGGTTTGTTCAGATGATTCATTAGTTAAAAAATGATTCAGTGTTGATGATTCACACTCAGTCATTGCGAGAACACAAAGCATGTACCAACAAAACAGATTTATATGTATTTTTTATTTGTTTCACATCTTTCTTAAATACTAGTAAAATCATTTTTCGAAGCAACAGTTCAAAGCATCTTCCAACATTGATTTCTTAACTCTGATCTTTCACATTTCCAACAGAACTGAATGACTCTCACAGTACTGAAATCCTCAAAGCGAAATTAATTTCTAAAATTAGACAAAGAGGAAACATAATTAGCTGGATAATTTGTCTGGAAAGCATCTCTGAAATTGACAAAAGCCCCCGTCCGTCTTTACCCATATCCGTTCTTTTGTTGTGCTAATCCAGCATAGTGAAATGGATGACTGAATTGATAAGACCGGCTGAGTGCAGCCAGCAGATCTCAGTTCAGTCTGTGACTGACAGTAAACGTTTACCTATTTTACTGCAGCAGATGCAGAAAAGAAGCAAGCAAAGTTTAAAAGGAAGACTATGACTTTATGCTTTTGAAAAAGGCCTTAAAGCTGTGCTGTCTCAATGTACGACCAACATGACAGATATTAATAGAGTCACTGACTTAACGAAATCACAGACGCTCACTCACTAACTTAAAGTCTTTGACTGCTTGGGTGTAAAGGATGAGTATCGGTTCTGCCAGGCCATCCATTCCACTCAGCCATTTCAGGTGTGCAGGATTAGATCGGCCCACATCGATGCCTATCGGACACAGCTGATGGGTATCTAGAAACCTGCCTACACCACGGCACATGACTTACAGCTGTACTAAATGCAAATTGACAACTTTGACTTTGAGAACCTTCTTGTGTGTTAGTAAAGCCTCTAGAGATGGAGCAGGTAATTATTTCCATCTCTTTTAACTGCATATAAACTGTAATGGGTACTGGGAAAGAGACGTGTTGATATGAAGCCTGTATATATATATAATACATCATGAAATGTATTATTAATGCATTATACATTTATTCATAATGCCCATTAAAGCAAATTGCAATCCATTAAATATTTTCATAAATAATTGTAACCACAGTTAATACATTATATACTCGTTATCTTGCGTGGATAAAGAGTGAAATGTATTCTGTATATCAATCATCACTGTCCTTCCGAAATCTTGTATCTCCATAGTTTCAGATTTTTTGTCATAAACCATTATTATTGGTTACCCTTTATGTTTGTCAGTGGGTTTTAGGGATGTGCATTTATCTTTTTTTTTCATTTCGATTAATCCATACACTGTAAAAAATGCTTTGCTGCCTTAAAATTTTTTGTTGAATCAACTCGGATTTACAAGTCATTTCAACTTACTATTATTTATCTTGACTAGAGATGAGTTGTTATAATACAGAGGAGTTGTTATAACTTATAAAATATAGTTGAGAGAAGTCAACTTAATTTTATAAGTTGTGACAACTCATCTCTGCTGACATGACTTGTAAATCTGAGTTGATTTAACAAAAAATTTTAAGGCAGCAAAGTATTTTTTACAGTGTAGGTCTGAAGCATAGACTGTAAAAAAAGATGGACGACGCCTGTTCGCTCCCTCCATTGGTGAAAAGTGAAGCCGCCAGTGTCCCGATATGGCGCTGACATCTTGTGTCTTGAGGCTGCGCAGTTGCCATTGCGGGACCAGTCATGCGCAGTAGTGAGCAGGAAATGAAGCCGCGAAATCAAAACCCCGCCCTCGCTCTCGCAGAATGCGCATATCACACAATATCACAGCTGTCAATCATGACGTGACACCACCGTTTTTATATCATTAAATAACGAACTAAACACAAACTTATTTTAAAAACAAACATTTGAATTTATATCAGTGTGATAAAAACTACAATAAATGACAGAAACCAGGTTCGGAAAAAAGATAATTGAAGTGTCATCATTCATTCTTTTAGTTGGTCTCAAGTCCCATTGAATAACATGGGGAGGGGGGGTTTATGACCTATACTGGGACCAGTAACTGGGGGGCGATCGAGACGTTTTGGCTTCACTTTTCAGGGCTTGTGCGGCACACTTGGTTTGAAGAAACGAGTACTCGATTAACTGGGGGGCGGGGCAATCAAAGGGACGGGGCGTACACATGAAAATGAAAATATTTTTATTAAAAACACTCTAATAAAACTTAATTTTGAAGAAACTATGACAGAACAATGAACAGATTATAAATGAATTTAAGGTTTTTAACAAATACCTCTAACAGGAATAGCTGCGTGATGAATTGAAACTAAAGGGTTAATAAACACAATCTGAAGCGCTTTCTATATGAAGCACTCTACATAATATTAAGCTTTATATACAACATAAATGTATAATACAATGTGCATTAAGCAGCTTTAAGTCTTTTGCTATGATTTTAGCGATTAGCTGTGTCGTGTTGTCCTCTCACCTGTTGTCAGTCAAGATATAATGCTCGTATGGCTCTCTGGTATCTCTTGACATTTGATGTTTAAATATGAGATGATAACCCATTGAACTTGTGACGACGCTGTACATTTTGCACCTGACTGACTGTATTTCCAAAAATCATGTGAGGTGTGGTTGGCTTCACAGCATTGTTGGGATCAGCGGGCAGGGGTACGCGGACTTATCTGTTTGTTTTTGAATCAGGCAGGGTAACTTTACTGATGTCATACGCCAGTCTGCGTAGCTCAACACAACGTCAAACACGCACCCACTCTTTACTACCACAGTAAAAACCTGTGATAACGCTAACCAGACATCCATTAAATAAATAAACAAACCCACATTATCATCGTTTTCGTGATCGATCATCGATGCCACGTTTGAGTACTCGAGCAATCAAGTACTCTTGTCCATCCCTAGTGGGGATATTTAACCAATTGAAATTATTAAAAAGTATCAACTTTGACAACACAAATTGTAATCTTTTAAAAGTAGTGTTTATTCCATTTCTTGAACAAGAGTTAATTTAGACATACAAACTTTCGGAAAAGACACCAATGATATTCTGATGCCGTGTGCATACCTAAAGCTAATTGAATTATGAGAAAGTGACGATTAGATTACATACAATGTCAATTCAAAAGATACAAATAGACGCAAACTGACGCAAAACGCACAATATTTGGCATATTTCCTGGCATCTTCCAGGAAAGTTCCGAATGGAAAATTTGCATGATGCGCCGTTCCACAAGCCAATCAGCAAAGAGCTTATAAACACCTATGGTTTTACATGTTCGGTTGTATGAGAAAAGAGACGACAGCATTGTTTTCGTTTCATCTTGTGATGCGAAAAACAAGTAATCCCATGGGTAACCAAAAGTAAGTAACGCAATACGTATATTGCAACTCCTAATTCTCTAAATTCAATGACTGCATTGCTTAGCAACTGTAAAAACATACAAGATGCAATGCAACGTCTAAAAACATCCATCTAACACCAACTATTATCCATGTACATTGAGCCATCTGTCAAATACATCTACATCTACACATTTGGCAAACCCTTTAATTCAAAGCAACACATATTTTATCCATTTGTGTGCTCCTTGAGAATCAAACCCACAACCTTTGCGTAATTCACATTCTTCCTGATCCCATTTTTCAAACTTAAGTTAGTTGCTGTAAGAGCATAAATAATACCAAAATGATAACGCACAAAGTTTAATGCCAAGCGATATATTTCTTTAACAGAATTCCCCTTTCAAAGCCTACACAGTGAACGGCCGGTTTGGACTACAGCTCTTTACTTCCCGGTTGAAGAGTTTTTGACTAAACTCCGCCCACAAGAATACGTCAGTCACCAGCTACGGCTCTGCTAAGCTAAGCCGCTGTCGAATCACAACACACTAAACAAACTACACAATCAGGACTCGTTACGTATTTCTGAAGGAAGGACTTCATAGAACAAGGAAGACATCAGACTGTTGTTAGGACAGTGAAAACAGCGGTATACAAATTGTGTGAAAAATGCAGTTTTTTTCCTACGTGAAACATGAACACATGTTATATTGCGCACTGTAAACACAACCAAACTTCAAAAACACAGGAAGAACGGGACCTTTAAATGATTTCATCAATTAATTTCAAATAAAAATACTTTTGGTTTGGACAAGGTCTGACATGACACCTGCTCTAGTGACTTACAGTTTGGTGCAGGACTATCCGTTTGTCCAACCAATGACAGATGGAGGAAAATTAGACACTTTACATTTAAGTGTCCATGTGCGCTCAAGTATGCCCACATTTCTAGGCTCTTCCAGACTGAGGACACAGAGGCACTAACACAGTCAGCATCTCTGTGATGTTATGCGGCTGTTACATTAAAGGAGCAATATATCACACAGTAAGTGGGAGGCTTGATACTGACCTACTGCTGAAAACAGTTAATACCCATCTTCCACAGACGCTTATTTACGCCTACTATCTGCTGCAAGACTCGTTGCCTGGTGGACTGCGAAAGCAAAACTGATCGTTCAAGGGCGGACGTGTCCTCAAGGAATATTCACACTTTCCCACTCTGTGGCACACAGGAAATGTGTCATCATTATTCCCAAATACTTTCTCAGCCGAATAAACCGAGTATGACATAAGAATAAGCGCAGCACCCCGCCGCATAGTGATGTCTGTACATGCCTAACATCCTGCTCATATTCCCTGCTCATAGTAAACATGCCTGTGAGTCTTGGAATATTGTGGGACGTGCAGAAGCCCGTTGAAGGGGAAAATCTAAACTCTTTCTTTGGAGATGAACAGGAAGCATGAGGGTAATTTTGACTTAACTAAAGTGCACAATGCACAATGAATAACAGAACTGAGAAGAATGTGAAAAATCACTCTGTCTCTTGAGATTTAAAGGAGCTTTCAAAATGCGATGGCCTTACTAGCCTTAAGTCACACCGCTGTGATGCATTCAGTCTCGAATTGCAGCCTGCAGAGGATGTAGCGTCTGATTTGGGACACAGCTTTAGGGTAAAACACAAAGGATTCACTCAGTTCAGACTGATGGTTCGTTCCTGCACATTTATCCAAACTGAAGCAGTGAAATATATGGGAGTAAAAGGAGAACAGCTGATTCAGCGGACGCTATGAGAACATTGTGTAGGGGCTTTGAAACTGATAGTGCTGGACCAATCACAGGCCACCATTATTCTTCAGTGATCTGCTTTCTCCAGTATCAATTCACCAGGGACAAACAGAAGTAGGCTATGTTAGCACACACTACCTTCAATGATCTGTCCCATTCACAGCCTGCTCCCTCTTTCAAACTCAAAGCGTGTGTGTTCAGTTTGATCAGAATTGTCACGATGAGTGTTTGCGTAACACGCGAGACCTTGGGAATTGTGGGAAAGTTCCTGCACGACAAAACGTGTACCGCACATGTACACAAAGACGCACATACACTTGACAAGTCGGGCACGGGCTGACAGGTCAAAACAGCCTTGTCTTTCTGCAAGGCCTAGACAAGTTTAAACACATACAGTCATCCAAGTGAAAGTGCCTGTGTTAGTTTAATGTCTGTGTGAGAAAGAAAGGGGGAGAGGAGAGAAAGGGAGATGGTATTACTCATATAATATTTATTGGGAATACCAAACCCTCTGTTAAATGCTCATAGTATTACAGTACACTTTAAGTGAAAAATTTAAGGTGGAAAAACTTCAAAATTACTTCATTTGGTACAATCTAAAAAATTAAGCTTTATCAATTTATTTATCAATCTATCAATTTATCTATCCATCCATCCATCTATCTATCCATCCATCTATCCATCTATCCATCTGTCCATCTATCCATCTGTCCATCTATCCATCTGTCCATCTGTCCATCTATCCATCTGTCGATCTATCTATCTATCCATCCATCTATCCATCTATCTATCCATCTTCAAATTGTTAATTGTTTGTACTATAAAAAATATCATTTTTATTGTTATGTACTTGCATTATGACAGTATTTGTTGTTCACATAGATTTTAATAAAAAGTGTCAGTGACAATAACAGTTTTGGCAAGATGAGAAAATCAAAAAAAAAATTTAAACTTTTTTTAAAAGCATGCATCAGGTATGTTTCAATGCACATGTATTTATGTTAATTTTATGCAATAAAAATTACATTTGCATAATTTTTATAGAAGTTAAGACTGAATGGACCTGAAAATGTCAAATGCTATAACCACCAATTGCGCAAAAGAATGAAAAATATTTTATCCACCTTGATGGCATGCAAGCATAATCATCAAAATAAAAATAAAAAATCTTTTTAAAATATCTTTTTTTAGTTATTTAGTCAATTTTAATGCGTTTTTGTAATATTTGTCCTGACATATGCTGAAAACAGCTCTGTTTTCGAAGTAATCTTTGACAAATTATGTAAAAATGTATGTTAAAAAATCATATTACACTAAACTAGATGATTATATTTTATTCCACATTTTTTATGAATATATTTATTTTTCATTAAAAAAATCTAGTTACATTGACACGGACCGGTTACTCCACATTTTTGCAATTATCCCCCAAATATTCTTTCAAAAGGAAATAAAAACTGAAATTTTAGACGTGGTCCTCAAAAAAGAGAATGTATGCAAGTAATCTGCAAATTTATTTTGAAATTTTAACCCTTTTACATTTAATTGAACCATACGGACACAAAATAATGAACGTCACGTCATTGACCCAAAACAGAATGATTTTTCATCATTTTCTACAGTTCTACATGAGAATAATAATAAAATAGAGAATCATAGTAGAAAATAAAGAGGATTACTACAAATTAGGAGGCAGAACATCCAGACACATTCACGTAGATGTGCTCATCTGCATCACAGTGCAAAAGATAGTAAGAAATTCACATAGAGATGCACAGTCGAAAGAAATGCATACAAACCGGTTAACTGCAGCAAAATTACACTCTTCACTTCACTGTGCATAAACTTTATATGCACATAAATTTAAAAATTCATGCAACGCCAACGAGCCAATAAAATGGCAGCTTTATCTTCCCTTCTGTTTACCAATCTTATAAGCACGTCCAAGATATCTTTACGTATTCGTTTAGTTTTCCCTACGTGTTCGTTGACAGGACAGATGGCTCTGATGAAAAGATGAGCAGATGAAAAAGAGGTAAAGGAAGAAATAACAGGAAGGAGGAAAGAGTCCAAATAAAAAATGTCCAGCTGTCCAGCAGCGAGGTAATGGTGTGCTGTAAAACATCACTTTGGGAAATTAGGCACCGAGTTGATTTACGAGACTTCCGTTCCTTTGGTCCGGGTCAAAAACAGTTGGAAACGTATGAACAAGTTTCGCAGTTCAGCCCAAAAGTTAAATAAACAGAACTACAATGATTCAGTCTGAGTGAAAGATTAAACGTTGCAGTCATCTCTTCAGACAGAGAAAAAGACAGAAGCCGAGACATAGTGCAGGTTCAGTTTATTTACATACCAATGACAGTCTCTACTTTTGCACAGATGTTACTATTCCCCTGCCAACGTATTCACCTGAAAAGAGTTTGTAAAGAAGGCTGATAACCCAAAAAGTAACATCTGTGAGTTATTACAGTGTGAGCTGATGTCACAAATCACATCAAGCCAGAATCGAACCTGTCTGAACTCAACATGGACAAAGCACAAAGACAGGGCTCAGACACCACAGATCCATTTATGAGTCCCAGACTACTAAAAAACTGCATATTTAACCGCACACAGACGCTGCAGAGCGTGCCAATGGGGTTTGACCTCACATGTAGCCACTGTTTGGCCCTGTCTTGTTGAAAATGTGAAGTGTTTTAAGAAAAGCTGTTAATACTGCATTAAAGTTTAATATTCACGGGAGAGGAAATGTAGGGCAGAGGGTCAGGCAAGAAAAAGACCAGAGAAAAGTGGGTCAGAGCAAAACAAATATGAAACTAGAAGTGTTTACGACTGAGAAAAATAAAGGAAACCAACATCATAAAAGTGGTCTATGACTGCAAACCTCGGTTTTTAAGTCACAGTTCGGTACAGTTAGGTGGAAGAAATGCAAAACATAAAATTACTTGTCACTTATTATTTGTAAACATCAACAGTCATTGACATTGATGAGCTGCAATGCATGTTAAAATAATTTTTCTTGCAGTCTTAAAAATAAGGCGCTCTTGCGCAAGACGTAATCAAGCATGGCAGTCTAGCGCATACAGTATTTACATAGAAAAACAATAGAAATGTAGTTCGCCTTTAGCATCTTTCAATTTGGCTCTTAATAGGTTTGTATGTTAAAACAAGCCTAATGTTAACTACTGTTAAATTCGGTAAACGTGTGTTATCCTGTACCAAAGCATGCACCGTTACACCTATAGGAGCCTCACAGTATACCTACAAGAAAAGCAGCTCTCAATACCTTCCATGTTACATTTACATTAAACTTGGGATATATATTTGCATTACATTAGGGACATAAATGACATTTTAGATCTGGCATGTTTGACTGCTTTTATATTAGTTTTAATGCTTTAATTGTAAAAAATAATTAAATAAATAAATAAATGCGGACTAACAGTAAAAGTTCTCCTTTTGTGGACTTAAAAAAAAGAATAAAAAAGAGAGATAAGGGTTTAAAACAATAAGAATATGTAAACATCCGCATCATTTTTATTGAGACATAATTTCTAAAAGTCTAACTTCATGTAGGGGGAATCAGCTTTGTTCCTGCATCCCTATTTAGGGCTGGGGCGGTTTGGATTTTTTCTTACCGCGGTCGGTAATCAACAAATTCCCGCGGTTTTGCGGTTTATTGGCAAGACAACCAGTTAAATAACATGCATGATTTATTTATCTTCAATACAAAACATGTGCAAATTACTTAAGGAACATGTAAAGTGAATATTATTTCCTTCCACATTTCTTCAATTTCAACATTCAACAACATGAACAATGAATATTATCAGTTAAAAAAAAAATGTTAACGCATTGCACGTGTCTAAATGTGCCTACAGACATTTCGCTACTTTTCTATCCTTAATTTATGAATGGCATGTAAATGACGCAAATTATTGCTGCCCTGACGGTCTGGTAAAGTAACCATTTGTATGAGAAATCATTTGTACTGCATATGTATCCGTGCCTGAGTATAGATTGAAGCTGCACGGAGACGCGTGTGTGTGCGCAAGATGACGCGGTCCGTCTCTGTCTCGCGCGCGCCCGGGCAGTCCGCTCCGCGTCTGTCTCGCGCGCGCCCGGGCAGTCCGCTCCGCGTCTGTCTCGCGCGCGCCCGGGCAGTCCGCGTCTGTCTCGCGCGCGCCCGGGCAGTCCGCGTCTGTCTCGCGCGCGCCCGGGCAGTCCGCGTCTGTCTCGCGCGCGCCCGGGCAGTCCGCGTCTGTCTCGCGCGCGCCCGGGCAGTCCGCGTCTGTCTCGCGCGCGCCCGGGCAGTCCGCGTCTGTCTCGCGCGCGCCCGGGCAGTCCGCGTCTGTCTCGCGCGCGCCCGGGCAGTCCGCGTCTGTCTCGCGCGCGCCCGGGCAGTCCGCGTCTGTCTCGCGCGCGCCCGGGCAGTCCGCGTCTGTCCTACCATAAACATCTGTCTTTTTTCCACAAACGGAGAAAGAAGACGCAAAAGCAAAACTTTTTGAAATGTGTCCTGCTTTAGAAATGGCCACTGTGGTAGGCTAGATGAAAAAGAGACAATCTAACCTCTTTGGATATCAATCCTCGGACTGATCGCGTGCTCTATGTTGCGTGACAATTTAATAATGTATGAAACCTGATTCTGTTGTTGATCTGTTGCGGCTGAATGACAAATTAATATTAAAAATCATATCAGGTTAATGTTCAGTTAACAAGCTGCGGTTGTTAACAAGCTGCGTGTATAACTTCCCCACATATACACACAAGTGCAAGCCAATGTTTCAAGTGTATTTTTTTTTTTTTTTTTGCGGTTATGACGGTAAGGAGCTCAGACCCGCGGCATGGGTCACGTGACCGCGGTATGGCGGTAATTCGGTTACCGCCCCAGGCCTATCCCTATTATCTGTTTGCCGAGTAATTTGACTAGTTCATCTCTCCTAACACAAAGCTGCTGTGAATCAATGGTAGTTTGCAAATCCATTGTTTCAGCCAGGGATACGGTAACTTTCTCTTCAAATCCCATTACAGCATACAGCTCGAAAATTCACATCACCTACCTACAGTATGCAAACTACCGTTCACTATGTGACTGTGACAGGGCCTGTGTGTGTGTGTGTGTGTGTGTATATATATATCCATAAATGCCCGTATATTTGGACACATAACCACAGCCACTGACATACATACTGTTTACAATGCTATCAGGTTACACAGTATTTACTAGATTTAGGACAGCTCACATATGGCTCCTGTCTTCATTCAGACAGGTGAGAGTATTTCGCCGTGCACAAACCGGTGCACCCAAGGCTAATTACTGTTATATAGCCATGAATTTCATCTAAACAAAGCACTAAGCAGCTGTTTCACACAAAGAAAAGCAACCCAAAGTAATCTACGCATCTAATTGATTGTTATTTTCTCCATTTAGTGCACTAAAAAGAAAACAAAACCCAAAAAGAGGAAATTAGACAACATACTTTGGGGTTTTCAGACCAGAGTACAATTCACATCTAAGCCATTTTAACAGAAGGTGCGTGACTGCAGACAAAGTAATAAACATAAATTGAGCAAGATCCCGTGAGCCTACCGTACACACATTTAAACGGCCCAAATGCATCATATTTCATTATATTCTTCCAAAAACAACTTCATTGTCTCACCAGCCATCATCATCTGGGCCTCGTACGGTTCCATGTAGCCGTCGTTTTCGGTCGGCTTTTCTGTGACCGTCTGGGTGCTGCCCGCTTGGTCCGCTGCATCAAAGGGGTCTGCATAGTCCTCTAGGATTGTGAGCTGGGAAATAAAAAGGAAATTGTAATTGTTTCACTTTTTAGAAGACAAGGCAGAGGCTTACTCAAGAGTCGTTGAACTACAAATGAATACGCAAATATTGCTGAATACTAAAGCGTTATATAGACAGACTTTTGAGTCTGTGACATTTAGCAAAATGGGTCAGTGACAAAAACAAGATGACAGCTTTGGAAAGATGAGAAATTCAAAAATCTTTTTAAAAACTTGTTTTAAAAGCATGCATTAGGTTTATTTCAATGCACATAATGTATTTATGTTAATTTTATGCAATAAAAAATTACATTTGCACCATTTTTATGAAAGTTAAGACTGAATGGACCTGAAAATGTCAAATGGTGTAACCACCAATTGCGCCAAAGAATGAGAAATATTAAATATTTTATCCACCTTGATGATATGTAAGCGTAATAAATAATAATTAAGAAATAACAAATATTTTTTTTTAATGTAAATTTTAATGCATTTTTGTAATATTTGTCCTGCTGAAAACAGCTCTGTTTTTAAAATAATCTTTGACAAATGACGTAAAAATGTATGTAAAGAATCATATTACACTAAACTAGATGATTATATTTTATTCCACATTTTTTTATGAATATATATATTTTAAAATACTAGTTACACCAATTGACACAGACCGGTTACATTTGACATTTTTGCAATTATCCCCCAAATATTCTTTCAAAATGAAATAAAACCATCAATTTTAGACTTGGTCCTCAAAAAAGAGAATGTAGGCAAGTAATCTACAGATTTATTTTGAAATTTTAACCCTTTTACATTTTTGAACCATAATGTCATGTCATTCCCCCATATATATAATAAAGTATACAATATAAACAAAAAATGACAATATCAACAATTCTGCTTGATATATTTTTCTATCAAATGCCCCAAACAAAACGTTAAGTATCTGTAAAAGTTTTATGGGAAGTCCGAGGGCCGTGCCGCCTGAGGCTGAAACTATTCAAAGACAGACAAAAACCTAACAAAACAGGAGTACAAACTCACACAACATTGCACAACTACAGGCTTAAGCATGCAGACACATTTAATTACAGCCCTGTTCTTCTCTTCCTTCACAAGAATATTTCACACGCATGACGGTAATTGCATACACATGACCAACGGTCTGACATTCATTCACTAGCCCACAGACTTTTTAATATTTTCTCTGAAATCACAAAGCTGTAATCAAACACTCACTCCTTCGAAATATGCCACGAATTTCTAGGAAGGATGTGACAAAACAATAAGCTCCTGTATAAGGAAGTGCTGAGTTGAAATGCCAGACGTCTAACAGCGCGTAACAAAGATCTCGGCACGCGTGATGCCAAGCATGCAATCGTGCATCATACTCTGCTAATGGCAATTTATGTTCAAGAAACTGTGATGTGATATCATTTTATAAAGTTGTTCATTATTCATAAAACAATGAATAAATAATTCAATTTGCTATAATGGCAACACTATCAACAGTAGGGCCTGAAATGAAACACGCTCCCCAGTGAGAGGGAAAGAGTTCAGTAAGATGGTGCCATCTGCTGCGCTTGTCCCTGACAGAAATGTGGAGTCTCAATTTGGACAATGCTTCGTATTCCTCCGGGGTAGAACGTCCAACTGTACGAGGCGGTTTGGACTTAAAACACAAGTGGGGCAGAAGCCAGATCACACACAGATTCAGATCTCACACACACACACAAACACTCATCACATATTTTACATTCCTCACAGAAGGTCAGTGAGTGTTATAGAGATGCATCTCTGTAATTGTTCAATGGTTTGTGTGGTTAAGAGCATAACCATAATTTGAAAACACAAATAGACTTCAGCACACAACAGAAGAAAGGAAACTTTAATATTCTAGCCACTTTTGATTCTTTTTTTTTAAACTTTACATAAATTTTGACTTGTTTCCTCTGACATTGGGTAAACATTGTCACACTTATACAGTCCTTCCAGAAAAAGTTTTTTTGTGATAGTTGCGGGCAAAAATCCTTGATCTTGCGGCACGTTTTCTTAAAAAGTGCGATGGAATATGCAGGATACTTATGAATATAAATTTTCCCGGAACTTGCAAAAACTGTTTGCAGCTTTTCGTTGATGTTCACGTCACGTAATAAGGTCACTTTCTTACATTCCCATGACAACAGAGGACATGGCTGCGCATGTGTGAAGTAAATGCAACATTTTTCAACTTTCTGCTAAGATATATATGACTTTTGTTACAAAAATGTGGGGGTTCTGAAATCATGCAAGCCCCGGACATTTTGCGTGCAGAAATCTGCAATTTTTGCGGCAAAAGTGCGGCATATTTAAAAAACGTGGCCCCCGCATAAATATGCAGACTTTGGCTGATTATGCATTGAATCATGCGATTGCATAATCACGTTTTTCTGGAGGGACTGTATCATCGGATGCATGCACGTTGCCGCGGTTACGCATCTGAACGGAAGGGAACTTCCGGTCTTTATTTATTTATCGGTCTGACAAGATATGAAACAAATACCTACCTGGTTTGCTAAAGACAAGGGGACACAGCAAGCATGGATCACAACTGTTCGGAGAGGTTTGGCAACGAGGCAAGATTTCAAAAAAACTATATAAACTAAGGTAATTTACTCATCATTTATTTCCCTTGTTATCAGAAATAAACTACTGTAAAATGACTCGGTTACTGATTCTACTGTACGTGGAAGTCTACCGGAAGTTCCATTTAGTCCACAAAAGCCATTTGTTTATGTTGTTGCTGCTAAAACCATCTATGAAAAACTCAATGATAACATTTTGACTTTAAAATCCCTCTGTGATTGTTGTGTAACACAGTACTGCAAGTAAATCAAGTTGCAAGTACTGCACCGCGGTGGCGCCTCTGTCTCTGTCTCTCTCTTTCCACACATGCAAGTCAGATTGCTAAATATTTATCATGTTTATATTTGTCAAGTTTTATGCATTTCATGTGAGCTGAGGCAAAACTATCCTTCGCATTTAAAATATGAATCATATGCCGCTGGACCAATGAAACTTCTGAAGGCACCACTGCCAACAACACTATAAAAATTGCATTGAATTGAGTAAAGTACTACTTGCTTCATCTAAAGACCCAGAGATCTTTTTGTGCGTTTATGTTCCTCCCAAATTTCATAAATCCCTCTAGTCATCAAGCTATAAAAAATTGAGTAACAGTGTAAAAAGAAAAAAAAAACGGGATTATGATTTTTACCGTAATCGAGCAGCCCTACCTCATGTTACTCCAAACCCACACAGTCAGAATGTTTGAGAAGATTTTTGGCCCATAAAAAAAAATATTTATGATGCCAAGATCCAAAAAAGACAAAAATGCATCATAAAAGTATCATACTTTTAAATAGATCACAACTGTTTCTTATGTGACCACGTTGGCTATTTTCAATCCAGCCCTTATATTTAAAAGTAAAATAGCTTGTATCAAGGTTCACTGTTACACATCTTCCTGCACTAACTATTAAACTGCTATTTCTTCTAGTATCATCTGTTGTGCAGCCAGCGGCTCATTCAGAAAGTAGTTGCCAGGCATCTGACAGGGTTCAAAGAACATTGATAATGGTTTACCAGTCTTGGCGTTTCTCCACCTGCTTCTAGACCACTACAGAAGGTGCTACTGTTTGTTTTGAAGGCTTTACGTGGCTTATTTCCACAATGGTCTTCTATGGTTGATCACACCTTAAGACCTCTCACATCTTTCAGTCAAATGTTTATTGTGTCTGTCTCCAAGTGTGACTATGCTTTTCTGCATCTGCTCCCAAAGTCTGGAAAATTCCTCTGCTATACATCATATCTTTTCTGTGGTGGAAACTTAGAAATCTCATAACATTTACAAGTACAGTAGGGAAGAACCGGAGCGAAAGTAACACAAAGTAATTTTTTTCTTTGAGTCCTGATTACATTTGCATTTTAAAATACAGCATATTTAGCAAGCAACCCTTGACAGACCTGATAAATATTGTGTTATTTCCTCACCATTTTGTGAAAGATGTTTTCAACCATGATAAGTACATTCTTAAAGTGTTTTTTTTTTTCATATAACGTGTTGTGTTTCTGGTTTCATGTATTACAGTACTGATCAATCTATAGGTTATTTAGTGCTCTAACACATCCTGAAGTTTGACTTCTCAGAATTTTTCAAAATAAAAGTAAATTGAGTATAAATGTGAGGAGTTCCTGTCTGGATGAAAGTAACACTTTAAAACTGTTGTATATATTGAAAATGTATATTATTTTAATTTGATGTAATTGAATTTTCATAGTGTTCATACTGTAAAAAAAATGTTATTCTTAACAATGCAAGTCTGTACTGTCGGGTTGCTTTTAAAAAACATTTGATGAAACTGAAATTTAAAATGAAAATGTAATTACATTATTTTTTTGCAAAGATAAATGACAAAATAGGTTAACAGTTACATGTTAACAAGGTCATAGTCATGTATATTTATTAAAAACAAGTGTAACACAAAAATCTATCTTGTTCTGTTGTGTTACTTTTGACCCACCTGTGTGTTACTTTCATCCCAGCTGACAGAGTCAAAAGTAACACATGCGCTACTTAAGTTTAAAGTGAAATTATTCTGAAGTCGTTTTACATTTGTTTAAAATTACACCTGGTATTGATAGACCACACTTGTGAGTTATTGACCAAAGCAAAAATATACCGCTGTCTAAAACATTAGCTTTTAAAATCAAGTTTTTCGGAAAATTGCCCCTAGTATATGAATGGCTTAGGGGTTAATAGACAAAACTAATAGCCACAAATGTTTAATTTAAAAAAAATCAAAATAACTTGCAAAATCAAAATAAACACTATTTTGTAATAAAAAACTTTCATTATTAGTTTTTTTATAAGATAAATAACAAAAGAAGTGTTTGTGCTGCCTTAAAATGTTTGTTAATTCAACTAATATTTTTCAATTAAATTAACTTCAGGCAGCATGACCTTAAAGTTTAAACAACAAATCTTTTTTACAGTGAAAACGGTTAATCAAAACTTGCCATTGGTGACACACAGAGTTAGCCCCACCCCAACATTGCATCACTGGTTGAGTCAACCAACTCATTTCAGTCGAGTAAGTCAAACTAACAAGGCAATGATCTCAAACTTAAGGATTTGAAAGTACAAATCACTTAGTTGAGTCTTCACATTAAACTTGGAAAGGTAAACGTATTTTGACAAAGAAAAACTGCTTTCAAAAACTTAACGTAGATCCAAATTTATGGTCTTAAACTACATTTACTGGACATCTTCCATTACAAGTCTATGGTAAGAGAAGGCTGAAAGAGAAGAGGCTCTCTCTCTCTCTCTCTCTCTAATTACAGGTTATTTCTCTGTGTGCAGTGGGATTAGGAAACGGGACGACATACAACATAAACACATTTCATTTTCCTACCACAGATAAGGCTCCTCCAAAACATCACCATTAATCACAATGGCACTGTTAATGGCACAATGAGAGATGGGAGAAAAAAAACACTACAAATCGGTGAATTCCCGAGATCAGATCTGACCTTTTTACGTTTTGAAACGGCCATGCTCACTCCCTTCATTATTTCTAGTGTTTACGAAGTGAACCCAAACCACACTAAATACTGACTGCAACTAAAACCAGAAATCACAGCAGCATAAGTCAGTGAGCTGCTTCAAATCCTTCACAATCTATGATTAAAATACCATACTTTCTGAAGTATACAATATATTGTATGTGTAATCTGTAGTAAAGTCATTTTTGCATCAACATGGCAAACCATTTCACATTTCTAAATAGGATACTTCTTTTGTACATATACAGTACTCTGCAAAAGTCTAAGGCCACCATCAACAGCTTTGTTGTTTTAGCAAAGTTTAAATGTCCATCCATATTTATTTTTAGATACAAACAGAAAATGCATTTGTTACCTGCTATTGCTCAAGTGGAAGTGGAGTTTACCAAAAACTTGACACTTCAAGCTTATGTTTATGCTGTTTTTAATCTTATATACACATTTATTGTATTTTCTGGTTGTATTCTAATAAAGAGACTATATATAATTATTTCTCAATCACTTTAACATTACTAAAACAACAAATGTAATGGTAGCATCATGGTTGCCATAGACTTTTTTTTTTTTTTAACCTTTATTTTACCAGATGAATCTCGTTGAGATGTAAAACCTCTTTTTCAAGAGAGACCTGGCCAAAATGGCAGCATCAATACAGAACAAAGTTACAACAATGCACACACAAAACAAAATAAAATACGCACACAGCAAATACTAGACAAGATCCTCATAAATATATAAACAGTTAACATTAGACTACTTAAAAATACAAGTTAATTGTACAATACGTTTAAACAACAAATTAATTTAAAAACACTGACAACTGTTTATGGCATCACTTTTGCACAGTACTATAAAATGTAAAAACATAAATTAATGCAATCTGCCTTAGGATCGTACTAGATGAGCTGGTCTCTTATCAAAAAGCAACAACCATGAATCAGACAATAAAGATGGATTGAATATATTAGCAATCTCGATGTGTTGCCACTCTAAAGCATTTTCCCACTTGTTAATGTTCTAGTTTTAGCAGGGCTCTAAAATATGTCAAGGTCGATCCAAACTGAATGAGTCAACAGACCTCAAATACACCATTAGCTGACTGACACAGAGGTATTCAAAACATTATCTCTGTTTAAAAGGGTAAAATTTGACCTCCTTCAACTGAACTGAACTATAAAGCAACTGAAGTAAAATATGCCTAGAGTGAAAGAGAGAAAGTAAAAAGGATAAACAGACATTTCTAATCAGTTCTCATTTATCCATGCAGAGAAAAGACACTAAAGCACGTCTTTTGCAAACATATCACTCATAAACTACACTTTGACACTGCATGATGAATAAAATGATAATGTCAAATTGAAAAGGTCGGCATTAAAAACGTACGTAGCATCTTATAATCATATTGTAAATGTCTGAATTCAATTGCACAAAAGTAATGTTGTCCTTCACTTTACATTCATTAAATGTTTTGCATTTAATTTGGATGCTTTGGGCCTTTTATTACACAGGCCACTGACATACAGAGTTCAGTGAAACCTGCGGTTTCGCACCTGGATCACAGTGAGAGATGCACAATAGCCCAAATTATGCACGTTTGAAAAACAATTCCCCCTTCAGGTTATTTTATTCACTGGCCCGTGATCCCCAGCATTTCTATAGCTTGAGTAACTTGGGTAAATAAAAGAGTCTTAAAATTAATAAAGAGGAACGCAAATTACACTGAAACAAACACCTCCTGCCGCATCTCCCAGCGATGCACCAGAATGTTTATAGCCATTTCCCTCCACCCTCGACTTCACACTCAACTATTAGTAATGAGGTATTTACCCTAAACAGAAACGAGGGGAGAATAATCAAGCAAAGTGGCTCTTACTTGTAAAACAGGAGCCTCGCATGGCAACGGGGGCCTGCCTGTGTGACTGGCGAATCCTCAAACAGGGCTTCATGAAGAGACAGGAGCAGCGGGGGACATGAACACTGCCTGGGGACTAACCATCTGTTGCCTGGCATGTGCTGGGTGTGTCACAAAGCCACACTTGTCATGAAAGGGAAACTGAACCACAGCTCCATGCCATAGCGTACATGTGCCCTTGAGGTGCGCGGTGAGAAAAACAGCCCTAATTACTGGTCTAAGATCTGGGCCTGAAATCTAAACGTTAACCTTGGAAAGAGTAAATCAAGATCAGAAGTTTAAGGCTTTCTGCCCAGCATGTCACTAAAGTAAGGCATGGATATTTAGCAGAGGAAGTGTTTGACACCTGTTTGAAAACAGTCATAATTCTTGCAATTCTGCTGGTGACGTAGGAGAGCATAAATTATACACATCGCTTTTTAAACATCTCACACCTGCAGGACACCCGTGGGCGAGTCATGAGCTTTCAGTGCATATAATTCACATGGATGAAAATGTATTGCTGCCTTTGGGCAGTGCAGTCAGTCTATTATATGTGAGAGCTTGAGGGGGAAGTTACAGTATGGGTAAAAAACAACTTCTGTCACTCATTTCAGCCTGCTGTTTCATTCTGTTTATAGAAATATGAAATTATATATTGAACTAAACTGTACTGGCTCAATACAGATAAAAAATCACCACTAAGAGAAAGCGACTTGAGTAAACAACTAACATTTAGAGAAGGCAGGGTAGTTAAAGGAAAACACCACTGTTTTCAATATTTTACTATGTTCTTACTACATATGTTCTTCCTACGTGCAAGGGAGTGGGAACAAACAAACAAGATGTGCGCATTCAGGTGCGAGCAAGAGTCCAAGACGCGGGCGTTCAGGTCCGAGCACGAGCCCAAGACGCGCGCGTTCAGGTCCGAGCAAGAGCCCAAGACGCGCGCGTTCAGGTCCGAGCAAGAGCCCAAGACGCGCGCGTTCAGGTCAGAGCAAGAGCCCAAGGCGCGCGCGTTCAGGTCCGAGCACGAGCCCAAGACGCGCGCGTTCAGGTCCGAGCACGAGCCCAAGACGCGCGCGTTCAGGTCCGAGCACGAGCCCAAGACGCGCGCGTTCAGGTCCGAGCACGAGCCCAAGACGCGCGCGTTCAGGTCCGAGCACGAGCCCAAGACGCGCGCGTTCAGGTCCGAGCACGAGCCCAAGACGCGCGCGTTCAGGTCCGAGCACGAGCCCAAGACGCGCGCGTTCAGGTCCGAGCACGAGCCCAAGACGCGCGCGTTCAGGTCTGAGCACGAGCCCAAGACGCGCGCGTTCAGGTCCGAGCAAGAGCCCAAGACGCGCGCGTTCAGGTCCGAGCAAGAGCCCAAGACGCGCGCGTTCAGGTCCGAGCAAGAGCCCAAGACGCGCGCGTTCAGGTCCGAGCAAGAGCCCAAGACGCGCGCGTTCAGGTCCGAGCAAGAGCCCAAGACGCGGGCGTTCAGGTCCGAGCACGAGCCCAAGACGCGCGCGTTCAGGTCCGAGCAAGAGCCCAAGACGCGGGCGTTCAGGTCCGAGCAAGAGCCCAAGACGCGCGCGTTCAGGTCCGAGCACGAGCCCAAGACGCGCGCGTTCAGGTCCGAGCACGAGCCCAAGACGCGCGCGTTCAGGTCCGAGCACGAGCCCAAGACGCGCGCGTTCAGGTCCGAGCAAGAGCCCAAGACGCGCGCGTTCAGGTCCGAGCAAGAGCCCAAGACGCGCGCGTTCAGGTCCGAGCAAGAGCCCAAGACGCGCGCGTTCAGGTCCGAGCAAGAGCCCAAGACGCGCGCATCTATGTCCGAGCAAGATTCCAAGACGCGCGCATTCAGGTCCAAACAAGAGTCAAAGACGCATGCATTCAGGTCCAAAGAAGAGTCAAAGACGCGCAATTTGAGTCCACGTGCATGTGAGAAGAAATCCGTGCGCATTACAAGCTCTTGTGCAAAGTAAAGCTCACAAACCCTCTCATGCGAGGAAAAGCATGCAATGCGCATGTTAATGTGAAACTATGTTGATAATAATAATAACAACTATTGCCAACTATTGTCATGAAAGCCCACTATTAGTGATATATCTTACGATTGTCGATACACAGTACATTCATCTATCGGCACAACCCTAGTTCTTACCTCAACTTAGATGAATTAATACATACCTATCTTTTTAATGCATGCACTTTTAATCTTTGTACAGCACGTCTTAAATGTGTTAGCATTTAGCCTAGCTCCATTCATTCCTTTGGCTCCAAACAAAATGTTTCTTTTGTGCCACCATACTTAATCGTGTAACTACTCATGTAACAGTCTTTAAATAGGGAAAACATGAAGGTGTTTGGTGGCTTTTAAATTAATCTCTGTTTTGAGCCATAGGAATAAATGGGGCTAGGCTAAATGCTAAGACATTCAGGAGGCGCTGTACAAAGATTAAAAGTGCACGCATTGAAAAAAGATGTATTCATTCGTCTAGGTTTAGATAAGAACATAGTAAAATATTGAAAAACTGTGGCGTTTTCATTTAAAAGGAAACATGTTTCCCAAATTGAAGAAGTCACAATGCAGAACATGCTTTCATTTCTGCCACAAACGTTTGGTCCATTTCTACTACCAGTAGATTAAAATCTTGCTGAGGAAGCATTATGGGATAATACCCTTTAGAGTCATAAATTATACTCGAATCCACTAACTATAACTCTCACACAGTTCAAATGACTTTATTCTCAGAGTTTGTTGCTTTGAGCAGATCTATCTACTTCCAGAAATATTCCAGCTTGACATTTTTCCTGATAACACCACTATCCCAGCTGTCAAAGTGCCACGGCTGAAGGGTGGAAAGATTGGAAAATGACAGAAGGTGGTGAAAGAAAGTGAGAGGGGGAAATGGGGGACAAAAAGCCCTGATGCTTGTGATTTACGTCCTGAACCGCAAGGGATTTCAACACGAGATAAACTAATAGGAGTGGAAGCATAGAGGCACGATTGCATTAAGGGACATTTCAAAGGGGCCTTTTTGCGGTTGTTGTGCTTTTGCGGGTAACGTTTGTAAAGCCACGATCAAATCTAATGAGATAGAACCGCTGAGGGCCCAATCCACCTCAGCACAAAAC
The DNA here is from genome assembly GCF_030506205.2 of Paramisgurnus dabryanus. NCBI lineage: Eukaryota > Metazoa > Chordata > Actinopteri > Cypriniformes > Cobitidae > Paramisgurnus > Paramisgurnus dabryanus. The sequence continues at coordinate 10,764,708 of NC_133345.1, forward strand.
TACCCAGAGCTGCATTCACTAAATCACTGCAAAGCCTCTGACAGAGGACGTGGACGAGCTTTCTCCACACACCGCAGAGAGTAGAAAGTGAAGAGACCGCGCTGTGCAAAACTGCACCGGGAACACAGAAGAGTTTGAAGAGAACAATAAACAACAAACCACATCCTTTATTTGATAAACCTACAGTGAAACTGACCAGAGAGGAACAGCCAGAGACCGAATGTTTGTGCTAAGGAGCTCAGGAGATTAAAGGAAAGATGGTCACGCTTTTGACAAGCATACAAAACATAAACCTCTGAACTAAAACAATCCACTGAGGATTTTTGTTATGACAGGCCAGCAAAATTCAATACAAAATAGGCAAAAGGATAATGCCGAAAACATTGACTAAACTCATGTCCTCATCTGATGATTTTGGTTTACTGAAGCAACAAAGCATTGAAAAGGTCATTTAAAAAAGGAGAAGATGGGGTAAAGAAAACCCCTTTAATAATTGAACAAAAATTATGTCTAGCTTTTGAAGGGTCTAAACAAAGCTGAAAAAGTGGGTCTCGGTCCACTTCCAAACAAACTCTGATGCGGTTTGACTGATATGTGAACACACATGGACCAGAGACAGCGCAACGAACCAAACACAGGATGTCATATCACAAGACCCATCCCTGATTTTACAGTTGGATGAGGAGTGTATAAATAAACAAAATGAGCAGAGGGCAAACGTGGAGCAACACAGAGTTAAATAGCATCATTAACATCTGGTCCATCGAGCATATGCTATAAAAATTCACAAAATACTTAAGTTAATAAAATTTTTGGTGATAGTTATATATCTTCATGAGCTCTGAGCTGTTAATAATACATCCATATAAATTCAAGAAATCCAATGCAAAAGACATCACAGATTAAAATCTTTGATTTATTTGACAGATTACTTTTATATCAGTTGGGCACCATACTGACCCAGCAAGCAATAACAACAGCCGAGACAGTGAAAAAATGGCTAACTATAGACCCAATATAGTCTGGCTATGAGTAACCCACTTCTACCCTAAATAACCTTGAATTTGGTTAAATGCAGTTTTTGCCAAAATAACTTGGAGATGTCTGACATGCCATCATGTAAGCAAAGTCAAGAGGACTTAAAGGAATAGTCTACTCATTTTCAATATTAAAATATGTTATTACCTTAACTAAGAACTGTTGAATCATCCCTCTATCATCTGTGTGTGTGCACGTAAGCGCTGGGGCGCGCTGCGACGCTACAATAGCATTTAGCTTAGCCCCATTCATTCAATGCTGCCATTTAGAGATAAAGTTAGAAGTGACCAAACACATCAACGTTTTTCCTATTTAAGACGAGTAGTTATACGAGCAAGTTTGGTGGTACAAAATAAAACGTAGCGCTTTTCTAAGCGGATTTAAAAGAGGAACTATATTTTATGGCGTAATAGCACTTTTGGGAGTACTTCGACTCGCCTGAAAAGTCCGCTCCCCTTCTCACTCTCATAATGGGAGAGGGAGGGTGTTACTGCGCCAAGTCGAAGTACTCCCAAAAGTGCTATTACGCCATAAAATATAGTTCCTCTTTTAAATCCGCTTAGAAAAGCGCTACGTTTTATTTTGTACCACCAAACTTGCTCGTATAACTACTCGTCTTAAATAGGAAAAACGTTGATGTGTTTGGTCACTTCTAACTTTATCTCTAAATGGCAGCATTGAATGAATGGGGCTAAGCTAAATGCTATCGTAGCGTCGCAGCGCGCTCCAGCGCTTAAGTGCACACACACAGATGATAGAGGGATGATTCAACAGTTCTTAGTTAAGGTAATAACATATTTTAATATTGAAAATGAGTAGACTATTCCTTTAAGGCGTTTGCTTTCATATCTTTTGCATGAAGCATATATGCAGGTCTATTCTTGGGCTATATGGTTAGACGTCTATTTGAATTTTACTAACAGCCCAAACTTTGCCTCGTTTTAGCTAAACCGGCTTGCCGGTGAAGTTTAAATGGGCCGTCCTCAGACCACTGATATCACACCAACCAAACAACCAAAATGAGATTCTACACCAAAAGTTCTAGTATGTAAGCGACATTTACATTTCAATCCTACAATTTAGTATGGACATATATGTGACCATGTAGATAATGTATGAATAATCAGTTTTAATTAATAAAAAACTGCAGATGGAAATGTCACAAATCCAGAATGACCCAAATATAAATGCAAATGAGTACTTTGCATGAATGTATTATCCACAAAAGCCTCCATTCTGCCCTACAGTTCCTTTTTCCTTTAACTCACTGTAATTCACATTTATGCAGACATTTTTAAATACAAGTACCCATTACTTCATTTCACGCATACATGCACTGCGAAATCTTGATCCTGCTAAAGCCATGCACTGTTAAAGCTACAAATCACAAATCATCTGTCCTTTCCAAATCAACTTTCATTTGGTCTAATTTATTATCAGATATAAGCTTCCGTAAACAGCTTTCATAAAAGTCCAGAACCCATGTGCATTGAATTTCATACAGCTGGCAAGCCAAAGTGATTTTGATGTCACTTAGAAACGTTGTGAACAGAACCATTGATCATGTGCCATGAATCGTCAATCACAGCCTTGAGTGCCACGCAGCTAAAACATTTCTCATGATCCATGTGCAGAACAGATATGAGTGAGAACTTCACCTCAGCAGGGTCAAGTAAGAACCGCTTCACATCCGCAAGAGAGTAAACACTTACAGTTCATCCGCTTCCCAATGCAGCCAACGACTGGACAGAGGATTGCTTGTCCCCAGTGAGCAGACCATTTTTGGCTGCACTGACTCAGGAAAGCATAAATGCTAAAACCAGGCGTGTAAAAGGCTGCGTAAGATGTAATGCGCAATTGTTGGTCATTATTGCAACAATAAACCCTTCAGGTGAATCACAATGACTGAATGACTGTACAGTAAACAAATTCTGATTCAGCATTAATCCCACAACTGATCAGAATCAAGCTTTGAATTTGCATCCAATTGCATGCATGCAATCTTCTCAATTAGATGGATTTATGTAAATGTGTACTTTAGTTAAATGTACTTCTGCTGTTTTACAGTTACTTTCTCCCTGACCATTGCCATCAAACTGTAATTTTCTGTCCAAGAAGTCTCTCTCCACGGACAGCCTGACAGGAAGAGACCTGTGAAGATTATAATGCTTTTATACAGTGCAGATATTCAAGATTAAACACTAGGGGATGCGCTTGACGAAATCCAATTTCCTGTCACTTCTCTTTTTCTCTCTCTTCAACAGATTTACAAGTTTGTATGTGAGAGGTGGAGCTGGATGCACCAAGATGAAATTGAATTTTGATGCTAAAATATAATACACTTTATTTATTTATTTATTTAAGGATATATTGTGCATACGTACAGTACATACTTCTATTTCGGCATCACTTGTAACAGAAATATTTTTTTGTCTACTGTAATAATGTAAACAAAAATATTATAAACAAGGATAATTGTAAGTTGTGGTGATTTACATTACATTGTGTATTTGGAAGGAGGGATTGATACCGTCCATAGTTTCCTAATGTTTGTCGGCCAATTATTCTGCTCTATTTAAACACCAAATGCCGCATAGTTTGTGTATATGACACAGGAAAGCAACCATGGGCCGGACAGAGTGAGTGAGGTCAGCATGCGGATCTCTTGATTACATTGATTACAGAAGGAAACGCCATGGCCTCAGCTGGCCCCTGGAGAAGGGAGGTAGTTGCATGTCCGACCATAACGTCCCACGAACATGAAGAAAAGGGTGGAGACCCACATCCACCCAATTGAGCTACACCACGGGGCTTTCCACCGTTCACTGCATTACCAACACAGGCGTCCACCCTTACCTCACTGTGACGTAATCAGACTCCCTCTCTCGATCAGTGCCTGCAAACCTGATTCACAAGCAACCTGTTAATGATTTTAATAAAGAACAAGCTGTGCACTATGAGACAAAAACATGTGAGGGAATGAGAGTTAATATGGGGAACAGGGAGTAAAGCTTGCATTCTGTCAACTATCAGAGTCAAGATGCTAGAGGTGTGTAAACCGCTCCCTGTCTATTTCAAGGGGCAAGATCGGACCTGCCCAGTCAAAAGGGATTGTCAGGAGCAGTAAACACTTCCTGTCAGGAAGAGAGCACTTCCTTAATCCTGAAGTAAAAGCATTCGGACTTTTTTCTGCAGAATGGAGTTGAAGCAGAGCGAAAGTCACTACTCTAGGTTTATTGGTGGAAATTCAAAATCCTAAATGTCCTCAATCTATATCAATACCACTAAACACTATGCTGGTTTTTCTAACATGCATTTGGAGATTTTCTAATTGAAACTATAGTGTAATAATTTTGATCTCTGCAGTAGCCTATAACTTTATTGCTACACTGTAAAATAAATGTGTTATCTTCTTGGGAAAAGAATGCAAAGACGCTACAGTAAAACCTGATGGTGAACTGACCGAATCCTACATACAGTGACAAGGCATATAACGCCTGAATGATGCATTTAATTAAACAATGCATATCATTTTATTGTACTACATTCACAGAAAAAAAGGGATGGCAATTTTTAAATCCAATTTTTTCTTTTTAAAAAGATGTCACCCCAGTGACAACTTTACCATCTTGTACTTTTTTCTAAGAGTGTACAATATAGTATATAATCAAATTATTAGATACATTTACAATTTCAGATCTTTCCACTGTAATTACCAAGTCACTTATGGTCCGATTCACATTTTACGGTTTTCTTTGGTGTGTAAGTGTGTATTAGTACATGTTAACGATATGCAAAAGGTACAAATCCCAAAGTAAATGATGACACGAGTTATCGTCTCCAATGTAAATCTCTTTTCTTGGACTACAACAAACACTTGGGCTGAATCCGAAACCGCATACTGCCATACTATATAGTAGGCAAAAAGCAGTAGGCGAATGAATAGTATGTCCGAAATGGTATGGACGATTTCTCACGAGATTCAGAGGCACGTGTACTTAAGTATCGTCCGAAACCGCCTACTTACTGAAAATGTAGTAGGTGAAACAGTACCCGAACAGAGTATGTCCGAATCCTCAGTATCAATAAAATCAGTAGGCGAGAAATCCCCGGATGCCCTACTGAGTCGGCCCAGATTCTGAAGCGTGCATCGAATGGACACTTCTATCCCAGTTTTCCCATGATGCCACAGGAAAGCAAAGCAATCGACCGGAGACCAGCCAATCGGGGGATTTCGATACACAGGGCTGTTCCTCAGCACCCTGACTTCATGCACAGATCCAGGATATACCACAATTAAAGTGCTCAGCTGATTCATGAAAATAAAGCTGCAGAATTATCACAGCTGTGTTGAGATGACAGTAAATATATGATGGTTTGTTAGAAAAATACATTTGAATAAAGTTTTGTTTGAAATGGGATTCACTTCTATACGTTTTCATTTCTTGTGATGGTTTTATTCATTCATTTTTTTTTATTCCCGTTTCCTGTTGTTTTAAGTAAATACAAGAGATTGCTTCACTAAAATGTATATAATCACATGGCCTGCATTGTCTAGTTTGTATTCAAGCACAGCTGCCATCTGCCAATAGATATTAAATTACAATCTGCTTGTTTTACTTATTTTCGTCCACTACAAAATTATGTAATATATCTGTAACACTGACAGAGACCGCAGTAGAGTTGTCAAGTTACTGATGCAATCAGGTGTTAGTGCACCAACAGGTGGATGACATCAAAGTACCGTGAGAGCGATTCCAGAAATCATACGGAGAAGTCTGATTTCGAGTCGCTCTTGTGGTTTTGTTCCTGTCGGTTCTTGTGGTTCCGCATGAACTCGAACAAGTCTACTACGTCATAGGTCGCATGAAAACGTCAACATGGGGGACGCTGTCCATACTTAACGCGAACGTACGTACTGTCTTAGCGCACGTTAAGTAGGTACTCAGTGAAATTCAGTACCTACACAGTAAGTATGCAATTTCGGATTCAGCCATGGATTGTAGGCAACAGTTTACTTCCTGGACCTGTTGAAGTAGACAAGACCGACATTATCATAACTCCCCCCACTTTGGACTCACAGCCTGTAAGTTAACACCTGTTAGCATGACATTGTGAGCAAATCTTTCAAACATGGTAAGGAGCGTCAAGTTTCCGCTGACGTCAAATCAATGAGTTTTGTACGTAATCCGTGCGTTTCAGGAAAAGAGTGAAATCTGGAGCTACAAAAATGTACGGTATGTGGAATTTTTTTTATTTGTAACCATAAACCAATGCAAACACATTGTATTATACTAAATACACAAAATAACATTGTTTTTTAGCAATGAAATAGGTGCCCTTTAATGTTGCCATTATATTTTACTGCTACATTTAAAGTTTGTTGTCTTGTTTTGGTCTTTGTTAAATGATCTATAAACATATGAACTGTAAAATACACAGGCACAAGAAAGCTTTAAGCACTGTACCACAGCATAAACTAAACCGTTATTTTACAGTGTACTACATTCAGTTTAAGGGGAACTAACAAGCCTGTAATGTTTGTTTTGTGTTACGAAAAATAAAATCAGGCTCGAATAAAACCGCAACCTTATGCCATGAGCAGTGCATTTCAACGAGCTAAAAGCATCAACGAGTATTTTTATTTCTCCCACAAGACCCTGCGGCCATCTCACCTTGGCTGTAATATTCCCAGATGAGAGACATTTAAACTGCAAGAAGAAAACTCAGCTATCGCAGGGCAAGTTGAAAGGGACAGACTAATTATATGACAAAAAAAATACATTTATGTAGTCTCAGGCAATGCTAGTGTTTATTGCTAAAAATACCTCCTTTTCCTCCCCTTCTTTTTCTCTGTGATTGTGCCCTCAATGGTAGAGCCCCTCAGGCTTAATTGGTTTCTTTTAGACCAGTATGTTAAAACAAATATTTTTGTCCATCGTGCAAACTGCTGTGTGTCCTTTAATGCCAATCTAAGATTAGCTTCCCTTACACTACAGACCCAAGCCCTTTTCACACAGATATTCCGTAAGATACACGGGACAGGCATCCTGGAATTTTACGGGACCGCTTGATATTTTATTCATTCACACTGCCAAGTTTACACGGCATCTGATGGTCCCGGAAAGACACGTGACATGTTGAAAGTCCCGCCCTCTCTTCTACGCAGCGTCTGAAGTTTGCATATTATTTATTATTTCTCTCTCCAGAAACAACTCACGTGCATTTTTGTTTATGATAAGACTACAAAGGAGCGCGTGAATGCACAGTTCTATTCTGGTGAATGATCTCAGCTTCAGAGTGGATATTTGACAAGCTCCCTGATTTCTGCTTTGATACAGTTTTCAGACATTTCTCATCGTGATTGTTTATATGCATTTAAAACCCGCATTTTGAGGAGCTGAACAATATATCTCGTTGGGATGACATGCGGGTATTTTCGTTTATTATAGCTCAAATGAGCACGTGACGCGATATTCTTTTATGCTGCTGAATGATCTCCGTTTCAACGCAGTAAGTAACGAGCTAACTTACCTGATATCTGCTTTAGTCCAGTTTGCTGACATTTCTCGTAGTGAATGTTGTAAATCCCTGATTTTAAAGAGTTGAACCAACTTCATGTTGCCATGACACGCGCGTCCTCACTACGGCACGTGCGTCATTGTTTATGCGTCTCATATATCATTTCCTGATAACTGCTTCAATCTAGTTTGCAACATTTCTCGTGGTGAATGTTTATATACATGTTAGTTTGCAACATTTCTCGTGGTGAATGTTTATATGCACGTTATCTCTCGTTGTAAGGAGCTGAACCATAACTTGTGTTGTGATGATGACGCGCGCGTCCTCACTTCGACACGCCCTTTATGGCATTCTTGTTCACACAGAGGGTTACCCGCGTATCTTACTAGGTCCTCTTTCCGGCAACGATCCCAGAAGATTAACGGAACGAGTTTTTGTTCACACAGACGCTTGTCTGGCAATTTTACGGGTATTTTCTGGGACCAGAGGTCTGTGTGAATGAGGTTCCAGACAACTGGTCTCAGATCAGTTGACCTGCAGGACTCACACTATTTCAAACTAACTTACTGTACTGGAGGCACAAGACCAGCCCTGCAGGAGAAACCCAAGGTTTGATGTTCGAGTGAATCAGGATTGTGGTCCTGAGTAAGCACGGCAGGATATAAAGCATTGCACTGCCGTTATCAATTCGCTTCCTATCGATATAAACTCGTTCACCAAAACAGATTTAACAATATGGATTTCCTTCTACCACGTTCTCGGAAAGGAATTGTGATTGGAAGGTAAGGTGACATTATCTTCAGAGCACAGTGATGATGAATGAAGTACGCTAGTGTATTTCTCTACAGGCACATTCCAAAGCTGCTGCCACAACAAATAATAATAGTCACCAAAAAACACCTCCAGACAATGACTTTTTCCAACAAAAAGGTACCCAAAAATGAAAATTATGTCACTTTATACTCAACATCATGTTGTTCCAATTCCATATTACTTACATGCACTTTCTTTGGTGCCGCACATTTTTTTGTAAAGATTATTTTATAATAAGTCGTACAGGTTTTTATACAACATAAGGGTGTGTAAAAGAGTTGACAATGGTTTCATTCTTAGGCAGATTAAAATTTTAACTAGAACTAATTCCTTGCTTACCAAAACAGCTTCTTTAAAAGTTTTGGGTTACATGTTTAGTTTGGCATTTTAAAATACTCGGGTGGAGTAACATTTCAAAACAAACAACATGGTGCTTTATTCGGATCAACAGCCTTGTCCAAGATTCTTTAGGAGAGGCTACAGTAGTTGCTTTTTAACTGGAAACAATGTCGTCTTTAATTACATACCTAAAATGTCAAATGCGTGGGGGCGTGTTCGTTCATTCACACAACCAGTACTCACAAAAACAACAACACTGTGCATGCCTGAAACAGTTGAACGAATGCATGTAATTCTTTTGTCTTTCTTTGGAGGTCAACGGGCATCTGTCTATTTTACCCATTCATTTAAAAGAATACCTCACATATCTACACATAAATGAAAATACATAACGATAGACAATTCTAAGGGGGACACTGTCGCCATGGTTACATAACCAGGTGAGCTTAACCTTCAGGTCCATTTAAAACAATTTATAGAATAAGTATTGACTTTCTGCTGTGTTCAGGTTGGTTATGTAACTTAAAGTTAATGTAGTAAATCTAACGAAATTAGGAGCATCACAGTTTGATTTTACATACTGTTTTTATTTTAATTTTTACCTTTGACATGACCAACTTAGTCAATATTAAAGATATAAAGGTTATGTTTATAGTCAGAATGATTTTATGTAGAAAACAGTAAATCCTTTCATAGACAGGGTCACAAATGTTTCTCAAATAACTGACGTTTGTCAAATATAACTTATTTTTCCACTGTACTATCCACTTCTTTAACTGCTGTGGTTAAGACACATATTATCATTCTAAATTTTCTATTTTTTAAATAATATAATAAAGTCATCACAATTAAATAAGATCCTATATATTCAGATACTTATTTATTCACTATCCAAACTTCAATTAAAATGTTGTTTTACTTGCATTTACATTTAATCATTCATCAGATGCTTCATCAAAAGTGACTAACAAATGAGGGAAACAACAGAAGCAATCAAATAAGCAAAGCGGCAAACAATGCATAACTGCTGTGACAGGTCCCAGTTAGTCTAGCATAGTGCATACAGCATTTTTTAGAAAACTAGGATAGGAATCCATGCTGTGTAAGTGCTGGTATTAGTGAGTCAGGTTAAGAATTTAAGTATAAGCCTTTAGATAAAAATGTTTCACAGATACTATTTGACTGGATTCTAAGCTAACTGTACTGTCAATCTCAATGAATAACGTTACAAGTGAGGAAATTGAAACAGAATGGTCAGTTTGGTAAATTTTAACTCATCATCAGTAAGCTCAAAAAGAACAAACCCATTCATAGATGAATACTGATGAGGGTCTCATCACAGTGCAGAAAGAGAGGTAGTGGCAACCCAACAAAATTGGATTTAGTACCATTGATTATGAGATCCTTCAGCATTTAAATTTGTTAAAAAAAACTGGATCTTGTTCAAACAGGTCTGGTTTTAATACCCATGTAGTAGGGGTGGGCGATATGACCAAAATCTTCTATCACGATAGGATTAATTTTATATCATGATAACGATATGTATCACGGTAGAGTTTTTTATGTTTTAATAAGGTTTAAATCTTTAATACCATAGAAATGTTCATAATTCTCACAAAAAACATATACAAGCATAGAAAGAAGATAAAAACAAACAAAACTCAAGCTCTCTGAAGATACACAGTCAATAAGAATGATAATAAATAATTATGCATGTATGTATAGGCCTATATATATTTTTATTTAAGGTAGAAAAGTGATTTAATCAGGAGCAGTGAGAGATTTTTTTCTCAATGCTGTTTGATTAACACGAGTGACAGACAGGAGCAAAATTAGGTAACTTCCCCTTTAAGACCAAAGTCCGGATCCAATACACTGTTACACATGCGCTTTCTCTTTTAGCTGTTTACTTTCTCTTAAGACCTTACTGGTCGTGTTTATGATGATGCTTGCAAAGACGGGAATTTTGACGCATATGTGTATTTAAGGCCAATAAAGCGGGAAAAATGCTCACGAGCTTAATAAGCAGAGGTCGCGCGAATTGCGCGCTCCTCACAGACAGAAAGAGCAGCGGTTGCGCGACTTGTCCGCTCCTGACACACAGAAAGAACGCACGCATACAGATCTGTTGTCTGTGTTTCAATGGCTTAAAATAACTTGTTTTAAAACTGCAGTGCTTAAATACGTGTACAAACGTTACGTTTTCGCGACCACACGCACAGGAGCGTGACGTGGGCACGTAACCTCGATAGAAACGATAGTCCAAAATCTCTACCGGTTGACAAATTTCTACCGGTTAATTTTGTCTACCGGTTTATCGCCCACCCCTACCATGTAGTACAAATTATTTTGTATTTTGGTTCTCACCTGTAAAATAATATTGATGGGAAGAAGCAGGCTAATGTGTCTAATGGGAAAAACAATCAATACAGCATCGTAAAACCTGCATCAAATCAACATTTGATCACCAGGTCATCCAAACACTGTTTACTTTCCCCCTAAATACAACACTTATAAAAAGATTTAATCATTGTTTGCAACCTCAGATTAAAGTCCATTAACTTGCGTGCCAAGTATTAAGCCTGTTTAAAACACGGCGCTGTAGGACAATTGCAAATATAAAGTTACAAATCAAATTTATGTTTGTTTTTTAAATGCAAAGCAATGCAGCAGCAACACCTGAGGAAACATACGAACATCATATGATTGAACGTGAGGAAAAATTACATATAATGAATATATAATGATAACTTGCCTGCAAAGCAGAATGTCAGACTGACGCTCAAGTGAAAAACATTAGCGGACACTAATGCAAGCATATACAAGGTCACTGCTAGCACAGTGCGCATGCGAGCCTTGTTTGCTTCTATTATCTTCTGTTTACCTTGCAGTAATTTACTTTCAGGAGTCCTTCAGCAATTTACCACAAGGATGAACAAAGTTGTCTGTAGGTCAGTGTGGTTTTGTGTGTGTGCTCAGGGGGTGTTGTTATTTACAATTACATTGAAGCCATGATTGATCATCTTCCAAAACTCCCTCAGCCGAACATAAAATTAATTGTTTAAATCGTTTACAACACAAAGAACAAATAAGACAATGCCCAGGGTTTCCCGCAGAAAATTTGTTAGTTAAGGTGGTAGGGTTGTGCGGGTGGGCGGGGCCGGGGGCATGCCAATCAAAGTACGCGTCATGATGAAAATATTTTTATTTTAAACACTCAAATAAAACTAAATTTTGAAGAAACTATGAGAGAAAATTAACACATACTAGATTATTATATATATATATATTATTTTTTTTTTGGACAAACTAGTTAAGGTGGTAGGGTTTCCCAGCTTAGGTGGGCCGCCCGAACTGAAAAGTGCAGCGGGAAACCCTGATGCCTATTTATTTCGACTACACAATGTGCCTGCTTGTCTTTGATGTAATATTGAACATTCCTAAAAATATATTATACATTATGACCACCTGCCTAATATCCTTTTGGGCCTCCTTTAGCCTAGAACAGTGGCCATGAGGCAAGGCATTGATTTCACAAATTGACATTACACAGTATGTTTCCTAAGGTATCTGGTGTCCTAATTTCAATAGCAGGTTCTTCAGTTCCCATATAATGCAGGGTGGAGGCTAGGCATGGGCCGGTACAAGATTCTGGCGGTATGATAACCTTTAGCAAAAATACCACGGTTTCACGGTGTTGCGGTATTGCCATTGCAACACTAAAATGTGTTATTTTCAAATGCCAGGTACAATTAAGCCTTTAAATTATAATATGCTTTCAAAACATTTATAATATTTTCGTAATGTATATTAAATGTAAACATCAAATCAATCACATGACTTCATGATTTAATGAATTTTGTATAAGCACAGCTCATACCTTGGAGACGGTATCACAGAACATTTTAGTGGTTTTGAAACCTTGACTGTTTTAAACCTCGATATACCTTGAAACCGGTAACCGGCCCATGCCTAGTGGAGGCAATGTACCTGCTTTTCCAAGTCAAACCACTAATGTTCAATTTGGTTCATGTAAAATTAATTTGGAGGCCAATGCATTAATAGCAACTCAACATCATGTACTTCAAACCACTCCTCAATGATTCTGGCAGTGTGACATGGCGCATTATCCTAGGGGTAGTGGCCAGCATCGGCAGGGAACACAATTGCCTTTAATGGGTGCACTTGGTCCGCAACAATGCTACCTGACAGCTGTCAGGAATGGTGCAATTGTCATAACGGGGCCTCCTAAGGTGCCCCACAAAGAAACATCGGCCAACCTGTGACCACCCAACAGTTCATCCAGCTGCCATAGCCTCTGTTGGTAATCAGCGTGTCTGCGCTCAACCGTCAACGTGATGCACCAGAAAACTTGATTCGTCTGACTATTCCACAGTCTTCCAACAATCCACACCCCAATAATAATGATCTTGGGCCCATCTCATGTGTTGTTGGTGATGGTGTGTAATTAGTATGGGGACCTGGCTGGGTCGTCGCCTACACAGGCCCATACACAGAAGGCTGAGATGAACTGTGTGCTCTGACACATTGCCCTGGTCACCACTCTTGGAGCTGCTAGTGATTTGTCAAACTGTGGCCCTGTGGTCGCTGTGGATAATGCACAACAGTCTTCCCTCTGACATCAGTGAGCTTCATACGGCACACAATTGGATGCCGGATCATCATTTGGCCAGTCATGCACCACTTTTGATATGTACTCACTTCAGTGGCACGTGATCAACCCACAAGGTATGTTTTTTTGAGATTGAAGTTCTAAGGTGTCGTGCCATCACAATGTCTCCACTATCAAAATCGGCAGCTATATATATATGAAGAGTTTCGTTGCAAAACGAGATAAATCCGTTTTTAACATTTTTGTCAAAACATGTTTTTTATTATGTTATTATTTTGTTTTATGGTGCTACTTAGCTGTATTTTTAAGTTATGAAGGTTTAAATCAAAACAAACCAACTGCAGTTGAATTGATATTAATTGGAATGCACAACCAAAAAAAAACTAGATTTCTGTAAAATAAAAGTTATCTCGTTTTGCAACGAAACTCTTCATATATACAAAATCTGCCATTTTTTTTTCTAAAACTACCTCAGTGATTGTCACCATTGCACATTTTGGCACAAAATACTGAAAGAATTTGAGTGTTGCCTTTATAAGCTTAATTTTATTTGACATTTTAATGTGACTCATTATTCACTTTTCTTTATTTAATTTGTTTATTTTGTTGGTTTGTTGTTGTTATGTGACTCATTTTTTTATAAGTGTATTTTGTTAGTTTGTTTAGGACAAAAATTGTGCTATTTTCAAAAGAAAGTTTGATTAAATGTTCATGTGATATATTTTGGTTGCATTTGTAAGTAAAAATGTAACGGCTTAACTAGACACGTAATATAAAAATATCGGTAAATAAATTGAAACGGATCGAATCGTAATCGCTTCGAAGAAGCACTTGATGTATAGGCAAAAACTGCATAGCTGGCAGAGAAAATCGATATTGCATCGGATCGTAATGAACTGTCCGATTTATATACATATATATTAGCTGTATAATATATACTATATATAGCTCTATGAAATGCACCTGTGCCATTGTTCAGTTACCAGGTGTGCTTACTGCTCTAGGCTGGGGGTGGTCATAATGCAATGGCTCATCGTTCTATAGTGATGTAAATCTCTATATACAACATATGAAATCTTCCTTCTCGGAACAATGGGAGTGCTGGGGTCTATACTAGCATATATACAATGGATATGCCATATATCTTATCTTATCTTATTCAAACTAATATTTGGATTATTAATTGCTCAATTATATTAAAGACTTTGCTAATTACAGTAAAAAAATATTACATACGCAGATGTGGATCATGCCAACACATACAACTAACAGCAAAGACCATTCTGACAAAGAATAAACCTGATAATGCATGGCCTGTCATGGCTCAATGCTTTAAGCTTAAGATGTGCTCGGCTTTTCTGTTTCTATCAGCCTGCACTCTTGATCAAAGCAAACCAAATGACTGAATCGTGCTGCTGTTACAAAATCAAGATAGAGTAAAACACTTGACACAGCTATTGGCATTCTCTGAATTAGGTAAGCATTTACATAATTATCATCCACTTGTCATGTAATTAAGACATTAGTTGGCCTTTTCAAAGAAGCAGGAGGATACCAGCATCCCTGACTCACAGGTCGATACACACAGCGTTCTGTAAGAGCCAGCAGATTCAAGTTAGCCTATCAAGTTACTTTGGCCGGCAGAGCATAGTAGTGTGTGTGCGCGAGTGAAGACGTTTCCATGCCTAAAGGATCTATGATGCGGTCATATTTTTAAATATAAATAAGTTACTATTAATAATAGCAAACTGATATGATAAACTATAAGACTTCATAGATCTATTACAATCAGACCATAAAAGAATGGGTTTTTACTAGGGCTGTGTATTGGCAAGGGCCTCATGGTACAATAGATATCACGATACATGTGCGGGGCATCACGGTACAAAACGATACATTGCATGTTGCGATACATTGCAATACTTTTCCTTTCAAAAATGTTTTTTTTTTTACTTTTTTTTTTTAAAGCTTCCACACGTCGGGTTTGAAAGCTGAATCTGTTTTAACATTTTGTGCCATTTTCTCACTCCTGCTAACTCCTGATACATTGGCCGAATGGCTGAATATGAGAGACAACTGGACAGCAACAACTACTGCAGTGGTGGAGGAGGTCATTTGACGCACACAGAGGTTTTTTTTTACGGATACTAGAGATTGAAATATCGATATACTATCGTGGAAAACCATTATCAAACCATTTATCGATATTTTTTGCACAGCCCTAGTTTTTACGAAGCACACACACATGCATGAATATGCAGCACATTGCTCTCTTAATGATGGTATTACATGGTCATTTGATAGAAGGGAGACTGGGGCAAGTTGTCACACCTTTTACTCCAGTGAGAATTTGTCAGGGAAGATTTAAAGTCAATTTCTATATAGGCAAAAACATTTAAAGTGTTACAGTACCTACACAAATAAATCTCTAATTTTTTTATTGCTATGCAATGTTTGTTTGGGGGGAGTGACATACGATGAAAGTTGCTAAATGATACAATATACATTACAATAATGCTTTATGTTTATAAATTTGAATAAGAAAATATATTTAAAAGCTGAAATTATATAATAATATATCTTTCACATTGTTTCTGGGAAAAGAAAACTGTGTCACCACTCTCTGCTATCTGCAACAACCTAAAACCTTGAGTACACATAACTTTTTGAAATATTAAAATCATCCAGTTATTACAAACCATTGCTGTATGTGTACTGGGATATTTTCTAGATTTTCCTGTATTTTCAATATATTTTGCAGCCCTCCCCTTGTGTTTTTTTTTTTTTACTTATTCCCTAATGTAATTTCACCTTTTCTGCGAGTTTCTTACAACGACACTATGCAAATTCATATGCAGTCACAGAAAAAGACAAAAACCCCACGTAATTCTTTGACTAAATACACAGCACTCCCATCTTTTTCAGTCCTTTACCCACGATTTAGATTTCTGCAGGTCACCCCATTTAAACCCATCATTGTTTTGTAATCTGAACACATTATTTCAGCAGTTATAACAGGGCTGACCAGTACAGACAACAGCAACAGCTCCTAGAATCCCTCTAAGCACCGCTTCACACAATGACCACAATAGTCATTCAAGTACAACTTGTGCACTTCACTCATGTGTACGACAGGCTCCTTTTAATTAGACAGCCCAGAAACTGCAGTATTTATCAGAATTGATGTGTTAGTTGCTCGCTTGTCTTTCTCCAATAGGCAGCTGGCAAACATGCAAACGACAGTACCATCAGCATGTCACTCAGTGACCTGTAGCAGAATAAAAAACACACCACATGTGCCAGCCAAACCAAAAAGGCTTAAAACACTGAGGAAATTGTGTGCAGGCCACTAAAGATAAGGAACAGATCTGCTAAAAGGCTTCAGTTAAGATTTGCGGGGGCGTGTGCAACCTATGACATCATCGTCGGAAGCACGCACTCTTCCCTTGCATCATATCGCCAACCTGTGAGTGTACAGTACGTTAAGTCTGCACAGGCCACACCTCACAGGAAAAGGTGTGGCAGGTATGAAATCCAGGGAAATGTTCAGAGTTACATATTTGTGAAAGCTCTGGCTGCAGTCCATGTAAACAATCAAATTGCTGTGATTTCTGATTCACACAGCAAGTTATGTAAATCAAAGCTAGCACAAAGTGTGCCGCCCAAGCATGTTTGCATGAATCTGTCCGTTTCTGGTTCATAGTTTGATTTTGCACTTGTCTGTCCACTGTTGAGTATTGAAGTTGGACAGTAAAGACAGAGAGAGCGCTTAAAGTCACAGATACTGTTTAAGTCTTTTGAATCCAGATCATTAATGTTCATGTTTTCCTTACCCCCACAAAAAAAAATTATATATGGACTGGAGCACATCTAATATCACTAACTGTGCAATTTATGGGATAAAATGGACTTTGGCATGCCTCTTACAACTAAACAACTTAAAACACTGAGATCCACATCACAAGGTATATGATGCTTAGGGCAGATGTGGACAGTCAAACAGCTCTCAGATGTTTATGGATGATTCTCAAACTTTTGGCTATTGACTACAAATATTTGAAAGATGTATATTTGTTATAAAGGTCATTGATATCGTTTGAACATTAGGAAGGCTGAAGTGTCAACGGTATATGTTTTAAGCGTAGTATAGTAGTTTTCCCCCTGAAAACTATGCCCCGGTTTACTATAAAAAGAACACTAAGAAATACATTGATATTTAGTTGTTTTATATTATCACAACTTGAGGCCCCTTGTGGGCCCCAGACCCATTGTTTGCTAATACAGGTCTAACAAACCTACATCTCTAGACATGTCATGTAAAAGCTTTCTGTGGTCCCAACCGTTGTGTCACCCATAAAATAACCAGTTTTGCCGGTTTTGAGGCAGACCTTCACCTATTAAAGTGCACCTTTATCATCACAAAATATTCAAGCCTTTGTAAACCCTATTATTTTCAAATACTTTCATAAGTACATACAAAAAGAAAAAAATACAAATAAATAAAAAAAACATACATACAATTGTATTATTTATAATAAATGCAATAAATAATAATACTCATTTATATATAAATGAATATCTAAAAAAATCAATTAACAAATGAAAAGTAATTAATAATTTAATAAGGCACAGCTAAGTTTATTAAGTAAGTACTTATTGTATGATTTATCCATCATTTGTATAAGTTATATAGGCTACCTGTGCATCATCAGTCTTACCTTCTCCTGTTTGCCTCCGCCGCTGCTCTCGGGTTCGGCAGGTGGAGAGCTGGGGGATTTCACCGCTGTAACCCCGCTACTGCTGCCCGAGCTCGACCCGCTTCTCTCGACTGTCTCCACCTTTATAAGCCGGTGTTTCGGAGACACGTACTTGACGTCCGGCGAACCCACTGAACCAAGTCCAGTAGAGAAGGGAATATTTCCGCCTCCCGTGTACGGATCCTCGAAGTCGAGCTCCTTCTGGAGTTTGTACGCGGTGATAATATCGGGCTGAGCGGACATGAACCCGGAGCCCGACTGCTGCTGTTGCTGCTGCTGCTGGAGGAGATATCCGGGCGAACTGGATACAGTGGTGTGGAAGTGTCGGTAGTCCGGTTTCGGGGGCGCCGGTGGTGGGGCTTTGGTGGTTTTGAAACCCAGGTGCTCCTTGAACCATTTGGCCATGCTGCCAACGCATTGCTCAAAACTCTGATTTAATATAAATATATCCGTACCAGTTTCCCGTCCCAGAGTCTCTTTAACGCTCGAGAAACGCGTCCGTGTGCTGTTTCGGCGCGATAAGTGTCTGTTTCCCGACCTCTATCACTTTCTGTTTGTTAAACTCTGCGCTCGACTCGTGCTCGCGTGTGTAAAGACTGAGAGACAGCTGATCTATATTACACCTGAGAATACTGCCACCTATCGGATTACTGTGCCATCTGAACTTCACATATAGAGCAGTGGATCTCAACCCGTTTTATTTCAATTCCCCCATTATCCACATAGATATGTGAATCCCTCCACTTATTTCTACTAGCTAATAAAATATTTGAGAGCGTGGCATAACTAAAAAGATGAAAATTTCAGAAAGAAATATGGCTTGTTTCATCATATTATACATATCATCTTGACTTAACATCTTGTACTTTTATTAAATTATTTTGTTAAAGTACACTGTATCACAAATACACTATATACTGTAGGGTTGGTTGAACAGACAGGATTAAAAAATAAGACGGGACAAGTTTTTACAAACATACCTTACAATAAACATTACTGTAATACATCTTGACACAAAAGTATCTATGCCATTGTTGTCAGGACAAGATGTTTACAATTAAGACAGCTCAAGCATGCTTTTAATTCTGAGATTAAACTTAAGCCCGGTCCAGGAAACCACAACATGGCGATTCTGGGTTGGCTTTATGGCATTATATGACGACATATGATTGCCATAATTTCTTAAAGGTGGGGTGCATGATCTCTGAAAGCCAATTTTGACATTTTAAATCACCTAAACAAACACGCCCCTACCCCAGTAGAATCTGGACCTTCTTTTGATAGACCCATACACATACGCAACCCAGGCAAAGACGTTGGTTAGTAGACACGCCCCTTACTGCTGATTGGCTACAAGTGTGTTTTGGTACTCGGTCCGACTCCCTTTTCCAACTTGTTTTTCAGAAATTGTGCACCCCGCCTTTAATGCTTAATAAATGTTGAAACCAGCATGTTGGTTCCAGTTCTGTTAATAAAATAACTATAGCCTTCTAGGATTCAGGCCATACAGCTGTATATATAAAGGAGCCATTAGCTTTTGAAAGGTTCTGCAGTTTTACCACACTACAAAAAAACACTTCACAGTTTTATAATTTTTAAGTGTGTTGTGATTAAAACATTGCATGACTCTTACACACCTGTAAATTCAAAGACAGTGAACACTGTCCTGAAGTGTTCCTGTAATTCAATTGGTGGCTTGGGGACATCCCAGAGACACACATACTGACTTTGGATCAAACCATCTATCAAATGCTAAAAAAGTCCCTATAAGAAAATTCCTAAAACCCTTTAACTTGTGTGCATCAGTTTATTACAAAGACCATTTAAGGGGATAACCAAACCGTTCGTGGACCCCTTATTCTTTTTCCTCCCAGGAAGTAAATGGGTTTTACAAATAGTTTGGTTACAACAGTTTCTTAAAATATCCTCCTTTGTGTTCATAAAAAAATAAATTTATACAGGTTTGTAATAACATTAGAGTGAGTAAATGGAGAATTTTTATTTTTAGGTGAGCTATCCCTATAAACCACATTTCTTAACTTCAACAAAGCAATGAAAAATCGAGTCCATTCTCATGAAATGCATATAAATAACACGCAGCTGAAAAGTTGTGAAATACATAAACCAAATTCCAATTTTGCATGCATATATGCCATGCCAGTCCTTCCCCTTCACTTACACGGCACATCTTTTCGTTGAATCTATTGGCATCTCATATTTTCCTGTGGTTTCTCATTTTCCCTTGGGTTTGGGGTTAGAGCAAGTTTTAGTTGCATTAAATGACATCCTAACCCAGACCCCGATTTTAACCCCAACTCCAAGCAACCACTGTTAAATAAAAAAACATGACAAAACATGAAGAAACCTATATTAAAGGACATCCTAAAACAAATCCACAATCTAACCCCAAACCCAAGCGACTGGTTTAAAAAAATATAAATAAATGGACACGAAAAGATAAGCTGTATAAGTGAAAAGGAAAGACGGGCGTATTATCCACGCAATTTTTAATTGGAATTTGGTGTATGTATTGACTTTTCAAATCCAGTTTTTTAGTCCTTAGTTTTCTGTAAACGCACTTTGCATTGGTCCAGAGATGTTTCTTTTCAATGAAACACACAAAGCTTCTTACATTAGTTACAGCAGTCAGGGACACGTTGCTGTGGCTTTTTATGAAGCAATGTGTCTTTTTAACAGCAGTGTCCTTCAGGATAAAAGCATGGCGTGAAACATGCAGTTTAACCCTCTATGGCTCCTGAGAGGGCTTCACATTTCCTCAATTTGTTAGGACTGCTTCATTTGATTTCCTGTCACAGTAAATTGTCTAGGAACAAAAGCCAGTGGACCCAAATTCAGTCTTTTAATCCTAAACACTTTTAGGAGAAAACAAAAGCAACCAGCACTTGTAATGTTGGTTGAGTAAGATTCCAATAAAAAAACATTTATTGACATTTTCCCAATGGAATTTCAAATGGAGACAAACACACAAATTCACAGAATTGCACATTTAGCTTGAAAAAATAAAAATCTTTCATAAAATACAATGGATTAAAAGCAATTTAATAAAGATACTGATTTTTAGCAATATCCGTCAGTATAAAGTGCTAAACTTGTATGCAAGTGTCCTCAATCAGATCTTATTGGAGAAGTTTTGCCATATTCTCACAGGACACGCCCTTGGCACCAGCTCCACAGACACTTGTAGACACTTTTGCATACCTGATTTTCATTTCCTGTAACTGAGAAATAGTAAAAAGATGCTTCAGGTAGAGAAATTAATAGAACACACTAAATTATCAGCCCAAGAAGAGTTTATAAGTAGCAAGCAAATTCCTCTTACCTTGCATTCCTCTGTAACTTTTTCCAGCATGCGTACAATACCCTGCATCACGGGAGCTAAAGTTTCCTCCTTGTACCCAGTGTAATGCTGCAGGATGGAGCTCTGCCAAACAGTAATTATCGAGATTAAAATGTTCATATGTTGGTGCCAGTGGATTACGTCAATACTACACTTCTCCATGCTGCATTTGAATACTCAGGCATATGCTTTGTACAGCATTTACATCCAAGCAAACTAATAACTGATTAATATCCACACAGTAAGAGCTACGATAAGAATACCAGTTCACAAACAAATATGAAATAAAAAGCCTCACCCACTCTCCGGAGCCAAGGATTCTCAGAGAAGATGCAAATGCAGCGGCCGCGATGAGAGATGGAGCTACGTGAACCAGGTCATAATCTAGCACAGCAAGCTCCATAAGGAATGTTGCCAATTCCTGCTCTCTTGGACTAGCCTGGCATCAAGTGGGAATGAATGAAAAAATTTAATGTGTGATTTGAAAAAAGCACAGTAGTTAAACAACTAGAGGAAAACAAGTTTAGGTCTATTCTAAAAGCAAACATACCTGGCCAACTTTGCAGGCCCGGTGTAGAAAGTGAGATGCCACTGGCTTCCCGAGGTTGTAATCTAACTTCTTTAAAATTATTTTCTCCATTTTGCGGATGTCTGCACAGGTGTAGGTACCATCTGTCACGAATGCAAAGTCTCCCACTGTGGGCGAGTATATCTCTTCATACTTTGAAGCAATCAGCATTGCAGTCACACAGAGCAACTGAAAGTATTTCTTGGGAACAGGGTTGTTCTTAAAAAGAGATTTGGACAAAGTCAACACTCAATGAATCTACAATAAAGCACGCATTAGTGGGCTAACAGTTTCTACCAAAAAGAATCCAGATCATTTTGCATCACAGATGTGCAATGTTGCAGTGCAAGTTTTACAATCAAAACTCATTATGGACACATTAAAAGGTGCAAATTTTGAAAACTACTGACCTGAAGGAAACCATCAACAATGTTGACAGTCATAAAAAAGGTCTCTTCCCGCAGCTTAAATTCTCTCTGCACCCGCATGAGCCAGTCAAGAGCGACAGCACGCATTGAACCGGTAATCTCTTGGCCTTCTAGGTAACGCCGTCTAATGGCCATAGCAACCTAAAACAAATGCATTATATAATGACTGTTTATAACTGTATAAATATCCTAAAAATAATTGCTTAAAGATAACTGTCATTATCTATAGGCGTAAACCTTCTAGGTAGACAAATTAAGACATTGATCGTAATATACAAAAGGTTGTAATCATCATTACACATCCCAACTCCTTACCTCAAGCTGTTGTAAATAGTTGTAGATATCCCGCACATATTCACTGCACATCTGAGCATCGCCAGCATCACCAGAGTCCACATCCTGGATGTCAAGCAACAAACTGGAGAAAGCTTGAGGTGCGGCACCTTGTCGCTCTATACCCAGAGTAACGTCACACTTTTCAGTCGTGCATGCAACTGGCTGCTGGGAAATTGTTTTTTTTTATTAATGATAAAAAAATGATTAAATAACATCTGGGTCTAGTGTTGGAATTTGATGCTCTACTACTGAGCTACATTATACAGAAGCAAAATTGCTTTGTATAAATTATTGCATTGCATTCCCAGAGCAAAAGGTCATGTGTTCGAAACCAGGGAACACATGCGGATAAAAAAAAAAAGTACCTTGTAATACATTGTCAAACTTCTGGCAAATGCAAACCCAAAAACATTTTTTTGATCTCTTAACCCCGGGCAAATGTTCATAAACAGACCAGTTAGTCATACCTTGACTGTTTCACACACCACAGGGACGTTCTCATTTTTGGTTGAAGGAGCTTTGAGTCCTGCATCCTTGGCTTTTGTGCGCTCTTTCTTTAACCGTACAGTCTTCTCTTTCTGTCGAAGAGTCACAAACACTCAGTTAATCTTTTATCACTAGATCAGAAATGAGCCCTTACGCAATCCACAGGAAAACACATTATTACCTTTGGTAATATATCAACAGCTTTATTGAGGCCGATCAGATTAGATGCATTTCCCAAGGGTACCCTGGATCTGAGGAAATAAGGCACTGCAGAGGCTTTCTCGTTTAGCCGCACATATCTTGAGTTTGCCTTAGCGTGAAAAGACCAGTAGGCTTTTATTACATTGACAATTGTTATCTGATACTTAGACAAAGTGTCATCAAGAAAGAATACTTACTCTTGTAACACGGGGTGACATGATTTTTTTCAAGGAACAAAATAACAACAAAACAAACAAAAATGTATGGTGAACCAGTAGCGGTTGACTTTACATGATGTTGAGCTGCTGAGAATGGAAGAAGAATTTGGCTCTTTTTCAGGAATTTTGGGAAAGCTGCACATCCAGCTCAATTCAGCAGAGGTGGATGCAGAGAGAGAGTAGACAGAGCCAAAGTGCAGAAACTACTTCCAAGACTGGGGGCAGAATTGAAAGGTTGTGTGGAAGACTGGGAAAAATGAGTGCTCAATCTTCCTAGTTCATGGGCACAGAATGGTGGATTATATGAGAGTCGCCGTGGTTAATTAATATTATTGACCGCAGCTGTGCTCGATTGCGTGTGTTTGACGCTGCGTAGATCGGTCGACGTATGACATCACAGGAACGCGAGAGTTAATAGAGCTGTGTTCGAAACCGCTCCCTCGTTCCCAATTGAGTCCACTATACGGGGAAGAAGTGAACGAAAATGAATGAGCGTCAGAGAGCTGCCGCAGATATTCGTCATAATCCCTTACACCTGTGTTGCTTTATTGATTGTGCTGTGATACGGTGAAGTCTATAGCTGTGTCCCAATTCAATGGCTGCAACCTTATGAGCATTCGACCTTAAAAGGTGAGCACTCGGTCTTTCAAGGTGGAAGCCTCAGAAGTTCGCGAAGATAACTGAAATGAGACGGTCTAACCTTCGGAGGACCCATAATTAGCGTCACCTGCTGCACGCGCCTGCCTGCACGTTTCTGACATATTAAAATAAATGTGACATCAGAAAAATTATTAATTTATTTTAGAAATATGGCACGTTGATGTATATTAAACTATTCAACAGTTTACCAAATTAATCAACCTTATAAATATACGCAAAATATACACAAAACATAACTTATAATACTAAAACAGCGACAAGAAAAAAGTTTTCTGATAAATACACTTTTATTTAATAAAGGTTTTAATTGTTTATTTTAGAATATCCACCCATTATATGCAGCCGTTGCAGACGCGCAATGACTCTTGGGATATCCTCGGCTGTTAAGGATCCATTCGTTCTATCCTTAAAGGGACACTTCACCCATTTGCATAAAGCTTTGTATAGTTAGAACCCCAGTCATGTTTTTGAATGGTCAATCATTTCCTCAGTTGCTGCTGAGACAGGAGAAATACAGATTTCAGTGTTGCACTTCCTTCTTTCAATGATGTAAAAATCATCATTTTGCATCATTGAAAGAAGGAAGTGCAATATCTTTGTTGAGGGAGTGAGACTACAAACACCCCTTTTCTCAGTCAAATAGGCACCAAATTCAAAATGTATGTTACATTTCGACTACAAATATGACACACTTTCAATAAAGATTAATGTTTCTACCGTTGAAATGCTCCTTTAACAGCGCGGAGAAATGAGGACGCATTTTGAGGCTTCATTCTAAGCATCCTTTGAAATGGGACGGCCTTACTGGCCTTAAGTCGCGCTCCTGTGACGCAATCAGTCTTAAAATACGTCCTTAGAAGGTCGCAGCCTTTGAATTGGGACACAGCTCGTACTTTCTTACTGTTTATCTGTCATTTGTATTGTATTAGTTGATAATAAAGAGAACAAAACACATGCTTGTTACATTTACTGTTGTTTATTTATTGTTTAATAAAAATGTGTATTATATTTTTAATAAAAGATATCGCAATTATTTCTAATTATCCTATACAACCACAGTTAAGCTGATTAATCATATATTATAAATTAAAAGTCCTGAGCTGAGTTTTAGCATTGCATAATAGCAAATATAGATTAATCCTTATCCTTAAGACCCGAGCTGTTTTGTTTGTCTTTTTTTTTTCAAATTTCTTCCAGCTATTTTGGGGTTAAGAAGAACCAATAAATATAATAACCAAATATTTTTATTTGAACATAGCAGTAATTGTCCATGATTGTGTACAACAGGTTGTTACACAGAATTAAGTAGGCTATTATGGTGCAAACAACAACAAAATGTGAACATACAGTATTAGGTTAATGCATTAAATGGTACGTTGCTTGACAACTACAAATGAAATAATAAAATAATTGTATTATTTTTATAAAAAACATTTTATAAACCAAAAACTGATCCCTACCCAAACTATCACATAGAACTATGAACACAAAAGCCCCTCAAGGGGTTTTCAGAACATCCTATGCCGCTTGTAAAATCACTGTAACACATGGGCTGCGTCCAAAAACTCTAATTGCTGCCGCCAAGGCAGGAAGGCATTTAGGGGCTGGACACACCAAAACTTTTAAACGCGGCTGAAAACGCCTGGACAAGGCCGAATGCCAGCTGTTTTTCAGCTGAGTGCCAGCTTTCTTCAGATAAGCGCTTTGGTAGCTCTGATACGTCAGCTGTGAGACGGTTGGTTGCTGTGGTAATGTCCCGCCCCTCCTCCACTGTGATTGGACGGCCTCATGAGAACTGACATTGACGAGCGGAGCTTTTCATTCAAAGTTGAAAATTTTTTAACTCTTGGTGCTCATCGCTGAGCGCGGAAAAACCGCCGTGCGCCGGTTTTCAGTGCAGAAGAAAACCGCTAGCTGCTGGCTTATTTGAAAAATGCCGAGCTTCCAATGGAAACAATTGAAAACATGCGCGGCTGCCGGCGTAAGAGCTTTGGTGTCTCCAGCCCCTAAGGGGCTGGACACACCAAAACTTTTAAACGTGGCTGAAAACGCCTTGAGGACGCCGAATGCCAGCTGTTTTTCAGCTGAGTGCCAGCTTTCTTCAGCTGAGCGCTTTGGTAGCTGTGATACTTCAGCTGCGAGCCGGTTGGTTGCTGTGGTAATGTCCCGCCCCTCCTCCACTGTGATTGGGTGGCCGTGTGAGAACTGACATTGATGAGCGGAGCTTTTCTCCCAAAGTTGAATCTCTTTCAACTCTCGACGCTCAGTGCCGAGCACGGAAAAACCGCAGAGCGCCGGTTTTCAGCGCGGAAAAAAACGCTAGCTGCTGGCTTATTTGAAAAACGCAGAGCTTCCATTGGAAACAATTGAAAACATGCGCCGGCCGCGGGCGTAAAAGTTTTGGTGTACACAACCCCTAAGGCATGTCCGAATCCAATGTTAGGTTTAAGATCTTGTCCCACAATTCTATGTGTGTGCGCATGGGGAATGTGTTTGGTCGAGCCTGGTCGAGTTCGAAAAAATAAAATGGCATTCAAGAAAGCGCCTGGTGCACAAATTTTGTGTAAATAAATGTATATTTTCACTTTTTACACCTTTTGATTGAATTTCTAGCGAGAAATTAGTCTTGAAGTTTCTCAATTATTATCTCTCTGTTTATATTTCAAACAAGTCAGCTGCCTAAGTTTTCGGACGCAGCCATGTTCTCACCATCTCCTGTCCATCAACAGATGAATTACTAAGAATGTTGGCAACTCTGCACCACTGGAGAAATGACAACAGAAGGTCATAGATAACCTTTATATAAGCGTGCAAAAGGGATGTAGATTCATACCTTCTGTTTCATATGGTAAAATGAGTTGCTGCAAATACAATATTATGCCTTTTCTAGAGGTAAAGGCACACCTGTGACTTTAAATGAGATAACAAATTTTAATATACCTATTCACACACATGTGACATGCATGCACACACACACACGCACGCACGCACACACACACAGTACGCACACACATTTTTGGGTTGGGTTTCCATGTTTTATTGGGACTTTACATAGACGTAATGACTTTTATACTGTACAAACATTTACAACATACTGTACTGTATATTCCAGCCCATTCCCCGACACCTAAACCTAACCCAAACAAGGTAAAAAAAATACTGGGATTATAATCTTTGTGTCCTTGTGTGCTTTCTCAAATGTCAAAATATACTTGCTTACTGCACATTATAGTTACAGTAGCATCGGTACCTTACATTCATTGCAAGATAATACAGAACCATTGCAATAAATTTTGACTGAACTGCCTGTTCCAATAAATGCAATAAATACAACAAATGTACTTACAGTGATATTTAAAAGTCCATTTGAATGTTTCAATAAACAGCTTCTTCTGCTGTTAGACTTCTGTTAAACCTCACAAGAAATATTATTTATAAAATATTTCAGATTTTACTATTTGAAGTGATGTTCCCAAATGTCAGTCCAAACATAAATAACAAACTCGGACTACCTGCCGAGCTGGATCAGTTTTCCAAAAGGGTATTATAGGGGATTTCAATATCTATAACACACCAGACAATCTCAGTGCTCTTTCTACCTCCATATCTTTTCATATTATTTTGTGGCCTCGACAGTCACCTTTTCACCTTTGCCTCACCCTTTTTGTAAAAAAAAAATGCCAGCCCACTCGCTGACATTTCTGTGATGCGTCTTCCTGAAATTGCCTCTGCTCCCATTCCATCTCGCTAGATTTTCTCTCGAGCCATTTTAAACATCTTGTGCATGTCATCAGTCAACTTGGCCTATTATTCATGTGCTGTACAGTGACATCCTCCTCTCTAAACACCTCCTCACGGCACTCGCCTGCTTGTGTCTGCTTCACACAGCCAGAAGAATGAGCCACAGCTGTCTAATGAAGGAGGCTCTTGATCTGACGTGTTACCTATTGAACTCGGCTCTTGTAAGTGTGTCATCTAGATCTGTGTTGGGGTGAGAGAGGCAGATCTCAGTTGGGATGGCTGGGTTTGTTATGGATTGTATGAGGTAATAAAGAACAAGTGTCAGTGGCGGTTGTTGTCAGTTTGATGTACTGGTGCAACAGGGACATATTTAATAATCAATAGTCCTTTATCCACTCTTGAAAAGTTTTACGCCTAAAATGAGCAGTACTTGTGTTTAAATGTATACTTACCTGAAATAAAGAATTAAAGGTGCCAAAGAATGCATTGATACAGAGGGCCCTATATTGCACCCAGTGCAATTGACTTTGTCAGTGACGCATGTATCATTCGTATTTTGCTCCGGCGCACAGCGGGTTTTTCCCTCCACAGACGCACGTCGGCAAACTAGGGAATGAACTTGCGCTTCCTGGGCAGTTCAGCGCAAAAAAGGAGGCGTGTTGCGGCGCAAACCATCCCTGATGCTATTTTGCAGTTTCACAAAACAAATTGCGCCACTGATAAAAAAAAAACTAGTCTAAAGTCAGTGGCGCGTTGCGCGTGGTTCATTATGCTATTTTAAGGGCGCATGCTTGACCATAATGTATAGCGTGCAGAACGTGCACACACTTTGCATCTAATCTACACAGATGCAACAGTTATTTTTGCAAATCATAAATTGTTACAATAAAAAAAAATATAAACACATGAGATAAGGGGAATCATAGTGGTGAGCATTGTGGTGATAGTTTTTATTTATTGTGTGGCTGCGTTAAAAAATTCTCATGCAAATAACGATTAAAATATTTTCATAAGAAACCTTAATGTATATGAACTTGATATTTGTAAGTGTACTTTGGGGTTGGACCTTGCTTGCATTTCTTGGGTTCGATTTCAAAGCCCCCAAACCCTTTCAGCGGTGAAGGTGGACGCAGCGATGTCCTCTGCTGGCGTCAGGTTTTGAGGCAGATCCACCTCCCGTTACACGGCGTGCCCGATTTCTGCTGGCAAGCTTGGGATTCCCTCGTCTCCTGACATCATTGTAGCGCTTGGCGCAACGATGGGGATGCCAGCTGATGAGACAATTGTGGCTATTTCCTCTCACGCCTGTTTAACCTACGCTGATTTGGGCGGGTTTCTCCTATCCCCATACAAAACAACTTCTCTGTCTTTGACTGCTCTTACAAGAACGTCGGTCTCCTCAGCTGTGAACCGCTCCTGGCGTGTGCCTGGTAAATCCGTCATAATAATAGCAACCCACCATGGAACTTGCGCCTTGCATTTAAAGGGAATGTTGTATAGCGTTCTGATTGGTTTATTTGATGTTACACCCAAACCACACCTATGAATAATGAACCTGCTTCAGACCAACCCCTTATTGATTTGCGCCTGGCGCAAGAGTTATTTCTCCCGCCGGGAAAATAGCAACAACGCCCAAGATCCGCCCACAAAGTCACTTGCGCATTGCGCTTCGCACTTGCGTTTCAGATCGTTAAAATAGGGCCCAATATGTTAAATATAGAAGGTATGTGACTTTTTTAAGTGCTAAAATTATTCAGAGATGGTTTTACATGTAAGGAATAGTTGATGACGGGCCGTTGAATTATTCCAAAATAATGGACACCCAAGGTGGTACTGCGGCACGACGCATAGCGGTTTTATATTCTACGGCAATCTTAAGGTTTCTGTAGCTCAATTGGTAGAGCGTTTTATGTTGACATGAAAGGTCATGGATTCAATCCCAAAAAATTTATCTGGCAAATGCAAAAATGTAAATCATATATTAGTTTTAGTCATTTGTGGCCATCCCCCTCATGATGGCCGACACCTTGAGATCATAGATTTATATAAAATTATTTTTAACAAAATAAATGTAACATTTTAATCACTTATGTACACTAGCTTTGTAGCTTTGCGTACTATGCTTTAGGTTGGCTCATCTTTTGTTTAGTTGTTTGGATAAAAACATTTGTATAATGACTGTAAAATGCTACAATGTCATAACTAACAGCAAACTTATGCTTTACCTTATGTTGTATTTATTTTAATAAACCTCATTGTCTGTTATTATAGTTGGTTAATTTATTATTGGAAAATGTTTGGCATTGGGGTATCCTGTAGGTTGAAAGCTCCTCCAGCTTTGTAACACTTAAATGTGTTGTGTGTGTGTGTGTGTGTGTGTGTGTGTGTGTGTGTTTGTGTGTATTCATGCTTTGACGGAGATGGATCACTGCTGCATGGTTCAAGGTTTAGCCTCTGTACACAAGCTGACGGTCTCAACAGCCTCTGACAAATGAAAGCCCACAATCTCTCTCTCTCTCTCTCTCTCTCTCTCTCTCTCTCTCTCTCTCTCTCTCTCTCTCTCTCTCTCTCTCTCTCTCTCTCTCTCTCTCTCTCTCTCTCTCTCTCTCTCTCTCTCTCTCTCTCTCTCTCACCTTGTTCTCTACATGTCAACACAATCATTATTGCACAGGCACCAGTTTTTGACATCACTCCATCGGCTACATTGTGATGGACAGCCTATATATCCATCTTGTGCCTGTTGCCTAAATCGAACATCACATGAAATATTTTCACAAGAAAATATAGAATTTTCAGGGAGAGTTGAGGTCTGCTGCTCACTATAAAAAGCATTTTTTTTTTTAATATAGCTGGAATGAAATAAATACAAAAATGCCTTTCTGTAACATAATCCACTGAGAGGCGAGCGAGTTGAGAACCTAAGTGCAGTTTATTAAAGGGGACATTTCACGAGACCTTTTTAAGATGTCAAATAAATCTTTGGTATCCCCAGAGTACGTATGAGAAGTTATTGCTCAAAATACCCCGTAGATAATTTATTATTCCATGTTAAAATTGCCACTTTATAGGTGTGCTGTTTTGGCTATTTCCTTTTAAATGCAAATGAGCTGATCGCTGCACTAAATGGCAGTGTTGTGGTTGGATAGTGCAGATTAAGGGGCGGTATTATCCCCTTCTGACATCATAGGGGATCAGTATGGGGTAATTTGTAGCCCAGTATTTGTTCTGTCCAATATTTACCCATTATGGCTTAAAATAAACTATTTCTAGAGTCAATGGATATAGTTTGTTTATCTGGGTTAGCAGCGGAGTTGTGCATTTGTGTTTGTTTAAGACTGGATTTTGTTGAAATGCGGTCCCAACCAATTGCAAGTGCATATAATGTAAACGACACGAACATGTAGTGAATCATAATTTATCTAGAGATAGTGGGATGATGTTTTGTGTGTGTTGCTTGTTTGTGACTCACTCTGCATGTGGTACACCTCGAGGGGGTCAGTTTTTTTAGAAACAATCGATAAAGATGATCTGTCTTTTATAAGTATGATAAAACTAAAGACTCTTTGGAGATATGAGGGATGTTATGCTACTCTATGTAGCCCACTCAATATTAACATGAGATAAGCAGAAACAGCGTGTGTTATATGTGCCCATCTAAAACAATGAGTACAAAAATGTACCCTTTAAAAAGGTCCAAATATGGTACAGATATGTGCACAGCGGATAGGATGTAGGCTACTAATATGCGCTTTTTAGGTACAAAGTTTAATATTTTAAAAGGGAACCACCCCGACAGCATTTGTGCCTAGATTTCTGAGAGTGCACCTTTATGTTTCGTATAAGCAATATGAAATATCACAAACTTATTCTGGTATGTTTCATGCCTATGACATGATATATTTGCTGATCTTGATAGAGAATTTGGCACTTGAAATATACCTTAAAGGTGTAGCAGAGGATTTTCTTGAATTTTAGAAAAGAACCGCCTTCTCCACTTTAAAAAAAAAATGCAATTGTGCAACACTCCTGATTGACAACTAGGAGGACCAATAGTCTTGATGATCCACCCGGAAAAAGAAAATCCTCCGCAATACCATTAAGCAATTTGGCAGCCACATTATACTTATGGTGCATATTTAACAGTTTGTGTGTTCCTTGGGATCAAACCCATGCCTTTTCTGTTGCTAGCATCATGAACTATAGTAACATCAATCTCTTGATCAGATCTGGTTGTTTAAATCATACTAAAATATGACTCTCTTATTCCTCTTTCAAAAGCTCACGGTGTAAACTGTTGATTTCTATCCTTTCAGATACACCATTACATTACACTGAGGAGTGATTACTTCCCTGGGTCGCCCTTGGTTAGATATATATCGATCGAAATGCCAAA
Organism: Paramisgurnus dabryanus; assembly: GCF_030506205.2. Taxonomy (NCBI): domain Eukaryota; kingdom Metazoa; phylum Chordata; class Actinopteri; order Cypriniformes; family Cobitidae; genus Paramisgurnus; species Paramisgurnus dabryanus. Next base: position 10,797,199 of record NC_133345.1, read on the forward strand.
GAGACAAGTTGTGCAGTGATGTGTCATGCATACTCACACACACAATATATATTTTCCCATTTGCCTTTTAATTGCAAGTGTTTCATATTTTATGCAGGTAAACATGCATATACGTTTTAATAATGGAAGGGTATAAAAATAAGGATATTGAAAAACCACTTGGCCTTTTCTTGTGTGCATATGTGTGTCTGGGGAGTGTTAACTTGGCAGTATTATACGCTTTAGTGTTGATAAATAACACAGTTACAGCATTAGTTTACAACGTTATAGTAATTATTTTGGCAATAGTCTCGTCTGCACGTTCTGTGGTAGCTGGCATTGAAAGAATGTGCCAGCCATGTGGCAGTGCCAAGAGATGACCATCCTTGCCCTGCTCGTGTAGTTGAGCCAAAAGAAAGCAGAATATATTAATGCTTATGAAATCAATTGCAGTTCATTAAACATTTTGTTTCTGTGAAAGCTTTCTTATGATGTGAAAAGAAACATTGCTGATTCCATTGTTCCTGGGTTTATATTGCAATGGTCATGGGTTCGATCCCAGGGAACACACATAATGATAAAGAATTTATCAGAATTTATAAAAAAAAATCATTTTTAAAAAGTCACTTTGGATAAAGTATCTGCCAAATGCTTAATGGTATGTTAAACTCAAAATCTGTACACACATTCAATATTTTTCAGTGTTTTCTGTGCAAAGTCATGCTTCATTTGAACTATTTTCTCCTTCTGTCTAAATGGGCAGTTCCTGGAATGAGCTGCTATGTGGATCAGACTGTGTAATGGCTTTATCCATCATTTCTTTTGACAGCACTGCATTGGAGCTTGCTGCAGACAAATTATGAAGTTTAAAGTTCCTTCAAAATGTTTAATGTGTGTCATTTATAAAAGCATTTGCTGGGCTATGTACTTGCATCTCATAAGGCAGCATCCATAGATAGATAATCCTTTAAATGTACTCTTTTTTTTAATCACATGCTAATTTCTTATTTTAAATATTTCAGTTTTTGCTCTGTGTGAAACAGCACATGAAATAATCATTGTTAATCACCAATGAGGCGCTAATATATAGGTGCAGAGATTCTGCCGACTTTGTTTTGATCATATTTAATATGAATTGACTTATTGCTCGTGTTTTAATGTCTTGCCTGGGTGACTATCTATAACCTTTGTGATATATCAATACCCCGTTGGTCTTTTAATTAGGTATTGATCCTTATTTATTAGGGTAATTATTTTTGCTTTTTGGTCCATGTGAATGTGAAGTACAAAGAATTGTGTCTGTATTTGCTTTTAATAGGAAATGTTTAAAAAACAACAGTGTATTCTTACAGATACAGCATATAACACATGAAGAGCTCTGATGCAAAAGCTGCTAAATGCCACATACGTCCAAAATGAGATAATGATATGAATCGAATGATGATGGGTCCCTTGTGAGTAGCTACTTGGACCTAAATACAACCAAAATGTGGCAGCCACATACATAACAGCTACCTCTAATATGTGGTTCAGTTTCTTTCTTTAACGTTTAAAATTCTGACTTTATTTATTTACAGTGTTTTTAGTTACATCTTTAGTGATTTTGCAACTGTTTACTATGTCGTGTCCAATGGATTTTTTAAAATGCACTTAGAGGGTTTTGCAGCGAAAAACGTTGTTTATAGAATTTTACATTCATTTGATAAATAGCAATGAAGTGACATTTGTGAAAATGTTACTGACTAATAACCTTTTCATTGCCATTAAAATGAAACTATTGAACCCAAACATAAGAGCCTGATAAAATATGCTGGCCTGATGTTGTCATACCCAATTCTGGTCAGAATTTGAGTCTGAAGCCGCTCCTTTGGGCTGTGATTATGGGGTGTGTTTCATCCGAACCAGGACAAAAATGCCTCTGCACTTAATTGGATAGACCTACAACCAATCAGAGCGATGGAGTGTGCGACGTATGTTGAAATGGTTTCTTTTGCAGCCTGACCGAACTGCTAGTTATTTCGCTACAATGACACTAGCATTATGATTATACTAAGTCTGAGTTAGCGAACGTACATCGACATCTACTATGTTTACAACATTTCATTCATATCACAACATTGTGAGTTATTACTAAGTCATACAGTCAGACTATCTCTTAACATTCGTAAGTTAGATGAACTTCATCCATTCAGGCTTCCGAAAAGGAGCTGGCAATGACCGCTAGTTGTATCCACTTTGTCGTGCACGCCAAGTTGGCCATTTTCATTGTGTCCCATCTTCTTAGCGACCATCGGAGTTGGTCGATAAATTAAACTTTTGCCGAATCCCGAAGGAGGGACAGCAAAATCATCTTTCCGATCAACAAATGTATTGATCGCGTTTCTCTGTTCCTCTTTTAAAATCAATGCGCTGTTGATATCTTCTAGAACAGACTCAATGGCAGAATATTCATTTATCCAGCGCAAGCCGTCTTTGTTGTAAACGGATTCAACACAAGCGCTCTTTGGTCACATGGTTGATTAGGTTACTGTTGATCATCTGTCCATCATTGTATAAAGCCCTCCCTGACAATTTGATTGGTCCGACAGTTTTTGTTTGAGCATAATAACGCCACAACGGAGCGACTCCAGACCGACTTTACAATGTTGTGGGTGGGGCTAAATTCGTCTGGCAACCAGGCTAAAAAAATGGTAATTTGCAAGAGGATTTTGTATCTGAACACTTCATATATCCATAATTGCCAATTTTTACGGTATTGTTAAAAATTTAATGTCACATCAATGTACTACGATACACATATGAACACGAAATCAAAATTCTAGTCTAATCATGCATTCATTGGACTGGGTGAAATGTTGTATGCTCATCTCAAGATCCACTACTGAAATCTCTATTAAAGCTCTATTTTATCACCATGACAACTTTTTTTTCTCATCAGTGCAGTTATATTCCACTGCTATGGATTATAAAAACGATAAAGATTTTTAAAAAAGTGCTCTTCAACTCTGTTTAAGAGCGTGTGTGCAATCACTGGCCTGTGAATGATAAATAAGTAATTTCCTCGTGGGTTGTCAAGGCAAGAGAACGAATCTCGCTGACTCCATGTAAGCGCCGTTGTCGGAAGGATGATTAGACACTGAGGATGATGGATGATTGCGGGTGAGACTCCAGGAGCAGAAATGTATTTGGGCCACATAGCAGGTGGCAATTCACCGCAAAAATGACCAACCCTGTCTGATATAAAAACGGGCTCATTAACCTACCATCACAGGCTAAACTATTTATCATATGACATCCGTAGATAAGAGCTGATTTTATGTTGCTTGCTCAATTTCACTTAAACGCGACACCGACTGAATATAATTATACTCCTTCATTTACTTAGAGGATATTTTGTGCTCATTCACTAAATCATATGAGGGCGAGTTTAAATGCAGTTTTCACATCAGGATCCGTGGATACATCTTAGAAAGCAAAATTGGAACGTTTCGCATAATTTCATTACTGACACGCTGAATATGAAGAAGCTGGAAACTCTATGAGCACCGGCTGTGCCAGGGGCTGTATACTAGTTCTGCTACTCTTACACAGTGGCCGTTTCTCAATCCGAAGGGTGCAGCCTCCGAAGGTCGCATTTGTAGGCTGCATATGTCATATTGTTTTTAAAGCTTTGATTGTGTTTACAGTGCGCAATATAATGTGTTCCAACACATCCTCATCCCATGGCGTCAATATTTGACGCCACTTGACCATGCGTCAATATGTTACCTCCGCGTCATTTTTTGACGAACTGGGGACTTCAATACTATTAGGTACGCGAAATTAAACAGTTGTCGCCTGACATTGGGGTTAGGGATAGGTTTGGGTAGGGATGTCATTATGTAAATCTAACCCTAAACCGACGCGAAAATGGTAAGAAAATGGTACGAAAATAGGAAAGAGAATGCAACGGACTCAATAGTATTGAAGTCCCCAGTTCGTCAAAAAATGACGCGAAGGGTATACCCTCCGCGTAACATATTGACGCATGGTCAAGTGGCGTCAAATATTGACGCCATGGGGTGAGGATGGGCTGGTTTCACGTGTAAAAATGTGGTATTTATCACACAATTGAATTTACTTATCTGTAAACCGTTGTTTTCACTGTCCTCAAAACAGGCTGATGTCTTCCTTGTTCTATGAAGTCCCTCCTTCAGAAATACGTAACGAGTTCTGATTGTGTAGTTTGTTAAGTGTGTTGTGATTCGATAGCAGTTTAGCTTGCCGTTAGCTTAGCTGGCGACTGACGTATTCCTGTGGGTGGAGTTTCAAAAAACTGTTCTACTGACGTCAATAAAGCAGGAAGTAAAGGGCTGTAGTGCAAACCGGTGTCATGAGCAATTCGGTCCCCCCTGGCTATTTGGTCTCCCCTATAGGACCCCCGCGTGATTTCATTGGCTGAAAAACTTCTCATGGGTAGTTTTCTTAGGGCCTTATTACAATTCCTACAAAGTCGCGTTATGATTTATGTAGTTAGAATGTTGTTAAAATTACAATTGATGTCTTTTAAATGATATGTTTCATATAGTAGTATATAAATAAGGCTATAGGTGGCAGATCTACACATTGCTTGTGTCATTTTATTATTTAGATTATTATACTGTACCCTTTCCACTTTTGTACTGTGTAAAGTTAATAAATTACTTATACAAAACACGATTACTACATAGCTGAATCACACATTAAAATTATAAGTTATAAGCCATGATTACTACACTTTTACTATAAAAAAATTCATTTTTTAAGGTATGTTAATAATTTACACAAAAAGTATTGTTTTTGTAAAGCAGATGATGACACAAAAGTATTGACGTGTCTGCAACATGAATGTTAGTTTATTATATTATTTTTTTGTTGTTAACTTTTATTTAAAAAAAATTGTATGCTTCTATTTTGTACAACATAATTAGCTTCCTAGTCCGTTAACACAGACAAGGGCTGTGTCCCAATTCAAAGGCTGCGACCTTCTAAGGACGTATTTTAAGACCGATTGCGTCACAGCAGCTCGATTTGAGGGTAGTAAGGCCGTCCCAATTCAAAGGATGCTTAGAATGAAGCCTCAAAATGCGTCCTCGTTTCTCCGCGCTTTTAAGGATAGAACGAATGGATCCTTAACAGCCGAGGATATCCCAAGAGTGCATATAATGGGTGGATATTCTAAAATAAACAATTAAAACCTTTATTAAATAAAAGTGTATTTATCAGAAAACATTTTCTCTTGTCACTTTTTTGGTATTATAAGTTGTTTTGTGTTAATATTAATCTTTTTTTATGTTGCGCATATTTCTAAGGTTGATTAATTTGATATACTGTTGAATAGTGTAATCTACATAAATGTGTCATATTTTCTTAAGTAAATTAATATTTTTCTGATTTCGTATTTATTTTAATAAGTCAGAAACGTCTCCGCTGTCTCTTGATAGGCGTGGTGTGCGCGTGCAGCAGGTGACGCCAACTAAGGGTCATCCGAGGTTAGACCGTCTCATTTCAGTTCTCTTCGCGAACTTCTGAGGTTCCACCTTGAAAGACAGAGTGCTCACCTTTTAAGGTCTCATGCTTATAAGGTTGCAGCCCTTGAATTGGGACACAGCTAAGATATCGCAATGAGAAATTTTTGAACAGGCATTGGTGCTAGGTACCAATCGGGGTCCTAGGGGAGACCGAATTGCCAGGGGGATCGAATTTCTCATGACACCGGCCGTTCGCTGTAGGCTTTGAAAGGGGAATTCTGTTAAAGGGGACAGAGAATGAAAACCCATTTTTACCTTGTCTTTGTTGAATAATGGTAGTCTACCCACATTCACAAACATACAAAAAGTGCTAAACATGCTAAACATCTCAGTCTCATAGAAATTCCTCTCTTAGAAATGTCAGCCAGAAACGGCCCAGTCTGAAAAACTGATGCTTATGACATCACAGGCATCTAACTGCCCCTCCACTTTAAAATAATTGGCTACATTTTTTGAGTGGCAGCAAAGTCAGCCAATCAGTAATGAGATTGCAAGTTAAGCCAGTAGGGGGAGCCAAATAGGTGCAAAACCACTTGTTTAAAATCCCCCACCCTAATAGAGCTATCTGAGAGAGGTTTTTAGGAAGCTTCTAAGGCATTACAGACCCAAACAAAAACATTTTTGTCTACATGTCACATCACAGAACAAGGATAAATACCCCGTTCAATCATTCTATGTCACCTTTAAAGAAAATATATCGCCTGGCAGTGAACTTTGAGCTTTATCATTTTACAGGTATTATTTATACTATAATAACAACATTACGCACAAACTAGGGTTTTAAAAATTGGATCAGAAAGAACTTGACCTTTAATTTACGCTGCTATTTCTTTAGAGTGGCCCAACTAAGGTTGAACACCCTGTGATATAGGACCTCATAATAGTCTCGCATAAGTAGTTTAATCCAAAATGGGTTAGCTTTGTCACTTAACTTGTGCTGCTTGAATTCTCAGTGTAAGGATCATTATTAATATAAATATTAAACATTTTGAAGTGGGTATACCCCATGCCATCTTATAAGTGGGTATACTCCCCATGCCATGCGTATGTCCTGCACTTCACCACTGCTCTACAGCATTTTCCCACTGACTCTTTCAAAACTCAGAAAGACGACTTCTAAGATATCTTCTTTTGACCACCCTTACAGAAAAACACATGAAATACACATTTTTGCATGTAATCACATCCACATAAATTGTAAATTTGCAAAAAGTGTTTTGCCAAAAACACATGATTATACGTAAAATGTGGCTCTGGAATATCTTCATGTAAATCACATTGTGAATTCTCATTTGAAAACACATGTGATGCTTGTGGTTACATATTGTCCACATGTGGTAACCTGTTTTTCCCATTTGTGTTAATCTCTGATCGTCCATCACTGTGAATGAAACATCACTTCAGAGGTCCTGCTGGAGGTTCTGCAACCAGGAAAATGTTACTGGAAAATATTTAGTTATCAGGGGAAATCCGTGATACTTGGTTCCTATAACTTAGTTCTTATACCTTACTGGTGCAAAAGTTGGGTAACCTGAACTTGTTTAGCAGGTTAGCAACAAGTGTACCTATAAGTACTCAAACTCCTGTAAAACAAATAAACAAGGTTTTCAGCGTGGGTTTTGTATTTGAATCTAAAAGTGACGCACCCAGGGAGCAATTAGGGGAAGCGTGCCTTTCTCAAGGGCACCTCAATCTCAACATACCAGCCGGCAGACTCGAACCGGCGACCTTCGTGTTAATTCAACTCTATAACCAAAATTGATGGTGTAAAAAGTATTTCTGTGATGGAGATTCTACATTCTCCTACATACACACTCACACACCTAAAGTGCTCAAGGTGATGTTAAGCAGTCCAGAGAGCGCAAGGCAGTGTTATGGTCAGGTCACTGGGATTGAAAATAATTAGCGCTCTGTGACAGAATGAGCCCATGGGGAGTCATTCTAGCACAATATGTTTAATTGAACTAAATGATACAGAAGAATAAATCAGCCGGCCGTATCGAGTTGTCCATTAAAAAAAGACCCAGACAGAAGCTGTGCAGATTATTCAGCTGTCATTGACTGTGTGTGACTGTGTGAGAGGCTTAATTGTCTCATCTTCACCCCACACCTGTCCTGCAAAACTCCGTTGAGCCCTCACAATGACAGGTTATTGTAAAGGTCGTGATCTTCAGAGATAAAGACAACACAGCTAGAGTTAATTAGGAGGTGGATGAGCATCATATGACATCTGATCTCTCTCTCAAACACACATTCACATCTCTCAGTCTCATTGTTATTTTTGTCTTTACCTCTCTTTCTCCCTCACTACTACACTCCCTTTCCATTGCACAAATTGACAACAATCTCTACGTGAAATAACAGCCTAGAATAAATAACCTCAGAATAAATGACCAGTTAAAATCATGAGGCACATTTATGATGGCTTTAGATGGTGGCAATGCCGGTCAAGCTGGTCTATAAAATATGAATCTAATCGCACCACAGCTCTCAAATCTCATGTTTTCAAAGATCATGATCACTTTCCGTTTTGTTTTATTCACTATTGTCTCTCTCTTTGTGTTTCCATACTTAGTTTGGCTCACCTTCTACTCTCCTCTGTACCAACTGTTCTCCTGAGGTCCACACAGCAGGTGTTTAACCTTTCACACTACAGGCTACACACAGACACACACATGCATGCACATCTAGAGACAAAAAAACACATCACATCGTATTTGACCCTCTGTCTACCAAAATGATTATTGCAAAAGTATTATAAAATAAATACCAAAACTTTCATCAATCATATTTATTTTTGTATAGGGTTAAATTTTTCAGCATCTTTCACATTTGTAGCAAGCATTTTGAGAGGTGTTTTGAAAATTCAGAGCCACCGTACCAGCGAAACGAATGGAATATAAAGATGGATTGGGGAAGACGACTGCAGAACAGCTTGGAAAACAGAACGGTAGATATTTCAAAACAAAGGGTGTACGAAAGATTAAACAGTATTGTGCTCAAGTCAACTAAACAATAGCTTGTGGCTAATGACATTCATCCATTCATAGTGAATAGTGCTTATGTTATGAATACTCCATTGTTTTACTTTTTTTTTTACAAGGGATTAATATGCATCGTGTGACGTATTTTCAGGAAGAGTTTAAACGTCTGACCGTGTAGTGCGCCATAGTTTATTTCTTTATTGCAGGAAAAATATCAATAATTTTAAATTGAATTGTAAATTCTCACGGCTAGAGAAGCAGAGATAAAACGCAAATAGCCTTGAGCTTATGACTATCCCAGACTTTTCCTGAAAGTTCCCTATACAGTTTTTCCACAGATAAAGCTTGAAAGCTCAGATAAAAGCTTCACATCATCTAAAGGGACACACACATCTATTGCTTCTGTCAGTCCATCTGCTTTCTGTGAGGCTGAAATGAAAAGTGAGTTGAATCTTCAGCCTTTGATTTCAAGCACCTGAAAAATCCTTTTGCTGCTTAATGATACACACACACGCGCGCACACACACACACACCGCACACACTCGCACACATTCTCTGTCATCAGTGTGATAGGAATACAAATTGTTGTCCCTGAAGCTTAAAATCCCTGACAGACCCCCACACCCTTTCTAATATCTGTCTGTGTGTCTCTCTCTCTCTCTATGTGTGTGTGTGCGCGCTCCAAGGACACCCAAAGACACTGCCTCTGGTTTGAGACAGATTCCCATACCTCACGACCAAACGATGTAGGACTCTGGAATTCTCACTCGGGTGATTGAGGGAAAATGGAAGAAAGATATTATGATTGAGCTGTCTGTGCTACTCGCTCAACATACCGTATCTACAAGAACATATAAAGATGCTGCCATGTTAGAGGCTTCAGTTGAAGCACTTCTGCTGAAAAAAAGCAGCATGTTTCATTTTAAATTCTGTTTCTCTGCATACGTTACTGCAGTGTTGGTTTCCCCACTAATGTTAGAGTAAGTTATCTTTGGTCAAGCAAGCAGCACTACAAGAGATAGTGATGAGCAGTCTCTGTCTGCACCTACAAGCAGCAATGCTAGTATGACTGCCGTGCAAATTTGAAATACAATTTGGAGAGCCACAAAAGCTGTCAAACAGACACACATAAAATAAAAGTGCGTGTGGAGGATAGAAAGAAAGCAGTTATGATTCATGCATGGTGCATGTGAAAGAGACAGCAATAGACTGAGTGCACGACAGACAGTGGCAGATTGTGTGTGTGAGTGTGTGTGTGTGTGTGTGTGTGTGTTTGTGTGTGTGTTTTATGATGTTATATGTGTGCAGCTGCAAGGGTAATATTGTGATTAAACAGCAGAATGGAATGTTAGGCATAATGGATACAGAGTGGTCGATCGAGAGAGAGAGAGAGAGAGATGACAGGTGTATAAAGGCAGTAAATGTGACCTGCAACATCCTGTTTACCCAATATTAGCTGTCACCTGCTCCTGTGCAGTGAGGAAGTAAACCTGGCAGAGGCATCAACTGGCCTTCCTGTCTCTACAAACAATGCTCAATATAGGGTGTATACAGCATAAAACCACTCTACACCTTCATACTACAGCGAATCAATACGTCTGCAGGCCGTTTCAAAACAGACACATCAAGGACGTTCCATTTCTCCGATATGGAGCGCCATAATCACAGTTTTGCATCGGAAACAAAGGATAACTGAAGCATGGTGTGAGTTACTGATTAAAACCGAGGGGTGTGTGTTTGCGTGTGTGGTGAGATGGGGGAAAACAACTGAGCCTAAGTGAGTGTTTACTTGGTAAATATGTAGGAAATAGGAGTGTTGACTCAAGATTAGAGCTGGAGGAATATCATGGTCGGTCAATACACCTGCGTCCTCTCCGGAAAAGGTCATCTGTGTCGATGGCGAGAGGAAGATTCAGATGTCAACAGCAGCAAAGGTGAATCTGCAGAGTCTGTGTATGTTGCTTTGGTCTCTGTGGAGATGTCAAAAAACTCCTGGTTTATGGTGAATGTCTGATGACTTTAAGAGGTTTTAGTGGTCTGTAGGGATGAGTGGTGGTAAAGGGCTAATGCACAGCGTGAAGAGGTCTCAAATAGTTTATACTTTGAAGATGGTTGTGGGTCGACGGTATTTCACAAGTGTCTGAAGAGGTCTGAAGTGGTCTGTAGGGAGGCTGGTTGATAAACAGCAAAGACCTGATGCGGATGTTTTTTTTTGACATGTTTGTTTAGACTGAATTTATCTTATTAAGTAAAGGGTGTGTTAAGCATTCCTTGTTCATGGTGAATATCTGATGACTTTACAGTAAGAGGTTTTTAGTCTGTAGGGATGCAAGGTGGTTGGTGAAGGGTGATGTACAGCATGAAGAGGTCTCTTATAGCTTATACTTAATAAAAAATATTGCATCTCATTAAAAAAAATCTCAGAGCAAAACAACATATGTCAATGAAGTGTGTGCACCAAATGTGACAAAATGTTAAAGATTGTTTTTAACTATAAAGCAGGAAAAGGATTGTGTGTGTGAAGACTAAAAGCTGAGTGTATGTGTCTTAGTTGCCATGATACAGACATACTGTATGAAGCAAGAGGTAAGGCTGTGTAATAATATAGGGGTCAAAGTATTTCCTGTCTGAGGATGTTGTAGTAATAGGTCTGTTATTAACCATGCGAGGGTCATAGATATGTATATAAAGGCTAGATGGCTCGTCCGCGCTGATGGCCAATTGAGTTGAACGTCCGCATTTTGGCGGCCATCTTAGGACAGGGCGCTCGCTCACTCGTAGCATTGAGTTTTAATGATGCAGGTACTTTTAAATGACCATAACTTGCTTAATTTTTTACCGATTTTCAAACGGATTGGTTTGTTATAAACGTCAAAGATGTACCTATGACACTGAATACGTATACTAAAAATAAATAAAAAATTCATGAAACATGTAAAAGCATCCATAATTATAGCCACGTTAATAACGTTTGTAAAAAACCAAACCGTTTGTAAATCCGTCAAGAATTCAGCAAGTTACGAGCATTTTAGTTGGCGTATGTCACTCACCTTCCGTCCACAGCAGCAGGGAGCAGCACTATGGCAGCACTGACCTAAGATGGCCGCCAAGTGACGACACAGCTGACTCCGCCTTGAGCCATCTAGCCTTTATATACATATCTATGGCGAGGGTGGCATCTCATTTAGTGTTCCCTCATTAGGGAGTCACTGACATTTAAGGTGCGAGCCGCTTCACGTAGTGTCATCGGACCCAATATGAGATTTTATTGCACAACCCTCTCCACAAGCACACATAATTCTCCTGCATTCTTCATTCTGTCTTTGCTGTAAGACTTTAGTCATAAACCATCCCTTGCTTTTAACTTCTTTGCTTTATCTTCATTGTAAATAATGTTTTAAGTTGGACTGAAAAATTAATAATGTAATTGATATAAATTAAACTTCTTTTTGCTTCATTAGTCTTCAGAGTGATGGCAGAAGGTCTGGACTTCATAGCAGCTTTCACTGGCAGCTTTCAATAGGCATTCAACCAATCAGATGACAACTTTGAAAGTGTTTCCAGTTTTCTGTGTCGAGTGCTTCAGACATTCAGCCAATGGTTTGTAGGTGTGACATCTGAGGCTAAGACTACACTGTGCTAGGGTTGAGCTAGTCAGTATGCTCAAAATACAGAGAATAACAAGCAAATGTTTAATAAAAATATTCACAAACAACTTTCGCAGCAGCTTAACTGTATGGTGTTTATGGTCGCTAAGCAACGCACCAACATGGTGCATTTAATCTCAAATAATCCCTATTAAAATATTTTTGTATAATTAAAGGTCCATGCTGTTTCTCATTATAAAATTTACACAAAGAAGAGTACTTTTGAAACATTGCTTTTATTATGCTCACATAAGATAAAGTCTTTTGTCAAACATAATAAAAGACTCCAGTAATAAAAGTTGTAAAATTTTCCGACTCACAAGGACAAACATCTTGAGATCACATGACCAGCCAAATACTAACCTTATATTCAAATCTCCTTCTTACAACAGTGTAATAAAATTGTTGATTCAATAAAAACGTGTTTATGCTATCTTAAAGTTTTGAGTTAATTTATTGTATTAGAATTATATCTTATATAAGTTGACTGATATTTTTTTAGTCAACTAGCATTTTTAAGGCAGCATAATAATTTTTTTAAAGTTGAATCAACAAATTTGCTTTACAGTGTCTCTGCTAACAGAATGATATAATAATTGATGTAATTATAAAAGTTAGTGGAAGCTGACTTTTTTAAGTGATTCATATTATTAGGGGTCCAACCCTCATATGCCCTCATAATGGCAATTGTATGCGTTATTTACTGTTAAAAAATGTTAATTTTTAATATACAAAGACATGAAAAACAGCTCTAACTCTGCATTTATCTATGAATGTTTTCAATGTTGTTGTAAAAAAATGATTCTCAGGTTTCAAGTGAAGTTTATTAGTGACAACAGGAAACAAACAGTGAACAACACACAAACAACAAGAAACCAGAACCCAAGACCCACCACAAACCAGAATGCAATTAAACCAGATTATGAGCAACAAAAAAACACCAGATCTTAAATGGTCAATTTACCAAATAATGACATTTCTGTCATGAATTACTCACCTTCATGTAGTTTCAAACCTGTTAGACCTTCAATCATCTTTGGAATGACATTTTTATTAAATCTAAGAGCTTTTTGGCCTCCTTTTTCATGAATATCAGCTGACGTCACTCACATCACAAACTTGTCTTCCGCCATTTTGAGTACCTGAAGTGGTCGCAAAAGAACTAGAAGCCATGCTTTCAATATGTTGTGAGCATCAAAATCGCTATTTTTACAACACTAAGAAGGCTCAACACAACATGGAAACTTTGCTTGAAGTATCACCTGTGTCTCTACACTTGAACTTGAGCATTGAGAACATTGTTTGTGTACAAAGAGTTTACCAAAAAGGTTATGAACAACTGACTTCGGCTGTTTTGGTGTCCGCTCGCTGCCATCTTGCCAGTCAAGATGTGTCGATCTCCGAATGTGACGTAAGGAGGAAGGAGAGTAAAGATGGAAAGCTCCCAAAGCATAGTTCCATAAAAATGCACAGATAATTTGTTGTTTTGTCGCAAGTGAAAAACAATATTGACCTTCTAGTTGAAAAAGGAGCCTCATATGAGATTCATTCCCATTCAGAAATCGATTCTTTATGTTTGGCAAAGATGGCGAGCAGACACCATAACAGCCAAAGTCAGTTGTTCAAAACCTTTCTTTTAGTTAACTCTGTGTACACAAACAATGTTCTCAATGCTCGCATTCATGTGTAGAAATCCAGGTAAGACTTGAGCAGAGTTTCATGTTGTGTCGCGCCTTCTTAGTGTTGTAAAAATAGTGGTAGTTCGGTAGCAGCAGACAGCGGCTGGAAGAACGCATCAGGGATCGAGTAGGCATCACACCCTAAACAAGATATATTTTTTTAAAGTAGCTTTTCTTTTCTTGACAGTCGAGGTGCAAAATGTTGTCTTTTGTAGCTATTTCCTGTATCCGTAAGAATCATAGACAGTAAATGATAAGAAATCCGTAAATCGTAAAAAATTCATGTAATTCACAATGCCATAGAAGGACCATTTTCGGCTGCATGGATCATGAAGAACCCTTTAAAATCTGAAGAGCTTTTTTGATTCACCAAAGGTTCTTTGTAGTAAAAATTTTTTTTCTTTCGTTTAAGAAAATGTATAAAAGAAATGGTTCCTAGAACCTTTAACAGAATGGTTCTTTTGGGAACCAAAAATGATCCTTTATGGCATTGGTATGAAGAAACTTTTAAGCATCTTTATTGTGCAAGTGGAAACAACTGAGACAGGAAAATAGGAAATTGACAAAACTACAAAGATACACAGACAAACAGACATGTGAAAGGTGCTGTCCATGGGTTATTGGATTTTTGTATGTGAGTAAAAAAAGTTGAACTTCACAAAACTTTTGTCTTGTAGTAACAAGTCAAAATCAATTTTAGCCCTTGGCATTATATTGTTTTCTTTTTTACAGTGCATTCAAATTCAGCTCATGCAATTAGGTCTTGGGACCAAAACTCATTTATGGTGAGTAAATAAATCTTGTGTATAAAATTAAAATAAGAAAATATTAAAATAAGTTCATGCTGGCTGTTAAACTTTCACTGAACCGTATACCCCCCTGTGCACATTAATAAGAATTTATAGCCACTTTCCTCCCACAATTCAGCTCCAGACATCCTCGGCATTGTCATTCTAAACTGCAGCTTTTCCCCCTCTGCTGCATCCATTTCTCCTGCGCCGTGAGCAGCACACAGGTAAGCAGCCACATTAAGTAGGTCAACAGCACAATCGATGGGGTGAGACGCAACCTCAAGCGCAACAGTCCCGGCTCTCTAAATTGTCTTAACTATGTCTTCCCTCCAGAAAGAGGAGACCTCCATAGCCCGGAGTCAAAAGCTACGGTATATGCTCACTATCTTTGCTCCCTTTCCCTCAGGATGAGTCATGTCACAAACTCTGGCATTTTTATAATCAATTTAGAGTCGTGACTGTGGAGAGCCGCTGGCCTCTCCGTCGCTAATCCCAAAGTGACATTTAAGATTATACTGCGGAGAGAATAATCAATTTTATACTGCCGTCCATACAGGCGGACGAGTCTCCTGAATTACGTGCAGCCGGAGACCTCGGGGAAGGGAAGATATTGAGGATAGGACAGTGGTCCGTTTCTGTCGACAGTGAAAAGGATTGTGTACCACACAAGCAATAGAGTGATTTGAAATACAGTGTAAATGATAACTAGTAGCATGAGATGCTGATGTGTTTGTGATAGCACCTGTTTTCTGTATTGACTGACCAGCAGGACATCATTTGTCAACCAGCTTGTGTATTGCAGTATGATATTATGCTTTGGAATGTGGTGAAGCATGATTGTTTTTAAAGAAAAACACAAAAGTACAGATACTTGAAACATTCCCTTAAAGGAATATTCCATTTTCTTAAAAGAAAAATCCAGATAATTTACTCACTACCATGTCATCCAAAATGTTGATGTCTTTCTTTGTTCAGTCGAGAAGAAATTATGTTTTTTGAGGAAAACATTCCAGGATTTTTCTCATTTTAATGGACTTTAATAGAGCCCAACATTTAATACTTAACTCAACACTTAACAGTTTTTTTCAACGGACTATAAACGATCCCAAACAAGGCATAAGGGTCTTATCTAGCCAAAAGATTGTCATTTTTGACAAGAAAAATAAAAAATATGCTCTTTTAAACCACAACTTTTCGTCTAGGTCCGCTCCAGCGTGACCTAACGTAAATGCGTAGTGACGTAGGGAGGTCACGTGTTACATATATAAAACGCACATTTGCGGACCATTGTAAACAATAAACGGACACAAAGACATTAATTAATATCAGTTGACATACAACAATGTAGGAACGGTCCTCTTTCAACACACTTGTAAACACTGGGGCGGAGTTTTACGTTCGTCTTCTGTGACCTCTTGACGTCATGACGTATTGCGTGGGGTTATGCTGACGTATCACGACCGGATCTAGACGAAAAGTTGTGGTTTAAAAGAGCATATTTTTTATTTATTTTTTTTGTCAAAAATGACAATCGTTTCGCTAGATAAGACCCTTATGCCTCGTTTGGGATCGTTTATAGTCCTTTGAGACTCCGTTGAAAAAAACTGTTAAGTGTTGAGTTAAGTATTAAATGTTGGGCTCTATTAAAGTCCATTAAAATGAGAAAAATCCTGCAATGTTTTCCTCAAAAAACATAATTTCTTCTCGACTGAACAAAGAAAGACATCAACAATTTGGATGACATGGTGGTGAGTAAATTATCTGGATTTTTCTTTTAAGAAAATGGAATATTCCTTTAAGTAGAAAGTGAAAATACTTCACTATGAGAAAAACTAAAGAGAAAACGGATTTAAGGATTAAAACAAATGCAGACATATGAGTTAAAGAGTGTTTCACTCATAATAATTATGCAAATTGTTACAATTATGAAAATTTTGAATGTTGGCTCATAAATCTGCCTATAAACTTGTCTTTTGAGTAAGGTTAAGTACAGCCACATTGTTATGATGATAAATGTAAATAGGTTTCCATCAGGGGTCGGAGACACCATTTATCAAGTTATTAAAAACATAGATTTGACATTCATTTAATCAATAATGGCGAAACAAAGAAACAATCAAAGAAACAATGATTTCAGAGCTATGGCCAAAAGAGCTCTTTATTGATCTGGCAGGAGTGGCTTTATTATTTCTGTGAAATTGTTTTCCTATGTGTATGTGTCTGCTGCCAATAGTTTAGACTTTTAAAGCTTTTCTGCAATTTAGTGTAATCTCATAAATGTGCCACTTTGACATTGCCAGTTAACCAAAAAGTCATGACATCATGTTTCTAATTTGACCTGAAAGCCTGCTTTGCAATAATAAATCATCAAGCATGATGTCATTATTACAGATACGCACTGGCAACAGCTGATCATAGTCATTTCAGTTAATAACCCACTTCACTTGGGTGTGTGTGTTTTGCTAGTTTCTTCTTTTTTATAATAAATGTGGTTTCAACTGCTTTTATTGCATTGTGTTGCTTAAAGGTGTTTTAAGCAATTTAAAATGTCCCTAAATCCATGAAATATGTGTCCCGAATGTACCCTAGTGATGCCTCCTGAGCAGTGAACAGAATAAACTGTAACGCCTTAACATCAAATAGCCCCATGTAAACCCCCATCGGGTTTATATCCCTCCACTTCCCTACCCTTTTTTTAAATATTATTTTTTATTATTGTCATTATTTCCCTATCTCCCTCTCTCAATAGAGAGGTATATATACACTCTTGGAATGAATGTGTTAAAATCAACACAAAATGACACAACGTGCCCAATTTTAACGATCTAAGCTGATTGTCTAAAGCGCACAGCGCACGCTCTAAACAGATGTGTCCGAACCCACTTTGCCAATTTTAGGATGGGAAAATTGTTTATGCGCCAAACGCATGGCCTAAAAAGTGTTGTTCTTATTCACTTAATGAGTAATGGGTGTGTTTTGGGTGTAACATGCAATATACCAATGAGAGTCTCAGCTCTCATCCCCTTTAAAAGCCAGTTGCGCCTGACGTCATGCCTAATGCCTATTTAGAAATGGGACTTTATAAACTGAAAAACTAAGCGGAGGAAGAAGAGCACCAGTTTAAGATTAATGCAAAAAAAATTGTGTTGCTTTTATTTGTATTGAAATTTTAATAATTTTTTTTTATTAAAACGTTTAAAAGCCGTTTTCTTTCAGTCATGGAAGTAAAAATAGCAGGCTTTTAATTACTGTAAATGTATTGATATCCTACATAATCATTGTAATCTCATAAAATATTTAGCAAATATGCAAGAAAAGGTTTGTACTCTAAAAATACTTTATTTGTAACAAACAGGAGATAAAGAATTTACAAACGTGTGTAGAGCCGTTTCAGCACCTGGACAGCGCCATGTTTTTTTTTTTAAAGCATTACTTAAAAATGTTTCTCATCTCACCATATCCACAGGTACAAAGTCATCATATTCAATAAATCCGTGTGATAGCATTTTGCATGTATGCATGTTTAAAGCAAAGCATTTATTTACTTATAAATAATCATAATCGGTCCTCATTTATGTCCAAGAGACTCAATAATAATCTTTTATATTTCAATCCTTTAATTTTTCGTATTTAAAAGCGTTTTTGTGCTGCTGCGCATCCAAGTGTGTCATAAGCAAACCCGCGTTGTTGCCCCATTTATAGGCGCATATTTCTAACGCGCTCATTAAATAATGAAAACACTATTGCGCCATAGACTTTAGACCAGTTTATTGTTGGTCAATGGCGTAGTCTATTTTGTTGCAACGTGCCAACAATGCGCCTGAACACAACTTGTTTTCGGCCCAGAACACCCATGGGCGCAGAATTGGGCACAAATGCATTTGCTATTTAAACAACGTGGGGCTAAACCTGACAAAGATTTTTGCGCAGGGTTGAAATAGCAAAAGCAACTTGTGTCGCGCATTGTGCAGCATTGCGCCGGGTGTATGATAGGGCCTATAATGTGTTAAAAGCTTACAGCACAAAGATGTGTAAAAAATTTACAAAACATTTCTAACAGTGTATATATATATATATATATATATATATATATATATATATATATATATATATATATATAGCAGTCAACAGAGTCAAAAATACATAATTTTACAAATTTACACCAAAATGTGGATTGTTAAAATAAAAAGCATCCGTCCGTTCAATGTAAAGATGTCTCTGTGTAGTTTGTAGCTTATATAGCTACTAAATTTATGAGAATACAACACTACTATTACAGTAACTTATACCATGGGCTGTTGAATGCTTTATAAATTAACACCTTGGGTGTGCATTATTTTAAAATAATTTAACGGCCCATTGTCAATTATTTCTTACATACAGAGTATTAAAGGTGCAGTGTGTAGATTTTAGCGGCATCTAGTGGAGAGGTTGCAAATTGCACCCCTCCCTTTTAAAAGGTAGTTCAGTGGTATTTCATGTATTCTCACTTATTAACACAGTTTAAGAGTTGGTTTTCTCATACTAAACAAATTAAAGTGTCAAAAAAGCAGTTGGACGTGTTACAGAGTATTTCTGTGATGAATGCACTTTGCCAGGGTTCGTACAAGTTTCGGAAAGTTTATTTCAAATATGGGTCCAGCTGATGTTCCAGGGGTAAGCCATACATATCACTATGGGCATTTTCCCTGAAAAAACACGACCAAACATGTAGTGAATCATAAGTTATTCAGTGTTGTATTGTGTTGACTCATGACTCGCTCCTCTTGCAGCTCATAACTCCTCCTTCAGAATCGGTAAAGCTGATCTGTCTTATATAAATCTGATAAAACTAAAGACTCTTCGGATATATGAAGGATGTTATACTACTTTATAGGTACTCCAGATTAGATCAGATATGCAGAAACAACTTGTTTTATGGGAGCTTTAAGCACAAAGAGAAGCCATCACGGGACAAACATGTCATCGTCTGAGACAATTTAGTGACGCGCTCTATAGAGCAGTTTTATCATTTAATGGTGCAAAATGGTGGCATCCATGTACTGTAAGGGGACCCCGCTGTTTATATAGGTAAAGACGGCTAATTTTAAGGTAGTAAAAACAATACAGTTTATTTTGTAAGGTCTTTATACACCATTGAAGACATAGTTATCTATATCATAGTGCATTGCTGTAAAAAGATCCTTATAAAGTTTACACACTGCACTTTTAAGGGCTAAATATTATGTTGTTGGGCAAACAGCAGCCTGAATCTTTTCAATCTGTCTGGTAGAAAAATCACCTTTAAGGAACACAGAATTAGATTGGTAACTTGTGTGTCTGTTTGAGAAAGAAATATTTTGTATCCACTAAAAATATGACATGCAAACACACACACACACACACACACACACACACACACACACACACACACACACACACACACACACACACACACACACACACACACACACACACACACACACACACACACACACACACACACAATGCAGTCATTACTGTCCGTGTAACGTTTTGGATCTGTAACATGCCTTGAAGGCCACTGACACAACCAATCATTGATCAGCGTAGCAGGTGTTAGCTTGTACATGTGTCCCAACCTCTCGCGTTTATTTATTTTTCTTCTTTCTCTTCGCAGCACACATTTGGTCTGCTGTCTTCCTGATGCAAAGTGACACATGAAATGTAGCTAATTGAAAAGCCTGCTGGCACATAATTTCACCCGACAGCAAATACATTTTTCAGTGTTCCATTTCTCCCCACTCATAAATACTAAAACAAAAACATTTCCGGCAAACAAGGCGCCAGCTATTTATGGATCGACAGCAAGACGCTTTTTCATGGTTATGGAGCGTATGATGACATAATACTATTGTCAACCACGATATGTAAAGAGCATAAGGCTTTTGACTCTCTAGTGATTGAAAGCATTCATAAGAACTGCTCTACGGTTACTTATCACATTCAGCATTTATGTCTCAGATGGCAAATGTTGTTTGGGAAAAACATTTTTGTACATGAAATCAATCCCGGTATAAGTGTCTTCTGGGTCTATAACAACATCTGAGAAGGAATATTTGATGAATAACAAGGTGCGACACTGAACCTGTATAAGAAAGGGGACATATGGTTGACTGAACCAAACAGACTACCTAAAGCTGGATAATGATTCATTCTGCACATATACTCAATAAACTATGAAGTGTTCATGTGAGAAGAAAGAGCAAGAGTTAATGCCCTGAAACATTTATCGTATTCTCATGGGATTGTGCTTTTGTTGAAGAAAAACAGAATGTGAATAAGCATGCTTGTGTGGGTGAGACAGAGATTTCCACATAAATGGTGTGTTTGTGTCAAAAAATGCAGACCGTAGTGTAGCAGATCAATTGTGGGATCAGTCAGTCATATAAACTCAAGTATCAATCTTATTGAGATTCAAGACCTTTCTTGGGTGAAGATGAAAGAAAGAGAATTGACTTTTGTCGTAGTTGTTATGCAAGCAGTCAAGAGAAAAAGACAGAGGCCAACTGATATGAAATCAGTAAAATGTGTGCTATTCATGTCATCGATCTCTGAGTAAAAAAAAAGGAAAATACCAAATGTGTCCCTTTCCATACAAGCGTTCATGACATGCTACCATGCCAATTTGTATAGCACACCTATGCGAGTAACATATTTTCAATGATGGAGAACAAACATCTCATGTATATGCAAACATGCAGTATGTAAGTGTGCAATAAAAAAACATACCCTAAAAACATAAAGTGATGTTAAAATACAATATCCTAACATTATCCTTTCTGTATCCTATTGTTTGAAAGTGCCAGGTTTGTAAAATGCCAATACACATTACACACACATCTATGATGTCATATTCTATGTTAATGTGGCAGGTTGTTAAGTCACATGACCTGAATTTATTGCACAATTAATTTTATTTATGCATTTAGCAAAAGCTTTTATCCAAAGTGACTGTGCATTACAAGGAATGCATTTAATCAGAATCTGTGTTCGGTGCCTTTGTGCTGCTAACACAATGCTTTATCAACTATAACCATTTACCAGGAATGTTCAAAAGGTAATGGCTACTGACAGAGAGATGAAAATGAGAAGTGAAGAGTGTCTTGATGATAGAGCATGATTTAAAAAACAGATCACAGGGGAAGGAAAGAAAATATTTATATCTACAAAGCACATTTTAAGGAAGATGTAGGACTAACATAAAATAAGGATGAAAACCAACTGGGAATCTAACATGATGAATTGATAGAACCTCCTCCATCATCTGCTAAGTTATGGCTTATAAAAAGAGATACAGAGAAGATAAGAACCAACGAGAGAGCAAGAATGATCAGTGAGAGTTAGAAGAAAGGTAGGAGGGTGGAGGGCTGAAAAGAGGCATGCTGGGGTTGATAAAGTGCTCGTCTGTGTCTTAATGATGGCTAGCATCTGGACAAGCAGTCAGGATGATGAGATAGTTCTGTTACTGTGAGCCACAGCCACTTGAGAAAGAAGAGATGTGGAGGATGGGGGCAATAGGAATTTGTGTAGATTGTGTAGCTTTACTGTACGGAAAAGTGAATAACATGCACAGACGCAAACAAGTCAAAATATGTTGAGAGAGAGAGAGAGATAGAGAGAGATAGAGAGAGAGAGAGAGAGAGAGAGAGAGAGAGAGAGAGAGAGAGAGAGAGAGAGAGAGAGAGAGAGAGAGAGAGACCTTGTAACATAACATTGTACATTGTAACATAAAAGCAAGTTGGAGACAGATCTCACACTATCACAGAAAAAGGGTCAAAATCGTCCAAAGCTGTCACTGGTCACTGGGGCAGTATCCTTTAAAAACTTCTTAATATGTACATTTCGGTACATTTATATATGTATATATGTATCAATCAATGTATAAATGTGCATTCATTTTTTCCATTTTATATTCATTTAGTTGAACAGTTGTACACACTGGTTAAAAAAATAAACATTAATGGCATTAATCAAAACACTTACTTTGTCATAGTAGGAACACTGTCATTGCTGCTGTTATACTTGACGTCTTCGCTTAACATTTTTCATAGCGATCAGCTGTTATTCTCGTTGAGTTTGAGTAAAATTATGGAGAGTTTTTCATAAGATCCCCTGGGGTCAAGGTGTTAGCACGAAAGAAGCTAGATGCTGTCGGGAGAACAAGCGATCGTCTCCCGAGTGCCTCTCGCGTAAATTATTAGATGTTGATGGCTTACGTTTCTATCCCGTCACAGAAAACCACAGTTTAACCAATGCTATTAAAGTATTATTTTGTTTTTCTTTGTACTTGTTGATCACGAAGTACAAAGTAGATGAGGAAAACTAGGACTCTGTGTACTCAACGCGCCGCCATTGTTTGTTTACATTGCGTGGAATGGTGCGCTGTAATTTGTGGAGCGGATTTATTGCATTCTGTAGAAAAGGAGGAGTGGCGTTTATTGCGTTTTGGGAAAAAAGGGAGAAAAGATGACAGAATAACACGCCGTATATTGGATTTTGTATATATATATATATATATATATATATATATATATATATATATATATATATATATATATATATATATATACACATTTGGTACCAATATTTAATGTACCTGTAAGGTAGTAATATGAACTCTCTAGGTCAGTGGCCTATGTGTGGCCCGCGTACGCTGTCAAAAATATAACATAATCCAGGCAACATTTTGTTAGTTTTATATTCGTTTATTTATTGATGTAAACATTTAGAGGGGGTCGCACACCGGATGCGCTGCCCAGCGCCGCGTCGCGTCTAGGACAATTCAGAGGTACACCGGAAGTGCACATTAAATAGCGTGAGCTTGGTCAGACAGCGCCTACTTAAAAATGCAAAATATACGTTAGCAGCCAATGTTAATCGTTAATGATTTGGGACAAATATGATGTTAATAAAAAACAATGTGTTAAATTTTTTTAGAACGGCGCTGCGCAACGCTGAGCTGGGCGTCCGGTGTGCGTTCACATGTCGCGTCTAAAAAGTGTTTTAAACGCGAATCAAGGTGCTTCCCTCCCATATGGCAAAAAATAACTTTTTTTGGTCAAAAATATATTTTAAATATATGCAAAATAGATTTTGTAGAAAGTAATGTTCAATTGAATATATTTTTGAATTTGGAAATATATTTAGTTTGAACCTTTATATATTTTCCTGATACTGATTTGTGAATGATGTCCTGCTGGTAAAAAGACAGAACGTCACTGCGTGTGTGAAAAGCACATTTTTGTAAATTCATTTTGGCAAAGTCATGGTAATTTATCGAAATTACTGTGTATAAGAGGCTACTATTACAGACGTCCTGTGGTAAGGATGCATTACTCCATCTACTCCTGTAAAACTAAAACCCGAATAGGGCTTTAGTCTCTGTTAGTTGTTATAGCTGATGATAAAAGACTATCTTGAATCTGAAGGGGCTTTAGGCCAACAGCATATTAGATAAACAGCACCCAGTGCTGTAGGATAAGATTGTAGGATAGAGTTTGTGTAGCTTTCCAGAATCCCCAATGCAAAACAGACTTCAGTCACTTGGTTCATAATGATTATGAGCTCATACTGAAAGAAAATGCTGTACTGGGAATGAAATGACAGGTGACACACAATATTATTGATCAATGATTTGTGTTAATAGCGTTCCTTTAAGGTCGGGTACTGCCCCTGTGACAGCTTTGTTGACAATTTTTCCTGACAGTGTTTCTGCTACACCCTCATTCACACAAACAGCATCAGCATTTCATTTTCACTACCTGCTTCAACTTCCCATCGTGCCGATGCACAAATCGACCATATTCATATATCCCTTCATCGTAATAGATGAAGATTCCTTCCTCAGTTTTACTTGTCCATAAAATATGTCATATTCTCTATTAGTCCTCTCAGAGCATCCCGGGCAGAGACACCTAATTTTAACATACGTATGAATTATGCTTTCAAATGGACTGGCCAGGAAGCATCCGAGGAGAAATGAAATCTGGGTGCAGTTAGATCATCAATCAGAACATCATTCAGCACAGTATAGGAGACCTGTGGTTTCTCCCTTCCTCTGTGGGAACACGATAGGGAATTACACCTACCACTGAAGAAATCCTATTAAGTATACATCCCTCTATCCAGACCTTTTCAATAGGGTTCATCAGCAAGAGGTACAAGAGCTATCTATCTCTCACTGGGAGGGGACACTGTGGGCTATCTTTCTTTCTTCCTCTCTGCTCCGCGAGGGTTTATATCTTCTGCTGGGAAGAAGACCCCTATATAGAGAACTGCATGCTCCGGTGCCTACAGGCAGCTCGAAGACAAATGGGTTGGGACACAGGGCATGGTGTTTCGATACATGCTGCGGGCTGACAGCATTACAATAGATACATATAGTGTATTATTAAAGCTCTTTTTTTTCCTATGCAGAATGCTGTCCCATACACATGCATGATTTAGCCATTGATGCAGAGACGCAGGTGCAGCTTGGGCTCCCCGTCCGCTCCCTGTCATTTACATTTGTGCATATGGCAGTTGTTTTTATCTAAAGTGACTTACAGTGCATAACAAGGTATATGTTTTATCAGTATGTGTGTTCCCTGGGGATTGAACTCATAGCCTTTGGGCTGCTGACGCAATGCTCTACCAATTGAGTTACAGTAACAGTAATTCATAATTTAGTAGTAAAAATTGTACAGTCAGCACATTAGACTGTTAAGTAAAACTAATAAAATATGTGTTTTTAATCTCATTTTTAAAACTGCAGTCCGTAACTGCTCTATATCGCCATCTCTGAATGAAATATACAATTGCAGTTATTTGCATATCAGAGCGGATCTGTCTTTATACATACACATGACATAATTACATTTTGCATCTGCATCTAAGAACAACCAATCTAAATCCATATCAATTAACTCTTTTCAGCCATCCACCCAGGGCCGGAGTGGGGCCACTTTTCAGCCCGGGAGTTTCGTACCCAAGACCGGCCCACTTTTTCCAAAGTGTTATTCTAAATTAGCACTTTTTTCAAATTGGATAAATAAAGCAACAGTTCAGCTCTTACTATAGTTTCTATTAATATCATGGTTCAACAAATAAGGTAAAAGTTAAATAATATTTCCCTTAAGATGAGAAGTTAACAAAAATATTCCTCTACACTCTAAAAAAGGCTGTGTTATTTTTTACCCATAATGGGTAAATATTGGACAGAACACATGCTGGGTTAAAAATAACCCAATGTTGGATTGTTGTTATGCAACCATGGATTATAATAACCCAACAGTTGGGTTAAAACAACCCAGCATTAGGTCAATTTTAACCCAGCAGCGTGTTCTGTCCAATATTTACACATTATGGGTC
This sequence comes from Paramisgurnus dabryanus, assembly GCF_030506205.2. Lineage (NCBI taxonomy): Eukaryota > Metazoa > Chordata > Actinopteri > Cypriniformes > Cobitidae > Paramisgurnus > Paramisgurnus dabryanus. The sequence continues at coordinate 10,823,198 of NC_133345.1, forward strand.
AAAAATAATCCAGCCCTTTTTGGAGTCTATTCCACAAGAAACGGTTGATAAATTATTAGCATTGCTAATGCTATGAGGCCTATGATTAATCAGATGCAAATAGAAACATAAAACCCAGTCCGAATTAAAAAAGAAAACAATTTGACAAAAATATTGAATCCAATATTGGGTAAATATATAGCATAACAAGTGATTTATAAGCTTTTTTCGGCTGGTCATTTTTGACTGGGGACACAAAAGGCGTTATAAGAACACAACCTGATTGTTACATAACTTTAATTCATATTGTTTACTCATTGCCTCCTCGTTTTTAGCGGGGAAATGGCTTATCTGCTGCTCAGAAGCTGCTTGCATAATATTTGCAAAGTCTATGAATCGTCATGTACACAAAAGGCTAATATTTTAACTTAAAAAAAAAATGTTGGCTTGTAAATAGTTTGACATCGGTATTAGCCGAATAATTACGTTGCTAATGCTAATCATTACTAGGCTTATTTCTCTTTAAGGTACCTGTTGTTGTCCTCTTGAAAATAAATCTGTAAGTTTGGCACATTTGGAAGCAACAACCCTTTAATGGATTTTTTCTTCAACCTGTTTTTTACGCCCTCCTCCTCTCAGACGCGTATTGTTACGGTAGGGCCGGCCCAGCCTACCGGAGAAAAGTTTTCTTGGACGCGCTATGGACCGAACCAACTCTATGGGAGGGGAGGGGAAAACTCCCTCACATGGTACAACCCATGCAGAGGCTGCGCGCTGCAGTGTCAATGCGAAACGTGTGAAGTGTTTTTTAAGAGAAGATAGACTCACTAACATGACAAATGTAAAAAAAAAAAAAAAAAAAAACTCGATCGGCCCAAAAGTGAAGCGGTACAAAATCTAGAGGTACAAAGTCATCATATACAATAAATCCGTGGGGTAGCATTTTAAAAAATCATTTCAAAATAGATGCAATATTTGCATTTGTTTAAAGCAAAACATTCAATTACTTACCAGGCTACAGGTAAAGCAGCTTTTTACGCCTTCTTACGTCTCATAATCGGTTCTCATTTATGTCCAAGAAACTCAATAATAATCTTTTACATTTTAATACTTTAATGTTATATATGTTAAAACAGTTGTGTGCTGTCCAATGTGTGTAATAAGCAAACACGTGTTGTCGTCTCATTTATAGGCGCATATTACTAACGCATTCTTTAAATAACAAAAACAATATTTTGCCATTGACTTTAGACTTTAAACCAGGTTTTAGTTGGTCAAAGGCATAGTCTACTTTAGTTGCCTCAAGATAGCAAAGCGCCAACAATGCACCTAAACACACATCGCTTTCAGACCAGCACAAATGGGGGCAAATGCATTTGCTATGTAAACAACGTGACGCTGCATGTGAAAATGATAACTGCGCCCAGCTGAAACTAACAAAAAACACTTGTGTGTCTGCAATGCGCCGGGTGTATGATAGGGCCCTAAGCAACTGTTTTCAAGCTACACACTCCCATCCAGAGCACATGTGAGCGCTATAATCCTCTTCTTTCTTTTTTTCAAATTAAAAATCATTATTATAAGCTTACTATTGTGAATTGTGTTTTTAAAAACTTTATTTGTTCATTTTTAACTGGGAAACGTTTACAGATTGCAGCTTTAAGCCACATTAACAAGTCTTGATATATAGAAGACTAAAACTTGTATTAACTCCTATTAAACTATTTATAAAAAATATATGTAATATATATTAAGGTATTTCAAATATCTCATAACCAACCCTGAGGACAAAGACTGACATTTAGGTAAAAGCTGTTTTAGCATTGAAAGTTAAGTCTCACAAAACAAACACTTGCAGTTATTTTTTCACAGCGCTGATCACATTTTAGCATCAGCTGTGAAGAAAGTTGCAATGAAAAGAAGACCAGACCATATAAATGACAGCTCGTCTCTTGATTTAAAATTGCTTCGCTCCCTTAGCCTGCATCCGAGTCACCCTCAGTGACCACACTGATTGGTCTGAATGAGAGTTTACCCAGGAAACCTTTCTGCAATGATTACAGCCCAATAAAGCCACCGCTGAATGTAGGAACGAGCTTGTTATAGAAATTCCCTATCTCTGATGTCAACAGGGTGTCTATTTAAAACAATCAATTCAGTAATGTTTCATCTCCATTTCTCTCAATTCATGCATCCCTGGTGTTACTGGAAGCATCCAGCTGTGTTTCCACGACGACAGGCCAACATATAAGAGAGGCTTTGGAAAGAGGCTTTTATTTTTTGGAGCCATGTGCCATGGATGCATGCCAATGCAGTACGGTTCTTAAAACCCCTTTCTATTCTCCAGAGGGCAATACAAACTAAAATCCAAATATCTCATTGTTATTGAAGAGATACAAGCCTGTCCTTACCCCAAGAAGAATAAAAGACACAGGGCAGCAGGAATGTAAACTATAACTTCGGATTGTTCAAGTGAATCAAATAACCAAATTCACAGATGAGCAACTCTTTTGGTGTTTTACTGTGCTTGAAATGAAAAAAAATATGCTACAGTAGCTCAGAGTAAACTTAAATACTGTATGTTTGGTAACAATTTACAATAAGGTTGTATGGAAGCGAATGGGTCTCATAATCAATTTGGTTACAAACATTCCTCAAAATATCTTCCCTGGTGTTCATCAGAATAAAGAAATGTAGACAGGTTTGTAACAACATGAGAGTGAGTAAATCATGACAGAATTTGTATTTTGTTTTCCCTTTAAACTTTTCGCATTTTGATTACATATTATTAATCTGAGCTTCTGCTGACCAGTGTTAAAATCAGTGGAAAATAACATTTAAATGTGAAATAACATTTACTTAAAGCAATCACTTGTTTGTAACCTTATCTTGCTTACCATGCATGGTTTTGTCAAACTGAATTGCTTATTAAACCAATCCAATGATATGGACTGTAAAAGACTCTTAGTTTCTGCTAGTTTGGAGGTAGAGCATCCCAAATGGGGTGTCAGTTAAAACACCATGAAGCTGAAGCAATTTCCATTTCAACATTTTATTTCACCAAATGCCAGTACAGATTTCATGTGACACAGCTGTGGTAATTGCTTTGCTGTGCTGTGGCTGTGATATGCTGTGCTGTGGCTGTGATATGCTGTGCTGTGGTTGTTTAACTTAAAGACAAATAATAATAAAGAATTAGATAAATCCATATTATATAATAAACAGTACAATAGATTCCAAACAAACAGGTAAAGATAACAAAACTTACATTACACACAGCTAAAGCACCACAGAGAAATGCATCAGGAATCAAAGGAGAGTCTGAACTGCTGCACTACCAAACACAATTAAAGAGTCCACTAATTGAGTTCATATAGGCTCCAGCTGTCCTTGGTGGGAGGAGCTTCCAATGACCTAAAAGATCTCATTTAATTTTCTACATAGCCGCCCCAAAATATGATATTATATTTTCAAACTCAAGAAAATTCCAATGACATGACAAATTCAATCTTCAATAAGTGCAGGGGCGGACTTACCCATTAGGCAAAGGTCGGCAGTTGCCTTGGGCCCCGCCTTACCAAGGGGCCCCAAAACGCAGGGGTGTACTTGGTGAGCTGCCACTTTTTGCCCCTGCTTATCATCAAGATTCCCAGAAAACTAGCATAATTTTGTTTAATTAAGAATTCTATTTAAACATCTTTTGTGTTTTTCAGTATATTTCCATAAAAGGTTTGAACGTTATTATTACATCTGCACGAATGCGCCCCCCATTATAGTTTAGAGTGGATCATTCCATGCACTACCGGATACTGTATGCGCGCGTAGCTCAAATCAACAAAGCGAGCAGAGCTGCAGGCAGCAGCGAGTGAGTTTGATACATTAAAAGAGCGAAGCTGCAAGGAAATAAACGTAGTGAAATAAAGAATGAAGAGTGAAACGTAGCTACACCAATGGAGCAGAAAAGATGATTCACACAAAAATGTTGCAAAAGTCTCCGCTTTTCTCCACACAAACACTGCACGGTCTGTGCTGCTCTCAGCAACCTCTTTTCCGTCACGTCAGACACAGCTCTCTCTCGGCCACGGACACTGATAGTGTGCCGGTGAGTATGCTCCGCAAATAATAAAGGATCTACAGTTTATATAATATTAGCGTGTAATCTCAGGTACAGTAGCCTTTAGGTAAACTTTAGTCCGCCGAAATGTCTGCCCAGCACCACTAAAGATTGTAATTCATCCCCAATCTGCACACGAATTTGTGATCGCTTTAGTCTCATTTAAATCTCATATGAAAACTGTAGCATGCTTCGGCTTTGCCCTGTATATCACTAGCGAACATCAAAGTACAAGATGTGTACATAGATGACATCTGTATAGTTCAATAATATAAAAACTGTTTACATAATGTAATGCAGAAGCAATACATGACGCTTTACCATCCACTATATAAAGTCAAATTTCACCCCTTGTTTATCTTATTTCGAGTTCTTAACACCTATGATTGCATTATTTTAAAACCATATTTTGTTCCTTACGAAAATTAACCATGGTTTTACTACAGTTAAGACCAAAAAACCATGGTTACTGTAGTAAAACCATGGTAACCACAAAATAACCATGGTTTTGACAACCATGGTTTTCAAAAACCATAGTTAAACCATGGTTAGTGTAGTAAAACCATGGTTTTGCTCATAGTAATCAATTCGCCAAAAAAACATGGTTACTACACTTTTACCACAATAAAACCATGGTTAATTTTCGTAAGGGGTTTCTTCTCATCATATTATGTTCATTTGAATACAAAGTATTTTAATTTAAAATATATTGTGGATATAATGTGGCATTAAATGAAAATGTATTAAATAAATTAAGTACACAAAGTAAAATAAAAAGTACATAATTGTTATACACATCTTTTTACCATGTAGTACTGCGGTTAGTATAAAATCCAATCATATTATCAAACAGTATTAATCTCAACCTCATTGGGGGCTGAAACGTATGTAACCTAGAGGAAAAAAGAGATGGCGATGAGAAGGAGAGAAAAATACAGTAAAGGTTGCATAAAGGGTGCATAGTTAGGGCCCCGACACATGGTTCGCCTTGAGCCCCCAAATCACTAAATCCGCCCCTGAATAAGTGGTAAAGGTATAAGGCGGTGAACAGGTCGTACATATGATTTGCCTTTGATTTCAATTTCAGCAACTCTTACACGGCCATCTTTTCCCAGGAATGTCTTCTGTACTTTACCAATTGGCCATAATGCACGAGGGAGTTGAGGGTCTAAGACCATGACAACAGTTGAATTCTGCAAATTATCTTGATCTTTCTGCCACTTCTGGCGAACTTGTAAATTTGGTAAGTAGTTCTTAATAAAACTGTTCCAGAATTGATCTGCCAGGACTTGGCTGTGTCTCCATCTTCTTTGAGTCAACACGTTAGAATCTGCATAAATAACCTGGGGTAAGGAAGCATCTCGCCGCCCCATGAGGAGCAAATTAGGAGTGACAGGATCCATGGTATCAGGACTAGAAGAAACATATCCCAGAGGTTTAGAATTCAGAATTTCTTCAACTTCGACCAGTACTGTGTGCAAAACCTCTTCCGTAACCACTTGACTTCCCAAAGTAGCTCGAAGAGCAAATTTGATAGATCGAATTTCCCTCTCCCATGTTCCTCCAAAATGGGGTGAATAAGGGGGATTGTAAATGAATTTGATCTGATGATCCCACAATCTTTCCTGTACATCTGGACATAACTGGTCAAAGGCACTTCTCAACTCACTTTCACCCCCATGAAAATTAGTTCCTTGATCACTGATCACTTCATATGGTTTTCCTCGACGAGCAACAAAGCGACGTAATGCCATCAAGAAACTGTCAGAATCAATTCTGGTTAGCAATTCTAAATGAACACATCTAGTTGTTTGACATTTGAAAAGCAATCCCCATCTTTTTTCAGTCTTACGACCAGATTTGATCATAAGTGGTCCGAAACAATCCATCCCTGTAGACCAAAATGGAGGTTTGAATAGATTGAGCTTAGAGGGGGGGAGATCAGCCATCCTAGGTGTTAAAGGTTTACCTTTCCATTTAGCACACTCAAGACACTTAGTCCTTTGATACTTTTTCACAGCTTGTCTTCCTGCTAAAATCCAATAATAGCACCTGAGATGAGCATAAACTCTGTCTGCTCCCGGATGACCCAATTTAGCATCAACATCAGCAATAAGGAGTTGAATGATCTCATTCTTAGAATCAAGGATTATGGGATGGATAACATCAAAGGCCAAATCTTTACTGTGTCGAAGTCGTCCACCAACTCTAATAACTCCAGCAATAGAATCGAATTCAGGTGCAAGGTTATATAGTCGACTACTAGATGGAATGCTCTTACCCTCTTTCAGTGCAGCATACTCCTCTGGAAAATCTTTCATTTGGGCCTGCTGCAACAAAAGGATTTCAATCTGAGCTCTATCAAGGGAGGAATTTTCTGGGTAGGCTGCCATAGCTTTAATGAGCTCATTCCATGATCTATATTGCTGAACATCCAAGGCTAAAGGTTTGTCCTTGGTATTATTAAGACCACAAAACAATGTCTTCCTCAACTCTGTAGTATCCACTGAATCAATCTTAACAGGGAATTTTGGCCATTGTTCAGGGTCAGCATAAAGGAAGGAAGGACCTTGACTCCAACGATTTTGCTTGGCTAGCTCAGCAAGGCACTTGCCCCTAGTAATATCATCAGCTGGATTGCGGTTCGTCTCAACATATCGCCACTGTTCAGGAGTAGATGTTTCAAGGATTTCAGTAATACGATTAGCAACGAATACTTTGTAGCGACATGTCTCAGATTGTATCCAATTCAGTACAGTCGTGGAATCAGACCAAAAGATTGTTTGATGAATGAGCAGGTCAAGTTCGGTGTGTAATAAATGGGCCAGCTGAGCACCAGTAAGGGCAGCACATAATTCAAGACGTGGTATAGAAATTGGCTTACGAGGGGCAACTCTTGATCGGGCCATCATGAAGGAAACAAGAATTTCATTCTTGTTGTTAACAATTCTCAGGTACGCTACTGACCCATAGGCTTGTTCAGAGGCATCACAAAATACATGCAACTCTCTCCTAATAGAGTTCCCCTCCTTTTCAGTAGGTCCATAAGATCTTACCAGTTCAATTGAGGTAATGGCAGGTAATTCACTTTCCCATGCGGCCCATGCTTCCTTAATCCCTTCAGGTAAAACTGGATCATCCCATTGCCTTTCTTTATTCCACAGTTGTTGAAGGAGGACTTTGGCTCGTGTAGTGAAGGGTGTAAGAAATCCTATAGGGTCATACTGACTTGCAAGGACCCTATATACATTACGCAAGGTAAGAATCTTATAGTCAACAGGACGATGTCTATAGCCTAGAGTATCCTTTGCACAGTGCCAGACTAATCCCAAAGTCCCTTCACTTGGATCCACACAGTCCTGGCTCAACCATAACTCAGTGCTATTAGATTTAGCATCAGCAGGAAGATCTTCAACCACTGCTGGCACATTACTTGCCCATTGTCGGATTTCAAAGCCTCCATCTTGCAAATGGGACCGTAGCTTCAGAACAAGCTCCTTTGCTTTCTGAATATCTGGGACACTTTGTAGACAGTTATCAACATAGAAAGCCCTAGTAACAGATTCTCTGATATCCACACAATCGTCTGGCAAGTCTCTTGTATGCTTCTGTAATGCATAAGTTGCACAACAAGGACTACAAGTTGTTCCAAAAGGTAAAACTTGCCATTCATATACATCAGCCAGTTCATTCCTTCTCATATTTCTCCACAAGAAACGCACGAGGGGTTTATCTGAAGGCAGCAGTCTGACTTGGTGGAACATAGACTTGATATCTCCACTAATGGCCACAGAATACTGTCTGAAGCGAAGGAGGACACCAAGCAAAGATGAGCCTAAGGTTGGACCAGGTAACAGGTGACTATTCAGGGAATCTCCTTTAAAGGTATAGGAACAGTTGAATACTAACCGGTGCTTCCCATTGTGTTCAACTAAATGGTGAGGTACAAACCAGGATTCACGACTTTGGGAAACTTCCTCAGAACTCAGCTTTCTAACATAGCCAGCTTCAATTAATTTCTGGATCTCAGCTTCATATATCATGGTTTTCTCAGGGTTATGAGTCAGTTGACGTTCTGTTCTTCGGAGAGATGGCATAACAGCCTCCTTAGGAGCATCAAACAAGGGTGCATTCTTTGAACGAAGGAGGGGGGTAACATACCTGTTAACATTATCCACAAGCTCTCTTGTTGTCAACTGTTCAAGACAGTTTAGGGCATACTGATCTTGTTTAGAACGGATTTTGGCCTTCTCACTCCTATAGGGGAACACATCCACTTGCCATAACCGTTCCACATCCTGTTGTAGCTGTGTTGAGGGAAGAGCTCCAGAAAGGAAGAGGCACTGCGTTTCAGTCTTAGTTGACTGATTGAATGGTATTGGCCCTTGTAGAGCCCATCCCAATGGGGTATGAACTGCAGCTGGTCCCTTCTGTGAGCCAAAACGTACTTTCGCTACTGGAGCCAGAAGATAAGGATTATCAGCACCAATCAGAAGCATAGGCTGAACTTTGCTAAAGTTCTCCAGTGGTAGTCCTTGTAAATGATTAAACTGTCTCAGAAGGCTGGAAATGGGATATGACTGCTCAGGAAGTGCTAGTCGGTGAGCTGTAAAGGCTCCTTGAATCTGATAGTTCTTCTGGGAACTTACTGCAGAAATGGTGAAATCAACATTGGCCCCTTTAAGGATCTCTGTATCTTGGCGGACAGTTCTAAGGACCAGTGATTCAGCAGTACCTTTCAATCCTAATCGCTGAGCTGCCAGGGGTAAAAGCATTGTTCTTTCAGAGCCATCATCCAAAATAGCATAAGTCTCCATACATTTACCATTATGACTTAGTTTGACTTTTACAACTTTCAGAAGGACTTCAGGTGAGCAGCTTGGTCGACTTAGTAGGAAAACACCAGAATCTGACTTCTGATTTACTTCATGTAGAACTCCCAAATGTTTACCCTTGCATTTAGGACAGCCTTTCTTCAGATCACACTGAGAAGCACGATGACCTCTACCACATCTCCAGCAGCACTGTTTCTCCCTAATCCACTTCCGCATAGTCTGCAAATCAAGCTGGCTGAATTCTTGACATCTGCTAAGATGATGGTCATTACTATTACAAAATGGACATAGAGCTTTCCAGAAATCCTTTGCCTTATATGAACTGGAATACTGACTAGTGTTAGGAGAACAATGAGCAGTTTTCACTTGGTCAGTACTTACTCCATGAAGAATAGTAGTAGTTGGTAGATACGGTCTTGTTGGCTTTCTTTCCCTCATAGGCTGGTCACAACTTCTTTTAGCAGCACCAACCTGCACCACTATAGCTTGACAATCTGCTTCCTCTTGAAGCCAGGAAGAAAAGCTCACCAGATCATAAGATTCTCCTGGTTGGGTGATTCTACTATGTCGAACAAAATTAGCAACTTGTTCAGGGGGAAGTTTACTCAGTAGCTGCTGCACATGAGAAGCACATGCTAACTCTGCTGGTCCTTCACCTTGGCCCCAAGACTGTAACATTCCCACTAAAGCACGAATGCGCACTGAAAAACTACTGAAGGCTTGTGAGTCACCAGATTTAATTATAGGAAGGCTCATAATATCAGCAATTTCCCTGAGGACAAGTTGATGTGGCTGACCATATTTCTGCTGGAGGGCTGTCCAGGCTGTAGTATATGGCTGAGGGTGATGAGAATATGCCAAAGCTAAATTACGTGCTGAATCCAATTTTAAATGGTCAAGGAGAATGTGAAACTTGTACTCTTCAGTTTCATCCTGTGGAAGCAAGTTCTCTATAGCCATCTTCAACATGATGAATTGTTTAGGATCCTCTTTACAAAAATATGGAAAGGAAGGGCCCTCAATTCTAGAAGTTCTTGCAGCATAATTCATCTGGGCTCTTGGTCTCAAATCTACTTGAGGACTTAATACAGGATATGGTCCTAAAGGCTGTGAAATATGAGACATTTGGTTATCCTGCAGCAACTGCATGTTGGAACTCACATTGACTGGACAGGATGGACTAGGTATAACAGCTGGAAATGATTGAGACTGAACATCCTGGGTAGTAGATCGGGCTATGTTCTGACCAGCTAACCCATTATCTGATATACTGACTGGATTTAACGGAGCATTACTGGGTTGCACTGTACATGGTACAGATGGGTGATTATTTACTACTTGAGGTGGCTGAATGGACAAAACTTGAGGCACTGAACACTGCATAGGAGCTGGAACACTTGGAGGACACTGATAATTATGTGCATTTAATGGAACTGATGAAGGGTTAGGATATATATAACTAGGTGGCCAGAATCCAGGATATACTGGGCCAATAAATGGAGGAGGTATTGCCCAAGGAGGTATTGGCGGCTGCATTACTGATCTATCAGCATGGGTATGTACTGATGAAGGCTGATGCATATCAGTCCAGGAATTGTGAACAGGTAATATGGAGGGCATAAACTGATTGACAGAATTATGTAAATTTCCATCCATAGCATGTAAATGGGCAAAATGAGAACTCTGACTAGAAGGTAACGGTCTTGACAACGAAGGGTTAACATTCTCATTACAATGAGATGGGTTCAATAGCTGAGCATTCATATTTACACTTGATTGAGATTGAGGAGTTGGTATCATAGAGGGAGGAGGTGGAGGTAAAGTAGACTGTCTACTCACACATGGAGGTGAATTTCTCCCAGGAATAGCTTGCTCTTTATGTCTCTCCTGTAGACATTCTCGCAGCTCTTGTACTAATGCTGCAGCTGGCTCAGTCACCGTATTAGCAGGAAGTGGGGGATATGTCTTAGGTGAAGGTAATGACTGTGGGCTACTTGTTTCAGATGACCATGAACTTCTTGGAGAACTCATGCGATTAACTTTACTTGATATCTGCTTTACACGTTGGCCCAATTCCATGACAAACTCCTTCAACTGTTTCATCTCCATTAAAACAGGGTCACATGGCTCAGAATAATTCTCTGCTGCATTTCCACTACTAGTTTGGGCTGGGACTGATGAAACTGGATGGCTTTGTTGCTTGGACTTGGAACTGGGGAAAGTCTGCTCATAATCCTCAAGGTAGGCTGGAGGTTTAGTCTGCCTTGAAGACTGACGACGGGGTGGTACATGGCATTGGCTACTTATCAGATCTTGGTCCATTGGAAAGCTCTATCCGGCTCGAAGGACCATGTAAAAGACTCTTAGTTTCTGCTAGTTTGGAGGTAGAGCATCCCAAATGGGGTGTCAGTTAAAACACCATGAAGCTGAAGCAATTTCCATTTCAACATTTTATTTCACCAAATGCCAGTACAGATTTCATGTGACACAGCTGTGGTAATGGCTTTGCTGTGCTGTGGCTGTGATATGCTGTGCTGTGGCTGTGATATGCTGTGCTGTGGCTGTGATATGCTGTGCTGTGGTTGTTTAACTTAAAGACAAATAATAATAAAGAATTAGATAAATCCATATTATATAATAAACAGTACAATAGATTCCAAACAAACAGGTAAAGATAACAAAACTTACATTACACACAGCTAAAGCACCACAGAGAAATGCATCAGGAATCAAAGGAGAGTCTGAACTGCTGCACTACCAAACACAATTAAAGAGTCCACTAATTGAGTTCATATAGGCTCCAGCTGTCCTTGGTGGGAGGAGCTTCCAATGACCTAAAAGATCTCATTTAATTTTCTACATGGACCATGACCGAGCTTTGACATTCTCTCAACAGATGGAGGTCTGAGACCTGCTGTGAGACGACCGCCTTTGATGAAGAGGACATAAATGTCTAAGATCTTTATATTGAACAAGCAGTTCACAATAAAAAGTGTGTTTAGTTGATTCAGTGCTATTGCTTGTTGTTAAAACTGCATTAAAGGAATAGTCTACTCATTTTCAATATTAAAATATGTTATTACCTTAAGTCCTTAACTAAGAAGAGTTGATACATCCCTCTATCATCTGTGTGCGTGCACGTAAGCGCTGGAGCGCGCTGCGACACTTCGATAGCATTTAGCTTAGCCCCATTCATTCAATGGTACCACTCAGAGATAAAGTTTGAAGTGACCAAACACATCAACGTTTTTCCTATTTAAGACGAGTAGTTATACAAGCAAGTTTGGTGGTACAAAATAAAACGTAGCGCTTTTCTAAGCGGATTTAAAAGAGGAACTATATTTTATGGCGTAATAGCACTTTTGGGAGTACTTCGACTCGCCTGAAAAGTCCGCTCCCCTTCTCCCTCTCATGCGCCGAGTTGAAGTACTCCCAAAAGTGCTGTTCCGCCATACAATATAGTTCTTCTTTTAAATTCGCTTAGAAAAGCGCTACGTTTTATTTTGTACCACCAAACTTGCTCGTATAACTACTCGTCTTAAATAGGAAAAACGTTGATGTGTTTGGTCGCTTCTAACTTTATCTCTGAGTGGTTCCATTGAATGAATGGGGCTAAGTTAAAGGCTATCGAAGTGTCGCAGCGCGCCCCAGCGCTTACGTGCACGCACACAGATGATAGAGGGATGTATCAACTCTTCTTAGTTAAGGACTTAAGGTAATAACATATTTTAATATTGAAAATGAGTAGACTATTCCTTTAAGTTTTAAATGTAAGTTTGGGAAGGAACTTTTAGAGTTACGAAATCCATCTTCCTAATATAGTCTCCAGTAATCATTGATCAAACTGTATTTTTACAACTAAGCAGCAGAACCAGCTAACAGATATTGGTATTCACAGCATGTATTGATAACTACAGCCAATCAGAAGACAGGATCAAAAACATCTTTCTTTTTGCTCCGTGGATGTATAGACATATAATTGGACAGTGACCACATTAAAAACTGCCCACTCATTGGTATAGCTTGTCCTGATTCATAATTACCCAGCAAACCCTGCAGGTTATGCTAATGAGTATTCGGTTTCTTAAGTAGGCTATCTATATGCAGAGACTTCCGAAATGGATTTGCCCATTTATTACTGTTAATGTATTAATGTTCGCTGATGAAGAGGGGTAAGGGATGATGACATAGCTTATAAGCAATCGAGCTCAGATGACAGACAAAGATAGAGAGAGGAGAGAGAGATTTGTACATATAACACTGTATGACCGATTGTTGTCATCTTCGATATCTGTGGTCTGCAATGTTTCATTTATCATTCCCTCACTCTCACACACAAACACAGGCGTATTGCACTCGGACAGGCTTTTTGCAATTTTAGCTGTATTCCTGCGGTTTATCTGGTTCTTTCACCTTCCCTTTGCCCCCGGATACCACCCCATTTCCCCTGAAACCAGAGATGCACTGTGCTAGCAAAAGACCATAAAGTGCATAAGAGAAAACCTGATCCGCTGCCAAGCCCACTGAGTCGGGTCACGGCAAATGTGACTCATACGCCAAACAGCGTCCCTCAGGTTGGCTTTCGTGATGAGTTGGGGGCCGGGAGATATGAGATTGATGGAACGGGCCGCATTAATACAATTATGACAGTGGATTTACTAAGAGCTCTTTTTAAAAGAGGGTTTGGTTAAACCCTGAGAGAATCACATGTGAGATGAGAACCGCAGAAGGAGAATAAAAGTGATTTAGTGTGGTGACTGTGGAAATCTAGCAGGTAAATGGACCAGAGTACCAGGGTTATTTCCATTAGTATCATGCACTCTATCAGAGTGTTATTTCATTCTGTCTTTAAGTGATACATAAACCATGCTGGTTTTCACTAAAGCACAGCCATAATCAAAGTTTTAAAGCTGCTGTGTATAATGTGTAATTTTCAATATTAAAAATGCATCGCCTGTTTACACTCTTCTGGGAAATCAACAAGAATTGTAATTTTTAGGTGAATCATTTCTTTATCCAATAAAATATGAAAGGCTGCTATAAAACACAGTCAAATAATCCTATAATTCTTAGAGAAAATGCATCCTTATTGCACTCCGCACACCCACATATATCCAAATATCTACATTTATAACACATACCTTTACAAATCCACTAAACTATTTATAACAGTCATAACAAAATTTTTAATACCATCAAAGTGATCTCAGTAGCATTATCTGTGATGGGCCACAAAGGAATTTCGGGAAAATCTCTCAGACCCCCTTACACAAACAGAATTATAGATTGATGCACCATTAATATTGAAGCTAGAGGAGATATTGAATTGCCGGGCTGGCCTTTTACAGTAATGTATGCATTATTTTTTCAGCTTATGACCCTCTCCAGCTTGAAGAGGCGAGTCATGAATGCATTCGAGGCAAATTTATGAAAAGCAACAAGCTTAAATTCACACGAAGGTCAATCTCTGGATGGGGCTTGCTACAATTACATGGTCGTAAAAATGCTGATTTGCTCATTGAAAATGTAGTGAAATGAGATTCCCTCCTGGAGGGGGAAATGTCATTTGAGAAAAAAAAAACAGAGAACATAGAGATCTCCCATGTTTGTTGGTGAATTGTTTGTTGACTACACTGTAAAAAAAATTGGTTCACCTCAAAAATGTAAGTTAGATGGTTGCCTCAAAATTTTGAGTAAATTCAACTTAAAAAATACAGTATTACTTAACTAAAATAAATGCATAAAAGAATTGTTGCTATATTCTTAAGTTGAATTAACTCAAAATTTTCAGTGGCGCAGTGACGGCTCGTGACTGCTCATCCGAGGGGCGCAAATTTAAAATATGTGTTTGGAGTGTCATGTGTGTTGGTTGTTTTTTCAAAAATATGTGTTTGTTGCGTCATATGAACCATGTGCATCACGTGTTTTGTCCAAATAAGTGCCTGCTGCACACGCGTCAAAACCATTTATGATAAAAGAGACGCACATGTTCACAAAATACACGCATGACACTCCCTTAACAGTAAACTCTGATTACGCATGAGATCTGGCAAAAGCGAGCGTCTCTTTTATCATAAACAATTTAGAGGTGTGTGCAGCAGGCACTTATTTTGACAAGACACGTGATGCACATAGGTTCACTCAACGCGCAGAACACATATTTTGAAAAATTACAAACCACACACATGACGGGCTACATACATGTTGTGATGAACAAAGCATCGAGGGCCCTCGAAAAAAGAAGTCACCGGACGCCACTGATAAGACATATAAAACTTACTTTTTAAGTTGAACCACAAATCTTTTTTTACAGATTGAAAAAATATTATGGAAAGGTTTAAAAATATATATATTTTGATATTTAAAAATACTTATCTATTTGGTAACACTTTACTTGAAGGAGTGTTCATAAGACTGACATGACACCTTCATAATCATGGCATGACATGTGTCATGAACATGAAGGAGAATTTAGGCACATTTATGACATTTGTCAATAAGTGTCAATAAGACATTTTTAATGCAAAGATGACAATTTTTTATTGTCTTTGTTATGACAACTTGACATTAACCAATATAGGCCTATCATAACTTGTCATAAATCTGTCATAAACATGACATAGCAGAATACTCTGTCAAATAATTTTAAATACCTTAAAAATGCAACAGACACATCAAAATATTACACTTAACTTTATGTATGTGTGCAATACATAAAAAATGACAACTAACAGAACTTGTTCTGAAATTTTCTGACATAGAAGAAAAAAACAAACAAAACCTTTAATTATTTAATTTAATAAACTTTGCAGCAATATGTACCCAATGCTTCATGGCTTAACCCATTATTATACTGTTTTCATTTAAGTTTAGGTGAATCGGTCACCAAATGCAATAAAATATAATTTTATCCATTTTAATTATTATTATTATTATTATTGAATGATTGCTTTTACTTGTTAAACATCTGGAGGAAACAAACAAAAAAGAAAAAAACATTATGAACTGAAGAATATTCATGATGTTGTTATAAAAATATAGTATTATACATAGTATTAACACTTAATGACACTAAAATGACAGTTTAATGTAATGTTAACTCATAAAGCTAGGTAGTTTCTTAAGTTTGATAATTATTTTGCTATATCATGTTTATGACAGATTTATTACAAGTTATGGTGTATTGGTTCATGCCAAGTTGTCATAACAAAGACATATCAAACAATGTCATCTTTGCATTAAAAATGAAATAATTAAACGAAGAACACTTAAAGATAATTGTCATAAACTTTCATCAAATCTTCTTCATGTTCATAGCACTTGTCATGTAATGATTATGAAGGTGTCATGTCAGTCATGAACACCCCTTCAAGTAAAGTGTTACCATTTATTTCAACACTTTTCCATCATCTATGGCTATATGTATGAAGAGAACTGGTTAATCCCACACAAATCAATCTATGCACACATTGGGGGAAGGGCAGTTTTGGCATCTCCAATTCACCAAACATGCATGTATTTGGACTGTGGAAAGAAACCAGAGTACCCGGAGTAAACCCATGCTGACACAGAAATGCAAACTCCACACACAACTCGAAAACTGAGGACCTTTTGCTGTGAGGCAACAGTGCTACTGAGCCATGGTGCCACCTCAAGATGTAACATTCATCCTAATTATAAGAGGATATAAGGAATAATATACCTGTACAGTCAGGCAAAATTCACACCGTCTAGACATGTGGAGTCTTCTGTAATCCCTTTCGCACTGATATACTTTCAATACTGCATGCCCTTTGCTTTTGTAAAATGTTATGCTATTAGGACAATAGTGCATTATATATATAAAGTGCATCTAATATATATATTCTTATATCTTTCTGTTGTTTATTAGTCTATTGATTCTTGTAGTTAATGTATGCGTTTTCGGTTTTAATGGGAATTTGTGTTTGCATGTGTCAGATAATGCATAAACAAATCATAATTAAATACTGAACATGTAAATGTTATTGTGCAAACAATCTTTGTCATTTGGAAAATGAAACAGTTCCATCTCTTCAATGCGATTTAATAGATTCAGATGGACAAAAGTGCCTTGCTGCTGTAAACGTGCCTTGACAGGTTTTAATGAATTTATTACACGTTTTTCAAATCCATTGTCTCGTCGTGTCTTGTTTCTGTCAGTCTAGAAAAGCAATTTTGACTGAATCAAGATATCTAATTGCAGGAACCCATGATGGAAAATGAAATATTGAATATGGTAAACATGACAATATTTATGGTTTATTTTATCCCAGAAGCCTTTCTTTGCTTATGTTAAATAAATACACATAAGAATGAGAAGTGTGTATGTCTCATGGTAATTTAATTCTTTCAAGTCAGTTATCTGTATTACATATATACAGAATGTAAATGTATAATGTCTTAGCTATGAAAGTAGGTTATTGATGTTATTAGTCTTATGTTATTATCATGTATAGGGGAAAGAAACTACATTTAGCACACAGTGACATAGGCAGTCAACAGAAAAATATTCTGCCGGTTGTAACTGGGTTTTTTAGGTGCTTTAATCTCAGAACTTCACATCCTTATCTCCCAGCAGACACCGTCAATTCAATGAGATGACAAGCAGGACAGTCCATTTAGAGATGACCGCAGGCAAGACAACTAAAGTTGAAAACACAGACAGCGAGGAAAGGAACTGACCAGTTGCTCTCGTTCAAATTTATATCATACACAGAAATTCAATTTACCAGTTCAATATAAATGAAACACCGGCAACAGGGATCAAATAATCACTTTGTTACTATCTATATTACAGCGCCTGCTATCATACTAGTGCAGGCACAGATTTGAGACCTGTCTGGTGTGTCAATGGTCCATGGGATTAAAGCTAACACAGTCCAGAGAGAATGAATGACAGTTTATCAATCAGTGGTCTCAGAGAGCAAGGTTGGTAGATGTAGATCTGACCTTGTGCAGAGGTGATACAAACTATGAATTGAAACTACTAGAGATGTTATTTCAGGTTCTTAACCATCGCCCCAAATGCCAGACCTATCAAATATATCCTATGTTAAGCAATAAGGACAATTTGATTCTTAATTGCTGAAGTTGTGTGCTATAAGCTGTCTATATTTAGTTTTGTATACCAGTCACAGGCTGAAGGTCTTCTGAGAAGGCATTCTGAGGTCCCCAGTGGCCCAGCCATGGCTTCCTGAACTGGGTTTTAGTCATGAAATCTTCCTGTCGTGGTCTCCCTAAAGATAACCTAAAGATTTTTTCCCTGAAAACTATGAGTGTAAAATTGGCCTGGAACAGCTCATGAAATGTCTGTTCTTTCGTAGAGGACTGTAACGGAAAAGTTCACCACAACAAATGCAAGTATAATTGGGACTTATATCAACAATGGGCTATTAACCTCCTCGAGCATCTCTGCTGAGCATGTTGCTCAGATTCTTCCTCTTCAAATCTGTTTATATTGTGTTTGTCTGCCTGGGCAGTTATTCTGAAGCATGATTTAATCAATTTTTTCATGCGTTTTTATCCTGCCCTTAAACAAAACCCACTTAGAGCAGTGCATTTCACTCTGTGTCCTATGAACTTCTAAAAGCACAATGGCGTGGAGAGAAAAATAAAGGCAGGCAGTAGGCAATTTAATTTCAATAAGGTCTTGGATAAATTAGGAATTCTGATTCTAAAACGTATTATTATTTTCCCACACGAAGTTTTAAAACCATTGTGTTGAACAAATATAAAACGGAGTTTTAAAATGAACCAATAGGCCAATTACTGAAATGAAAAATGCAATGACATGACTTACAAAAGTGTGCAAGTAGCTTTATTTTTGTAGGCTAATGTTGCCACCTGCTGGACACAAAGATAGTTTTTGAAAATGATTGATTCAAACGTGTGTACAGTTTATAAATGTTTATTGAATTGTTGTTGGTGTAAAAAGCTGTATTTAATACAGATTAATACATAAAGGGGTTGTTTTAAATGTAAACAATTTTAAATGGTTACTATTAAATGGATATTGAAAATCGCAACCAGTACAGCCAGTTAAGTTTAGTTTATCAATTGTAAGATGTCTGTGCCTGCACTGTAAAAATATTTTAAATGGATATATACATACAAAAATAAGGGTCACTATCGTGATCGGTGGACAGACTTTATTTGTAATAGTTAACTGGTAGACATTATTAAAAAAAAAAAAAAACTACTTCAACAACACAAAAAAGTCTCCGGTAGCCAAGAAATGTGGTTTTGAAGTGTGGAGCAAATTAGCAGTTTGATTAAAGATTTTGAGGGCAGATTATTTGTTTAAATAATGTAGTGCACAGATAAATAATTTATAATTAACACTTATAAACATTTTACATTTTTATTTCATGACGACTTTAATAATTAACTCAGCTCGCCCCCTACTTATATCCTGTAAAATCTCAGGGGGGCAAAGCTTTTCCGGTCAATTAATGTTTTTGCAAATGTAGTCTACTTTACTAGCGTTATTCTTTTGGGAATTAGAAAGTAAAATTGCTAAAATACATTTTATTGTTTTATTATAATTTATTAAACATGCCACGTGTGCTATAATACAAAACGTAATAATGAGAGCTTATTCAGATTAAAATACCTCATGACGCAGTGGTTCCTGCAGCCGGCATGCTGTGTGTCCGGTTTTATGAAGCGGATTAGATAACACAAGGAATTAATTAATTTGTTTTTATTTGTACAGGTTGTAATGTACCTGTAATTAAAAATGATTTTAATATGTAACTTCATATAGTTTTGTACATATTTGTTTACGCATGTGTACTACAATCCACAATTCTAAACTATTATAAAGCTTAAATTTCATAGAGCAATGCAATTACAATGTATGTGTTATATTCTATATCAGGGATCTTCAACGTGGTGCTGCTGCCGTTTTGAGTAGACTATTTCAAAAATTAGCCCTCCAGATTGTTTTATCCATTGTGGTAGCCCTTGCTCACAAAAAGGTGGAGACCCCTGTTCTACACAGTGCATTAGTGTGTTATATAAATATCTGATACAGTGAATGTCAGGTAAATTACAAAATACATAAATTATTATTAGTATGACAACCATTGCCTTTTTAATGGCATTACATCATGTTGAAAACATCTATCTATGTTTTATTATTATAATTTTTGGACATAAATATGCATGTGATTCCTGGACTGTAAAAAAATGTAGCTCTGTGTCCTGCTTTTAAACTTTGTGGCTTCTCTGACTTCATAATTCTGAAACATGTCGTCCTCACAATCATCTCTCCATCTGTCATCTGATCATGACTGAAATTGGACAAAATACACACACATTCGTTAACAATGGGAGGTAAGCAAAAATATTTACAAGATACTAAAACCTTGAGTGTTTAAGAATTACCCCACTTTAAATTGGTTCCCTTCTTCTCAGTGGGATCTTACAAATTTTCAAGCATTATCAGGCCACACACAAAAAAAACTGGACCTGAATCAAATTGGTTGTTCTGAAATTGTTCAGAACCCGTTCCTTGTGTTGGGGGTCAGCCAGACGACACATTTAAATGAATAGGATATTCATAAAATCTTTTTTTCATGTGTTCATTTAAATAATTAAATCCAGTATAAATCTAAGGCCTGATAGAGCAAATGCAATGTGGAACAGAAATGCTCACTCGAACACAATCACACGCGTGTATAGGCATGACTGCAACATACAACTTTAATATGTGGAATTTAGTAATGTAAAAATAACCAATCACAAATACTGAACACATAAAGAAGTGCATCCAAAAGATGTGCACACAGAGAGTGAGGGACAGAGATGAAAAGAAAGAGAGATGAAAGATTACTTACCTTTTCCAAGCGAATAGGTGTTACTAAGAGGTGTTACTAGGTTGCTGTTAGTTTTATTTATATATTATTTCATATTATACAGTGGGGCTCAAAAGTTTGGGAACCCTTGGTAAATATGAGCAAAAAAAGCTATTCAGAGAAAGTCAGGTTTTGTTTTTATCTGTTGGTATTTGATATAATCCATGAAGCCATGTGTCTAAATAATATGTTGTGGACCACTTGTATAAAAGTAGGTTCAAAACAAAGAAGATCCAGCAGTATATTTAAATGTAGACATGGAGCACTTTTTAATCCATGTGTGCACCAAAACCATATTGTGTCCCTGCTGCCGAATATACTCTTTTTCGTTTATATATCCGCAAAACCAATTCCTATTTAAAGTTCCAGTATGGCAAATTAAAGAGGATTACATAAAGGGGGGCCCTGAGTATTAGAGAAAATGATTTATTTCGTAATGTAATTTCCCTTGCACCTTCAATTGTTTTACTTCAATGAAACATTATATTTTTGGGATTTTTTTTTATAGCTTTCTTTGCTCATATTTACGAAGGGTACCCAAACTTTTGAGCCCCACTGTATATTAAAATGAAAATAATTATTAAAGTGATTTGTTTTTACAAAAATTAAATATTTAGACGCAGACTTAAAGCACAGACAAATTTTGTAGCAAAAAAGGATTCAAAAACACAGCAGAAATGTAAAGTATCGGAAAAAAAGAGATATATGTATTATTAAAAATCTGATCTACTAAAATGTATCTTAATACGTTTTCATATTTAAATGTAATTTTAGGTGAGGCCAATAATGACAAAAAAGCTAAACAAAGCACTGAATATGGAAACACTTTTGTCAATAAGGGGCATTCTACCTAAAAAAATCCCTCTACAGTTGACTTGCAATTCCACAATGTAAACATTTTTCCACATTTTCAGTACCTATTCCTTGGTTTTTCCCTTGTCTGAACCTCCTTGGACTCAAAGTAATTGTAGTGTATGCAGCTATATTACTAATACTAACACTTAAAGTTTTACAAATTGTTTCTTGTGGCAACCAGACAAGATGAGACATCTATTTCTTAAAATTCTTTATTCATAAACTTGATGCAAGTTTACAAATTGTACTGTACATGGTCAAAATTACACTTACAATGGAAAAAAATAAATGCAATAAAACCAAAGCATGCTAACAGTGCATAACTCATTTTACCCCTCCCCACACACTTTGTATACAGTGGAGGAAACCAGGATCTCAAACCATCATATACAAAAAACCCACCATGCCTATTATCATAACTCAGAATGTATGATACCTGCAATAACACCACAACTTACTTGAGACAAGAAATGGATCCGTCAAGCCTTAAGACCTGAATAGGAATCAGTTTACAAATACTTTCCCCATTTGAAACACTCAAGGAGTTCTTCCTGAAAAATCAGATGGTGATATAATATGTGGATTTTGTGGGGTCTAGCATAATCTGTTATTGGTTACACCAGAACGAATCATGTGACAGTTTGCAATTTTCTGCATTAATGCATGGACTCAAACTATTGCTTGAAGTCAGAATGCCATTTTAAATTGACCTAAATAAAAAAAAAAAGTGAACCAGGCTTGTTTTGTCCTGTACATTACAGATGTATGGGCACAGCCTAACACTCCCCAGTGCATACAACAGCATTGCAAAACAGGATGCTGTAAACACAAGTACAGTGTCTAAACATTTAAGAACAACAACCAAGGAACAGAACAAACCAACTGCAGAAGCTCCAGGCTTGTCTATAAACAAATTGCATAAAGATATTAACACTAATGAAGGGCAAGAAACGTTCAGATTGCATCTCTAATAACTCCCATTGCTTTCTGAACAACTCCGTTTTGATGAGAAACTGGAATAAGGAATACTGGAGATAAAGGCGTGGAGGAACACAGCAGGACGGACTTAGGGTTTGCCAAAAACTAGACAGTTATATTCCGCTCATTAATTTCCTCCTTTTTAAGGCATTTTTGGTCACCTCCAAGGTTTCCCTATAGTAACTGCAATTAGGATTGATATTTAAACAACTTGATTTACAAAATCTGCCAGTTTGTTTTCCACTAAAAGGAAATGGTGGTCTTGCGAATTTATATGAGACCATCCATTTGATACTTCACTATGTGTCTGCGATAAGCGGGAAAAGCTTTCCCAAGAGAGCACACTGGCATAGCAGGGTGACATTAAGAGACTGATAAACAGGAATGATCTCTCTGATGCCATTACAATAACGGCACAGCCATACACGTGAACATCCATTCGCAAACAAAACTAAAGAAATCAAACAAAACAGCAGTAGTCATAGTGCATTCATAAAACCTGTGATAGGTATTTCTTTGTAAATCCATGTGTAATTTTTTCTTATTCTAGTAATGGACTATATTGTCTGCTTTAGGTTGCATGTCAGAAGTTCAGTCCATCTCTGGGGTTTTAATAAAACAATTCTTGAAAATATATCTTTACAGGTTTACTTGACTATAAGGATGCAGTCCAACTTGCCAGAATTGGTAATTTCTTTCAGTAAACAAACAAAAAAAAAAATCAACACTGAATGAAAATATGGTGCAACAAAAAAATGTTTCTTTCAACGATTAGATGCAGATCTTCACAAATAAAGTTGCAGACAGAATTTAACAAATTGGAAATCTCCATCACTCACTGTTATGTCACAGTTTCTATAGAGGTTTCTGTATGAGGACATATGAGCATCACGACGACACTGATCTGCTGGAATCATGTCTGAGATGACAAAAACATCCGAACAATTGGGACAAGTGGTCGCATAGCACAGGTTTTTCAGGTAGGTCGTATCTGACCAGAATCAACCTTTTTCAGTTTGAATATCCTGTTGAAATGTGATGGGTGATAAAGAGCCAGAGAGAGAGAGAGAGAGAGAGAAAGAGAGAACATGCTGGTGGGAGAGACCAGATAAGCATGTAGACATGATAAGGTGGGCTCCTCAGATCAGATCTCACGTTCTTCATTATTCACATAAAGTCTCCAATTAGCAGGATAGATGAGTGGGGATAAGAGAAAAAAAAAGTTCACCCCAGGATGATATTTTGTCCATGTTTGAATCCAGGATGCTTGTTGTTTACCCATCTTCTTTGGGTGGTGTATACCAGCCTGTGGAGATCATAGCATAGCAAGTTATAGACCAAACAAACTGGTTTGAAAACTTCATTGACAAAGATGCTCCCAAAACAAATCTGTCAAAGAATAGTAACATGCAATATGGACTATGGGGCGTTTTTGCAGAATGGAATTTACAAATGGAATTGCAAATTGCAAACGTGTTTACTACTTGTGGGTTTAAAAACTGTGACTTAATGTAAACGCAAATGCAAACTGTTTGCATTTCAGTTTACACGAACGTTCAATGTATGTCAAACTTCAAAAAGTCAATTTGCAATTGATTTTCCTATGTCTTTTGAGTTACGACATTTGATGTCTCTTCCAAATACAAACACTATTCTATAATCCCACCCCCAAAACTGTGATTGACAAGTTTATCCCCCGGCATTGGAAATGCAAAGGGGACTGCGATTTCATTTGAGTTTTGGCATTCTCTGTGCCCAACGCTAAAGGAAATGAAATAGCAAATTGTGAATTGCAATTGAGATTAAAATATGGCAAGGTCGTAACTCGAAAGACATAAGAAATTTAGCTTTTCCATTTGAAATTTGACATTATACGTTCGTGTAAGCGGAAATGCAAACAGTATGCAATTGCGCTTGAATTGAGTCACAGTTTTTACACTCACATGTAGGAAACGCAATTGCAAATACAATTTGCATTTCCTTTTTTTAATATTGTCTGCAAAACGCTCCATAACTGACACTACATTTGTCATGAGTACATATGCCTCCCTTGTTACAGCCCTTGCCAAACCTTTAAAATTTTTTTAAAAGTTATGGTGATAAGATATTAACAAAATGTAAATGAAAAGCCATTCACTTTAAATACTCATTTTAGAAAGGAAAAGTAACCCTAACCCATGCTGTGTGAAATTCTTACCATTCTTTTCATGGATTTGCACCAGTGATTTATATGACTGCTGTGCTCTGGCAAGATTGTACTGATTCTGAAATAGAAGAAAAGAACAACAAAACAGTAAATCAGTATGCGTGTTGTCATAGGATATATGAAATATATGATTTATATGTGATAGTCACATGAACACAAAGTTATTTACCTTATTGGCTCCAAATTGCACTCTTGCTTTTCCTTTGACTAAAGTGGCATTAATCTGCATGATAACAGACTCTATGGAATAGGCACTGCTCCAGCCCTGTGAAAACAAACCAAATTATTGAAATCAGTGGGTACTGTGGGTAGCTTCTTTTACATTTTTGGGTGAAGTCTCTCTTTAACAGAATCTCTAAAACCCTAAGTAGAGCTAAGCTAAAGGTATGGGTTCAATTGCCAGGGAACACACATAGTGATAAAACATACACCTTTAAAGCACTGTAAAGTCAATTTGGATAAAAGTGTCCTCCATATTCATAAATGTTAAAGCAACACTAAAGAGTTTTTGCTCTTTGCTCCCCCTACAGGTTGGAAGCGGAATTGTCCATTAGCATTGTCG
This sequence comes from Paramisgurnus dabryanus, assembly GCF_030506205.2. Taxonomy (NCBI): domain Eukaryota; kingdom Metazoa; phylum Chordata; class Actinopteri; order Cypriniformes; family Cobitidae; genus Paramisgurnus; species Paramisgurnus dabryanus. The sequence goes on from NC_133345.1 coordinate 10,848,606, forward strand.
TAAATAATTTAGCCTACTGCAGCAAAGCTGGCTCTGATTGGATTGTAGGTCTGCCGTAAAGCTAGATTTTGTAGTATTCACTCGAACTACAGGACCGTGACCCGACAGTTGGAAACTTCTTTAGTTCAGTTTTGGCCGATAGAGGGCTGCAAAGTGAATGTGAAATTGCCGTTCACCCTGTTTCAAGCGGATGAACGACTGAAACTTTTTTGGAAACGTTATTTTAAGGTAAAAAAACTCTTTGGTGTTGTTTTAATGTACATATTAGGTATTCTTGAAGAAGAGCGCAATGCAAATTAAACAGAACGTAACAGCAACCCGGAAAAAAAAACCCTGTAGTTCATTTTACAGGTAAAAAGATCATTTACATAGAAGTCTTAAGGAGGTTGCATACTGGGCAAGAAGCGCAGCACGTAGGACAACTTGCAGGTATTGCACACACCGGATATGCATATTCAATAGTGGGAGCTTAGTCAAGAGTCTACTTCCAGATGCAAAATTTGTGTTAGTAGCCCTTGTTAATCGTTAACGCTTTTGGAAAAATATGATGGTATTTAAAGTATGTGAGTGGCGTGGCAAGGATTAGAGAAGTGTCACTGTAAGGCGCCGTTGGTGTGTTTACATTCATAGAAAATGTGTTTAATTTTTAAATGCATGGTGGAACGCGTCCACTTTTTGTCCACTTCTCTAGAGTAGGGCAGCTCTCCGGATTTTGCCAAGTGGTTGATGTCCTCAGGGCAACATTATGTTGACCCTGGGACAACATTTCAATCAGTCAACCAATCAGATTCAGATATAAGTTTACAGTTTGTTTTAATTTAAATCTTACAACCAGGATTAGGTGTTTCTAGACCAATGCTTTCACTTATCATGTCCCTCTGAGTTTAGGGTTTGGATATGGTTAGGGTGGGTTTAGGTTTTATTAAGAAAAATGTTGTCCTTGGGTCAACACAATATGTTGCCCTAAGGACATCAACCACTTGGCAAAATCAGTTCGAGCAGAGTAGGGCAATAAATTTTTTTAGTTCTGACCTTGGGTGTTGTCTTGTCATTAAGTAACATTAGAAATTTACCTCAGGGAAAAAATCATAAATGTTTTATAGGACCCCTCATGTTTGAGAATGTAGTTGAAAAAAAAAAGAAGAAAAAAAAAAATCGCACAGCAATGATAAATCTAAATATTTCTCTAAAGTCTGTTAGCCAGAAACATACCTGTTTAGTAAGTAGCTCCATACACAAAGCTCCTCCACCAAGTACATAACTGAAAAAAATATTAAAGCAAGTTAACTTTTTAGAAAGCTTCAGCGCTTCACACCCGTTTAAATATATATTGAATAGTAATAGTCCTATTAATTGGCTTTTTTATTATTGGCATCGACCGATAACTCTTTCAATCGGCCAGTAAATTTCTCTATTACTACAATTTGTTGTGTGTAAGGAAAAGACACTCAAGTGTCACTTCACGTAAAGCCAAAGTCTGACAGACAGTAAAATGACCAATCATTATTCACATTTTTACCACTAATATTAAAAAATCTGCAAAATACTGCTTTATACTGGAACTGAATAATTTGCCTAGAATACTGGATGTATAATAAAGACTATACAAATCTGTTCATGTGTATAAATATGAAAATATTTATGGTTTTGCATGCAAATGTGACTAATGCAGCAGCTCAACTGGTTTTCAACGGTCACACCTCTCTTTCGCCACTGGCTTCAAGTTTAAAGTTTAAATCATTGCTGTTCGCATACAAATCGGCCAGTGGCTCTGTGCCGGCAGTGAATGAACAATGCCTTGTGGTACCATTACTAAAGGGCATAAAATCATTCACATTTAATACTCCTTGCTGGTGGAATTATAAATGTATAGATATGGACAAAAGTGTCTGCTAAATGCCTAAATGTAAAGGATTCAGAGAATACCTAAATGCTTACAAAACCACAAAAAAAGTTGTCAACTAAACAGGAATTAATATTAATATTTATACATACCAGGAGACAATAATAAAATCAGTAAATTTACATAGCAGTCTTACCCTCCAGACAGCACAGGAGAAACTACACGTACAAATGGGGGATCAAAGGGGAAATTATCCTGCAGACAAACAAAAAACATGTAACATTTTACTTGGACAAAAGACCAAACAAAGCATTTTTCCCCATTTGAAAACAGTAGCCACATGTTTTAAACAAGCAGCTGCTTGGGTGAACATCATGTGGGGTCTTTCCAAAACTGGGCACTGTTACTCACTTTGTATGAGAAGTTGAGGAGGATGTAATCCATTCCTTCTTTTTCCTTCAGCACCTGGAGGTCACTGTGCAGAGGACTGTCTGGATCCACCCTGAGCAGTCACACATCAGACATACTGTCAACTCAACGTTTTGCTTTGGATAACAGAGACCTATAAAACTTTTTACAGAAATATGACCAGAAAAACTGTCTGCTTACGTTCTTAGTTTTACATGCCACTCATACAGACTGTCATTGATGAGCTCGACCGAGTAAATTCCTGGAGAAGGAAGCACAGATCACACAAAGAATTGTATTGGTCATTACTTTTCATGTAAATCACAGCCGTCGTTGCATTCAGGCATTCGTACCATTTTTGTAACTCTGAGATCTGTAGATCTCCCTGAGTTCCTTCATGAGACGATCTGATGCTTGAACAGATCCTGAAACAGCACCCTACATAGAAATAATACAACAAAAAGAGACAAGAGAGAAAACATAAGAAGTCACGGCACAATGTGACCGTTTGCAAAAAAGTCTATAATTAAAAAACTATTACAATAAATTATAATTACACCAAGTAGTGTTAAGAGCCGTTCATATTATAATATATATAATATATAAAAAACTTTTAAAAATCATTTATAACAAAGGGAATAGCTGAGTTCACACCACAACTATAACGATATTGTTGGGATCAGTTTCTGAGCAATTTTTGTGAAATTGACTACGTAATGCTTTTTATTCTATTACATTTACGCCAAAAGGTAAGATATTAAATTACACAGATACTAGATTCACATAAATTCACATAATAAGCATAAAGTTATCGCTATTGTCCGGTAGTGTGGATGCTAATATAGTAATCGTTATAGTATTATAGTTATCATTATAATGTGAACAGCCCTTTACTCTTCAGTTCTTCTTTTGTATTTCATAGAACTAAATCATACATGTTTGGGACAAACTTAACTAAATGTGTTTTCACACAGTGACTTAACTAAACTCCACCTTGTTGGTGCTGGATTTACACTGCAGATCTTGATGCCCAATTCTGATTTGTTGACTATATCCGGATTTTTATTTATCATCTTTTAAAAGCAACTCGTATCTGATTACTGCATTTACACTAAACACTTGGCAAAACAATTCAAGGTAGACATACTGACCTAGAACAGCTTAAACCACTGAGGAAGTAAAACTGCACAATATGCAATGGACAAAGATAAAATTATTATACAATGTTTAAATACAAGATTATACAGCTTTATTTGTAACAAGACATTAAACTTCAGCATTACTCCACTAAGTGGAGAACTAATCCTCCATTGTGCTGCTAAGAAGAGTCATGTGAGCGAGTGGTGTCCACCTAAGTTGAGGTCATTTGCCAGCATTTCTTTTTCAATGATGTATAAGACACATCTTCAGACGGGAATATCCGAGCTGTCAGCTTACATTGCAAACGCGAATGCATGTATTCAATTTATATCCGATTAATTAACTCCACATATAAATGAGGCCTAAGACCCATCTGAAAATATCAAAATCTATGCACTTATTTCTTGCTTACATATTTTTGGGTCATGTCTGATTTGTGCCACGAGTTAAGTCACAGTTATGACAAAAATCTTTATTGCAGATTATTTATCTTGATATTGTAATAGCGATTATTATTGTAGATGAATAGACTTTACATTGAAATTTTGAAATGTTTTCTTCACTTTCTGTAAAGCAGCTGCGTGGTAAATTCTAAACATCCAAAACAAAATAATATAATGCAAAACACAAATAATTATAAGAGTTAGGTTATGAGTAAAAAATCCAAAACAAATGGCACGTCACATGTGAGAGATTCATATCTAATTTATATATAATCAGAAAAAAGTTCATACCCAAATAAATAATAATAATAATAATAAAATACTGATGTCTATGGTACACAAAAGGTAGAATGGTATGTTAGTGAGTGACAGCCTTAACTTTAATTATATGAAAAACAGATGCAATTAAAGTAAATGTTAACTGAGGCAGTCTGAAAATGATGGGGAATTTGGGTAATTATCTTAAGGGCACCAGTCCTTATTAAATATGAGTATAAAGATTACTATGACTGTAAATTAGTTTTACCCCTATATTAGTATTGAAATTATGTGTATTATTCAATTATGAGGATTTCTGTTTTAATAAAGTGTCTTTATTTCACCCCCCAAAACCCCAAAAGCATAAGAAAAGTTACCTTACCGAATGAGCACTTACATTCAAGTGGTCCTGCCTCTGGTTCTTCCGGATCTTCTCTAGGATGGCCAAGTTTTCCTTCTCAATCCCATCATCCTCTGACTTCTTCCCATCCACAGGGTCCTCCTCTTTCATCTCATAGTGATCAAGATCCTCAATGTCCTGCTGACGGAGCACATACAAAAACAGGACGTAAAAGAAGAGACAGATGAGAAGAGTGTGATGAGCACAATACTTTACACGTAGAAGAATACAAGTTTGGAGGCATTTATGTCTGTATAATTATCTAAAATGAGAAAAAAAATATATAAACCTCTTCTTCCTCTTCCTCCTCTGAGGTCACATCATCTGTGGTCCCAAGCTAGAAAGTCGACAAAACATTTACAGTCAACATCAAATCAAATTTGAGAGGTTACAGAAAAATCATCTGCTATTGTGCTTACAAGGAGAACTTTTAAGAAACATTCAGCAGATCTTGCATAAACACCAGTACATGATGAGCAGATGTCACCAAGCTCACCAATAATGACTCAAAAATAGCATATCAGTACTGGATTGTTAATAAGTCAAGGTCAAAATAATGCATACCTTTCTGTCCTGGTTTACAGGACCAGTGGGAAGGGGCTGGTCCAGCATTTCTACATCAGGGTGTTGTGGAAGATTGTAGAGGCGGCACAGATCACAAATCAACCTCTTTAACTGCTGCAAAAGCTGCAATAACAAATACAGCATCAGCAGCAACATCACAGACAGTTGCATGGTTCTCTCATCTAGTTTTTCAGCAATGACTGGAAATTATTTTTTCAAAAAGCTTTGGAATTAAAATTTTAATTATTATTTTGCTTAAATGTTATCTATAACATTGGCATGATATTTGAATGCAAAAAAAAGAAAAAAATATCACTTTCACTACAGAAATGACATTTGCATGAATTTCCCACAAACGTATCCAAGCCTAAAATGCAAATCAACTTTTTCAAATATTGTTACTTTTCTGTGAGCGTGGGAACTCTATAGTTCTTCAGCAACCCTCAGAGCAGTTTCACAAAGCCCCTTGCATTGCATTTTGAAGCATTACTAGCACATATGATGTATCAATCTCATAACAAAATTTGGTTGCCTTTGTTGGGTTTGAATAACAGGGTTTAATGGGTAATTTGTGCACAAGAGAAACACAGAACCAATCGTCTTTCAATCTGCTGAGGACAGCCTCGGTCACAGAGCTGCAACAAACGTAAATACAATTTCACTTGCATGTAGGGATGCTTAACGATTAATCACGATTAATCGTTAGCAGAATAAAAGTTTTTGTTTACATCATATATATGTGTGTGAACTGTGTATAATAACTTTGTATAAATAAATGTACACACATGCATGTATATGTTTTAGAAATGTTTACATGTGTATATACATTTGTATATTTATGTATAATTTATATTATATATAAATATAAATACTTAATATATACATTTTTTTCCTTAAAATTATACATGAATGTGTTCATATTTATATATATACATATTTATTATACACAGTTTACACACATATGTGATGTAAACAAAAACTTTTATTCTGCTAACGATTAATCGCGATTAATTGTTTAGCATCCCTACTTGCATGTAACACATACCTGACATCAGCTCACACATGAAAATGAATAAGGCTTCACAGGTCCAGGAGGTAACAGCCACAGGGCCAATCTGACAGCTTGGCTATGTGGCATCACACCTCAGTTTGTTTAATAAATATATTAAAACAACCTGCTAGTAATCTGCAGTGTTTGCCTCGCCTAAAACAACTTGATGAGTTACATGTAAACCAAAAATAAATAAACATAATGTGTCGGCGGTTACAGTGACTGACAGCTAATTTGGAGTTATGTTTAAGATGATTGAAAGCACTGAATCACTACATTGTTTACTTGACTTGAGTTTACTAAGTTAAGTTTACCTAAATTTGCTTGGGGGATAACATGACTTAAAGACTTAAAACAAGCTATGTGTAGGACAGATGCGCATGTGTTTCTTGGACATAGCAATGTTCACATTTTCCACATTTAAACAGAGGTCTAATGAGAGTTAACCAAATCTGGTGTCAAGGCTCACTGCAAAACAGTAAGAACAAATCTGTTTTTACAGACTAATGATACTTTATAGTTGCACTTAGAAATCAGTTCTCCCAAAATGAAAACTTTATCCACACAATTCCTACGCCCCATGGCACTTTGCGCGAATTATGGGCGTGACTTCTGGCGCATACTGTTACTGAACCAGAACCGGCATTTTCCATGATGATTATGGTCATAATTTCATGTATGAGCCAGTGTGAGGATGAAATTAACAAGTGTCCTGATACATCATATCTGTCTTCAATGCGCAAATATAAAATCACAGAGACAAACCAGTATCTCTACAGTGGGACAGTCAGTCGAGTGTTTAATACATGGAATATACAGAGACTTCTTGTTTTTAACCTTTTCAGGTGATGGTTTAAAATGTCACAACTGTCCCTCCGGTGTGAGTGAGTTTTTTTTTTTTTTTAATCAAGCTTTACGCGATCCAACAGGAGCAGTAAATTATGCTTCTCATTCAACACATTGTAAGTTATTTAAACAAAACATAATAAACATATTAAACTACTATTACATGTTTTCAGTATTGTTTTTGCTTTAAGGAAATATTATTATGCAGTAGATAAGACAAGAGCTTATGAAATTATTTGCTTATTTAAAAAAAATTTATTTAAAACATAACAAAAGTACGCAAACACGTCACAAACTATTATAAACATTAACTAATAAGCAGTTAATGTCGAATATATTCTGCACTGTAATCTCATTTTTGTAATAATATATAGTAACAGAATAAATAAACCAGCTAAATCAGCATATTTTTATCAGCATAGTTGTTTTTGAATAATTATTGTATTTATTGTTCACTATCAGTTTCTATGACAGGTTTTACTGGATGGATGTATGGATACAGTTAATAGATGCAGGTGCACCACATACACATTCAGTTCTTGTTCGTGTATTATAGTTAAAACAAATGTGTTGTAGAGATTTACTGCATTTGTATCATCTTTTATGCCAACCCCTAACTGCACAAATTATGCCGGTCTTCCTGGATTTCATAATTAAGCATTAAAATGCCAGTAAAAACGGCACACTCGTATCCCTCGCAATAGGACTACCATTAGCTGTAGTGGCTCACCGGAAGTTTTACCCACATGAGCTCAAAGATGGCGGCGCCCACATTTACATCAAGAATAAGGTGGACAAATCACACAAAAAGAGGCATAGAGATTTTATCTCTTTTCCGAATAACGAAACCATACAAGCTATCAAACATCAAAGGAGTAGTTCATAAAACTTATGCATGAAGGATCTGACCCAAATTGTTTTCATTGCACAGTAAAGAGCTGTGCTGTCAATTTGCTAAACTTAAGAACAACAATTACAGCTTAAATACAAGCAAGAATATATGACAAGTTACTTAGTTTTGAAGTAGAACAGAGTCTACATTTTATGGTCATGGCAGGTAAAAGCTCAATAATTACAATTATGCATGATATGCATTAAGGCAGATGCTATGGTCCAAAGTGACTTGCAGTGCATTCAGTATGTGTTTTAATTGGATCAAACCCAGGACCTTTGTATGGCTACAGCTCAATTGACAGATCACTGCGTAAATATACATTTAATCAGGCTGAAGTCTAAATTTGCTCTCCGACAACACATAGAGCAGACAGAAACAAAGCCTTAGCATGAAAAGCTCAAAAGGCTATGTGTGTTATCAAGCTCTACCTACAGCCAGGTATGAGTCAGCCCACTTCTGAAGAGTGTGTGGTAATAATCCTGTGGGCTTTGCTGAATGGTGGAAACTCATATTACACTATTTTGTCTGTTGTGTAATCTCCTCAATTACAGTGTAGCTTGGGTTGTAATTACTATTTAGCGCTTTCAAAAGCATCATGATTACAACACCTGTATATATTACATATATATATTACAAATGATTTAAATTGCTGTTACACAGAACTTCAAAAATTTGCCATCAAAAAGGTCGAATATGACACTCTCCTACCAAATTGTGAGCATAAGATGACATGGAAATCTGTATCTCTTTCAAAAATCTTGCTTTATTGATCATGTTTGAGAAAACTGGAACTTACCACTGTACTGCCCTTCCTGACATCCTCAAGACGCTCTAATACTTGAGTCAGACTGGGGTCATCGGAGTCCACAAACCATATTGGGGGTGTTAAGGGGTATGATTCCTGGAAAATAAGATGGCAATTAATGGTCAGTTTTAAAAGTGGTGGAGTCTAGGGGTGTTTATCGTCACAGATCGCAGGATTTAATTTGGCTATGATTATTATGTCGAAACTCAATTCGGTATCACAATGCATAACAATGTGTTGAACCTCAATTTTAATATTACTGATAGGCAAGTATGTTTCCCTCTCATTTCCCACACTTTTACAGTTGGAGCATCCTCTCATTTTTCTTGTCAAATCTCCACATTTAAGCTCCAGCTTCTATTTGCTTCTTTGATAAGGCGCATATGCATTGTGACGATTGAGCGCTTTATGTCCTAAATAACTTTCAACAGCCATCCAAGTTTAAAAATATAAAATGTGCTTCACAGAGAGACAGAGAGCGAGAGCAACACACATGCACACTGCTATATTAATTAGGGATGGGCATGATTAATCGACGATCGATAATTGATCGTTAAGAATTTAGTCGATGACGTTAATTTGTTATTGATTAATCGAATACTTCTTTTATCTAATGCAGGTTGCGTTGCCTAGCGTAGCGTGGGTCTTGAAGCAATTAAATGAATTTCACTGTGTGGCAGCAATTCAACATTTTACCACCAGGGTGCAATATTTGACACCATACTCCGTTATCTGTGACCTTCCGTTTTGATTTCAAAAAAATAATAATGAAGAGGTCATGATTTTTTGGAACAAATGAGGTCTTTGTTTAAGAATGCGGCTCGCAGCTGCAGGTTCCGCTGCTTTAGAGCACCGCATATTCAAGCGCATATATGTTCCGTATGTCTAACTAAATGTAGTTTAACTGTCTGCCACAAGTTGATCTTGTAATAAAGGTCTCATGGAGGGAAACACGCTGTGTTTTTGTATTCAACATTTTTTAATTATAAAAGTTAAATAATTATTTTTTCATTATAAAAATATTAATGATTAATCGATAGTCGATCGTTAATTCTCCCGACAATCGACTAAAAAAATTTAATCGAATGCCCATCCCTAATATTAATAATCAATTATTTGTTTTTATGCATCGATGCAGTAATTGTTCACATCCGTATCACAATGGATCATAAAAGTGATTATATTCACCAGCCATAGTGGGGTCACATTGCCTATAATGATACTGCAGAAACTGTACAGTGAGAAGGCTGAATAAATTTGTGTCTTTTAATCTTAAAACTTTTTAAACTCTAAAATTTTTTGAAGGTTTATTAGATTTTTTAAATTAATTTTGTAGACAAATGTACGCTGCATATTAATATTTTTACTAATGTTAAAAGCATCCTTTACTACATTTAACCTGATTTTCCTTTCCAGGAGAAACCCGAGAGAAAATAATGTCCATGACAGCCATCTGTTCGGATGTTTAGCTCAGATTGTCTTGTAATATGTGGGGTTTTATCAAATAATACACCTCCCAATCTACTCTCAAACAAATCCATGATATCAAACATGTTTGATATTTAGGATTTTAAATCTGGAAGATTACATCAGTACTTTAACATGAGCCAACAAGAGACATAGGTGAATGTCAGATCATTTGAAAACAAACTGCTCTACGTGTCTGACAGACAGTGGAGATGAAGAAACAGCTTGTGGACACAACACGACTGGCTGAATAACGCATCTGTGAAAATTATGACGGATCAGTCAAAAACAAGAGCTGAGGAAAAAACGCCTAGGTTTTTTTGTGCTAGCAATTGCAAACATTAAAAAGAATAATAAATCTGTTGCAATCTCCATTTGTTTACATCCGCTTCCTCTTAAGGTCACCTGAAATACTTCCTCTGGCATGATAATAATATCTTGTAGTGATCTTTAAAACTAGTAGTGTGAGCATGTTTTAGATTTGAGAAAAGAAAATATTTCAAGACTCTTCTTAAATGTGTGCTAGCGCAATCCAGATTTCATAATCTGCCAGAAGATCCAGTAGTGTGAGCCCGGACTAAGGGTATTTTCAGACCTGATCGATTGCTTTGTTTGGAAACCGGTTGTTAAAGGGCTAAAAAATTGCAATTTTATATTGGTTCGGTTTGCATTCACAAGGGAATATTTCCAAAAGAAACAGACTTTGTTAATACAAGTCACGTGCAAGTAAACCCTCCTTTAATTGGTCAGAGTGCATCTATTTATTTTCCAGGATTGACAGACAGCAGATTTAGGGGATTATTGTGTGGCTTTTTTGGTAACAGTGGTTATATTACTTCATTATTGTGAGCAGGAATCAAAACTTAGGCAAGGCAACATTGTTGCCATGTACCCATTGCGGACAAGAGCAATTTGAAGGCATTTTAAAGGGAACAGGTGTGCTTTCGTTTTGAATGGTGTTGATGTGCTCACCAGAATTTGTCACCAAAGAGCAATCAGGGATGTTCGTGGTTAAATATGCAATAAGACAGCCTTGGTCCGTTGGGTCGGATTGTTTTCACACTTATACCGAACCGCTCTAGAGTTTGTTTGCAATCAGGCTGAGACCACCTTGTTCACGCGGTCTCAGAGCAGTTGTTTTGTTGTGGATCCGAGCGTGATTGCGGTGTTCACATATGCCTAAACTAACTGAACCAAGAGAGAAAACACACCAGGTTCTGAAACAAAGGCTCAGGTCTGAAAACACCCTAAAGGTACATTCACATTATACGCAACTTTGTCGCTGTGTGTCACTCGTCTCTGTCAAAAGAGGCATTTTTAAATCTGGTTGCATTCACATTAGCAGCGACTAGCAGTAGCAGAGCGACGCAATTGCACTGATTTCAATGGAAGCTCGGCTGCATCCGGTGACACAAGCGACAGTGACCAGTAGCGACCAAATGGGCGTGTCCAGTCACGCGACAAAGTTGAGAAAAGTTTAACTTTATGCAAATTATGAGCTACTTTCTGGATCGACTACCAATGAGAACGAAGCAGTGGAGTTCACATCATCCGTCACTCACCAATTACTTGAGTGGACGTTACTCATTTGTTTATGACAACCAAATTTAGACACGCCCCCTAACAACCTTTTTAAAAGAGGCGAGCGACAGTAAAAGCTTCTTTACAGACATGGTAGCTGTTACAAAACAATATAATAAGCAATATCCCAATTAGCTATCCCATAAAGTTAATGCTTATGTGGACTATAATTTTAAAACATGAAAAATTGCAATAATTAAAAATGACCAGGTGTTAAAGCTCATCAATCCCATAGTAAAACACGCAATCCAGAAAATCTCAACAGAGCAACAAAACATGAAGTAGGGGAGAGCGGGGCACAAAGTAACGCTTTTTGGCTTTGCCTCTATCATTCAAAAGATTTGATTAATTTAAAGTTACATTAATAATTTTTTACACAATCATCACACACATCTTAATCCAAAACAAGTGAACACTTAAAAGTTTGTTTGTAGGACCTAACAATTACAATGGACTGAAAGTGACAGGAGTGCAAACGTTACAACTTACCCCATAGGTGGGGTTCATTGTAACAAACAGAGGGTTTTGTTGTAACACCTGTTAGAAAATGTTTAAGCACAAATAATTCAATAAAATTCTGTCTATATACTAAAGGTGGAATTGTTTATATATCTGCCTATACTAGATAAATATCCACACATCCATCCAAACATAGTCCTTCATCTAACCGTCCTTGTATTATGCAACATAATTGTCAGTTATTTCACCTGATATTGTATTAACAGTTATCAATTTTTTTTTATAGTTTGTATATTGTTTCATTGTATTAACATTGTATACCTGAGGCTTAATTTTAACAGTGTGTTAAAATGTCTTAAAACTTTACACAAATTCACAAGAGATCATCTTCTGATAGTAAGAAAAAAGACCAAATGCACAGATTGCTCGGCCCTGTAGAAATATGTAAGGTAGCTGTGTTACAATTAACCCCGTGTAAGTTTGTGTCCCGCTCACCCCTACTGTACACTGACATATTTATTGGGGAGAAAGCAATCCCTATGATCTATATATACAATCAAAAAGCTCCCACAGAAAAACAAAAACGTTGTTCTGGTCAAATAAAAAATGTGTTAGGAATAAATGTTATTTTTATGCTGGTAAAGTATAGTGCAGAAGGTCACTAACTGATGCACATTTAAATATGAAAATAAAAAAACTAAATTTCTAGCCATTTGAATGTACATTAGCTTATTTGCTACACTGTATGGTGTTTGTTAAAAAGCAGTTTACAGTAAGTCATCTGTTATACAGTAACAATGATGACAAAAGATAGGGATTTCTCTTAAACTGGGTGCTGCCTGCCTAGACTGCCTTTTGGGCATTACAGGACAGTCAGCTCAGCTGCATACGCCCACTCGTGCCCAAAAATGTTTGTCTAAAAAGGCAGGGCACAGGGTTTAAAACACTGAGCCGTGGAGTGAATGTGTGTTAATTTCACGTCAATGCCGCTCTCACGCAACAGAAAATGGCATCCGGAAATTAGAAAAACAACGACAGCAAAATTGGGTCAATAATGATAGTTAAAGTACACACTTTTTATCCAACTGACTTCCAACTATAGACCTTATACAATTGAATCGTCATGTTATTAATATTAATCCAGCCAGATACAGTGAGCATGACGTGTTTACATATCAATACAAAGAAATGAAAGCATTCTGGTGATGCTTACCAACATAAACCCAATTCAAAGCGATGTGTTTGTTTAGTCATTGTAATAAGGGCAAGAATTAACCGGGAATTTACTTGTGGTTCAGATTTGAAGTTATCTAACCACCGGATCCTACCTAGGGATCTGTGCTGCCTACCTAGGGACTACAACGCGCCCACAAATGTAGGTAGGTCCCTAGGTTTCGAGGCTGTTGTTGTGTTATTTTTTAAAAGATGACTTGGAGCTGGGATTTTTCTCTCATACCGTGATGTTGCAGTGAATAATAAGCAGCTTCTCTCCGGTCACGTTAAACTGGCAGCTCAGCTCATCCGGCTTCCAATCGATGATCCTGAAGCGCTCGTGGTTCGGATCGAAAATGGACTCCAAAAACTTCAGCTCAGCCTTCAGTCCCGAAACCGACATCTTCCACTACTCATCTCCGGCGATTGGGAGGTAGAGAAGGAAAAGCAGAGACAGAAATAGACAAAAGAATGAGAGATGCGCAGTTAAAATCAACGATGTTTTTCTCTCGCTGAAGGCCACCAGCTCTGGATGCTTTTTCCGCCTGTGTTTTTATGGATGTCAATGCAGAAATAAAGCCTTTAATACATCTAGCAAGCCTCCCGTGGCTGTCCCATGTTTTAACTAATCTGTCTAAACAGTTTAGAGCGCAGATTTTGGGATTAATGTGGCACAAATGTAGATGTATACGCAGGCTCTTGTGTGTATACGGCTGAGCGGAAGCTTTTTTCTCTTTGGGGTTTAAAGATGGAGGTACGACTGGAGGACCCGCAGTCCCAGCATGCACTGCGCACGGGGAAAACAACATTGAGATGTAAATTATAAATGTAATAAAAGTCCAAAACATTTAAATAAATTAAATTACAGATTAATTGGAAAAATACAATGAATACAAAAATGTATTGTGTTTCAAGCCTTTGCTAACACTAGAAAAAAGTCTGGGAAAGTTAATGCTTAAAATTGAAATAAATTGTTTTTTAATTACAACTATGCTTAAAAAAATAAGGATAAACAACTTAAAATATATATATTTGTGTTTGTTTATCCTTATTTTGTTACGCATAGTTTAAAACACGGAATATACAGTGTTTTTAATAAAATTACATGATGGACATAGGAAACACGAATGTCCAGGCAGTAAGATAGGAGACTCTAAAAAGTGAGCGGACAAGCGCGAAGGTCAGTGAAAATCGTTAACAAGGTAATCAAAGTTACAACTCTAAACTCTAATTGATATATAAAATTGATAAACCTCCGTGAAAACAAGTAAAATGCTACCTGTCACGTGCGAGCTGTATTTACAAACTAAGGAAAACTAGAAAGTTGTCCCAGAAACAGAAACCTTAAAAGTAGCAGTAGCTTTAATTTCATTAAATTAAATAATTATTAAATATTGAAACAGATAGCATCCCATTTTTATGCATTTAAGTTTACTTCTCACGTCACTTCCAAGATATTCCACTAGCGGGAGCTATGCGCCCATATAAAGCATTTTTATATGGTGACATTATACAAAATAAATAAAATAAATAAATAAATGCCAGGGGTAAAAATAAATAAATATCACTTCAATTTGAACAATATCATACGAATGACACACTGACACAATTTTAAGGGCTTTGGAGTTGCTGGAGTCAATGAGCGTGCCCGGTCCTTAAAGAAAAATAGGGCTTAGCACCCTGAAATTTACATGTGTAAATAAAGCATATATATATAAAACTGTAATAAAGAAAAGCATATAAGGATATACAGAATTCAAGTTGTGTATGTGCATTCCCAGAAAATATGAGATATTCTTCAGCATCACAAAATGAACATTGTGAGTTGAAAACTTTAAAATGTTGTTTTAAAAAAATCAATTAACTAATTAATTATCTTTTATATCACAGATTTGTTTTATCAGGTTGTCTCCAGTTTTCATAGTAGCATTTAATCATGGTGTTTATCTCCTGTTATCACTAAAATATCTGTCTGCCACAGACCAATGTGAATTTACTTAACAGCTCAAGGTGATATGGATGAAAATGTGACTTAAATACTGTCATACCAGACATTTTTGCGCCTGAAATACTTTTTAGTGATTATTTTTCACAGCGTGTCTTCAACAAATCCTTGAAGGCTGTAATTTTTAATGTCAAAAGATGGTTTGCACTGCATGTTGCAAGCTGTTAGCAAATCTGATCCTGTGAGTCTTTTTTAAAACACAGAAAAGGCCATACTGTATTTTACTTCACTGGTGTAAAATGAACACGATCACAGCATATTGTTTGTTTACAGTATTTTATTAGGTCAACAAGGTCTAGTTTGCTCAGTCCTGTATGGTTTCCAGCACTTATGTGTCCAATCTTGAATAACAAAACAAGAAAAATGTATTACCTGATTAAAAAAACAACCACCATGCAACACGCTGGGAACATTATTTTATGGTTGAAAAAATTACTTAAAAATAATGTTTTGGTTCCCAAAAATAACCATAAGGGAACCAAAAACTTCTGTGTGTTCTGTGTTTGTTGGGAACCTCCCAAACAGCTAAACAATTAGTGATGTGTTTTGTCAGTGTTGCTGAATATATTGCTTTATTAAAAACACATGAATCCATCTCCATTGCTGTCACATCAGCATCAGTCTCTCATCTAAGAAATGCAGATAGGATTATGGATTGTCTTATTAAAGGAGACAGTTTGTTTGCCTGAGCTGTCATTGACTGTAAAGAATAGCGCAGGCTAAGAAGAAATTCAGCAGTGGCATCAGTCATAGATACTGCAAAGTGAAGGCCAGTCTTATTAAAACATCTGTCATGACAGGACGTCCATACTTCCTGAATAGACAATGATTTACTCATTTAACCTGTCAAAAATAATTGTGGTTAGTTGATGGGGATGTCCAAGTGTGTGTTTGATTTAAAAGTTTATTGTCATATGTACAGGAAACACTCTGTTGCAATAAAAGTCTTACTCTGAAACATCTATAGCAGCCAAAAATAAGAAAATTAGGTCATAAAAAAGTACACAGTGCGTGCTAAATTACTTAATATGTTATATGTCGAACGTCACGTGACCAAACCGTAAAACTGGGTTGAGTGCTTCCGGTTGCCGGTATGAGCTATCGTAGCTTGTTATTGCTATTCGTAGTATGATTATTTGTGTTATGTTCTCTTTTATTCTAATATCTGAATGTATATCAGAAGAAAATGCCTTTGTCAAAAGCTATAAAGTATAAAAAAGTTTGTACGTTTTCTTTTACTTAGGTTTAAGATGTTAATGAGCACATCCATGGACATTGGTTCTCGTCTTTTGTAGCTCCTTAAGACTTCATGTATGAAAACACCATCATGACAGCATAGAGCATACAGAACCGAAAGTGATCTACGTTTAACAGGAATGTGGAAGTGAGGGTGTTTTCATACCTAGTTCGTTTGAGCTCTTCAAACGCTCTCTGAGCAGTTCAGTGTGTATATGTGAACAAACCAAGTGATCTCAGAGCCCCTAAAAAATTCCCAAAAGTGAATCGAACTCGGACCACGCCCGGAGGTCCGGAGGGTTCTTTTTGATATGTGAAATCAATGAGGTGCCGGTCTGCTTTGCGTGTCGTTTTGACATTGTATAAAAATCAACTGCTGGGGTCTGAGTTCTTATGAAGTTGTGATGTGAACAAGAAAGGGTCTGAGAACCCTTCATTTCTGAAGCGGACCAAAAAAAGAACTGTCCTCTTTTGAGTCCACTATATTGTGAACACCAAAATGACTGAGGTCACATTCGGCTAGTTCCTTTTCTGGTTCACTTAAAAGGAATAGTCTATCCATTTTCCATATTAAACTATGTTATTACCTTAACTAAGAAGAGTTGATACATACCTCTATCATCTTAGTGCGTGCACGTAAGCGCTGGGGCGCGCTGCGACACTTCGATAGCATTTAGCTCCATTCATTCAATGGTACCAAACAGAGATAAAGTTAGAAGTGACCAAACACATGTACTGTATAAAGTAAGAAAACATCACTTAATGTAATGGTTTATAAAAATTAACTGTGGTTTTGTTATAGTAAAAGTAATAAGCATGTTTTGGGCACATGGTTTACAATCTGTAAACACCAAGTTAAATTAATTTAACAATTTAAGTACAGTCTATGAGCATTACAAGTTATAAACATATGTACTGGTGTTACAAGTTCAATGCCAAGCAATATATTTTCTTTAATTTACTTTACAAGGACAACAGAGAAGGCTCCTGGACTACAGCCCTCACTGAAAAAAATGACTCATTCAATTTATTAAATTTTTTTAAGGCAAGTGGTTGCAATCAATTTATTTAAGCTACATTTAAACAAACGTTTTTTTGCTTAAATAAATTGTTTGCAACCACTTACCTTAAAAAAATTGAATAAATTGAATGAATCATTTCATTTTAAAATAAATAAATTGAATGAATCAAATCATTTTCAGTGCAGTTATATGACGACAATATTCAGATTTTTTGTCCAACCTCCGCCTACAGGAATACGCCAAAAAGGGCGTGACCTTGTTGCGTTTCCGTGAAAAAGAGGAAGATTTTTGTTAATAGAGTGTCACCATGCCATCATGTTAAATCCCCAGTGTCACAACACACTGGACCAGCTACACAATCAGAACATATTACATATTTCTGAACTTTATAGGACAAGGAAGACATCAGCCAGTGTTTAGGACAGTAAAAACTGTGGTATAGAGATAAGTAAAAAACAAAACATGAACATAAATTCAATGATTAGGTGTGTAGCGAAAACAAATAAAACTAATTACAGATAAAACAATAACCTTTTAGTTTTAAAATTTTATTTGTAATAAAACAATGGTTAATTTTTATAAGAGTGCAAGTACTCTGCATACTATTAAAGAAAATTTATATTATTATTAAAGAGGTTTAGTCGTCATCTATTTCATTTACATGCATTCATATCCCTCACCAAACAGCCACTTACATTCAATTTCAAATGACAAGTGTGAGTGTAAGGGCATCACCCCACACATCTCGAGTGGTTTACTCTTGTAGTGGCTGAAATCAAGGCCATTAAATCACTGCTGTGATCTTGTCAGTGACTATTGCCCGGGTGTTATCAGAGGGAGGAGAAACGCTGAGGGTCCACATGAATAATTTACACCCAGCACGCTCCTGCAAATGCTCCTGCATTTCATCAAAGTGCATCTCCTTCTGGTGCATTTGAGTTGATTGAAATGGCAATTTCCTAAACTGATCATCGCACTCTTCTGACTTAAGGCTTTGTCTTCCAGAATCTGGCTTTTCCAACACCTGTGCATTAATCTAATGAGTAGCCCATCTCACAGTGAAAGAATGCATTAGTGACCTGATCAACACAACACATTGCTCAGTGCGCATCCCAGATCAATGCTGGAATGAGGTGGTTATGTAAATGGAAATCAGGGATGCGGTGGGTGGTCAGAATTTTAGTGTCTTCAGAAGAAAAACAACACTTCAGAAACCATCAGTAAGGCAGGTTCATTTGTGAAGTGTTAATACATATTCTTCTGAGACAGGCAATCTTTTTGCATGATGTAGTTTATGGATAACATGATATTGAACTCCAGTCATTCACACATTTAACATGTCTTATATATTATATGAAATAGAATGCTTGTGAATTCTCCTTTTTTGTCAAATGAAATAAATGATTTTAAATAATAATTGAGTGACACTTTATTTCTTTATTCAACTAATATAAAGCATTATATACAAGAATGTACACCAAATCAAACAATAAAAAGTTTTACAAACCTATACAATATGCTTAATTTTCTCTAATCTTTTATTGTAATTAAAAACATTTGTTCTAGTCTACACAGCTGAATTCTCAATTATGCGTAAGCCTTTAACATGAAGTAAAAAAAAAAACAGTAACATAAATTGAGTAAAGCAATAAGGAATGTAGTACATATTCACGTATGATGCAACATCTTTGTTCTCATACATCATGATATACACATGTTGACCCAACACCTTTTAACCTCTTTTTAACCCCCTTCTCCCTTGGCTGCATGTCAGACAAGAGTCAATTAGGCTGCGACCAACATAAAGGTCACGGTTCCATCTCATTTCCCGGGTGTAATTTGTTGCAGTTATGAGAAGATGGTGGTGGAGGGTAGAAAACACAGCTGCCTCTTCCTCAGACATTAAAAGTAGGACGAGAATTTAAGGCGAGAAAACTGTGTTGTCATCTTAAAGTGCATCTGGTTGTTGGGATGAATTGCATAAAGGTGGATGGATATGAATGGCAGTGTACACTGAAAAAAAATGATCCATTGAATTTAATAAATTTTTTTAAGGTAAGTGGTTGCAATCAATTTATTTACAGTAAGCTACATTTAAACAAAAAAGATTAGTAAAGTAAAATAAAATATAAAACTTTTGTTTAAATGTAGCAACCACTTACCTTAAATTTTTTTTATTAAATTCAATGAATAATTTTTTTCAGTGTAATCGCTCACCAGCCAGGTCCATGTTTTCTGGTGAAAGTGAGAAATATATGCAATATACACTGAATGCAGTATCAGGATGTAAACAGAAATAAATGTGAATTATGCAGAAATATACATTATAATGCAATACGGGTTGCATAACAAAAGCTGTCTGATATTTTTTCAATAACCACAGGGTTAGGTGACCACCAAGATGCAACTTGCATATTTCATACAAAATAAAAAGCAAAATATTTTACATGTTGTTCAGAATAAACTTTATTAAAATATTCCCACTTCTCAAAACAAGATGTATCATCTAGCTGTACATGCAGCACCACAAACACAATTGCAATGGCAAAATGAAAACCAGACATAGACGTGACTACAAGATGAGGTATGTTTATTTATAGATTTTACTATTGAGTTTCTGAATGCTTTGCATTTAGGTGAGTAGTGTGTTGACAGAAAAGAAATTGTTTCTTTAGTGCACATCCAGTGAAGTGCAGTCTGAATGTTGACCTTCTTTTATATTTCACAGTTTACTATTTAAAAGGCAATAACATTTCTGCATCCTCACATCCCTTTTATGAGTGTGTATATCACTGCAGACAATGCAACCTTTCTAGCAAGACACAGCCTGCTGTTTTAGGATCCATATTGCAAATGTGATATATATGGCATATAGTACATAGAGGAATATTGCATTAATAAATAGAATTTTATATTCTAATAATATTTTTTTTGTGCAGCGGTAAGATCAAACAAATGTTTTGCTCCTTGAAAGTTCCTGAAAATGCACATCATAATATTTTCCCTGCATATGTCTCGCTTCCCATCTTTAACTGGTGGGTGTGAAATTATGTTTTTTCACCGTGATGAAACGCAATGCTGAGGCATCCTAATAATATTCACAGCTCAACGCTTTCCATTCACATCACTGGCAGAGGAAGAACCAGAATAATTAAGACAAAATAGAAACTATTTGATTTGTCATGCTAATCTATTTCCCTTCACTTATCATTGGTCTGAATCAATTGCTTTCCCTAGGTACTTTGTAGCTGCTAAGGATCAATAGCACAAAGAATGCAAGTGTTTTCTTCATCTGCCAACATTTTATTTCTTCGACATTTAAAAACTCCAATACTGAGTTTTAATTTTAATGACAAGATGCTGTTTCTTTAAAACTTGATATGCGAAACCAGCAACTTATGTAATTTTAAGGTGTATGTGTGTGTTATGTATTTCAGCATTTATTTATTATTTATTTTCTAAATGTTAGGAAAGACTGACCTTTAATAAATGTTTTCATGACCTCAATTCTAAGGTAACATACTTTAATTTGTTTTATAGTTGACATTTTGCACGCTGGATCATTGTACACATTACAGGCAGAATACCAAATCACAAACAATATTACATTAAGACACACTTAACAGTGCTTTTTGTAGTTATGTCTAGCTTCCTAAAATCCTTTGCCTTGAGTTAACATAAAATGAAAGGCTTATGATAGATGCCTTGTATTCACACAAGTCACCTTGACTTACGCCTGGTTCAGTTACTGTCCACAGGACCGCCGCTACAATTTATAGGGGCCAGGACAAATTATATGCTTAGGTCCCAGCCCCCATCAACGCACCAGTGTAAATCCTGGATTGGGCGATGCTGTACTTTCCGAGTAAGGTATGCCAGATTGTGGTTAACTCTGTGCCTTAAATTTAAATCCATGAAGAAAACGTCAACTGAAAATCACACCAGACATCACTGGAAATTACACAGACAAGATGCACAGTACAGAATGAATGCATTTTCTTCAACTGTAAAGTTGTCTCAGTGCCGGATCTTTATGATGTCAACAGTGACATGTAGTTTGTCAAATATGTTTGCATCTGCTCTAATAAAGAGGCAGACTGGGATTGCCTTCAATGATTTATACTTGACCATGGTGTCATCTGTCTGTTCAGGCATGGGGTTAATGAAAACACAAGGGCTTTACAGTATTTCTTGTGCAAGAACGAATCAAGCTTTAACCACTCCATACTCACTCTTTTTAATGACACAAGAAGCAATCATGCTTGAAAATCATGTTGGTGTCTGTGCTGTTTTCCTTTGCGAAATAAACAGTCAAACAGTGAAAACCGATTGGATGATTGTCAGCGAATCCAGAAATGTGCTACTAAAAATATACAGTATGTTCAAAAGTCTTAGGCCACCACCACCACCTTTGTTGTTTTAGCAAATTTGTAGTGTCAATCCATATTTATTTTTCACTCTTTTCACTAAGATACAAACAGAAAATATAGGAAATATGTACACAAAACAATTTTCAGGACTACATTTCTTCTTCAGGAATCAGAGTTCAGATGCAAAACCCTCTACATGCATCTGACATGTTTTCTAGTAAATTAAATTTTTTTTAATTTAGGTTCTGTCATTTTACCTTAATACTTTAACAAAAAGGTTATTAGTCAGTAATTGAAGTGCCTCATTTCATTGGGATTTACATAATTGGACTGTCTTTCACTGCAAAATCCTTTAAGTCCATGCAACTTTTTGGGCAAAAACACCACCACTTCTTTGAGCAGAACATAGTAAACAGTTGCAAAATATCTAAGGATGCAACTATAAACCAGACTGATCTCACGGAAAGTTGTGTTACGAAAATTTTGATTATTTTATTTGTGTCCATGGCACGAAATGTAGCTTTTTTGTGCCTTGAGCACGAATGTCTTTTTTGTGTCATTGCATGAATTTCTATAAATAGTTTTTCGTGTCTGTTGCACGACTTTCTTTTTTGTTTCATTTTATGTATTGTTTTCTCATTGTTCTTTCTTATTTTCTTACCATTGTCGCTTGGGGTTAGAATGACTTTCTGTAAAATTTTTAGACATCCTAACCCTAATCCCAACTCCAGGCGAGAACAGTTTAAAAAGCGGAAGAAAAACATGTGGAAACTAATACATAAAAGTAAATTAGATTTTAAAATAGGGGGAAAAAATAAGAAAACAATACATAAAATGACATGAAAAAGAAAGTCGTGCCACAGACACAAAAAACTATTTATAGAGTGACACGAAAAAAAAAACATTCATGCTCAAGGCAGGAAAAAAGCTGAATTTCGTGCCATGGACATTAATAAATTAATCAATTTTTTGTGACTATATTATGACTTTCCGTGAGATCATGTTGCAAGAAACATTGCAAATAATGAAAATGTAAAAAAAGTAAAAATAAAGAAACTGAACCACACATTAGGGGATGCTGTGATCCATGTGGCAACATTCGGTTTGTATTCATGTTTAAGTACTTAAGGGACATATGTTTACATATAGTCCACGGTCGTTTCATGTTCTGTCGTTCATCCAATTTGTCTTCTGTGCACTTTGAGGACTTTGCTGAAATATCAATTTGGCGTTTAATGGATTCTGCCAACAAACCGGTATTTCTAAATGGCAAGGATTAAGTGCATTTAAAACAAAGCTAATTGATGAATGTATAAAACTAGAGCATACGTTTAATACCATTATTTAATTTTTGACGTAGCATTCAGTTGCTTTTGCATCTGAGCTCATCACACACTCAGACAAAAATGTAAAAACGTTGTCACTGGGATGATACATTTTAAAAAGGTCCTAAAATGTACCAATTAGGTACAGATTTGAGGTACCAGTATAATAAACTAATGTGTACCTTTGAGGTAACAATATGCACCTTTTACTAGAGTACTAGAGTGTATTTTCTTTTTAAGAAAGTGCCACCCCAGTGACAACTTTTGTACATTCTTGTACCTTTTTTCTGAGAGGGCATAAACTACTCAATAAAACAAGGAAATCAGTGCACAACCATAAATTCTAAATCCTTTAAGGCATTTCAAGACTTATATTTCAAACAATACCCTGTGATTTAAGAGTCTTTGGACAACAGCCAAATGTCTAATGAACTTCTAATAACTTGGCCACTTTCAGTAAGTACAAAGATTTGTACAAGCTGCCAAGCTCAGAAATTTCACACTATGAGTGCATTCCCTCTTTAGTGCTTATCAATGGGGCAGTTTAACCAATATCTCACTTGGCTGAGATATCGCCCGTAGACTTATCTTTGACACAAAGTCGAAATACATAACTACTCAAAATGACAAAAAATGCAATACCATATTAACACTGTATAAAATATTTGCAATGACCACTATCAATTCCGAGTGATTTAGGATGTGCAGCTGATAGTCGACATAATGGGACAGTACTTAGTTTTTTTTTTAAACCCTTCTTGCTGACTTATGTAGTGTTGTCCTTTGCAGTTTGTCTTTTAGGAAAGAACAATTCCAAACAATAAAACAAGAGTAATGCGATTTTATTTCGCCAACTACTGGAGATTTATCTTGCCTGAAGGAAGACCATGTGCAGTGTCCTGAATGTTATGAAAAATGTCCCAGGCTCAGCTTTATTTTTTCAAAGCATGCTTTATTTTTGAATGATGCTTTTAAAGGTGCAGTGTGTAGATTTTAGCGCCATCTAGCAGTGAGATTGTGAATTGCAACGAATGGCTCAGTCCACCATTCACCGAAATGCATAGAGAAGCTACAGTAGTCGTCACAGGACAGACATGTTGTTGTCTAAGACAAAATACAGTAGTAACAAAATGCACTCTGTAGAGTAGTTTGTCCATTTAGGGCTACTGTAGAAAATGGCTGCACAAAATGGTGACTTCCATGTAAGGGGACCCGCAGTGTGTGTAGATAAAAATGGCTCATTCTGAGGTAATAAAAACAATACAGTTTATTATGCAAGGTCTTTATACACCGCTGATAATATAGTTGTGTATATTTTATTGCATTTCCGTCATTAGATCCTTCTACAAGTTACACACTGCACCTTTAAATGACATTATTTAAATGAAATTAAAAAGACAAAATATTTTTCATTCACGCTAACAAAGGCGAAGCAGACAAGGGATATCATTTAAAATAGACAAATCCTTGGGAACTTTGGGGATAATGTATGTACACAATTGCATGAATACACAAATCTTACATATTGTGACTTTAAGTAGTTTATTGGCAGAAAATACTCTTTCACTTAGCTTAAACAGTAAACAACTTTTAAGTGTTTTTATGACACTCAAGGGTGACATTAAAATGTAAATGCAATTTCTAAACGAGCAATGCGTTGCCATGAACAGCTCCACAACAAGCTGCTATGTACTATAGTGTGTTTTAAATAAAATAAATTTTAAGAATCCATATATATATATATATATAACACCTCACACTACAAAGCAGGAATATCAACCCTGTTCTGAAAACCCATTATGCTTATGCAGTATCACAGAACATGAACCCTTACCGCAGACATTCTGCAAACTTTATTACATGTTGAGATTTAACCACGTACCACAGATATACCTTTGATAGCATGTTAACAGACTGTCGAAACAGTCTAGTAATGGGTCTACAAAAGCCTCGCCATGTCTTAATCAATCCATAAAGTTATCAGTTTCAGACCACTGTATAGTTATACCAGCATGTATATTACAAGACTACTGCTGGATAATAGAATAATGTAGTGTGTTGGGACTGCATAATTAGATAATGCTTATCAGTATATCGATACAAGGCGGTGGGATCTGTCTCTCTCCATTCACTCTAACGATGTATACCCAGGTATAATCAGATCCTCTGCCAAACCCTATTTGCTTTGTTTGCAGGGCTTGTATGTGTCTGAGTGTAGTCTTGCATGCGTTTGTGATCTCACTGTGCTGTTCAATTCGGTCATTGTGACTTTACGTGTCACTGGTGTATATTTGTGTGTAATTGTCCGGGGACCAGCACCAACAGTTCTGCCAACCTATCAGTTATATAGCTAATGTAGTTTATAGGGCTTGCAAGTGGCCTTACAGGCAGACAATGGAGAAACACAGACCTGACTTAAATCAATTAGCTAAGAGGACAGACCTGGCTTAAATCACAGATGGGGAGTCTTCCTAAAAGAGCAGACACAAAGAGAGCTTTCTCAGGGCTATCAAGAAAAATGGACTTATAGTGGGCAGCAAAAAAGACAAGAGAGAAATATGCAGAGGAACAATAGAAAAGAGAATAAAATGATAAATGGAGACAGTGCCAACAAGAGATGCAGAATTCATACAGTATAAAACCTCTTTACATCCCCTGTCAATCAGAGCAATGCTAATGTCAGCCACCACAGTGTTTTTGCTAATGCACTTTGAATAGAAAAAGTTATGTACAAGCCAGCTGCCAACTATAGTTATAACCAACCAAGCAATTAATCAAAATGTAATACTCTCTGCACTATGTATACGTTCATCAAATACTTTTGCTTCAAATCTGTTTAATCCAGGCCTCAAGCCATTTTGAAATACTGGTTTGTTGGCAAAATCCGTTACATGCCACAACGATTTTTACAAGGTAAAAGAGTTTACTGAATATATTGGGATATTGGATGAATTTTTTTGCCTTTTAGCTTTATTCAGAAAGGACAGTGAAGAAAGACTGGAGATTTTTCAGAGGTCTTCGTCTGATACAGGTTTAAACTGTTTGCACACACACAGAGCTACTGAGTTTGACAAATATGAAACTCATAATAATGGTAATACATGATGTGAATGTATCATAATATAATGCATGAATTTAGCATAATATAAAGCTAATTTTTTCTCTGTCTCTCATCCTCCCTTACTCTTTGTATCCCTTTTCCACAAACACTATATCTCCAGTCTTGATCTTGATGTTCTTGACTTGCTGCCAATACTATTGCATGGTGAGTTGAGATTGCATGATGCTCTCTGGAGACAGCTGGACTCTGATTAAGAAGTGGTATGTGTGCTGTATCTCTTCGTTTTCAGGAATAACAGCTGAAGATGAGTACATGTGTGTATCTGCTTCCCTGACTAACCACAAAGAACTTTAAAGAGAATAAATTATATTAGATAATGTTGTATTTGTATAATATCTGTATGTGTATATTTAAGTGTTTCTTCTATACAGTGTAACTGTTCAGAATAATATTTTTTTTGTTTTATACACTGTGACCATGTAAGCATTTCTGTAAAACTGTTTTCATTATGCACATTGTAAAAAGCTCTATATTGTAAGTGGATTTATTATTTTTAAAGCATTTTTTAAACATTAAATTTAAATATTTGGAGAGCTCAGATGCAAAGCAAAATGCCATCTCTATCAAAAATGAGATTGGCCTGATAATATTAACCGAATGATCTTGGCATGTATTATGTTCATAAGATCTTTGCTTCAAATCCAATAAATCCCAGGCTCAGGCCATTTAGAAATACTGTTTTATGTGAAGTTTTAGCTCAAAACAGCTTTTGGGTGTGTCCTTTAATATGCAAATAAGGTGATCTATGCACTAAATGGCAGCGGCGTGGTTGGATAGTGAAGATTAAGGGGCGGTATTATCCCCTTCTGACATCACAAGGGGAGCCAAATTTCAATAACATATTTTTCCAGAGAATAATTCACCAAAAGTAAGTTACTGGGTTGATCTTTTTCCCATTTTCAAGGTTGATTCAAAATCCAATGAAATGACTAAAGTGACATTTGTTAAAATAAGGCATTTAAATTACTGACTTAACCTTTAATTACTGAATTAACCTTTTAATTGCCATTGACTTGCATTTACTGAACATAGGCATACGAGCCTAATAAATAATGCTAGCATGTTTTACATGTGAACTTTTCATACGGTATATCACTTTTCAAAAATATGGCTTCAGGCATATCTGTGGCCCAATCAAAGCTGTTTTACATGGATTGGCTCACCCAATGGCTGACATGATCATAGCTGATATAATCATGATCATTATCAGATCCTTCATTATTAAGTGCACTATGACTTGAGAGAATGTCACTCTTGCTATTGTATGAGAATATGAAACCACAGGCTTGACAACTTACTGTATACTCAGAATATAACCAAAGCATACTGAGCCTTGATAGTTTTATGAATTACTCTCTTGTTCAACGGACGCCTCTGAACCTGATGATAGCCCACTCCCAGCATCCCAATCCACGTTGCTCTCTATTTTATGAATTTACCCAGCAACAGGAAAAAAAACTGAATAACAAGTAGATGGGAACATATGGTGGGTACGCTCAGATTCACAGTGTGGCAGATAGCATTTTCCACATTTATTCAATATTCAACCTCAGTGGAGATGATGAAGAGGAAGGGTTACAGCAGTGACTCAAAGCAGGAAGCAGCTGGTGTTCTGGAGGCCTGAAAGTGCATGACAAATCCAATTTCACTTTACCTGTGGAACAGACAGAACTCACTCCATACCTCACTCAGGGCCAAGCACGTACCTCAACAGAATCTGTCAAAACTGACCAGCTGAAATTTCAAAACGATTTTTAAAGTATTGGGCTGTAGCTCATCTGGCACAGCGTCATGATTCAAACTAAGGCCTTTCCATACTTTACAACCTGTTTAAGATTAATCAGTAGACTAATAGACGAATTATGCAACAACTATGCTAAAATTACAATAATTTCCTCTTGCTGAAGGAAGACACATTTAAGACTGGACATCTTCCAAGAGTAAAACAAACAGGCTGGTTATTAACCTCCAGATTGGCAAGACAAAACAGTTAAAGTGGCAGGAAAGATCAAACACAATCTGACACTACTAAAGGATGTCACCTGAGTGAACTTTGTCTCAATGCCAAGCTTCCATACTATCCCTTAATGAGATCAATAAGTTCAAAATTTGAAGTAAAAGAAATTTTACATGCACCTTAACATCTCTAATTTATTACTTGTACTATGGAGAGACAAAATCTTTTCAAAGGATTTAAAGGAAAAAGCTGCCATTATTTACCTTCGAGTTAATTGAATTAGTGTATATGCTGTTATTTTCCAGTTGAACACAACAATTTAATTAGATGTTTTAAATTGAACTACAGCTAGGGATCATGTTTTCCAAGCTGCAAGACAACTATTTAATTTAACTATTAAAATAAAATTACCTATTAAAATACTGCTAAGTAGCCTATAACTCACTAAACTGCAAGTCACTTCATGTGGAATAGTCTATTGTGTCATCCCTTCAGTTTGATGGTATTCAAATTGGACAAAACAGGTAATAATACTGACACAGGGCCGTGCGGGGGCATGTGCTGAAACTGAACCCCCCCCACAAATATACAGATAATAATAATAATCTCAAAAGCTTTATATTAATTAACTATTAATGACAGTTATATAAATAATATGTGGATATTTAGGGTTTCAGAGCTTCTTTAAAACTAATTACAACAGCAATTTTCTGTGATCCATGTGCTTGAAGATGTTTATGACTTCACTGTGATATTTTTTTGCTATTCTGTTTGGTTTTATGAGCTATTTTTTTTATTATTTTGTTGTCTATGTACAGTACTGTGCAAAAGTCTTACGCCATCATGCCACAATTAGATTTGTTGTTTTTGCAATGTTATAGTGATCATATATAATTGTTTCTCAGTCTCTTTAATAGAATACAACCAGAAAATACAGGAAATGTGTATATAGTATTAAAAACTGTATAAAAATGTAAACTGATGTGTCAAGTTTTTAGGGTAAACTCCCCTTCCACTTGAGCACTTTTTACTTCATTCTGCTCAAAAACGCTCAAGATGCGTTTAGTGCCAAGATAGGTCACACTAAGCACAGACAATGCCTTAAAAAGACATTTTTAAAGTCCTGAAAATTTTATTTTTTGTACATATTTTCTTTATTTTCTGTTTATGTTTGTATCTTAATAAAATAGATTGAAAAATAAATATGAATGGACATTAAAACTTCTAAAACAACAAGCCTGGTGGTGGTGGCCTAAGACTTTTTCACAGTACTGTATGTTATTGAGAAGAGGGGAAAATGGAAGATTAAAGATCAAAATAGGAGATACTGTAGCTATACCATATCAAACATGTATGGCAAAAACTCTGCTATAATATATACTATATACATATATTAATACACACATTGAGCTCTTGATAGTGAACAATGCTTAAATAATATATGATCTTTTAAAATTTCAAAGTTCATACAGAGTTCAACTGACTCAAATTCTCAGAAGGGATTATTGCTCTGCGAATCTATTTCCTCATTAAATGATTTCCTTGCAGGATCATCAGCAACCCGGAGACTGGAGTTTTGTTGTTTATAATTGCACACCCTGTCAATGTTCAATATCACAAGATTACATTATTGACAGTTTAATTATATAATTCAGTCCTAAATATGATATTGTCTGGTTGCTAAGTTACAAACACATTTTGTACACCTGAACCTGAACTTTTGTTTCACATTGCGAATTTACATGATGAAGGAAGGACATAGTCCTGAATCAATATACTTGATCAACAAGTCAAACCTTTTGGTTGATTTATTGTCTGTTGGTTTCACTGTTAGGGCCAGAGTCTACAATTTGTTGATAGAAATGCAGTTTCAAAGAAGCTTAATCCCGGAGCGGGTCCTGCCTTGTGTTCATCATAGTGTGCAGCACATTTACACATGGCTTTTAAAAATATTGATATTTTTATGTTCTGTTTTTAGGTATGTTCTTTCTTTTTGTCCTTAACCTCTGCTGGCACTATACCACTTCTTGTATTAAAGCAGTTACAGCAGTAAATGTCTCCATAAAGTGATTCTGTCACCATTTCAACAAAGATAAATGATCTCAAAATAACTTGTAAAAATTTTACTGGCTGATTTACTAGCCATTTTAACTATCTTCCTGTTAACACCCAGCATGGCTTATTACATTCATATTGACCACCAACATGAAGAACACTGGTCGATATAAATGTAAAAATTCTGTGCTTTATTTGCCTTCAAAAATGGACAGCTGTTAAATACTTTGTGAGGTCTTAAAATGTCCTTAAAGACTAAAGATTTTGAATATCATTGTGGGATGTTTCCGGCTGATCGAACTCATTCATTTTAATGTAAAGGAAAGAGGTAGTTTCCATATTTACATTTATATATAAATTACACATCACAGAACTGGTTGGGCTCTGCACAAATCATACAGTTTTCTTCAGATCAATATTGATACCTGCTCACATGTCTAAGTGACAAAGGATTGGAATTGTTTTGGAATTACTCAGGATCTACAGACATTTAATTTGTCAGACTGTGGACCCACAGGGATTTCTGTTACCTGGTCATGCCCTCACTTGCAATTTCTGCTAGATTTTCAATCAGAGCTAAAAGTGAACTGTGAACATTCCTCCTCTATTCTTTTATATCGATACACCTCTGATTGGATCATCTCTGATTTAAAGTAGATCTTGACATAACCGGGAGCCAGTAAAGCTTGTGCACAAATAAAGCTGTTTTCAGCAATATAAAAATAGTCTTTGGTGTCCCCAGAATGTATCTGTAAAGTTTCAGCTCAAAATACACCACAGATCTTTCATTACACAATGTTGAACATGGCCATTTGTGGCTGCAGTACAAAATGTGCTGTTTTTGTGTGTGTCTCTTTAAATGCAAAGAAAGCTTCTGTTGCCCTCCCCGTATGAAAAGTAGGGGGGAAAGCGCTTACACATGTGCTTTGGACTACATCAAAACATGTGTCTCTGGCAGAAGGTTGAACTACGCGCTCACAAGGCAAAGTCTGTGAGCGGTCATGGGTGGGGCGTAATCAATGTGACATCACATTGATAGGGGATCCCCAAGAGCCTGTTTTGTGTGACTGTTGCGGTTTAAAGGAGATTACACAAAGAAGAATATATGGATTTGTATAACAGGATGTTTCTGCACACACACTGGCGACTCATTTTCCGATAGAAACACATTTAAAAGTGCACTTTTTTAGGTTGGGGGGCTTTTACAGTGTATGCACATTAAATGTAAAATTGATTGAATCCCTGAGTGAAATAGCTGAAGCCATTAATATGTGGCAATAAAAATTAAAATTGGATGATGAAAAATTTGATTCAATTTAACAGGCCTGTAAATGAATGAAAGGTCTTATCACAAACACACACATGCAACTTACCCCATTTTCTTTAAAGGTTACTGTGCAGTTGCTTTGGGTTATATGTGATGCTCCATATAATGAGTACTTCATACAGACCAGACTATGACAGGTATATAAGTGAGTCTTATTTGTAATATTTAATACCCTTCATGAGCTAATGGCTTCATTAATCTTAGGAAGAAAGAAGAAAAGAAGAGGAAAGAAGTAAATGAGAACGTTTATCATGAACAGACATATGAAAAGAGAGTGAAAATTATCACAGTAATAGTGCAATAAGGATTTCAAGAAAAGTGATCTTCAGTGTTCACTATGCAAAAGAGTTATTTAAAGCAGGGGTGTCTCAAGACTCCCTCTAGGAGGCTTCAGTCCATAAATAACTTTTATATGATGATGTCCGTTTTGAAGTTCAGAGCATAGACTCGTCCCTGATTTAAAGTCTTTCGAGGGTTGCTGAGAGTGCTGTAAATGTTAGGGCTTGAATGTTACTGATGATGGAGAACACCATGGTGGATCTGTGCTCTTAAATAAACAGATTTTAATTTAAACAAAGTGGGTGTGGCTATACAGATTGAAATGAGGATGTGTCAACCCTGTCACACATTCATCTCACTCTGACAGATAAGATGCTAAATTAAACTAAGTCTGTAATTCTATCTGCATACTTTTCAAACAGTCTGTTACTTTTCTGAATTTCATTATTTTATGTACCCTTGCATGCAGCTTATCATTTGAACAGGAAATGACTATCCATTACCTCACACACTTATCACCACTGCTGCACTCTTTATTATATATCTGTCTGTAATCATACACCTGCTGTCATGAGCACAATTATACACCTTTCTCTGTTTCATTCAATATGTGTGTGCATGGTCTTTATTGATCTTCCAGTATGTTAAACGTTGTAAAAGCATATAATTAAAGGTGCCAAAGAATGCATTGAAATAATATGTTAATTAACCTCTCAACGCGCACTAATTTGTGGTCGGGATGATGTCAGTTTTTTTAACGCTGCTAACAATATCTATACAGCCTACTTTCTACAAACATTAATAATATTAACATTACTATACATCGTTTAAAAGGTCGGGTTTAGCATCAGTGTATGGTCTCTGTTTTGAGATAGAGATGCTCTAGCATCATAAATGTAGTATTTTGTGACAGAAGTCCAGATGACAACATGCAAAATATAAACGGGACTTCATACCTTTGTGTTGTTATAACGATCGCAAATCGAATCCAGTCTTTTTCAGATGTGTGAATAACTCATGAAAACCGTCTAATAGAATACATCCAATGACCATTTTTGTCCACAAATGTGTACAATCCATGAACTATAGATATAGTCTGTTGTTTACATACAATCTGAGGACTATTTACGTCGTAACACTGTATATGAGGTTACGCTTTAGGTTCCGCTAAATACACAAACCCGCGGTCAAACTTTGTTTCTAAAAGTAGGCGGGAGTATAATACATAATATCCAAACAGAGCTGTCAAATATTGTGATGTCATCTGACTCGCTCGTTCCTCCAATGACTTAACGTGTCGCTAATTAGATAACGAATCCAACAATCTTTGTGTGACGTGATAAATAATAATAAGAACAAACGTGTATGCATGTAAACAAAATACTTTATTTAGGGGCTGACTGGCACTTAGAAAAGGCACTAGTCTTACAAAAACTCTTGCAATAACCTCATTTTTGGGCCTATTGACCTCAAACATGAAACATAACTTCTTTAGACTTGTGGCCAAGGCCGCCTTAATGCACGGGCTTACCTGGGCTGAAGCCCAGGGGCCTCCCAAGTTCAGGGGCCTCCCAAATTCACATTCATATTGTTTTGTAACTCGTCAGGTTATCTGTCAATCACTCTAACTGCACGTTACATGGCTGCTGATTGGTCCGTGGTAACTTACCGTGAAAAAAAATATCAGACGTAACAGATTTTCCTATTCCGCATAATGTAATTAAGTGCGCGTTGTCAACTTGGCATTCCTGTATGTTAGACTGAGTGTGACAGAGAAACAGGAAATAATCCACCATCAAATGAAAGAGTAATTTATGAAATTTCATAATAAGCACTGAGGTGTCGGCAGCAGTCTCTCTGTCTTTCGCGCGGGCGCTCGCTCTCTCTCTGTGCTCGTGCAAGCTGAGTCTCTGGCATGCAGAAGTCTCTCCAACTGTGCGCAAGATACTGTGCCGCGGCCGCCAAATAAAGAAAGGAGTTCCCGAACATATTAATGCTGTTCGTTGTTATAAAGTTTAAGTTTACTCGCGTTTATATCAGTGACGCGTGCGCATCTGGAGCGATGTAGTTTGACGCGATGTAAGCTCACAGTACACATCTGTTGGTTTAGAAAGACGACGCAACGGTAAATGTGCAAGTCAAAGCGCGACAAGACCATCTCAAATGATCATCCCCTGATCGCACAATTCATATTTATAATCTCCTTATCTAAAGATCTTATATACAGGTATGTTCCCTGTCTGTTTTGTGCATATTCATATGTGTTCGTTTTACATGCGTATGCATAAATACCAAATACAATGCATACCTTCAATAGCCTACAAAATAATTGACTGATTAAAAAACAAGATTCTGTCTATAAAGACTTATCTTTTGTTTACATTAATGCATTTTCACTTTAAAACTAACTTTAACTTCTTATATTTTTAAAACTGTGGTGAGCATTTAGTTAGTGAGTGGCAATTTTCTGCAAATTTGTATATTCCAAAAATTATATAAACATAAAGCTTATAAACACTCTCATACATTTTGGTTTTATTTTCACCACAAGTTGCTGTGTGTGGTTGTTAAATAAAGTGTTTTGTGTTTATGCTCAAGTGGGCTCAGTGATATGTTAATAATGATATTATGGTGTTTTCTGGGTCAAAGAGGTAAAACTCACTGTTGTATGTATTGAAAGAAACTAATGCATTTTGTGATGTAGATTACCTAGATATTACACTTTTTTTTAAATGAGACTATAAATTTAGGGGATGGGGGGCCTCCAAAACCTCTCAGCCCCAGGGCCTCACATTAGGTTAAGGCGGCCCTGCTTGTGGCTTTGGGATCATTGCATTTCTAGGTTTTACACACATATTTATTTTTTACGTTTTTTAGTAATAATAAAGATTTTAGCAAAAAAATGTTATTCCAAAGCACTTCAGCCTATCTAACTTTCTAATTTTTAACTTAAAATAATTTTGAAACCTGGAAAATGAAGCTCAAAGTGTCTTCTCTCTAATTAACACCATAGTTATGCGTTTACTATAAATGGTTTAGTAAAAAACAACCATTTTAGTGAAAATATGTATTTTCATGGTGTGGGCCAGAGTGGGGGTGCTTTTCAAGAGGTTAAATTTTTTCATTGATATTTACAGAGGTATGTGGCTTCATTAAGTGCAAAAATGATGCAGAAATGCTTTTTTATTTACAACCCTAGGATTTGTCCTTTGAATGAAATGGTAGCATCTGCTAACCAAACCATAACGGTATTATTAAAACTACTTCCAGCGTGCGTACAGTTCAGTTCTGTTGACCACAA
This sequence comes from Paramisgurnus dabryanus, assembly GCF_030506205.2. Classification (NCBI taxonomy): domain Eukaryota; kingdom Metazoa; phylum Chordata; class Actinopteri; order Cypriniformes; family Cobitidae; genus Paramisgurnus; species Paramisgurnus dabryanus. The sequence continues at coordinate 10,883,976 of NC_133345.1, forward strand.
GTAAGCGTTGCTTAACATACATCACACACTCTGTTGCTCTGATTGGTTGTAGGTCTATCCAATCAACATGATCTCACAAAGTTCCGTGGGATAGTCACGGAATTTTGTGCTCATTTTTCCGTGGCATTCTCACGGATCTCCGCATTTTTCCGTGGCCCTGCTACGGACTGTCTTTTTCCGTGGCATTCTCACGGATTGGTTACTCAACTGCTTTTTCCTATTTTCAAACCATTTTCGCTTCGGTTTAGGGTTAGATTTGGTGTTTGCATTAGTATGTCACTTTAACTATTGGTTTATATAATTTTTTCTGATGTATTCTTTTATATTTTCTAAACTTTAAACAATTGTCGCCTGGCGTTGGGGTTAGAGTTGGGTTTGGGTAGGGATGTCATTTCATGTAAATCTAACCCTAAACCGAAGCGAAAATGGTAAGAAAATAGGACAAAACAGTTGAGTAACCAATCCGTGAGAATGTCACGGAAAAAGACAGTCCGTAGCAGGGCCACGGAAAAATGCGGAGATCCGTGAGAATGCCACGGAAAAATGAGCACAAAATTCCGTGACTATGCCACGGAAATTCGTGAGATCAGGAGTGCAGATGCATTTTTTGTCCTGGTTCGGTGAAACACCAATAATCACAACCCAATGGAGCGGTATCAGACTTAAATTCTGACTATAATAATAATTTTGAGTATGACAATGTCAGGCTAGAAACAAAGTGTTTGAGGTTCAAGATATGTTATAACCATGTATAGAGCTCTTATTATTCATCTATGCCTAGGTAAAACCGTTTTTTATCCCTCCTCTCTCCCACACGTATAAAGATGCGTATGCACGCAGAGAAAATCTAGTTTCATCCAAATAACCTGCATGTATGCTCAGTAAGTACAGCATGTTGAGATTTCTCTTCCTGTGTAGATTCTCAGTGTAAATCAATAGCTCAGTATATGCCCGCTGTCTCTTGGCTATAGGAGCCAAAGCACTTGAAGTAATGAACTGCCCATTTGATATATTTACCCCGAATCTGGACACGGCAACAGAGCTCTGCTACAGCAGCAGTTCTTTGATTAGTCATTTCTCTTCAATCAACTTTTATCCCTTCAACAATCTCTCCATCCCTGCTCACACTTGGAGAAACAACACATCAGCTCTGACGCACATGAATCCCTCATGGTGAACCTTGACTGAGCAAAAAAATCAAAACATACTTCTCAGGAGACTGCCACGCACTGTGAGCTTTTTTTATTGTTTGGGAAGATAGGAAACTGGTGTCACCAACCCAGTGAGTCATGAAATGACATGCCATGGTATTCATATGCAATTAAACTGCAGTTGTTTGTGCAGATCATCCACCTCGCCCTTCTCTATCCCCTCTCCCAATTCAATAATAATTTCTAAAGGTGTGCCTGTGTGATAAATCAGCATCTCAGAATTGAATGATGCTCACGTTGACTTTCACACAAGTTGTTTACATTTCTCCGCTCCAGAAATGCAAAGATATCTATCACAGAAAGACCTTGAGAGAGTCCATATAGCCACACCACGCTGACCCTGTGAATTATCTGACTCATTAAAGACATGATTGGGTAAAGGGGTTGGCTTGGATAGACAGTAAAGATGGAGAGGGGATAATGGGCAGTGATTACATGAGAAAATCTCCTATCATCTGTTAAGAAGACAGGGATAAAAAAACACATTAGCCATTTGCCACTAGCATAATTTACATGCATACAGCCACTTTGGCAATTTTTATTGGAAATACTTTTGCAATATTTTTTATTCATATAGAGGTGTTTCCTCTATTTTACTTTGTTGTTCTGAACCAAAAGCGGTTTACAGATCAAGGTAAAGTAATGAAAATTAAGGTAAGTGATAAAGCAAAGGCAAGACTATGAAAGGCAGACATGATATATGGAGGTCAGACCAAGTGCACTGCCCTTACACCCTGAGCCGTGACCTGTCCTGACACCACTCACAGCCTATACAACACAAACATGTGCCTCATCTTATTACTGCCCACACTTTAAATCATCAGCTCTGTTCGGGGCAATGTTACTGTGTGTTTTCATTAGGACTTCTAATGAAAGTCGTTCTCATTTGTATCTATTTATTTAGTTGACACTTTAATTACGGAAAAGGCAGGCAATTTACAATAAAAATATTAGCAGTCACAATATCAATAGCATGCCATCATAATATGCCATTTACTACCTATTCTTATTTTTGTAATCGTTCTATAGTAAGCTTAATGTAAACATAATAAACCAACACTGGGATACATTCAGGTAAATAAAACAGATGGTCTGTTATAAGTTAACACAAAGCTTTGATATTTTTTATGTGTACATGTATGTGTTTTACTTTTGCTGTTTTGTTGTGGTATCATTTTCAGCAGTTATTTTATGGCATCCCTGCAAATAACTTATTAGACCAAAAATAAGATCTAGTCAAAGAGATTTTTGGGAACATTTATTTTTAATTTAACAATTTAAGTCTGACAACAAAAATACCTACTCTAAAATAATCCCCATATTAACTACATTAGCCATTACATTTATGCATCACACCGCAGATGTTTTGACCAAAACTTAGAAATGATGATGCAGTAAACATTTTGCGTGAAAGTGTAACAACTTTAAACAGTGTATAGTGTAATGTTTCTATATAGGCTATAAAAACCATAAAACAGACAGCCAAGAGATGGCTTTGGTGTGTTGAAGAGAAACGCATGGCAATAATGTGTGCGCCGTTAATAGAGGAGGGGAGTCGCTGGGCGCGGGACACTTCTCTCCTTTAGCGCGTGTTACATACTGTCACGGCTTTTCACGCGCTTTTATATAATCTGCAAGTGGGTTTATCGTTAAATTAAAAGCACTGCTTCTAAAGCAGCGGACTGTGGACCTGTGACTGGTCCTGTACGCCAATGTATGGGGCGTGATGGGACTGAGGAGAGATGGAGAACACAGACGCGATCATGACACGGACACTGATCCTTCTCGTTTGCGTTTCTACTCTCATTCAAAGTAAGTACACAAAAACGACCTACTAATACTTGAGATTAAGTAATTAAGTAAGTAGTAGTTGAGATTAAGTTAATGTTTAATTGCAAAAAATTACGAAAGACTTTAAGACATTTAGAAATGTTTTTAATGTCGGATGTAAATGGGCGCGGGTTTAAATTGCTCAGTCCTGTATTACACATTATTATATAGTGTTAACATGAAGTAAATATGAACTTATCGCAATCATCTAATATATCTGTCTGTGTGTCTGATTGTTTTGAGTATTGCACAACGAACTGAACTGAAAATGTATGATCACCATTCGTAACACGTTACACTTTTGTCCATTGCTGTTCAGTGGTCATCTGAGGTCATCTTGTGTGTCTGTGTTCCTCAAAACACTTAAAAATCTATACAGGGTGTTGATTTCACATACCTGGGATGCTTTTTGTTAGGAAAACTGTGGGTGAATAAAATGTTTTTCTTTTTAATTATTGATTTTTAAGTTACTATATGCACGTTCATATATGAATATGTGGTTACAGTCTTGGTTACTTTTGCTGCAAAATGTGCTCACTTTGACCAAAAACACATAAAACCTAAGTCCACTGTAAAATGTAGCCTACTGTATTTCTTAGTGCAATTAATAAAATCAAAATAAGTACATTAAAGCTGTGATGTAATCTGATTTGAACCCTCTCTTCTACATTACTGTTGTCATCTACATACTGTAAGTGTTTCCTGTGTTCAGTGACATTGCAGGGTATTTTAAATGAAATTTTGTCACAGTTGTGTGCTATAGTTTCGCTAGGAAATTGCTGTCAGCTGATTTTTAAGTCACACAAGAGTCCACAAGTGACATTACTGGTTAAAATGCACAGTAGTGTTATTTGATGTATATCCTATTTCTGCTGTTTCAACTGGACTGTGCCAAAGTTCTGCATGTATTCCCTTGGTCCTGTTGTTAATTTCTTATCCATTGTGTATCTTCAATCAGCATTACAAAGTTAATGCTTACAGTGTAGATTTGAGAGTCTCCAATTAACACAAATCAGTACTCATTAATATAAATTAATCGCATTTAAATCTTATTGATGCATCTCTCTCTTAAATTGTTGCACTCTCTATACCAATGTTACAGACTGGTAAAATTAAAAAGTTTTATTATTTTAAGTCATTTCATCAAATCGTAATTTCATTTTAACTCCATAACAATTTATGTTGAAAGCTTGCTGGCTGATTGTGGATTCTGAAAGAGATTTTGTTGTGAGGTACACAGACTGCTGACTCAACAAGAAGCGCAAGCACAGTAATAAACTATAGGCCATGTGTATTCAGTTAAAGTTTAAAAGATTTTTGGATTTCATGTACAATATTTTCACATATTGTTCATATAGAACAGTACGTATTAAAGGGACATTTCTCCTCGAGCAACTGGGTGTAATTATCCTTCTCAAGCGACTAATGGTTATAGGCACTTGTCATGCATCTTGTAAAGATTAAACCAACAACCTAAATTAGCCCTGAAGCCTAACCGCTATACTGCACAACTCTCATTTAGTTTGTCTTATAAAACATTGGCTTTAATGTACAACAATTGCATTCAAGTTGTTTAAGTTTTGTGGACAAAAAATGTATCTGATTCAGATATTCTGTAATCCTAAGGGTTCAATCTTTTTTTGTGTGTGTCTCTCTGCAGGTGGGCTGTGTGCAGACTCAGAGGAACGCTTAATGAATACGCTTCTGAATGAGAAACGCTATAATAAGCTTATCAGGCCGGCTATGAACAGGGCAGAGAGAGTGACCGTTCTTTTACAAGTTTCTTTAGCCCAGCTTATCAGTGTGGTGAGTTGCAACTGTTTAGTATGTCGGATGGTAGTTAATGAAAAGTTCATAAAAATAAACATTCATTTACTCTCTTGTTCTTCCAAACCTGTGTGACTTTCTTCTCTGGAACATAAAAGACAGTTAGTTAGTGTCTGACAACGTCAACCATCATTAGCTTTTATTGATCAGTGCCATACAGCTACTGTAGTAAAAGATACTGAATGTGTATTGTATTTTTTATAAGTTGTAATAATTATAATTCTAGTAACTTTGTACAGATTATGTAGAAAGTTCATTAAAAATAACACTTACAAAAATGTCTTTTGCTTCTAGAATGAAAGAGAACAGATTATGACTACAAACGTCTGGCTCACTCAGGTAGGTGTTAAAGGCCCATTACATTTTAATTATTGGACAGTTAAGTCCAACATAAACTCTGGTGTCCTTGCTGTTGATCTTGAATTTATCCATGCACTATCCATTCCTATAATCAGTGCCACTCAATACTATTTATTAAACCGTTAATGAAGTGTGTAATTGCGAATGGTTTGACTGAGGGACATCTCATATATGAATTAAGAACTGCAATATTATCCACAGAACTGGAACGATTATCGACTTTCATGGGACCCAGCTGAATACGAGGGAATTGACAAGCTCCGGATTCCCTCCAAACACATCTGGCTGCCTGATATAGTGCTGTATAACAAGTAAGTGGAGTGAAATAATGTTTTAAAATATTTTGACATGAGTAACTGAGGAAGCGTCTACTTTGCTAGATGTGTCCATGGCTTAAACTTGTGGCCAGAAATTGAAACTTACATCATTGATGTCATCATAAAAACTAATATATCAATGCAATGTGCAAGCATAGATTGGAATTAAATAAGCCTGGGACCTTTGCTTGTTAATATGTTCAAAATACCCAGAACAAAAATGTAATAATCAACACTGTTGTTGTCACTGGGGCAATAATTTACTTGTAATATTACTGACTCCATATGTTTTGTTTCGTAGTGCCGATGGTACGTACGAGGTGACAGTCTTTACCAATGCCATTGTGCTGTTTAATGGAAGCATTGCCTGGCTCCCTCCTGCTATATATAAGAGTGCCTGTAAGATTGAGGTCAAACACTTCCCCTTTGATCAGCAAAACTGCACCCTTAAATTTCGCTCTTGGACATATGACCATACTGAGATTGACCTTGTGTTAAGATCCGGGGTGGCCAGCATGGATGACTTCACTCCGAGTGGTGAATGGGACATCTTAGCTCTACCAGGGAGGAGAACGGTCAACCCTCATGACAACACTTATGTCGACTTGACTTATGACTTCATCATCAAGCGCAAGCCGCTCTTCTACACCATAAATCTCATCATACCATGCGTGCTCATCACTTCACTGGCCATCCTGGTCTTCTACCTCCCATCGGACTGTGGTGAGAAGATGACCCTGTGTATTTCGGTTCTCCTTGCGCTCACGGTCTTCCTTCTTCTGATATCTAAGATCGTGCCACCCACTTCCTTGGACGTACCCTTGATTGGAAAATACCTAATGTTTACCATGGTGTTAGTAACATTTTCCATCATCACAAGTGTGTGTGTGCTGAACGTGCACCATCGATCTCCAAGTACGCACACCATGCCGGCTTGGGTGAAGCTGGTCTTCCTGGTCAAACTTCCGGCACTGCTTTTCATGCAAAGGCCTCAAGGGAACTCGGCTCGACTGCGGCTGCGCCAGAAAAGGCGTCTGAAAGACCCGACGTCACTGTTGGGGCTCAGTTACGCAAATCCTCGCAAATCGGCCATCTCTTCCTCTGCCTCTGTTTTGCTGCCATCGTCAGCATCTGCTCTCTCTTCACCAGGACACATTTACAACAACAGGGGAGAGCCTCTCAATTTCAGCTACAGCTCTCGGAAAGGAAATTTACGGTCCACAGAGTTTCTTCCCAATGACCACAACTCGACGCAGGACCTGAGGGGTTGTAGGGGGGCCTCGGATTGGGGTGCTGATATTCAGGAGGCTGTGGATGGGGTTCGTTATGTAGCTGATCACATGATGGGAAATGACGATGATCAAAGTGTGAGTTACATTTTGGTACATTGCACCTTACCTCCCTTGCATTTTGTAGCATGTTTGGTATTCTCCACATGTTTAACACATTTAGTTTAATTAAACAATTTAAAACAAAATCAAGCTAAATGTCATCTAAAAAGAGCATTTTATTCCACTAGACACATATTAGATAGCAGAGGTAAGATACATGGTTTGTTCATTTATATTTTGGCCAAACCACAGTGTAAGACTATTGATTTGTATTTTTAAATCAGTGTTAAAGGAGAACGAGCAGCGCTGAATAATGGTAGCTATCACAAAATGCACAGGGCAGCAGTCTACAAGATAGTACATGGTCAACAGCTCAGCACTTGTTAGACTGAAAATGTTTTACATGGTTTAACACAGTTCTCCCATTTTCTTTTACTAGATGCATTTGACCATCTTGATCTATTTGTAATTTTGACACAACCTCTGCACTTCTGCTTTTCTCTCCTTAGGTCATCGAGGACTGGAAGTATGTTGCCATGGTGGTGGACAGGTTGTTTCTGTGGATCTTTGTGATTGTGTGTGTAGTGGGAACTCTTGGTCTTTTTCTCCAGCCTCTCTTCCAGAATCAGACTGTTCCTATCCAACAGCCCAATACGGAATCATCGAGACGGGATGGAATGTGACAATAGAGTACATGATAGGTCATCTGGAGCCAGAGCTATCAAACTCTGATTCAAATGATTGAACTACTATTTTATACTTTATATAATCTGACCTTAAACACATGAAGCTCTCATGTATCGAAATTCCTAATTAGATTTGACCTCGAAAATTGCAGCAATGTACCCATTGGTTCATTTAACCATTTTATGCAACATCACACCAAAATAAAGGTTTTAAAATGATCAAGCCTTTGTACAAATGCAATTTCAATTGTGATTAATTTTGGAAAACGGTCTTAAATACAGGTTCATTGAGATGAAGTAGTATTTAGCTGGCTATTTGAACTCAACATGTTTGCCTGTACGAAGGGACTTCATGTATTGGGCTACTGATATGACTTGAGTCTCATGTGAGTGTATGTGATTTTAAACCTTATTTAAAATGTATTCATGTTAAAGTCTTTAAATGAGGGAAGAATGAGTGCTGAGTAAGTGTGTTGGCTGTTTTTAATGTGTAAATGAAGTTTAAAATAGAATAAAAAATTCTCCAATTTTTAAAACATTTAACTGTAATTTAAAATATTGTTCATCATTTACCGATAGGATAACACACTTCAGCTGTCTTTATGTGGTATACGGGCATATGGAGCCTTTTATTATCACTCTTGTGTGTGTGTATGACTGATACATGCTTTGCCACAACGATTGTCAAATATTTATTGTAATTCAAAGCACATTTAAAATAAAATACAGAAATATTGCTCTCAGCACCTCTCTGACAATGGGAAAATGATACGTTGTAAATATAAATATATATGTGTAGACCATAACGATAATCGTGATTTAGAAAGTGACATCTTCATTCCTGCAACATTCCCGGTGACTTGTCTTATAGGCTCATTCAAAACAACAGCGGGATAGGCTTACTTTTATAGTGACCTGTAGCAGCTTCATTACCGTAAATGGCCTTACACCTGGACCATGTCGTTTAGTTCCCTTTCAATACGGTTCACTTCGCATTGCGTCAGTTTGCTGACGCTATGGGGGAAACTCCTGTTTACTCCGTGATTGAAGCCTATTGGTTAACGTCTGTAGAAAATACAGACCAATGACGTTTGAGCCCGCGCGGGGGCGTGGCACACGTCCCTATATAAGCCGGTGAAATACGTCAAGAGCTCATTACTTTTCTCCTTCAGCGCGAACCTTCTCGCTGCTCCGAAGAAGAAGCCCTTACTCGCCGTCGATCCAAGCACTGCAGCGGACTACAACACACCAGCGTGTTCCCCTGCCGCTTTCCGGTGAGCCTACAAGAGTATCTAAAAGAGCAGAAGCGCGTTGAGATAATGTCGCTTCGGCATTGCGGCTCCTGCCGAGCCCCTTTGCCCGTGGAGGATTTCCACAAAGAGTGCGTCATCTGTCTGGGTCCTGCCCACGCCGAGGCCGTACTCACTGAGGCGGGCTGCGCCCACTGCGAGCTCCTTCCTATCGCGGTGCTGCGCTCCCGCCTCGATATCTTTAAACGGAAGGCTTCCCGTGCTCTCCCGCCTAAACAGCAGCGGAGCCGTGAAGCTGGAAGACACCCTGAGACCGAGTCCACGCCGGCTCATCCCCCGCGTGCTCTGTCTCCCCGCCGTCATCCTGTCACCTTCGCCCGTGAGGACTTACGCCCCCTGCCGAGTGCTAGCGGCATGGTTTCCTTTGGGTCCGGTGACAACTTGGAGATGATGTCATCCTCTGAGGAGTTGGAGGATTGGGCGGCTTCGGATGACGACGCCCACGCAGCCGCCGCCGATGAACCTACCGAGTCGCGTCCTCACGACTCTGAGCTCATCCGCATCTTGACGCAAGCTACGGCGGAGCTCAATATCAAGTGGTCGCCGCCGTCAGAGCCTCAACTCAGCCGGTTGGACGAGTGGTTTCTGCAGCCCGGGCGCCGTCAATCATCCCGCCAACGGCAGGCGCCGTTTTTCCCTGAGGTTCACCAGGAGCTCACCAAATCCTGGCGTGCTCCCCACTCCACCCGAGCTCAGAGCGCCGTCTCCCACGTCCTCTCCGTAGTGGACGGCGCCGACGAACACGGCTACTCTAAGATGCCGCCGCTCGAGGAAACTGTCGCCGCCCATCTCTGCCCGTCTTCAGCCGGCGGATGGAGGGCTAAGTTGAACCATCCGTCGAAGCCCTGTCGCCTGACATCGACCCTGGCGTCGAAATCCTACGCCGCCGACGGACACGCTGCATCCGCTCTCCATACGATGGCGGTACTGCAGGTATACCAGGCAAAACTCCTCCGTGACATGGACGAGTCAGGTCCGGACCCATCGACCTTTCAAAACCTGCGCAGCGCGACTGATCTGGCCCTTCGCGCCACTAAAGTCGCCACTCAGGCTGTAGGAAGAGCCATGGCCAGCCTGGTTGTTCTGGAGAGACATCTGTGGCTGAACTTGACGGAAATCAAGGACACGGACCGGGTTGCCCTTCTTGACTCGCCCGTGTCACCGTCGGGGCTCTTCGGCTCCGCTGTGGAGGGGTTCACCCAGCGCTTCACTGAGGCACAGAAATCGTCGCAGGCTATGCGGCATTTTCTACCGAAACGATCTGCCTCAGCGTCTGAGACCGGCCGCCCAAAACCGCCGCCAACTCAACGCCCTAAGCCAGCACCAGCTCAGCCCCAGCCGAGAGCTGAACCGGAGGTCAAGCGCCAGCGTCCTGCACGACCGGCTGGCCCGCCTCGACGCCGCGGTCCCCGTCCTAGGATTACGCTGGACCCGACGCCGGCACCGCCTCCCTGAAGAGAGTCTGAGGAGGAAAAGAGGCTCTGGTCCCGCTTCGGCCGGCCCGCCCTCGAAAGTTCTGCGTGTTTCAGTCCCCTCGGGCGCTGGACACACCCTCGCTGTAACAGCGAAACACAAATTTTTACCTTTTCACAAAAAGAGCAAATTTCCTCCTCTGTACACACAAACACACACACACGGCTTAACGTCCATAAGCATATCGACGCTCGCCGTCAAATTTCACGTTTGGCAATCCACCCCCGGTATGCCGGGCTGGATTCTAAACGTAATCCAACACGGTTATTCACTTCAATTCGCCCGGAGACCACCCCGGTTTCGCGGCGTTCTCTACACCACTGTCCCAGACGATCGTATACAGATCCTCAGGGAAGAGGTGCGTTCTTTATTACTAAAAGACGCGATAGAGACGGTCCCGGCGGATCAAAGCGAATCAGGCTTTACAGTCGTTATTTTCTCGTTCCAAAGAAAGACGGCGGCCTCAGACCGATATTGGATCTACGCGTTTTGAATCGCGCTCTTGCCAAACGGCCGTTCAAAATGCTTACAGCCAGACGAATCATGGCGTTAATTCGACCGGGCGATTGGTTCATATCAGTGGATCTGAAAGACGCTTACTTTCACATTCCGATAGCGCCACGTCACAGGCCGTTCCTAAGATTCGCGTTCGACGGGACAGCATACCAGTACAAAGTTCTGCCCTTCGGATTATCTCTGGCACCACGCACATTTACCAAATGTGCGGATGCGGCTCTCGCCCCTCTCAGACAGAGCGGCATCCGCATATTGAATTACCTCGACGATTGGCTTATTCTGGCACAGTCAGAGAGGGAAATTACTGCGCACAAGACCGTTGTACTCCAGCATTTGGAGAATTTGGGGTTCAAAATCAACCTCCAGAAGAGTTTGCTCACCCCCACGCAGCGAATCACGTTCTTAGGCACGACGCTCGACTCATTAAAGATGCGGGCATGGCTTACACAGGAACGCGCGCTCACGGTCAGACGCGAGGCGGCATCGTTCAAAGCGGGTTCACATCTCCCTCTCAAACGATTCCAGAAAATGCTGGGTCTGATGGCAGCAGCATCCCCACTAATACCGTTGGGAATGCTGTTCATGAGGCCGCTTCAGTTTTGGTTGAAAGCGAAAGTTCCGCCCCGTGCTTGGTTGTCGGGCCGCTTATTAATCAAAATCACGTACAGCTGCGTGAAAGCGCTTTCGATATGGACATCCCCTCACCTTTTCCTCTCGGGCACGGAGCTCGGCTCCGTGAGCAGGAGGAAAGTGGTGACTACGGATGCGTCTGCGACGGGTTGGGGCGCTCACTGCGACGGCGAGCTCGCCTTCGGTGCGTGGAACAACCAGTTGTCTCAGCTACATATCAACCACCTCGAGATGTGGGCGGTTATCTTAGCGCTACGACACTTTCGACCGAAACTCCAACATCAACACGTTCTAGTGCGGTCGGACAGTATGACGGTGGTTTCGTTCATAAACCACCAAGGAGGGCTGAGATCTCGCTCCCTATCCAGGCTGGCGAAACGGCTTTTATTATGGGCTCACGCGAACGTACGTTCGTTAAAAGCGACTCACGTACCGGGTGTAGCCAATACGGGTGCAGACATTCTCTCGCGCAACGGTCCGCCGCCGGGAGAATGGAGACTGCATCCTCAGACGGTCGAGAGAATATGGACCGTCTTCGGCCGGGCGGAGATCGATCTGTTTGCATCAGACGAGAACGCGCATTGCCCGATCTTCTTCTCGAGACATCACGATGCCCTGTCGCAAGCATGGCCGGCGTGTCTTCTGTATGCTTTTCCTCCGGTGGCCCTGTTACCACAGGTCCTTCAGAGGATAAGAGAGACGAAATGCGCGATAATTCTGGTCGCTCCGTTTTGGCACAATCAACCGTGGCTCCCCGACCTATGGCAGCTGAAAACATCAGCACCATGGCCAGTACCGCTGAGGAAAGACCTCCTATCTCAGGCGAGAGGGACGATATGGCATCCACAGCCGGAGCTATGGAATCTACACGTTTGGTCTCTGAACGGCAACCTTCACGCCTTTCAGGACGAGTGTTAAATACTCTAACTGAAGCTAGGGCCCCATCTACCAGGCGCCTTTACGCTCAAAAGTGGTCTATTTTTTCTGATTGGTGCACGACGAAAGACTTAAACCCAAACACCTGTGAAGTGGAGCATATTCTCTCCTTTCTGCAGGAAATGCTGGACAGCGGTCGCGCGCCCTCGACGCTTAAAGTGTATGTGGCGGCGATAACGGCGAATCACGCCCTTATCGCCGGTCGCACCGTGGGAAAACATGATCTAATCATTAAATTCCTCAGAGGCGCTCGCAGACTACACCCACCGCGACCTAACACGGTCCCGTCTTGGGATCTGTCCACGGTCCTGAAAGCGCTGCGCGGTCCCCCTTTCGAGCCCCTCGAGCAGGCTGACCTGCGCGCTCTCTCGTTTAAAACCGCTCTCCTCCTGGCGTTGGCATCGGTTAAACGAGTGGGCGATTTACACGCGTTTTCAATTGACCCGTCGTGTCTGGAATTCGGTCCTAACGATAGCAAAGTGATCCTTAGACCGAGAGCGGGATACATTCCTAAAGTTTTGACCACGCCATTTAGAGTTCAGGTGGTTTCACTTCTCGCCCTTCCAACGGCGGACGGCGAACAAACCCCGAACACGCTCTGCCCCGTCAGAGCGTTAAGAATATACACGGACCGTTCTGCCTCATACCGCAAGTCAGATCAGCTGTTCGTAAGCTTCGCACAACATTCCTTAGGTATGCCGCTCACTAAACAGAGGCTATCTAAATGGATCGTCGAAGCCATTGCTTTGGCTTACGCCTCCCTGAATGAACATTGTCCAGTTGGTTTAAAAGCTCACTCCACGAGGGGTATGGCTTCATCTTGGGCTTGGTCTACGGGGATTTCTATCGTTGACATTTGTAACGCGGCCGGCTGGTCCTCGCCGTCTACGTTTGTCAGATTTTATAGCCTGGATGTCCCTGCCTTACAAGCACAGGTCTTATCGGCTTAATGATTCACGCGATTGCGTTTCTGTATGCCTTCACGGTGCGTTGCTAGCTCACCGTCATGGCTACCTATTAATAAATCATGCACAGCTCGCGGCGCGCTCAGGGAACCCGCCGTCTCGTGCTCTATTGTATATGCATCATGGTGCGTTTAGAAACTTCACTGTATGCGTATTACTGTCTCATATATGGTGCTTACACTTGCGCTCGCTAGAGCTATGTATATGCTGGGTTAGGGCCACATGCAGTGTCTCTCCGGTAAGGGCACCTCAGTCCGTTGTGTATGCACGGCGGGATGGGATTACGTTCCCCCATAGCGTCAGCAAACTGACGCAATGCGAAGTGAACCGTATTGAAAGGGAACGCTTAGGTTACTCATGTAACCCCGGTTCCCTGAAATAACGGGAACGAAGCATTGCGTCGCTGGCCGTGCTACAAACGTCTACGCAGCGAGTGTTATTCGGCTGCGCGCTTCAGTCGAATAATAATGAGCTCTTGACGTATTTCACCGGCTTATATAGGGACGTGTGCCACGCCCCCGCGCGGGCTCAAACGTCATTGGTCTGTATTTTCTACAGACGTTAACCAATAGGCTTCAATCACGGAGTAAACAGGAGTTTCCCCCATAGCGTCAGCAAACTGACGCAATGCTTCGTTCCCGTTATTTCAGGGAACCGGGGTTACATGAGTAACCTAAGCGTTTTTGGATGCTAAGATATTTTCAAGACAACATCTACAGTAATTGCTTTAGGTTTTCTTTGAGTTGTTGTTTTATTTAAATAATAAAAGAGACTACATGTTGTGCCTATATTTTATGTGTTGTGTTGTAGCCAGATTTACAAAGTATGCCGTAGTTTTTCTTACCTTTTTATTGTTATGGTTTATAAATTGACGCTGCTGAAAATGGTTTACACTTGATGGATAAGGATCATTTGTATCATTGTTATCAGCAGTGAGTCATTAGTGAAGTATTTTTACTCAAGTTAAGTACGTTTCTCAAGTAGGTTATCTAACGTTATACTTGATCATCTGAGTGTTTTCTTTGGAAAACGTTTAATTCACTATAATCTAGTATCATGCTTTTTATTCCACTACTTTTCATACAATTTTACTTAATACCTAATTATATAAAAAATCTAGTAAAAAGTAATTAAGTAAAAGTAATTAGTTTTACTTAAGTAAAAGAAAAGTAGGCTACTATATTTTTTTAATGTACTTGAGTGTTAAATGTAAGACGACAACTTGTATTTATGAAATGTAGTGGATTAAAAATGCTTTGGAATGCATTGAAGCAAAATAAAAACACTAGTAAATATAAAAAATGCCTTGTTTTTAAATTACCCCTTACGCAGTGACAGCTATCAAAGTTTTTTTTGTGTGTGTGTATAAAATCTCAACAAAGACATGCAAAAAAATGCTTGAGCTATAGGGTGTAAATTATATGTTTTGCTATACACATCGCAATATGTCACATTATTCTGAAATAAAAAGTCCCACATAACACATAATTCCCTAGCATAAAGTTAAATTTAAGGATGATTAAATTATGGTATTAACCAGATGCGGTTCTTTCCAGATGCCGTCTCTATTTTATTGTTGTGTCCTTTTCAGGTGGCGTTTAAAATTCAAGTACACTCTAAAAAAACAAACGGTGCTATATAGCACCAAAACAATTGCTTTGGATCGTAACGATAGAAGAACCATTTTAGTGCCATATAGCACCGGTGAAGAACCAGTGAAGCACCAGTGAAGCACCAGTGAAGCACCTGTGTAGAACCATATAGGGGCCATATAGCACCACATATGGTTCTACATAGCACTATATGGTTCTACACAGGTGCTTCACTGGTGCTTCACTGGTGCTTCACTGGTTCTTCACCAGTGCTATATGGCACTAAAAATGGTTCTTCTATCGTTACGATCCAAAGCAACTGTTTTGGTGCTATATAGCACCGTTTGTTTTTTAGAGTGTAGTTTTACGTTTAGGAAACTTACGTTATATTGACGAGAGCTGTCCAAGGTGCTGAATTCTGAAAGAGCCATGTAAAATTGTGGAATGATTAAAATGAGAAAAAAATCAATTTATTTCTATGAATCAAATCCCCTGCTTCACAAGTGGGCGACGAAGTTAAGCAAGCGATTCATTTTTAGGCAAATATTGCTCAAGAGTTCCTGTAACATATGCAACTTCTTTTGCCCTGCTTGTCAAACCTACCACTAGGGCTTATTTCCACCCTAAATTGATTGACATTTGCGCGCTCCCGCCTTTCTCTCTCTCTCTCTCTCTCTCTCTCTACCCCCCTCTCCATCTGCGCACTGTTGTTTCCAATCTGCGCTTCTTTTTGTCGCTCTCCGTTGCGGTCGCGCCTGCTTCGGACCCGTTTAAACCCGTTTGGATTATTTTAGGCGGAATCCTCTGGACCCTACGATGAACGCTAGGTCTTTTCTCCTGCTTCACACCTGCCACTTTATGTTTTTTTATCTGACTGGTAAGTAGAGTAAGACTGGCAATATTTCTGTATGCTTCCATACTTGTTGCTTTTAATTGTAATGTATTTTGTAAGCTGTTTAAAAACGACTCAAGTTCTGTTTTAAATGGGATTTTCATATTTGAATTATAGATTGCTCTTGAATAAAGCATCTTCTAACACTTTTAAGAGACTTTTTTGTATGACATTAGTGTCTGTTTGGCCGAAAATAAGACCTTTTATAATCAAATCTGATGTGACAAATGTAACAGTGTTTTATGATAAAATTTAAGGGTAATTTTAAAACAAACATATGTGCGAAAAGGTGGTAAGGATTTCATAAAAATTGTTAGCTTTGTGAGAAGGCATGATATATTTCATTATTAATACTATGACAAAATATTTAATTTCAATATTGTCTTGTTTGCATATTGCATATTGTAAAAAAACTCCATGTCCAGATATAGTAGGTAAATATGTCATTCTTCCTGATTCAGGGGTTAAAGGCTCTGAGGCAGAGCACAAACTGTTCAATGTGATCTTCTCCAATTATAACCAGTACATCAGACCAGTGGAGAATGTGTCTGACCCAGTCATAGTTCAGTTTGAAGTGTCCATGTCACAACTTGTCAAAGTGGTAAGTGCTTTTCAAGGATGATTTTGACACCTACCTAGCTGAATTAGATTTTCTGATTGTGTATGACTTTAGTGGTCATCTTTGATGATTGTTACAATGTATGGTTGAGACAGGCCCTCTTTTCCTGTTTGTTTTCTTTCAATTAATCTGCTTGCTGTGTACTGTATAAGAGAGAAAGGTGTATGTGTGTGTGCGTGTTATCTTTACTACACTACCAGGTCACATAGAGCGTGACCTCTAGAAGTTAGCTGGTCATCAGTTTAACAGTGTTTGTAAATAATTAAGGTTAATGTATAGGTTAATTTTTATTAATAATTAGCCTTATAATAAATGCCATTATTTTTTGTGAGTGCTGCCATTACAATCATGCCCTTAATGCGTCTTTGTGCTTCTATCGGTTATCTATTAGCTGTATGATGATGAGTACAGGTCATCTTCAAAGAGGAAGTGGATGGCACTCCAGCATGCTTGAGCTTTACAGTATATGCCACAGCTTCAAAGCCTCAGGCTGTTTTGTGCTCTATCTAAGCTCTGAATTGAGACAAATGGATCTGTCAGTGTAAATGACTCTATGAGCTTATGATTTAACATTGTCTTTTCCCTGTATTTTGCTGTAAACCAACCCTGCTTAAATGCAATCCAAAAATGTCAGTTTGTTTGACATGTTTAGGGAGGCAAAGATTTATTTACAGAGGAATTCTAAATACTATAGCTTAACTGTGTGAGCATGAAGCTTAGGCTGTTGTAATTCCAAGGTCTTTAATTCGGTTCACAGGGAACACATATACTGATATATACCTGAATACCCTATTGTGTAAAATCCTTTTGCTTCCCTGTAAATATTAAATAAAATATCCTGTAATGGATATGTTTTAGAAAGAGAGATCTCAGCTAATCAATGCAAATATATTCGCTTTCAATGCAATATTGAAATACAAACAGAACACATCAAATATTAATCTAAAACTGACAAACTCTTTACAGTTAGGTTGCTTTAATAGTATATTTGCCTTGAAGTCCATGTGTGCTTCATAAAATGCCTTATGGCAAGAGGACTCAGGTGGTCCTCAGTATTCATCTGTGAAGAGCCTCGCCTGGAAATTGCCTGCTCATGACTGCATGCTCCTTTCAATATTTTTTTCACAGGATGAGGTCAACCAGATTATGGAGACCAATCTTTGGCTGCGACATGTAAGTAAAAACATTATTTATGTCTGAAAGGTTACCAATTTATTTAGATATGTTTACAATCAATGTACCTTTGATATGATTTATTTAATAAGAAGTTCAAATAATTAAAAGTATTAACAAAACAGGAAAATATTTTACAGTTCAAACTCAACTAGGTGTGACATTGATGAATTAATCTGTATTCTGAAGGTCACAATAATAACAGCGTTTTCAGATTCTTTAAAACCATTACATATCACAGCATTTGCTTTATTATAGGAGGTATAAAGCACTATGCACATTGCTTAAAAGTGATTATGTGAAAACCATGACTTAAGAAGAAATCTATTCAGGAAAAATGACACATTATGCTGCCCTTATCCAATCATATCAAGCATGTTGTTAACTGTTATCATCACTGTTATCGTTTAATAATGTTTCAGTGGTTAATCAATTGATTTTAACATTGTAAAGAAAAGTCAAATATTTAACAAACTGATCTGTAGAACAGATAACAATAAAAAATCTTGATATATGGCTTTCCTTAAAATGCATTAGTCAGATCTGACTGTCCTGTTTTCTGTAACCCAGTCCTTTCTGCAATTGCAAGGCTTTGCTATAGGCTTCTAAGTCTGTGGACAGACACCTGAGAAAACCAGGAGCATAACAAATGCAGGCATGGCTTATAGCCAAGCTTTTGAATCTTGCATGCTGTAACCTTCAAATTTCAAATGTAGATCTTTTTCAAGTGTTTTTCAAATCTTTGGCATTAGATGAAAATGCATTTTTTGCAGTCAACAGATTTCGAGAATAAATTCTATATAAAGTCGTGTTATAGTCACGCAAAATTATATTAATTGATTTGTGTCCATGGTAGAGATAGACCTATATATTGATATATCGGCCAGCCGATATTTGCGAGTTTTATGTGTATCAGGCATTATTTACAGACAGAGTGCTGGAACAACCAACCTTTCCATGACAACATCGAAAGCTCGGCCTAACAGCTGGGCATAGCTGGACAAAGCAATTTTTTTAATTTCTCATCTCTATGGGGCGGTTTCCCGGACAGGGATTAGACTAGTCCTAGACTAAAATAAATGTAAGACAAAGTCCAAATTAATAACATCTCTCTTTAACATATCTTTAAATACATCAGTGCCCTGTGTTTTGCCTCAAAATGGACACAAGTAATGTTTTTAGTAAGGCGTGTTTGTTAAAACTAGTTATATTTCCTAATTAAACTAAGCTCTAGTCCTAGTTTAAGATAATTCCTGTCCCCTATATATATTTGTAGTAGTAAAGTGCTAGAAATCAATATCCTTTGCTGATAGTTCCTCGTCATTGTGGAGAGTGCAGTTCATGGTTCCATAGCACCTTCACCTGTTAAATGGTTCTTTTTTTTTAAATTGAGACTTGTAACATTTGGCATCATTATTGTGTCATTTTTATGAAGTAAATTGAGTGAGCAAAAGCAGTATCGGCTCCAAATATCGGCTCAAGAAAATCGGCAGCCTGTATCGATCATCGGCTAAGGCTGATGAAACAAAAATCGCTATCAGCATCGGCACTAAAATCCATATCGGTCGATCCCTAAGTCCATGGCACGAAATTCAGCTTTTATTTGTGCCTTGACACTCGCACAAATGTCTTTTTCGTGACACTCAATTCACTTTCTGTTACATTTTTAGACATCCAAACCCCAACTCGAACCCCAACTCCAGGCGAGAATAGCTTTAAAAGCAGAAGAAAAACATATAGAAACCAATACATTAAACCTAAACTCCAAATTTAACCCCAACCCTAAAAAAGACGAAAAAGATGAAAAAGACACCAAAAAAGCAGAATTTCATGCCATGAACACAAATAAATTAATACAATTTTGCGTGACTATAACACGACTTTCCATGAGATCTTGTTGCAAAAACTCTTAACAAATGATTGAGACAGAGATTGTGATTGAGACCTAACTGAAAACTCCATTATGTCTCCTCTGGGAATCCTCTGAACAATTTTCATTGTATAGATATGGAATGATTATAAGCTCAAGTGGGATCCCAAAGAATTTGGAGGTGTGGAGTTCATCCGTGTGCCCTCGAAAAAGATCTGGAAGCCAGACATAGTGTTGTACAACAAGTAAGCATGATCCATTAAACCAAAGATTTGGGTTTCACTGAGCATTATTATACAATGTATACATTATTATATATACAGTGCAGTTGGAGATTTCCAGGTGGATGATAAGACTAAAGCTCTTCTGCGCTTCACTGGAGACGTAACCTGGATCCCACCAGCCATCTTTAAGAGCTCTTGCAAGATTGACGTTACATACTTCCCATTTGACTACCAGAACTGCACCATGAAGTTTGGCTCATGGACCTACGACAAGGCTAAAATCGACCTGGTGCTAGTTGGTTCCACCATAAACCTGAATGATTTCTGGGAAAGTGGAGAATGGACGATTATCGATGCTCCTGGGTACAAGCATGATATCAAGTACAACTGCTGCGAGGAGATCTACACGGATATTACTTACTCTCTCTATATTCGCCGCCTGCCGCTTTTCTACACCATAAACATGATCATTCCCTGTCTGCTCATCTCCTTTCTGACTGTTTTGGTTTTTTATCTACCTTCGGATTGTGGCGAGAAGGTGACGTTGTGTATTTCCGTTCTCCTCTCTCTCACCGTTTTTCTCCTGGTAATCACAGAAACCATTCCATCAACATCTCTTGTTATCCCTCTGATTGGAGAGTATCTTCTTTTCACCATGATATTCGTTACTCTTTCAATTGTAATCACAGTCTTCGTGCTCAATGTACATTACCGCACCCCAAAGACCCATGTCATGCCACGTTGGGTGCGTCATGTCTTTCTTGGTTTGCTCCCTCGGGTCATGTTCATGACCCGGCCTGAGAAGGACCCAGGGAGCCCCGGCTGTACGGAAGCCAGTCCACGACCCTGCACCTTTCAGAGACCAGGCTCCATTCCCCCACATTTCCCTAAGCAGGACAGTCTGCTGGGAAGCCTCCCACCCCGCCCTCAACTCCTCTTGTGCACTGAGCTAAATAACCTAAGCGAGGCATGTAAAACAGGGTCCAACTTCTTATGTAGAGAAGGACGATGTTCATGCTGCTGGAAGCAACACGCCTCTAAACTGTCCACAGAGGGGGGAGCAGGTGGCATCATGGGAAGTGGAGAAGGAGGAAGTAATTGTTCCAGCTCGGAATCTCTGAATGGAGGGTTTTTGTGTATGCCAAGTCTTTCACCTGAAGTCAGAGAGGCCATTGAGAGTGTAAAGTACATTGCGGAAAACATGAAGTTACAAAATGATGCCAAAGAGGTAAGCTAGTTGTTTCTGATTTAATAATGCTAGTGATACTATCTCCTGTTATTACTGTTTTGCTCTCAGAGCTAACTTAATTGTTTCATTGCTGTATCTTGTTTTTCTACTGGAAAACAAAGTAGAGATTTTTTTAAATCTTTTTCGCTGTGACTGAGGGTTGTCATGGCACACAACTAAAATCTCTACTTCTGTAATCCATGAGCAAGAAAAACAAGATGTGTGTATGGAGTGACATGGGTGCAAGTAAATACGAAATAGCAGATTATTATTTTAATTAAAAACAAAAACTATTTCATTCAACTGCTGGCTGTTTAAAATAGTGTACTGCTTAATTCTGCTATTAGCCGTGGAGCCATGGAAGAAGGTGTGTTTTTCATATTTTAACATATTGTTTTTTCAACCCTTTCAAGGTGCAAGATGACTGGAAGTATGTTGCCATGGTGATTGATAGGATCTTTCTGTGGGTCTTTGTCCTTGTGTGCATTCTGGGTACAGCTGGACTCTTCTTGCAGCCCCTACTGTTGGGCGAGGACATTTGATACCTACATAGACTTTAAATGAGAACAATTTTTTATTATCACATTAATAATATCAGAAAACTGATTTTCTTTGTGCAGAGCAGATCTAAAATAATTCAGTTTACAGTATGGGTGACCCTGGGATCTCTGAGGGTAACAATAAAGTTAATACAATGAATGTCTTCATTACTGACTTGCCAATTGTTTACTCTCAATCCATGTCTCTCAATCTTACATTAGACAGTTTTCCCTAATTTAAGACCAATTATCAAAACCAACTTATGACTAGACAGATTATTGGTACATAGATGAAGTGTAAGATAGGGATACAGGCCATCTTCTCTGTAAGTATATTTAAATGTTACTTTTTGTTTATAAAGACTTTGTGACTTTAATAAAATTGATCACACATTTCCCCTTATATTCTTTTAATAGACTCTAATGGGACAAAATGTACATGTTAAAATATAAAAGATTACAACTATAGTTTGTGTTTGTACATTATCAGTGGGAAAAAAAATGACATGTATGTTTATTTTATAGCATTTTATAACATTATTTTCAAACTTTTTCAGACTAAAACAATTTAAATTTGTTTGCATTAAAGGTATAGTTTACTCAATAATGAAAATTCTGTGTGCTCCCCATCATTTATCAAAATATCTTCTTCATCATTTTAACAATACTTCAATAACATTTTTTTTTCTACTATGGAAGTCAATAGTTACAATCAAATGTGTGGTTTCCACCATTTATCGTTTTGCATTCATCAAAATAAAAAAAACTCATACAGGTTTAAAACAACATGAGGGTGAGTAAATGATGACAGAATGTTAATTTTTAGATTAACTTTAACTGGAGTATTTTAAACCGACCAGCACCATCTTGTGGGTATGTTAGGCAAGTGCGAGCCATGTTTGTATCTGGATGAGATGTGCACAATATGTTGGACAACAGAGATGCAAGATTTTTTATAAAAAAAAAAAAACTTTTGTGCACTTTTGTGCAAGAGTTAAACAGCACCTTTGCTGCTCGCAAAATGACTACTGCTTCAATATCAGGTGGTGTTGGGCAAGATGTTTTCCGTTTTTGACTGTCAGGTTAGGTGGTGCAGTATGTTTAATGTTATTGGCAGTTTTTTTTACGATGAGATTTTTTTTTAACTATTCCCCTGTCATTCTCACCTTTGACAATCACCCATGTTGCCTATGCCCTAGGCAGCCCCTGAAGTCCAGTACCCATATTAAACCACTCAAATGATTTCTTTAGCTTTAAAGGCTATCTCAGGTATGTTTTAACTTACTGAATATACCTTTTTTGTTTCTTCATAAGTGTGAAATCGATGAGAAAAACACTTAAAATTGTTCATTGTTCAGACCATACACTCTAAAAAATATTGGTTTGTTTTTAACCCCGGGTAACTATAGGAGAGAACACATTTCTGGGTTAAAGTGACCCAAATAATGGGTTGTTTTAACCCAACTGCTGGGTTGTTTTAACATGGTTGATTAACAATAACCCAGCAGTTGGGTTAAAACAACCCATTATTTGGGTAATTTACAATTTAACTAACTGGCTGTCTATTGATAATAGCAAAGTTATGTTGTGTTTTATTATATCTGCTTCTCAAAATATTGCCAAAATATTTATTCAAAGCATAACCGACATATTGAGCTCATGGTCTAACTTCATCATAATTTGTGAGCTAAACTGACAAGCAGACGACTAGCGTGAATGCTTAGTAAAGTAAGTAACATTACATTTATTAAGAAGTGTTCGTACACAAGGTTTCTTTGTTCCTTTGAAATCTGTTAAAATGTGTATTTATACCAAAAATCATAATGTGAAAGAAGTGAACTAAATTTCTCAAGTGCTTTCTTGCTGGAGGTCACTATAAATGCTGCATTGGTAAAATAATACATTAAAATCAGCCGGCTGCCATAACAGATGATAAAAAAGTTGTCAGAAATGGTGAGTCCATTTGGGGAAAAATGGGTTTGGTGAAAATTAAAGAAATGTGAAAAAATTCAGGAAATTGGACTGAAATTGTAAATGTCATATTCATTTACTTAAAGGGCACCAATTTTTCGATTCACGATTTTTCATTTTCTTTAATATGTAAAGCACATTCGCACGGGATTAGTATTACCTGGTGACCTCAAGTAATTTGTAATAAATGTGTGATCTTAATCCCGTGCGAATCTGCCTTGTCTGTAAATTGTAAACTTTCCAACGTAAATATATTTTCCTGGACTAAAACAAACACACAAATTGTAAGCAACAGTTTACTTCCTGCGCCTGTTGATGTGGACACGGCGTTCATTATCATAATTCCACCCACATCTGACCAACTGTCTGTAAGTAGTTTATGTTTTCATATTTAAAGATTTTACTTCTGACTAATCCATTATTCAAACGCAAGTTTTGAGCAGTGCAGAGTAGAGCTTTTTGTTTGTCGTTTCTACAATCACAAATGCAGACATGGTTTTAATGTTTTAGTAATCCTTACCTTACCAATCTGTTATATCCTGCACAAGCACAAGTTAATTTGATCAAGTTGGTCATCTGCATTTTCTGGCAGGGATATCTGGAGCAACAAACATGTACGGTATGTAGAAAAAGAATGTGTTTTTTAATACATAAACCAAGCAAACACATTGTATTATACCAAATTCACAAAATAATGTTGTTTTTAGCAATGAAATAGGTGCTCTTTAAATCTTTCTTGATGGATATTTTAAAACCTGTTTAGCCTTATGGTCATACTCTTTAAACAATAGATTTATTTAAACATTTAAAACCAAAACCTTTGTGTTACTTAATTTTTAACCAGTTGCTAAAAGTTTCCATGCTGGAAAGAATTGTCTAATTTGACCTACAGTAATTGTACATATCATTAAGAGAATTTCTTAGATTTACCAGGGCAAGTCTAACCTATTACAATGTTTAGGCCAATGATTTTAACTCCATAGTCATAGTTTGGTGTAAGTTATGACACAAGTGTCATTGTTTACAGAGAGACGGGACCCAAGTGCAGGTAATGTTGAACTCAAGGGGGGTTTATTAACCAAAAAGCCCACGAGGGGGCAACAGACAAACTCTAACAACAACTAGACAAGACAGAAAACACCACACAAGACTAGACTTAGCTTGACTTGACTTCCTGACAATAGGTCACAAGAGCAAGGTTTCAAAACACAGAACAATACAAAACGATTCAGCACAGGACAAGACACACTGGGGCCTTAGATAGAGACATCTAAACAAGATAACAAGGGAAGCTCAGGTGTGGGGAGTTAACCAATAATGAATATTAAACGAGGAGACAAGGGGCGGCGACAGAGACAAGACACGGCAGCACACTACCCAAACAAAAGGCCATGTGCTGTCACACAAAACATGGGTACTGCCACGATCCTGCCACATGACCATGAACTAACTATAACCGACTGGCAGAATCATGACAACAAGTAAAGGTTACAACAACTTAATCTTTAATGGCATTATTCAATTGAGCTTGAAACTGTCTTGTGCATAATTATGTTTTTTTTTCTTCTTTTACTTACTGAGAATTCTGCTGTGAGCGAACAAACTATTTGACTATCAAAGTGACAAATCTTCCCTAGGTCCCCGTGTATTACACTGAGAACAGCTTTAGTATGATATGGAATCTGTATGATATCTACATTTCCATTTAGCAGATGCTTTAATCCGAAGATTGAGGAAAAACATAAAAATGACTAATTTTAGGAAAGGGAATAAAATGACGCAACATTCTTTAGAGAAAACTAAAGAGACTATGCCAACAATTTATTCAGCTTATTTAACATTTGATTGGTTTTTAAACATTTTATTTTTTATTAAATAAATAGATAAATAAATTCCCATAAAATACCTCCAAATAAGGCTTCTAATAAATAAGCTTAGATAGGAAGTTGACATCACTAATGGATAACTGACCATTTTGCCCTGTTTTTTGGTTAATTTCCTTATCTCTGTTCGATAATTGTCACATGCAGTGGTGTGTTTGCATTTCAAAGATACATGACAAAGAATGATAAAGTATACTTTATATACTTATATATACTTTAAATATACTTGACTTAAATACCAAGGAATTCACAACAAAGATTACTCACACCTTAACCATAAACAAAATGAGGACTTACAAAGGAACCAAACCACAAGGGAAAAATAAAAACGTTTGCAAAACAGTTAAATGCTAAGGAGAAATTAAGAAAAGTGCATATGATATTGGCAAAATGACAAATGTTTCAGAATACAATTTTTGACTGTTTCTGACTGTGCAGCAGTATGTTTATTGTTATTCATATGATTTTTTATTCATTACATAAGTCGTTATAACATCCCCCTGTCATTCACACCTTAGGCAATCATTATTTACACCATAGGCAGCCCCTGAAGTACAGTACCTAGCTCAACCCAGTTAACTGATTTGTTTAGCTCTAAACGGTATCTTAGGCAGTTAGATATTTTACCTGTATTTTTTTGTATTGCACATTTTTGAGAAAATAAATCACAACAAAGCCCATAAATAAACTAAAAGAAGTAAAAAAACTAAAGTTATTTGTTCAATGTAAACTATGTTATGTTAATTCAATAAGAACGGCTAAGAACGATTTTCTATTATATTTTAGATATCCTAACCCAAACCCCAACTCTACCCTGCCCAATCCTGCTCTAGAAAAAATAAAGGTTTACCCAATATCACTTCCTGAAAATCAAGTATGGAGAATTACACTGAGAAGGCACAGTCCTTTGACCTGACATAGTCCTTCACAGCCCATGCTGTAGCAAGCTTCTTTGTGGGGAAGAAAGATGGCAGCCTCAGACCTAGGCTACAGACCTACATAGATTATTGTGGTTTAATTTTTTATAGTAAGAACAGATATTCACTACCATTAGGCCTTTTGCCGTAGAATAACTGCGTGAGGCTCGTATTTTTACCAACTTATATCTTTAAAAGTGCCTACCTGATTAGAATCAGATGGGGAGATTAATAAAAAAGACTGTAACTATTGGGCGCAATATGAATATAGGGTAATGCTGCATGGCCTTACTAATGCACCAGCTGTTTTACTATTCTTCATAACTCTGCTTCAATAATTGTGATTTATTTATTAGAAATTCACAACTGCAGAGGGGAATAATGACATGGGCAACAAATAACTTTTATCAATCAAAGTTTCTTTAGAGGACTGGAGAAACTGGTTGAAGAAGGTGGCTAGACTAGTAATAACCAATTCCAGGTAATTACTAGTCTGAGCCTCAGACATCATTCCCACTGTTGGCTGATGTGCAGGGCACCAGACAGAGAAGACTACACCATTGTTGATGCAACAGCTGGGAAAAACTATATATACAGTGAATATTGGCTTAAAGTGCACACTCTCAGCTTTACTTGGAGAGTATTCACATCCAGATTGTCTGAAGAGTTTAGGAATTACAGACGTTTAAAATGTAACCCCCCCTTTTAAAGAGGGCCAAAAGTAATGAAACATATGACTTAAAAACTGTTTTATGGACAGGTAAATGCTATTTGTTAAATCATTTGAAGAATGTTAAAGGTCTGAAGTTGATATTAGGTGTGGCATTTGCATTTAGAAGCTGTGGCTCTGATCCCAAATCATGCGGTTAAGGAACATGTCCATGCAATTGATACAGACCATATTTAGGTTTCAGAAACACAACAAATCCATCAGAGAGATAGCAGAAACCATAAAACTCCAAGGCAGAAAATGAGCCCCACTCTGGACGGACAGGAACCACTGAGAGAACCATGATGACAGCAGAATCAGTCGACAGAACAGCTGAACCCATGCATTCAGACCAGGAGACCAGGGCTGATGGCAACAGAGAACCAGGCCTGGGGTGAAAGAGAGAGACCAAACATAAAGACAAGCACTGGTGTCTCAAAATATGCACAGTTTAAAGTTGTGGAGGGCTCTAACCTTGAACTGGCACATCTTCTCACAATCGGCTGCACAGAGTTCTGATGACAACACAGCTCTTCGTGATAGCTGTTTCCCCTGTGCACTTCATCCATCTCAGCACAAGAGCTGTTTCCCTAAAAGAGCTGCACAACTGCACAGCCCGTGGCCAACCCAGAGATGACAGCTATGATCTTTTGGGCTGCCGTGGTTGGCTTGGAGTAGATTCAACCTCCCCCACCCGAACGCATGTAGTGCCATTCTTCTGGAGGTGACAAGGTTGTGGGGGCTTCATGATGGTGTCCCAAGGAGGGCGTGGGACAGTGGGATGCATTGGGTGAACATCACACTGGCACGCCTCCGCACCTTTACCCCGTGGTCAGACCCCTAATTTTTCTGGGCTAGTGTACCCCTGAATTAGGTCTCCAGGCATGCTGTCATATGCACGGATGCCTCCACCAAGACATTTGTACAGCTGCAGGCTGGGCGACACCCAACACATTTACTAGGTTTTATAGTGTTCATGTCGAGCTAGTTTCCTCCCTTGTTCTCACCTCAAACCCGTAGAAACTATATTAGTGCCAAAAAATTTTATTGTAGAATTTGGTACTTCCTCCAACGCCCTTGGCAGCCAGACGTGGCACCTCCAAGGCCCTTGGCAGCCAGACATGGCAGACCGTCTGCTGCCAGCCTTTCACCAGCTGAATTCTTGAAAACCTATGTTAAGGCTTGGCGTCCATAGGAGTGACCCCTATAGGGAGATCCCATATGTGTAATATCCGTGAAGTAAAAATTAAGCCTACATTTTCCTTCAGCAGAAAGGAAATGTCTTGGTTACGTATTGTACCCCTCGTTCCTTCAGAGGCGATTCTGGGGTTTTCATTTTGGGGGGTTCAGACCCCCAATGAGAGTATACTAGAATAAATAAATGAATATATATTTTTTTTAATACAGTGTAAGGTTAGGTCTATATACAAAGAGTAGCAGAGCTAGAAATAAATGGGGTTGCCAGGGGGTGACCGAGACTACTTTACTGGCATGTAAACATAATTAAGGCTGCATTTTAAACGTTCCTATTTCTCTCATCTGATTTACTGTCTGAAACAAAAAAGCTCATGTTAACTGCAGTAACTTTTGTAAATTCAAACTCCATGATACACCTTAAACTTAACACTTTTGGTAAAAAAAGTAATTGAGCCTATTTAAGATAAATTTGAACTAACCGGAAAATAATTATTTAAGGGAGTGAAAGTAGCGCACTAAATTTGGACACTCCGAACACCCCTCTAGTTCAGCCACATTATTGGAGTATTCGACTGTATTGCATAGATGCGTTGAACGTGGTGAAAGTCACAGAGGGGAAAGAACCGAAGTCTGCCCTGCTGTCGTTAAATTATATGTAAAGGGGACTGAAGCGATCACGAATTTCTGTAGAGTTTATGGGGCTAACATAGCAAACTTTTTATGGGGGTTAAGAGGAAATTGGGGGGGGGGGGTAAAGCCCCCCTAAAATGGCCTAACGACGCCCCTGGAGCATACAATATAAACAGCAATGAAAATGTTTAATATAAAGGGTTTCTGGTTGCGACTTTTAATAAAAGTTTTGTTTTTCGACAAATTCACCATCTTATTTGTGATTAAAAAAAGAAACATGATGCACACGTCAGTAGGTCAAGCATCAGGTGTCTGACTTGATGGCTCTGTCTTCAACTCCTCCCTCAACTGTAGTGTGCTCAACACTTGCAAACACACAGACAACAAAACGGGGCTGATCACACTGAATTCTTGACAATTACATAAAAAAAAATTGTACGTTAAAAGTGTGAATATGGTAAAACTGTTAAAAGTATAAGTTCAAAGGCATTTTTTAAAGTGTAGTTTACTTGATTGTTTAAGTAAAGACAATGTTTCGGTTAGAAGAATATTACATAAAAATTGCATGCTGGTGTAACAAATAACCAAGATGTCATGTAAGGGACATTGAATGCAGGTAAATAATGGATTGGGTAAAATCTCCTGAAATTGCAAAAACTTATAAATATGACAAACAATTTCAGGACATTTTACATTTACTTATATGAAGCCATTTTTTCTTAATATTGCTTATATTAAGCTCTGTTACAAGGCATGAGAAACAGTTACAACCTAACTTTTAATGGAAATATTCAGTTAACTTTAAAACCGTTCTGTACATAATAATTAATTTCTTTCCTCCTGAGAATTCTGCTTAAAGAACAAACCATTTGAATATCAAAGTGACAAATCTGCCCCTGGCTTCCTTGATTTCAAGAACAGGTTTAGTTGTAATTGCATAACATACTACAACTGCATGACAATTAAATTGACATCAACACTGTAATATAATAACAAGTAAAAATTAAGATCAGTGCTTTAGGCATTTGGAGGTAGCAGATGCTTTTATCCGACTTAAGTGATTTACCTCGGTGAGGAAAACAAAAAGCAATTAATCTTAGGAAGGCAATAATATGTTTAAACTGTAATACTATGTCATAAGAATGCAAATATTTATGTCAGTTCATCACCCCCTAAAGTTTTGCATGTGGGTTTCTAAGCAAAATATAATGCACACAATTTTGAACCTCCATACAATTTTAAAATCCCTTGTGGCTAAAAGTACCCTGGGGTCTGGACCACTCCCACTTACTCTGAACTATAAAACCAAGATTGTCCGACCACAATTTTTATTCAGATTCTTGGATCTACCTGTATATCTATAAACGTTTTCTAAGTGATCGACAACATGAGCAGTGTTATGTTTCAGTCAGGCTTCCAGGCCACCAGCTTTGTGAGTGACTTTGCTTTACTCTCCTCACCAATATTCATATTATTCTATTATTCTCTTGTTTGATTTTTTTGTCAAGTTTCACATTGGAAAAGCTATTTTAACATTGTCAGCATTTATGTGCATCAAAACAGTATCAGAAATTTGGAAATGTACAGCTTCTTTTGATATTTTTACTATGCAGAGTGTCCCATATGTCAGTCCAATCTCTGGAGGACTACAAGCTGGAAAAGCCATTTTCATTCAGGGAGCAATTCCCCTTGAGTCTGATAGGTGAATATTTTCTGTTCAAGACTTAAAACTTAAAAAGCAGCTGTTTTTGAGTCACTGATTCACTCTTTAACATGTCTTTAATCCTTTTAGCTTCGTCGTAAGCCTGAAGTGTGGGCAGACTGAAGGTGATGACATTGCCTTTCAGATCAAGCCTGTGTTCAGCAGCAACAGCATGGTCCTTAACAGCTGCCAAAAAGGATCATGGGGGAAAGAGGAGAATCTTGCCCTACCCTTAAAAAAGGGAAGCAGCTTTGATCTGATTATTGTTGTAAATTCGGAAAACTATCAGGTGTGTTTTCAAGATGCACTTAACTGTGCAAAACAAAAAAAATATTTTGATGTATATTTCGATGTCACTCCTAATCTTTTATTGTCTTAAGGTGTTTTTGAGTGGAGGGGAGGTTGGCAAATTTAACCATCGTATACCACTGGAAAAAGTCACTGTTCTTGATATAAGAGGACTTATTACTTTAACAAACGTAGTGTTCATTGAGGTGAGTGATGCTTTCTTTTTAATGCTATCTCATGGCAATTCGTACATGTTTTATGAGGTGGCTAATTTGTATTAATTTGTACAACCAATTTCGTTTTGCCCTTGTGACGTCGGGGTTAGGGGTGGGGTTAATTATTGTTTTTATGATAATGGTAAGTTTTTGTTTGATTCTATTTGTACAAACTTAGCCAACTCGTAAAAAATATGTAAAAATTTTCGTGAGATCAGGCTGTTTCTGATTTTTTATTCAACCACATCCCTACAATAAACCTTTCATGCAACAGAAAGTTTGGTGGAAGTTAAAATAGTATACACTGTCAGAAATAAAGGTACAAAACTGTACCTTTTCTGTCACTGGGGCTGTACCCTAAGTTTCTGTTTGGTACCTTTACAGGAATACAAAACAGAATTCAATTTTGGGTAGATTACCGTACCTTAAGGACCTACATTTTTGGAAAAACGTCAAAATATATACCCTAGCTGTCACTGGGGCAGGACCCTTTAAGAATGTAATTGTATGGACCGTTAGGTACAGATATGTAAACATTTATTACCAATATGTACCTTTGAGATACTAATATGTATTTTTGAGGTACTAATAAGCTCTCTATGGTCCCAGCATGTACTTCTGAGGTACTAAAATGAATTCCTTAGCTGCAAAGCTGTACTTTTGAAAGGGTGCAGCCCCAGTGACAAAAAAAGGTACAGTTTTGTACCTTTATTTCTGAGAGTGTAGGTCATTACAGCACATATAAATTTATGAGTCCTTTAACACTATTGTAACTTAAAGGGGCGGTGAATTTATCGATTTTATTGTTTTATACTGTTGTCTGATGTTTACTTATGATGTTTGCGTGGTTTTTACATTCAAAAACATCAAAAGCAATAATAGTAGGCTATTTTGTAACATGGATTAGTGGCTGTCTGGAGAAATGGTTCGTTTGAAGGGGCGGGGCGCACTGAAGACCTGGACGTAAACACTCACTGCTATGATTGGACAGCTTCATTACCCATCATTACATGTGGGCAAATGTTTTAAAAACATTAATGTGTAAAAATAGCAGCCAAACACATATATGTTTGAGCCACAAAAGATTCTGCGTGCTAAAGATGATGCACATAAATGACAATACGTATAGTAAAGTAGAAACAAAAATTTAAACTTGACGTGACTAAATTACTGTAAACAACACAGTAAGCACACATCGGAGTCTAAACTGCGACTGTAAATCTTTATCAATAACTTTGTATTTTTCTATTGTGCTTGTGAGGTTGCTCTTAGATACACGTAATGTTACATACCACAGTTATATGATAAAAAAGCTTTGTTGAGTGTTTGACCGTTCAAACGCAACTCACCTAAATTACCGTATACAACACAGTAAGCGGGCATCAGAATCTAAACTGCGGCTGATAAATCCTTCTTTATCAATAACACTGTATATTTCTACCGTTAAATTACAGTCGTGTTGTTAAGTGGTGTATCTTTATTAATGGTTTAATGTTTTTAGTAAATTAAAAAAGTCAAACATACGTGTTTAGACACGGATGTTACAACAGACATATCAAGCGATCTCTTCTAACAAAGCAATAGTGAAACGCAGTAACTTAAATAAACTTACTGTGTACTGCTGTGTCATTTTTGTCAGATCCAATATAAGTGGTGTTTTTAATCACAGTCTCTCTGCAAATCCAGCATCGACTTCTTTACAAATGAATCCGTTTACACAAACACTCCCCACTCGAGCTGGAACTTCTTCAAAAGCAAACTTTATCCACGCATTCAGACTCCATTATCCAGCGTCTGTGTTCTTCCCATAGACCGTTCTTCCACAACCGAAAATGCGTTTCCATGGTTACTTTAGATCACTGCGTCAAAATAAAAGTCTCTCAGAAAAAATTTATTTAAAAGTCATTTTGGTTACATTTGGCAATCTTAAAAGACATGTTTACTGATTGAGACACACGTGTGTCATGCAAAGCTGTGGGCGGGGCTACAAAAGTGGTCCTTGTATTTGGCTATGGGGAGGTGCTTCAATTCTACTTTGACGTCATACTTTTCCGAATTCCACACTGGCTTGTTTTACTGGCTTGGTGCCAAAAACTGTTATATTTCAGTAGCACGGACGTTTTCAGTTCTGAAACTTGCAGGATGTTCATTTAAGTATGATGACCTCTTATATAACAAAGTATCAAGTTAAAATTGAGTATTTGATTCACCGCTCCTTTAAAGACAAGTTCATGAACGGCCAATATTTGAGTTCTTCGCATGCCTTTCCCCCCTCACATTTTTAGATTAAAAAGTGGGGTGGGCTTAATTCATTTTAGCTGATTCATCTATGCTTATTAAGCACATTTTATGACCATATTTAAGAAAATAAAAATAAAATAAAGGAATAATGTATGAAATATTTATACATGTGTGTGAAGTTTGCTTATTTATTCAGTTTACTAGGAAATGTTTATTTAACGGTAATAAAACCAGTCCACTTTTTCTTACCTTACAGGGCTGGGCTGGCTCTAACATCTTTGGGCAGGGCACAATGATGTTCCAGTCACAGGATGTCATGTCATTTGGACAAGGTCCAACGAATCAAACCTGGTCTATTGGGGGTGGGAATACTTCTACACCACAGACAACAAAAGTGATTGAAACCCAATGGAATGTACAACCTGTTCAAGCAGAATTTGAATTTTCAATCCTCAATCCAGTACAAAATCCTGTGAGTAACAAACATTTTCTATCGTATTCCAGAAAGTAAAATCTTATCTTTATGTAGTTGTTAAAACATAAAACAACATTCCAAATTTCCAATGCCTTTTCGTTTGCACTCTTTACAGACCCTACCATATACGGGCCCAATTAATGGGGGGCTGAAAGCAGGAAAGGCCTTGTTCTTGCAGGGCACTGTTGCTAGCAATGCAGACAAGTAAGCAACTATTTTGTAGGCCCTGTATATGCAATGTATATGTATAAAATATACATAATGTAAAAATTTTTATCTATAAAAGTAAATTAACTTTGCATTAAGATAGACATGTTGTAACTTCCATACAGGTTTGCAATAAATTTAAAGACGGGACAGTCAGATATGGATGACATTGCTTTTAACTTAACACCCCAAATGAAGGGGAAAGTGGTCATGAACAGCTTTAGGGCTGGAAAATGGGAAACTGAGGAATATGGCCCTGATAATCCTTTTAAAATGGGAGAGCCTATTCAACTGTTTATTGTTACCAAATCTGATGGTTATGAGGTATGTGTTATTACATAAAGGTAAGCGCATCATTGAAACAGAACTAAGATTGTGTCTTTACATGGACTTTTTCACTTTGTTTCCTCAGTTATACGTTAATGGAAGACAATTTTACACGTTCAAGCATCGTATCCCGCTGGACAAAGTCACAGCGTTGAATATTGCTGGAAACGTTAATGTGAACATTATTGGCTTCATAGAAGTAAGTCATAAATATTTGATCAGTTATACAGTAGTACTATTAAAGTGTAAATGTTATTTTATCACTCCAGTAAGACTCAAGTAAGCTTGATATTGAGAGTAAACATCACTCACCTTTTTCTCCTCATAAGAACTGGAGCACATTTTCATTATCTCCACAATTCACAACAATAACCGGTGGGACCAGCAGCTTGAGTCCTCCTACCATAATACAATCAGAGCTCTTACTTCCACCACAAAATTCTGTGAGTGACATTTCTTTTTAAGTGAATCCTTGGTGGTTAATGAAGTGCAAGCCCTTAAATAAATGGTGGTTTAAACCAAGAAGTAATTGCTACACCATATTTTATATTCCAAAACATTTCAAAAGGTTCTGGTATACTGATGCTTATTTCTTGTGATAAATGCAGCCCTTTCCCTATATGGGCACAATAACTGGAGGACTGAAAGCCGGCATGGCCTTTTACTTGAAAGGAGTTGCTGGTACTAAAGGTGAACGGTAAGCAATGCTTTGTAATCACTAAAAAATTAAGTGTATTACACCAATAATATGTAAATAAATAACAAAAAATGTCATGCAGTGTGGTTAATGGCATTAACAATCAGTTGAATGCACGCACACACATGCACACATTGTCGAAACCATGGTTATTTTGTGGATTTTCATAAGGGAGTGTTGGTCACATATGTGAAGGAGTTCCGGTAGCCACAATGACTCAAAAGAAAGCTGACAACTAGAAAGAGGAGAGCAAAGAATCAAGAGTTATGACCTGATACATTTTTAAAATTCAAATACAGTATTTAAAATATTGTAGCAATAGTTATGCTCATCCTGCTTAAAAAAGCACAACATACATTTTTCAAACAGAACCTTACAAAACACCGACACTGACATAAATAAAAGCCACTTAAAGGTAAACATTTATTTTTAAACTACTTTTTACCTCAAAATAAAGGCTTTTTTTTATCCTACACATCTCAAGGTGCACCAAAGGCGTTGTCTATTTACCTTGCTTGTTTAAAAGGTTATTCATTTGCCAAAATCAGTTAACAAAGCCAGTATAAATGCTATTGTGAGCTAATCTTTCATGTCACACTGCCCTGCCGACATATGTAGTCTACCACCCTACCACACTAGAATATAAAATCTGCATTCCCAATGTAGACTACACATAAAAACATTCATTATTTAAACATACAGGATGAAAAAAATTATGATTGGACTAAAAACAATGTTGATTAATGTACTTGCTTCAACATGGCTCAACTTCCATGCAGGTTTGCAATAAACTTCAAGACTGGGAAAACTGATAAGGACGACAATGCTTTCCATTTCAACCCCCGATTCAACTCAAAAGTAGTCATGAACACCTTAAGAAAGGGAAAATGGGAGGCTGAGGAATATGCCCCCCAAAACCCCTTCAAAAAGGGAGAAGCTTTTGAGATATTCATTGTAATGAAACCTGAAGGATATCAAGTAGGTGCTTTGTGATATAAAACTCACAAGACTTCTCTGTTGCCTTCACACTAACCCCCTGGTTTGGTTCATCAGGTGTATGTAAATGGAAATGAGCACTACCTGTTCAAACACCGTATACCGCTGGAAAAAGTGTCAACTTTACATCTTGTTGGAGATGTTGTTGTTAACTCTGGTGGCTTCATACAAGTATGTCAAATATGGCTTCTTTTGGTTACGGTAATATTGAAGTGTAACTGACAATGTGTCAGACTCAGTTGACACCCATCTATATTAGACTTTATTTTAAATACACTCTCTTTGCCTTTATTAGTCCTGGAGCACATCTTCATTTGCTAAAAACATCCAGACGACAACCACGAGTCTGGACTTAACATGTTGCTCTCCTAACACCATACAATCAGAACTCTTGACTCCAGTCCAAAATCCTGTAAGTGATAGATCCATTACAATGAATTGTTACTGTGCAAAACTCTTTGAACAAACATTGCCTCAAAATTGAAATACTCAGTTGATACCCATCTATATTAGAATTTATTTTAAATACACTCTCTTTGCCTTTATTAGTCCTGGAGCACATCTTCATTTGCTAAAAACATCCAGACGACCACCACGAGTCTGGACTTTACACGCTGGTCTCCTAACACCATACAGTCAGAACTCTTGACTCCAGTCCAAAATCCTGTAAGTGATAGATGCATTACAATGAATAATACTGTGCAAAACTCTTTGAACAAACATTGCCTCAAAATGGTTTTTCACCAAAAAGCAAGTGTTCAGAGTAGTTTCCTAAATGTGAACCCCCCCCAAAAAAATCAAAATTTTCTATTTCAATAAATTTAAAACATTTCACAAGGTTTTGGTAAACCTAGGATTGCTTTCTTTTTCTACTCACGGCAGGCTCTTCCCTATGTGGGCCCAATTTCTGGGGGATTAAAAGCAGGACTGGCATTGTATTTAAGGGGAGTTGTCGGTACCAAAGGTGATAGGTAAGTAACACTTTTAACACTTTTCTCATCTACACTGTAAAAAAAAATCCGTAGAAATTGCAGCTGGGTTGCCGGCAATTTACCGTAGATTTAAATTTATGTTTTTTACTGGCAACATTTTGTTCTAAGTTAAATGAACATTAAACATTTACAAGTCTTTGTCTTTACAGAGTAAAACTAAAAAAACAGCATCAAGTAAAACATTCTGGGAAACAAAATCTGAAGCAAAAACAGAAAAAGGTTGATGATGATTTCTGGTTCCCAGAATGCTTTGCATGAGGCTGATATTTTACAGTTTTATTCTGTAAAGATAAAGATTTGTTAATATTTAAAATGTATTTAACTTTGAACAAACTCTTGCTAGTAAATAACATAAATTTAAATCTACGGTATATTACCGGCAACCCAGCTGCAATAACATTGTAATTTCTACTGATTTTTTTTACAATGTACTGTACATGCAATCATTTGTTATTATATTAGCAAGTTAATATAATAGAATTTAGTCACAAAAAGCTGAATTCACCAATAAACAAAAATGTAACAGTTTTATGTTTCAAAGTTTATAACTCAAAGTTGGTCCCCCTTCTGACACAACCTACAAATTAGCCTTTAGTGAGACATGTGTATTAGCTCTGTAAACACAGTTTAGGATTGACAACCGCAGTTACTAATAGTGTGAGTCTAGAAAGGTCAAGTTTACACAATGTCTTACCTAACAGGAATAGTGTCTGTCTGTATGAATGACCAGGTATTCCAACATGATGCATGTAACCACAGTAATGAATCTAAATATATGCAGTGTTCACTGCAGTGTTAATTTTGACAGCAGAATTTGAATTAGAACCCTGTAAGACCCAAATATAGAAAAAAACTTTGAAAAAAAGGTTTCACCTTTTATATGTTGTTGTAGGAGTCCTCTAATGCAGAAATAAATGGGTTTTTACATTTTTTACATTTTAGTAAGTTTTTATGGAAATGTTGTAATATTACAACATTGGGCCTATGGGGTAGCAAAACTGCTGTGATTTCCCTCACTGTCTGAACAAATGTAGAATACGTTTAAGAGTTCATTAGCATTGTGTACTGCTTATGTACCCCAATAACAATAGCCTATATATCCATATACATACATAATCACACAATACATAATAACCAGACAAACCATATTTTTTATGAAAATTATTTATTATAAAAATATGCTCAGATTGTATTTACAAAACCAAAAAAACTGAAAGAAAACTGGTATTTACTGTGTTTACAGATATGTTCAACGATAGTAATTCTATTTTGTTGTTTATGAAAACTCCTTTCTTTTGGAAATTGTACTTATTGGTGTTATCTGTCAAAGCCGTGAGGTACTACAGTGGTACATGCATCATTCATGATTGTCAATAACAGAAATATTAGTCTTGAGACTGATAAAATCCTTTTTCAGACAGTAACAACTCTTATTGGACAAGGTGTGTTCTTGAATGGTTTTGTTGGCGTCATGTCCACATAATCATCATATAGGCAGACATAGAGTTTATTATTTATCTTTCTCAGTTCAAAGGCATCGCCACATTCTTCCTCATAAGTCATATCAGGCCTATCTCAAAGTCACTTTTCTCAAATTTAGATGATATAAATGACATCATTACATGAGGGAGGTTAGGTTAAAAAAACAAACCCCCAGACTATGCTCCAAAAGGAGTACAGTTTGGGAACAGGGAAAAAAACACCTCAGCAACATAAGCACATATTCAGTACATCTTACAACATGAACAACACACGACTTGCAACACGATAGGGGGGAATGGGGGTTTGGAGATAGCCCAGCACAGGCAAACAGCCATCCGGTCCTGCAGCCATATTCGGCGCTGGTCTCAGACCCGTCTGTCCGGCTGGGGGGTACAAAGCGGCGAAGGCGAGGGATTTGGGTAATGGGTGGTGATTGCATATATATGTGAGTCTGTGTAAGAGTTTGTGTGTGTGTAGGCCTTGAGAGAGTCGCTTTGCCCGGCATCCCAAATCTCGGTGCCTCAGTCCGCAAGATGTTAAAGCGTTAACATAGCAAATTGCCATGGAGACAACCTTGATTAGGTCCAAACAGAGTCAACAATCATTAGGTGTCTTTGGGAGAGGGGTAAGGGAGTGCAAGAGCGTCTCGCTGCAGTGCTCTTCCGAGGGAGTTGTTGTTCCAGCAGCGGCCTTGGCCGAGGCCAGTGCTGGATAAGGGGGCCGAAAGCAGATAAGATTGCAATTATTTGGTCTTGGGTCGAGTAGCCGCATTCCTTTACACGACTACTCTCTTAGTCCTTTCTGGTCCATCTGTTTTTCAAATCAATTAACAAATCTGTTTGCATCTCCTTGATGGTATCCATATTGCGGGTCATTTCCAAGTTGTTATCCAAAATGCAGTTAATAGTCCCAGCCTGAGCGCTGACCGCTCTGCCCACCGCTTCAATCATCCCTGGCAGCTTTTTTGGACTTTTGGCAGCTGTCACCGTCTTCTTAATTTCTCGATAAACCAGGGCTAAGCATAATCCAGTCAGCAAACCCCAGGTTATCATGGTTCCAAATAGATAGATATCTTCAATGTCCTCCACGGAAAGAGCCGCCAGACACACGACCCGCCACCTCTCCCATGCGTCCATCGTGTAGCCAGCAGCGAACGTTCCGGCAGGGCAGACAGGTTCCCCCGAACCCATGCTTCTCGTTGAGAATATGGTGTCAATTTCGTTGAGAGACCAGTTGATCAAATCCATGATTTTTTAGTTTCAAGAGCAGTGCAGAGAGAGTCTCTCAAAGTTAAGACAAAAGACTATACAACACGAGAGGAGCAAAGCAGGGAAGGTTACGGGGAGGAGAGGAGATAAAATGTGACCGCCTTCGCTGAGAGCCAAACGAGAAGAGTGTTTAATAACCTTAAAACTTTGATTAAAACTCAATATAGTATCAAAGATATTTGAAATCAAAATTATATTTTGTTGCTACCAAAAAAATGATTAAAAAAGTACATTTTTAACAGATTAGAAGTACAGTTAATTCATGTAATATGCTAGGTGCACAGGCAGATTTAGCTACCTTTCAGGCCCAACATTGTAAAATTACAACATTGACATAACAAGTTCAAAATCTAATATAATCAAAACATTCAGCTGCTTAAAATCGGCATAATCTAGACACATAACTAATCACAGAAAAAAAAGTAATTTTACTTACATGATTGTTTATTTATTTAGTCCAGAAAAAAGGTTATGTTCTTCAAGGCAGGTTTGCAGGTTTTGTAAGTTAACGGCCAGGAAAACCAGCCAATTTACAAAGTCTACCATTTAAAAGCATTACAGAGTTAAACAATACGACTTTTTAGTTGTGTAAATGTGGTTTTAAAGAGAAAAAAAAAAACATGTACAGGTATACTTTATTAGACCTTAAACTGATGTTGTTATATTACAACCGAGGACTTTACAGGGTTAAGCCATAGTCTCTTGAGTAAAATGCAATTTTGTTGTAGTCATATTCCATTCATCTGATTTTTTTTAGTTTTAGCCTAGTTTTAGTCAACTAAATGCCATGACATTTTATTTACACCTATTTTAGATTAATCCCTACTTATCTTTTTCAGGGAAAATTAATCAAATTTTAACTAATTACTTAGTAACTAGTTACACCCAACACTGTCTATGAATGCATGTATACGGAAATATCAGACTATGATGCAGCTGTTTAGTGTTGAAAGATTGACTGTGCTTAACATTACATAGCCATTTTTAACACTCTGCATGCCTCCCCTAACATGATCTGATCACTCCACACTATCAAAGGCAACAAAAACAACACCTTAAAAAAATACTCTGGTACAAACTAAATGTTGATTAGACACACCTGTTCACAATAAAAATTAGCAAAAAATTCAGTGACTATCCCACGGAAATTCGTGAGATCAGGCTGACAATTAAGGTCAATCATGTGTATAACTTAACCATTGGTTTAAAAAATAAGACACAAAACAAATACAAGCAGTAACATTTTAGATACAAATGCTGCGCAAAAAACAAAAACTCAACTGAAAGAATCATAAAACAATATCGCAGTTCATACAAAATTTCAAAGGCATAGGTAACTGTAAAAACAACAAGTAGATGCTGCCTTAAACACAAGCACACCACAAAAAATATTTTTAATTGTATGTTCTAGAGAAATCCAAAATACAGG
Source organism: Paramisgurnus dabryanus (assembly GCF_030506205.2). NCBI lineage: Eukaryota > Metazoa > Chordata > Actinopteri > Cypriniformes > Cobitidae > Paramisgurnus > Paramisgurnus dabryanus. The sequence goes on from NC_133345.1 coordinate 10,925,131, forward strand.
TTAGTACCACTCAGATTTAGGCACAGAAAAGACACCAACTAATAAAAATACCAAAAAGGCCCTTAAAAGTTATATAAGAATATTTAATGTATACATTTAAAAAGTGTCTCTTTCTCTTCTGATTGATATAAAATGTGTAATGCCAATGTACCTAATTAAAATAGAAAGTAATGCTACAGGGTTTTTAAGGCATTTGTGTAAACTGTATGTTCATCAATCCTTGTTTTTTGAGCATTTTGTGTTTTTCTATATATGTTAGTCCACAAGGTTCATGGTTTGATCCTGATCTTAGTTGAGATCTTTCTATGTGGAGTTTGCATGTTCTTCCTATGTCAGTGTGGGTTAAGTCTGGGTACTCTGCTTTCATCCCACATACAAAAGATATGCAGATTAGGTAAAGTGAAGATAACAATTGTCCTTTCCCAACTTGTGTGTAGATCATAGGTTTCCAATGTTGTTCCTGGAGGGGTTAGTTTCAACACTATTTCAACACATCTGCCTCTAATTTTTAGGAAGCCCCGAACAACTTGATTAGCAGGTTTAGATTAGGAAAATTTCTGAAGACATATAATCGTGTTATTTTCAGATTTTAAGAGATTTTATTCATTTTAAAATATCTTAAAAGCAGATAGTATCCAATCTTCGCTGTGACCTCTCACTTTGAATGTAATCTTAAAATCAGAATTTCTTGAAAATACGACTTTGAGTGCTAAAAATCTGGCGCATCTGGTGGGAAAATATAGTTTTATGAGCAAACTTTGCTTCAAATGTGTAGGATGATAACTTTGTCGATACTTTGATCAGTAGATTTTAAAATTACGAAAATATCTGAAAAAAGATTTTGCGTTAGCCATGCATTCACATGCTTTGTCATGTTTCAACTTCCACACAGCTTTACAATAAACTTCAAAGCTGGGCAATCTGACACGGATGACATTGCTTTCCATTTCAACCCCCGATACAACTCAAATGTGATCATGAACAGCTTTAGAAATGGAGGATGGGAGGCCGAGGAATTTGGCCCTGACAACCCCTTCAAAGTGGGAGAAACTTTTGAGATGTTTGTTGTGTTCAAACCTGAAGGGTACTTGGTATGTGCATTGTGACAATTTGTTACACAAAACTGACAAGATGCCTCATACAGAGTTAAGAAGTCTTCACAAAAAACCCTTGGTTTCGATTCTTTAGGTATACGTGAATGGCAAGGAGTACTACTTGTTCAAACACCGTATTCCACTGGAAAAAGTGTCTGTGTTGAATATTGCTGGTGATGTTGTTGTGAACCTTGCCGGCTTCATACAAGTATGTAAAAAACACTTCCAGAAGCTATGATAATATTGAATATTTGGAAAGTAAAGATAATTGTAAATAAACCTTTTTTCCCCCTCCTTAGAACTGGTATAGTCTTGGCTTTTTGCGATGGGGCCTTTCAACCATACAGTCAGAGTTCTCACTTCCAGTCCAAAATCCTGTGAGTCACGCATTGATTTTCTAAAACTTCACACCTTACAATAACATGCAAGCACTTAAAGTAACAGTTGTGCCTGACAACGGCATTTTAACAAAGAGGCCATAGTCACATCACAGTGTCCGATGCCTAAAGAAATTCTGAATTTCTCATGTCAATGACTTGAAAACCTGCCACAAGGTTCTGTTTGACATAGGACTAATGCCTATTTATTCTGCTTACTGCAGTCTCTTCCCTATGTGGGCAAAATTCCAGAGGGTCTGAAAGCAGGACTGGCCTTGTACTTTCAGGGAGTTGCTGGCACCACAGGTGACCGGTAAGTAGTACTTTTGGTAGCTGGGTATCTGTGATCATATCGACAGTGCATGTATACCCGGAATGTAGTCAGGATAACACTGTATCCTTCAACACACACAGAATGTTAAACTAGTTGTGATCTAAGGTGAAGTGCTTGTTGGATGTAAGAATTCATCATGGGCCTCGAAAGATTGATAAAGCCTTTTGTCGGTTATATTTGGATGCCTTAATGTGTTCCAACTTTCATGCAGGTTTACAATAAACTTCAAGACTGGGCCATCTGACAAGGATGACATTGCTTTTCACTTCAATCCACGATACAACTCGAATGTAGCTATGAACAGCTTCAGAAATGGAGGATGGGAAGATGAGGAATCCGTCCCTGACAACCCCTTCAATGTGGGACAAGCTTTTGAGATGTTCATTGTCATCAAGTCTGAAGGATATCAGGTACACGCTTTGTCACCAGAATTAAAATCAAAACTGCTCAAAAGACAGCTGAGAGCTTTTCCTCACACTGACCTTTTGCCTTCGATTCATCAGGTGTACGTGAATGGCAAGGAGCACTACCTCTTCAAACACCGCATACCGCTGGAAAAAGTGTCAGTGATAAACATTGAAGGACATGTTGCTGTGAACCTGTTTGCCTTCATACAAGTAATTCAAATGTTTTTGACAGTATTATCGAAGCATGAATGATACTGTGCGTGAAGCCAGTGGCAATCATGGTGAGAAAAGATCTTTCAAAATATCCCATATCTCTTCTTGCTCTTTAGAAGTGGAGCACATCTATATTTGCTACGCAACTAAGGGGCTTCTTGCGCTGGTCTCCTTCCAACATAGAGTCGGAGCTCTCGCTTCCCATCCAAAATCCTGTGAGTCAAACAGTAGATGGACTCCACTCCCAGTGTTCAGTGTGCAATGTACTGTGGAGGAAACATTTCATCAAACAGTGGTGCAATAAAATAGTGTTCCCTTTCAATACGGTTCACTTCGCATTGCGTCAGTTTGCTGACGCTATGGGGGAAACTCCTGTTTACTCCGTGATTGAAGCCTATTGGTTAACGTCTGTAGAAAATACAGACCAATGACGTTTGAGCCCGCGCGGGGGCGTGGCACACGTCCCTATATAAGCCGGTGAAATACGTCAAGAGCTCATTACTTTTCTCCTTCAGCGCGAACCTTCTCGCTGCTCCGAAGAAGAAGCCCTTACTCGCCGTCGATCCAAGCACTGCAGCGGACTACAACACACCAGCGTGTTCCCCTGCCGCTTTCCGGTGAGCCTACAAGAGTATCTAAAAGAGCAGAAGCGCGTTGAGATAATGTCGCTTCGGCATTGCGGCTCCTGCCGAGCCCCTTTGCCCGTGGAGGATTTCCACAAAGAGTGCGTCATCTGTCTGGGTCCTGCCCACGCCGAGGCCGTACTCACTGAGGCGGGCTGCGCCCACTGCGAGCTCCTTCCTATCGCGGTGCTGCGCTCCCGCCTCGATATCTTTAAACGGAAGGCTTCCCGTGCTCTCCCGCCTAAACAGCAGCGGAGCCGTGAAGCTGGAAGACACCCTGAGACCGAGTCCACGCCGGCTCATCCCCCGCGTGCTCTGTCTCCCCGCCGTCATCCTGTCACCTTCGCCCGTGAGGACTTACGCCCCCTGCCGAGTGCTAGCGGCATGGTTTCCTTTGGGTCCGGTGACAACTTGGAGATGATGTCATCCTCTGAGGAGTTGGAGGATTGGGCGGCTTCGGATGACGACGCCCACGCAGCCGCCGCCGATGAACCTACCGAGTCGCGTCCTCACGACTCTGAGCTCATCCGCATCTTGACGCAAGCTACGGCGGAGCTCAATATCAAGTGGTCGCCGCCGTCAGAGCCTCAACTCAGCCGGTTGGACGAGTGGTTTCTGCAGCCCGGGCGCCGTCAATCATCCCGCCAACGGCAGGCGCCGTTTTTCCCTGAGGTTCACCAGGAGCTCACCAAATCCTGGCGTGCTCCCCACTCCACCCGAGCTCAGAGCGCCGTCTCCCACGTCCTCTCCGTAGTGGACGGCGCCGACGAACACGGCTACTCTAAGATGCCGCCGCTCGAGGAAACTGTCGCCGCCCATCTCTGCCCGTCTTCAGCCGGCGGATGGAGGGCTAAGTTGAACCATCCGTCGAAGCCCTGTCGCCTGACATCGACCCTGGCGTCGAAATCCTACGCCGCCGACGGACACGCTGCATCCGCTCTCCATACGATGGCGGTACTGCAGGTATACCAGGCAAAACTCCTCCGTGACATGGACGAGTCAGGTCCGGACCCATCGACCTTTCAAAACCTGCGCAGCGCGACTGATCTGGCCCTTCGCGCCACTAAAGTCGCCACTCAGGCTGTAGGAAGAGCCATGGCCAGCCTGGTTGTTCTGGAGAGACATCTGTGGCTGAACTTGACGGAAATCAAGGACACGGACCGGGTTGCCCTTCTTGACTCGCCCGTGTCACCGTCGGGGCTCTTCGGCTCCGCTGTGGAGGGGTTCACCCAGCGCTTCACTGAGGCACAGAAATCGTCGCAGGCTATGCGGCATTTTCTACCGAAACGATCTGCCTCAGCGTCTGAGACCGGCCGCCCAAAACCGCCGCCAACTCAACGCCCTAAGCCAGCACCAGCTCAGCCCCAGCCGAGAGCTGAACCGGAGGTCAAGCGCCAGCGTCCTGCACGACCGGCTGGCCCGCCTCGACGCCGCGGTCCCCGTCCTAGGATTACGCTGGACCCGACGCCGGCACCGCCTCCCTGAAGAGAGTCTGAGGAGGAAAAGAGGCTCTGGTCCCGCTTCGGCCGGCCCGCCCTCGAAAGTTCTGCGTGTTTCAGTCCCCTCGGGCGCTGGACACACCCTCGCTGTAACAGCGAAACACAAATTTTTACCTTTTCACAAAAAGAGCAAATTTCCTCCTCTGTACACACAAACACACACACACGGCTTAACGTCCATAAGCATATCGACGCTCGCCGTCAAATTTCACGTTTGGCAATCCACCCCCGGTATGCCGGGCTGGATTCTAAACGTAATCCAACACGGTTATTCACTTCAATTCGCCCGGAGACCACCCCGGTTTCGCGGCGTTCTCTACACCACTGTCCCAGACGATCGTATACAGATCCTCAGGGAAGAGGTGCGTTCTTTATTACTAAAAGACGCGATAGAGACGGTCCCGGCGGATCAAAGCGAATCAGGCTTTACAGTCGTTATTTTCTCGTTCCAAAGAAAGACGGCGGCCTCAGACCGATATTGGATCTACGCGTTTTGAATCGCGCTCTTGCCAAACGGCCGTTCAAAATGCTTACAGCCAGACGAATCATGGCGTTAATTCGACCGGGCGATTGGTTCATATCAGTGGATCTGAAAGACGCTTACTTTCACATTCCGATAGCGCCACGTCACAGGCCGTTCCTAAGATTCGCGTTCGACGGGACAGCATACCAGTACAAAGTTCTGCCCTTCGGATTATCTCTGGCACCACGCACATTTACCAAATGTGCGGATGCGGCTCTCGCCCCTCTCAGACAGAGCGGCATCCGCATATTGAATTACCTCGACGATTGGCTTATTCTGGCACAGTCAGAGAGGGAAATTACTGCGCACAAGACCGTTGTACTCCAGCATTTGGAGAATTTGGGGTTCAAAATCAACCTCCAGAAGAGTTTGCTCACCCCCACGCAGCGAATCACGTTCTTAGGCACGACGCTCGACTCATTAAAGATGCGGGCATGGCTTACACAGGAACGCGCGCTCACGGTCAGACGCGAGGCGGCATCGTTCAAAGCGGGTTCACATCTCCCTCTCAAACGATTCCAGAAAATGCTGGGTCTGATGGCAGCAGCATCCCCACTAATACCGTTGGGAATGCTGTTCATGAGGCCGCTTCAGTTTTGGTTGAAAGCGAAAGTTCCGCCCCGTGCTTGGTTGTCGGGCCGCTTATTAATCAAAATCACGTACAGCTGCGTGAAAGCGCTTTCGATATGGACATCCCCTCACCTTTTCCTCTCGGGCACGGAGCTCGGCTCCGTGAGCAGGAGGAAAGTGGTGACTACGGATGCGTCTGCGACGGGTTGGGGCGCTCACTGCGACGGCGAGCTCGCCTTCGGTGCGTGGAACAACCAGTTGTCTCAGCTACATATCAACCACCTCGAGATGTGGGCGGTTATCTTAGCGCTACGACACTTTCGACCGAAACTCCAACATCAACACGTTCTAGTGCGGTCGGACAGTATGACGGTGGTTTCGTTCATAAACCACCAAGGAGGGCTGAGATCTCGCTCCCTATCCAGGCTGGCGAAACGGCTTTTATTATGGGCTCACGCGAACGTACGTTCGTTAAAAGCGACTCACGTACCGGGTGTAGCCAATACGGGTGCAGACATTCTCTCGCGCAACGGTCCGCCGCCGGGAGAATGGAGACTGCATCCTCAGACGGTCGAGAGAATATGGACCGTCTTCGGCCGGGCGGAGATCGATCTGTTTGCATCAGACGAGAACGCGCATTGCCCGATCTTCTTCTCGAGACATCACGATGCCCTGTCGCAAGCATGGCCGGCGTGTCTTCTGTATGCTTTTCCTCCGGTGGCCCTGTTACCACAGGTCCTTCAGAGGATAAGAGAGACGAAATGCGCGATAATTCTGGTCGCTCCGTTTTGGCACAATCAACCGTGGCTCCCCGACCTATGGCAGCTGAAAACATCAGCACCATGGCCAGTACCGCTGAGGAAAGACCTCCTATCTCAGGCGAGAGGGACGATATGGCATCCACAGCCGGAGCTATGGAATCTACACGTTTGGTCTCTGAACGGCAACCTTCACGCCTTTCAGGACGAGTGTTAAATACTCTAACTGAAGCTAGGGCCCCATCTACCAGGCGCCTTTACGCTCAAAAGTGGTCTATTTTTTCTGATTGGTGCACGACGAAAGACTTAAACCCAAACACCTGTGAAGTGGAGCATATTCTCTCCTTTCTGCAGGAAATGCTGGACAGCGGTCGCGCGCCCTCGACGCTTAAAGTGTATGTGGCGGCGATAACGGCGAATCACGCCCTTATCGCCGGTCGCACCGTGGGAAAACATGATCTAATCATTAAATTCCTCAGAGGCGCTCGCAGACTACACCCACCGCGACCTAACACGGTCCCGTCTTGGGATCTGTCCACGGTCCTGAAAGCGCTGCGCGGTCCCCCTTTCGAGCCCCTCGAGCAGGCTGACCTGCGCGCTCTCTCGTTTAAAACCGCTCTCCTCCTGGCGTTGGCATCGGTTAAACGAGTGGGCGATTTACACGCGTTTTCAATTGACCCGTCGTGTCTGGAATTCGGTCCTAACGATAGCAAAGTGATCCTTAGACCGAGAGCGGGATACATTCCTAAAGTTTTGACCACGCCATTTAGAGTTCAGGTGGTTTCACTTCTCGCCCTTCCAACGGCGGACGGCGAACAAACCCCGAACACGCTCTGCCCCGTCAGAGCGTTAAGAATATACACGGACCGTTCTGCCTCATACCGCAAGTCAGATCAGCTGTTCGTAAGCTTCGCACAACATTCCTTAGGTATGCCGCTCACTAAACAGAGGCTATCTAAATGGATCGTCGAAGCCATTGCTTTGGCTTACGCCTCCCTGAATGAACATTGTCCAGTTGGTTTAAAAGCTCACTCCACGAGGGGTATGGCTTCATCTTGGGCTTGGTCTACGGGGATTTCTATCGTTGACATTTGTAACGCGGCCGGCTGGTCCTCGCCGTCTACGTTTGTCAGATTTTATAGCCTGGATGTCCCTGCCTTACAAGCACAGGTCTTATCGGCTTAATGATTCACGCGATTGCGTTTCTGTATGCCTTCACGGTGCGTTGCTAGCTCACCGTCATGGCTACCTATTAATAAATCATGCACAGCTCGCGGCGCGCTCAGGGAACCCGCCGTCTCGTGCTCTATTGTATATGCATCATGGTGCGTTTAGAAACTTCACTGTATGCGTATTACTGTCTCATATATGGTGCTTACACTTGCGCTCGCTAGAGCTATGTATATGCTGGGTTAGGGCCACATGCAGTGTCTCTCCGGTAAGGGCACCTCAGTCCGTTGTGTATGCACGGCGGGATGGGATTACGTTCCCCCATAGCGTCAGCAAACTGACGCAATGCGAAGTGAACCGTATTGAAAGGGAACGCTTAGGTTACTCATGTAACCCCGGTTCCCTGAAATAACGGGAACGAAGCATTGCGTCGCTGGCCGTGCTACAAACGTCTACGCAGCGAGTGTTATTCGGCTGCGCGCTTCAGTCGAATAATAATGAGCTCTTGACGTATTTCACCGGCTTATATAGGGACGTGTGCCACGCCCCCGCGCGGGCTCAAACGTCATTGGTCTGTATTTTCTACAGACGTTAACCAATAGGCTTCAATCACGGAGTAAACAGGAGTTTCCCCCATAGCGTCAGCAAACTGACGCAATGCTTCGTTCCCGTTATTTCAGGGAACCGGGGTTACATGAGTAACCTAAGCGTTTCTTTTCAAAAAGCCAAATGCATACTGAAGAGACAAAACTGTAATGCCCCAAGAAATTACAAGTGTTTCATTTCAATTGGTTCAAGACTTTTCCCACAAGATTCTGGTTAACATAGGACTGATGCCTATTTTTTTGTGATCACTGCAGGCCCTTCCCTATGTGGGTCCCATTTCTGGGGGACTGAAAGCAGGCGTGGCATTGTTCTTGAAGGGTGTTGTTGGTACTGCAGGTGATCGGTAAGTGTTATCTGTAATGACTGTGCACAAGAAGTCCTATAGAACATGAATGTGTACATATAACGTAGTCAGGGAAAGATGCCACGCATCAACATAATGGAAAATTGAACCATTTGTGATTTGAAGTGTTGTAGTTTTAGGCTGTAGGAATACATCATGAAACTTAAAAAAAAAAAAAAATAACGTTCTAGTCATTCGGAGTTAGTTGATTTGTCACGTCTTAACTTTTCGGCAGGTTTACAATAAACTTCAAGACTGGGCAGTCTGACAGTGATGACATTGCTTTCCACTTCAACCCGCAACACAACTCGAATGTGGTCATGAACACCTTTAGAAATGGAGAATGGGAGGCCGAGGAATTTGGCTCTGACAACCCCTTCAAAATGGGAGAAGCATTTGAGATGATTGTTGTGTTCAAACCTGAAGGATACCTGGTATGTGACTGGTGACACGAAATTCACGGAATGCCTAAAACATAGTAATGAAGTTGTCTTCACACCGACCCCTTGGTTTCGATTCATCAGGTATACGTGAATGGCAAGGAGCACTACCTGTTCCAACACCGTATTCCGCTGGAAAAAGTGTCCGTTCTGAATATTGCTGGTGATGTTGTCGTGAGCGTTGCTGGCTTCATACAAGTATGTGAAAAATGCTTCCGGACGCTATGATAATATTGAAGTGTGAATAATCCTGTTTCACAATCCAGTGAGAACAACGTGGAGAGTTAAGATCGTTGTAAATAAACCTTTTTTCCCCCTCCTTAGAACTGGTATAGTCTTGGCTTTTTGCGATGGGGCCTTTCAACCATACAGTCAGAGTTCTCACTTCCAGTCCAAAATCCTGTGAGTCACGCATTGATTTTCTAAAACTTCACACCTTACAATAACATGCAAGCACTTAAAGTAACAGTTGTGCCTGACAACGGCATTTTAACAAAGAGGCCATAGTCACATCACAGTGTCCGATGCCTAAAGAAATTCTGAATTTCTCATGTCAATGATTTGAAAACCTGCCACAATGTTCTGTTTGACATAGGACTAATGCCTATTTATTCTGCTTACTGCAGTCTCTTCCCTATGTGGGCAAAATTCCAGAGGGTCTGAAAGCAGGACTGGCCTTGTACTTTCAGGGAGTTGCTGGCACCACAGGTGACCGGTAAGTAGTACTTTTGGTAGCTGGGTATCTGTGATCATATCGACAGTGCATGTATACCCGGAATGTAGTCAGGATAACACTGTATCCTTCAACACACACAGAATGTTAAACTAGTTGTGATCTAAGGTGAAGTGCTTGTGGGATGTAAGAATTCATCATGGGCCTCGAAAGATTGATAAAGCCTTTTGTCGGTTATATTTGGATGCCTTAATGTGTTCCAACTTTCATGCAGGTTTACAATAAACTTCAAGACTGGGCCATCTGACAAGGATGACATTGCTTTTCACTTCAATCCACGATACAACTCGAATGTAGCTATGAACAGCTTCAGAAATGGAGGATGGGAAGATGAGGAATCCGTCCCTGACAACCCCTTCAATGTGGGACAAGCTTTTGAGATGTTCATTGTCATCAAGTCTGAAGGATATCAGGTACACGCTTTGTCACCCAAACTAAAATCAAAACTGCTCAAGAGACAGCTGAGAGCTTTTCCTCACACTGACCTTTTGCCTTCGATTCATCAGGTGTATGTGAATGGCAAGGAGCACTACCTCTTCAAACACCGCATACCGCTGGAAAAAGTGTCAGTGATAAACATTGAAGGACATGTTGCTGTGAACCTGTTTGCCTTCATACAAGTAATTCAAATGTTTTTGACAGTATTATCGAAGCATGAATGATACTGTGCGTGAAGCCAGTGGCAATCATGGTGAGAAAAGATCTTTCAAAATATCCCATATCTCTTCTTGCTCTTTAGAAGTGGAACACATCTATATTTGCTACGCAACTAAGGGGCTTCTTGCGCTGGTCTCCTTCCAACATAGAGTCGGAGCTCTCGCTTCCCGTCCAAAATCCTGTGAGTCAAACAGTAGATGGTCTCCACTCCCTGTTCAGTGTGCAATGTACTGTGGAGGAAACATTTCATCAAACAGTGGTGCATTAAAATAGTGTTTCTTTCCAAAAAGCCAAATGCATACTGAAGAGACAAAACTGTAATGCCCCAAGAAATTACAAGTGTTTCATTTCAATTGGTTCAAGACTTTTCCCACAAGATTCTGGTTAACATAGGACTGATGCCTATTTTTTTGTGATCACTGCAGGCCCTTCCCTATGTGGGTCCCATTTCTGGGGGACTGAAAGCAGGCGTGGCATTGTTCTTGAAGGGTGTTGTTGGTACTGCAGGTGATCGGTAAGTGTTATCTGTAATGACTGTGCACAAGAAGTCTTATAGAACATGAATGTGTACATATAACGTAGTCAGGGAAAGATGCCACGCATCAACATAATGGAAAATTGAACCATTTATGATTTGAAGTGTTGTAGTTTTAGGCTGTAGGAATACATCATGAAACTTAAAAAAAAAAAAAAAAACCTTCTAGTCATTCAGAGTTAGTTGATTTGTCACGCCTTAACTTTTCGGTAGGTTTACAATAAACTTCAAGACTGGGCAGTCTGACAGTGATGACATTGCTTTCCACTTCAACCCGCGACACAACTCGAATGTGGTCATGAACACCTTTAGAAATGGAGAATGGGAGGCCGAGGAATTTGGCTCTGACAACCCCTTCAAAATGGGAGAAGCATTTGAGATGATTGTTGTGTTCAAACCTGAAGGATACCTGGTATGTGACTGGTGACACGAAATTCACGGAATGCCTAAAACATAGTAATGAAGTTGTCTTCACACCGACCCCTTGGTTTCGATTCATCAGGTATACGTGAATGGCAAGGAGCACTACCTGTTCCAACACCGTATTCCGCTGGAAAAAGTGTCCGTTCTGAATATTGCTGGTGATGTTGTCGTGAGCCTTGCTGGCTTCATACAAGTATGTGAAAAACGCTTCCGGACGCTATGATAATATTGAAGTGTGTATAATCCTGTTTCACAATCCAGTGAGAACAACGTGGAGAGTTAAGATCGTTGTAAATAAACCTTTTTTTCCCCCTCCTTAGAACTGGTATAGTCTTGGCTTTTTGCGATGGGGCCTTTTAACCATACAGTCAGAGTTCTCACTTCCAGTCCAAAATCCTGTGAGTCACGCATTGATTTTCTAAAACTTCACACCTTACAATAACATGCAAGCACTTAAAGAAACAGTTGTGCCTGACAACGGCATTTTAACAAAGAGGCCATAGTCACATCACAGTGTCCGATGCCTAAAGAAATTCTGAATTTCTCATGTCAATGACTTGAAAACCTGCCACAAGGTTCTGTTTGACATAGGACTAATGCCTATTTATTCTGCTTATTGCAGTCTCTTCCCTATGTGGGCAAAATTCCAGAGGGTCTGAAAGCAGGACTGGCCTTGTACTTTCAGGGAGTTGCTGGCACCACAGGTGACCGGTAAGTAGTACTTTTGGTAGCTGGGTATCTGTGATCATATCGACAGTGCATGTATACCCGGAATGTAGTCAGGATAACACTGTATCCTTCAACACACACAGAATGTTAAACTAGTTGTGATCTAAGGTGAAGTGCTTGAGGGATGTAAGAATTCATCATGGGCCTCGAAAGATTGATAAAGCCTTTTGTCGGTTATATTTGGATGCCTTAATGTGTTCCAACTTTCATGCAGGTTTACAATAAACTTCAAGACTGGGCCATCTGACAAGGATGACATTGCTTTTCACTTCAATCCACGATACAACTCGAATGTAGCTATGAACAGCTTCAGAAATGGAGGATGGGAAGATGAGGAATCCGTCCCTGACAACCCCTTCAATGTGGGACAAGCTTTTGAGATGTTCATTGTCATCAAGTCTGAAGGATATCAGGTACACGCTTTGTCACCAGAATTAAAATCAAAACTGCTCAAGAGACAGCTGAGAGCTTTTCCTCACACTGACCTTTTGCCTTCGATTCATCAGGTGTACGTGAATGGCAAGGAGCACTACCTCTTCAAACACCGCATACCGCTGGAAAAAGTGTCAGTGATAAACATTGAAGGACATGTTGCTGTGAACCTGTTTGCCTTCATACAAGTAATTCAAATGTTTTTGACAGTATTATCGAAGCATGAATGATACTGTGCGTGAAGCCAGTGGCAATCAAGGTGAGAAAAGATCTTTCAAAATATCCCATATCTCTTCTTGCTCTTTAGAAGTGGAGCACATCTATATTTGCTACGCAACTAAGGGGCTTCTTGCGCTGGTCTCCTTCCAACATAGAGTCGGAGCTCTCGCTTCCCGTCCAAAATCCTGTGAGTCAAACAGTAGATGGTCTCCACTCCCTGTTCAGTGTGCAATGTACTGTGGAGGAAACATTTCATCAAACAGTGGTGCATTAAAATAGTGTTTCTTTTCAAAAAGCCAAATGCATACTGAAGAGACAAAACTGTAATGCCCCAAGAAATTACAAGTGTTTCATTTCAATTGGTTCAAGACTTTTCCCACAAGATTCTGGTTAACATAGGACTGATGCCTATTTTTTTGTGATCACTGCAGGCCCTTCCCTATGTGGGTCCCATTTCTGGGGGACTGAAAGCAGGCGTGGCATTGTTCTTGAAGGGTGTTGTTGGTACTGCAGGTGATCGGTAAGTGTTATCTGTAATGACTGTGCACAAGAAGTCCTATAGAACATGAATGTGTACATATAACGTAGTCAGGGAAAGATGCCACGCATCAACATAATGGAAAATTGAACCAATTATGATTTGAAGTGTTGTAGTTTTAGGCTGTAGGAATACATCATGAAACTTAAAAAAAAAAAAAAAAAAACGTTCTAGTCATTCGGAGTTAGTTGATTTGTCACGCCTTAACTTTTCGGCAGGTTTACAATAAACTTCAAGACTGGGCAGTCTGACAGTGATGACATTGCTTTCCACTTCAACCCGCGACACAACTCGAATGTGGTCATGAACACCTTTAGAAATGGAGAATGGGAGGCCGAGGAATTTGGCTCTGACAACCCCTTCAAAATGGGAGAAGCATTTGAGATGATTGTTGTGTTCAAACCTGAAGGATACCTGGTATGTGACTGGTGACACGAAATTCACGGAATGCCTAAAACATAGTAATGAAGTTGTCTTCACACCGACCCCTTGGTTTCGATTCATCAGGTATACGTGAATGGCAAGGAGCACTACCTGTTCCAACACCGTATTCCGCTGGAAAAAGTGTCCATTCTGAATATTGCTGGTGATGTTGTCGTGAGCGTTGCTGGCTTCATACAAGTATGTGAAAAACGATTCCGGACGCTATGATAATATTGAAGTGTGAATAATCCTGTTTCACAATCCAGTGAGAACAACGTGGAGAGTTAAGATCGTTGTAAATAAACCTTTTTTCCCCCTCCTTAGAACTGGTATAGTCTTGGCTTTTTGCGATGGGGCCTTTCAACCATACAGTCAGAGTTCTCACTTCCAGTCCAAAATCCTGTGAGTCACGCATTGATTTTCTAAAACTTCACACCTTACAATAACATGCAAGCACTTAAAGTAACAGTTGTGCTTGACAACGGCATTTTAACAAAGAGGCCATAGTCACATCACAGTGTCCGATGCCTAAAGAAATTCTGAATTTCTCATGTCAATGACTTGAAAACCTGCCACAAGGTTCTGTTTGACATAGGACTAATGCCTATTTATTCTGCTTACTGCAGTCTCTTCCCTATGTGGGCAAAATTCCAGAGGGTCTGAAAGCAGGACTGGCCTTGTACTTTCAAGGAGTTGCTGGCACCACAGGTGACCGGTAAGTAGTACTTTTGGTAGCTGGGTATCTGTGATCATATCGACAGTGCATGTATACCCGGAATGTAGTCAGGATAACACTGTATCCTTCAACACACACAGAATGTTAAACTAGTTGTGATCTAAGGTGAAGTGCTTGTGGGATGTAAGAATTCATCATGGGCCTCGAAAGATTGATAAAGCCTTTTGTCGGTTATATTTGGATGCCTTAATGTGTTCCAACTTTCATGCAGGTTTACAATAAACTTCAAGACTGGGCCATCTGACAAGGATGACATTGCTTTTCACTTCAATCCACGATACAACTCGAATGTAGCTATGAACAGCTTCAGAAATGGAGGATGGGAAGATGAGGAATCCGTCCCTGACAACCCCTTCAATGTGGGACAAGCTTTTGAGATGTTCATTGTCATCAAGTCTGAAGGATATCAGGTACACGCTTTGTCACCAGAATTAAAATCAAAACTGCTCAAGAGACAGCTGAGAGCTTTTCCTCACACTGACCTTTTGCCTTCGATTCATCAGGTGTACGTGAATGGCAAGGAGCACTACCTCTTCAAACACCGCATACCGCTGGAAAAAGTGTCAGTGATAAACATTGAAGGACATGTTGCTGTGAACCTGTTTGCCTTCATACAAGTAATTCAAATGTTTTTGACAGTATTATCGAAGCATGAATGATACTGTGCGTGAAGCCAGTGGCAATCATGGTGAGAAAAGATCTTTCAAAATATCCCATATCTCTTCTTGCTCTTTAGAAGTGGAACACATCTATATTTGCTACGCAACTAAGGGGCTTCTTGCGCTGGTCTCCTTCCAACATAGAGTCGGAGCTCTCGCTTCCCGTCCAAAATCCTGTGAGTCAAACAGTAGATGGTCTCCACTCCCTGTTCAGTGTGCAATGTACTGTGGAGGAAACATTTCATCAAACAGTGGTGCATTAAAATAGTGTTTCTTTCCAAAAAGCCAAATGCATACTGAAGAGACAAAACTGTAATGCCCCAAGAAATTACAAGTGTTTCATTTCAATTGGTTCAAGACTTTTCCCACAAGATTCTGGTTAACATAGGACTGATGCCTATTTTATTTGTGATCACTGCAGGCCCTTCCCTATGTGGGTCCCATTTCTGGGGGACTGAAAGCAGGCGTGGCATTGTTCTTGAAGGGTGTTGTTGGTACTGCAGGTGATCGGTAAGTGTTATCTGTAATGACTGTGCACAAGAAGTCTTATAGAACATGAATGTGTACGTATAACGTAGTCAGGGAAAGATGCCATGCATCAACATAATGGAAAATTGAACCATTTATGATTTGAAGTGTTGTAGTTTTAGGCTGTAGGAATACATCATGAAACTTAAAAAAAAAAAAAAAAAACGTTCTAGTCATTCAGAGTTAGTTGATTTGTCACGCCTTAACTTTTCGGCAGGTTTACAATAAACTTCAAAACTGGGCAGTCTGACAGTGATGACATTGCTTTCCACTTCAACCCGCGACACAACTCGAATGTGGTCATGAACACCTTTAGAAATGGAGAATGGGAGGCCGAGGAATTTGGCTCTGACAACCCCTTCAAAATGGGAGAAGCATTTGAGATGATTGTTGTGTTCAAACCTGAAGGATACCTGGTATGTGACTGGTGACACGAAATTCACGGAATGCCTAAAACATAGTAATGAAGTTGTCTTCACACCGACCCCTTGGTTTCGATTCATCAGGTATACGTGAATGGCAAGGAGCACTACCTGTTCCAACACCGTATTCCGCTGGAAAAAGTGTCCATTCTGAATATTGCTGGTGATGTTGTCGTGAGCGTTGCTGGCTTCATACAAGTATGTGAAAAACGATTCCGGACGCTATGATAATATTGAAGTGTGAATAATCCTGTTTCACAATCCAGTGAGAACAACGTGGAGAGTTAAGATCGTTGTAAATAAACCTTTTTTCCCCCTCCTTAGAACTGGTATAGTCTTGGCTTTTTGCGATGGGGCCTTTCAACCATACAGTCAGAGTTCTCACTTCCAGTCCAAAATCCTGTGAGTCACGCATTGATTTTCTAAAACTTCACACCTTACAATAACATGCAAGCACTTAAAGTAACAGTTGTGCCTGACAACGGCATTTTAACAAAGAGGCCATAGTCACATCACAGTGTCCGATGCCTAAAGAAATTCTGAATTTCTCATGTCAATGACTTGAAAACCTGCCACAAGGTTCTGTTTGACATAGGACTAATGCCTATTTATTCTGCTTACTGCAGTCTCTTCCCTATGTGGGCAAAATTCCAGAGGGTCTGAAAGCAGGACTGGCCTTGTACTTTCAAGGAGTTGCTGGCACCACAGGTGACCGGTAAGTAGTACTTTTGGTAGCTGGGTATCTGTGATCATATCGACAGTGCATGTATACCCGGAATGTAGTCAGGATAACACTGTATCCTTCAACACACACAGAATGTTAAACTAGTTGTGATCTAAGGTGAAGTGCTTGTGGGATGTAAGAATTCATCATGGGCCTCGAAAGATTGATAAAGCCTTTTGTCAGTTATATTTGGATGCCTTAATGTGTTCCAACTTTCATGCAGGTTTACAATAAACTTCAAGACTGGGCCATCTGACAAGGATGACATTGCTTTTCACTTCAATCCACGATACAACTCGAATGTAGCTATGAACAGCTTCAGAAATGGAGGATGGGAAGATGAGGAATCCGTCCCTGACAACCCCTTCAATGTGGGACAAGCTTTTGAGATGTTCATTGTCATCAAGTCTGAAGGATATCAGGTACACGCTTTGTCACCAGAATTAAAATCAAAACTGCTCAAAAGACAGCTGAGAGCTTTTCCTCACACTGACCTTTTGCCTTCGATTCATCAGGTGTACGTGAATGGCAAGGAGCACTACCTCTTCAAACACCGCATACCGCTGGAAAAAGTGTCAGTGATAAACATTGAAGGACATGTTGCTGTGAACCTGTTTGCCTTCATACAAGTAATTCAAATGTTTTTGACAGTATTATCGAAGCATGAATGATACTGTGCGTGAAGCCAGTGGCAATCATGGTGAGAAAAGATCTTTCAAAATATCCCATATCTCTTCTTGCTCTTTAGAAGTGGAGCACATCTATATTTGCTACGCAACTAAGGGGCTTCTTGCGCTGGTCTCCTTCCAACATAGAGTCGGAGCTCTCGCTTCCCGTCCAAAATCCTGTGAGTCAAACAGTAGATGGTCTCCACTCCCTGTTCAGTGTGCAATGTACTGTGGAGGAAACATTTCATCAAACAGTGGTGCATTAAAATAGTGTTTCTTTCCAAAAAGCCAAATGCATACTGAAGAGACAAAACTGTAATGCCCCAAGAAATTACAAGTGTTTCATTTCAATTGGTTCAAGACTTTTCCCACAAGATTCTGGTTAACATATGACTGATGCCTATTTTTTTGTGATCACTGCAGGCCCTTCCCTATGTGGGTCCCATTTCTGGGGGACTGAAAGCAGGCGTGGCATTGTTCTTGAAGGGTGTTGTTGGTACTGCAGGTGATCGGTAAGTGTTATCTGTAATGACTGTGCACAAGAAGTCCTATAGAACATGAATGTGTACGTATAACGTAGTCAGGGAAAGATGTCACGCATCAACATAATGGAAAATTGAACCATTTATGATTTGAAGTGTTGTAGTTTTAGGCTGTAGGAATACATCATGAAACTTAAAAAAAAAAAAAAAAAACGTTCTAGTCATTCGGAGTTAGTTGA
Source organism: Paramisgurnus dabryanus (assembly GCF_030506205.2). Taxonomy (NCBI): domain Eukaryota; kingdom Metazoa; phylum Chordata; class Actinopteri; order Cypriniformes; family Cobitidae; genus Paramisgurnus; species Paramisgurnus dabryanus. Next base: position 10,943,235 of record NC_133345.1, read on the forward strand.
TTTGTCACGCCTTAACTTTTCGGCAGGTTTACAATAAACTTCAAGACTGGGCAGTCTGACAGTGATGACATTGCTTTCCACTTCAACCCGCGACACAACTCGAATGTGGTCATGAACACCTTTAGAAATGGAGAATGGGAGGCCGAGGAATTTGGCTCTGACAACCCCTTCAAAATGGGAGAAGCATTTGAGATGATTGTTGTGTTCAAACCTGAAGGATACCTGGTATGTGACTGGTGACACGAAATTCACGGAATGCCTAAAACATAGTAATGAAGTTGTCTTCACACCGACCCCTTGGTTTCGATTCATCAGGTATACGTGAATGGCAAGGAGCACTTCCTGTTCCAACACCGTATTCCGCTGGAAAAAGTGTCCGTTCTGAATATTGCTGGTGATGTTGTCGTGGGCGTTGCTGGCTTCATACAAGTATGTGAAAAACGCTTCCGGACGCTATGATAATATTGAAGTGTGAATAATCCTGTTTCACAATCCAGTGAGAACAACGTGGAGAGTTAAGATCGTTGTAAATAAACCTTTTTTTCCCCCTCCTTAGAACTGGTATAGTCTTGGCTTTTTGCGATGGGGCCTTTCAACCATACAGTCAGAGTTCTCACTTCCAGTCCAAAATCCTGTGAGTCACGCATTGATTTTCTAAAACTTCACACCTTACAATAACATGCAAGCACTTAAAGTAACAGTTGTGCCTGACAAAGGCATTTTAACAAAGAGGCCATAGTCACATCACAGTGTCCGATGCCTAAAGAAATTCTGAATTTCTCATGTCAATGACTTGAAAACCTGCCACAAGGTTCTGTTTGACATAGGACTAATGCCTATTTATTCTGCTTACTGCAGTCTCTTCCCTATGTGGGCAAAATTCCAGAGGGTCTGAAAGCAGGACTGGCCTTGTACTTTCAGGGAGTTGCTGGGACCACAGGTGACCGGTAAGTAGTACTTTTGGTAGCTGGGTATCTGTGATCATATCGACAGTGCATGTATACCCGGAATGTAGTCAGGATAACACTGTATCCTTCAACACACACAGAATGTTAAACTAGTTGTGATCTAAGGTGAAGTGCTTGTGGGATGTAAGAATTCATCATGGGCCTCGAAAGATTGATAAAGCCTTTTGTCGGTTATATTTGGATGCCTTAATGTGTTCCAACTTTCATGCAGGTTTACAATAAACTTCAAGACTGGGCCATCTGACAAGGATGACATTGCTTTTCACTTCAATCCACGATACAACTCGAATGTAGCTATGAACAGCTTCAGAAATGGAGGATGGGAAGATGAGGAATCCGTCCCTGACAACCCCTTCAATGTGGGACAAGCTTTTGAGATGTTCATTGTCATCAAGTCTGAAGGATATCAGGTACACGCTTTGTCACCAGAATTAAAATCAAAACTGCTCAAGAGACAGCTGAGAGCTTTTCCTCACACTGACCTTTTGCCTTCGATTCATCAGGTGTACGTGAATGGCAAGGAGCACTACCTCTTCAAACACCGCATACCGCTGGAAAAAGTGTCAGTGATAAACATTGAAGGACATGTTGCTGTGAACCTGTTTGCCTTCATACAAGTAATTCAAATGTTTTTGACAGTATTATCGAAGCATGAATGATACTGTGCGTGAAGCCAGTGGCAATCATGGTGAGAAAAGATCTTTCAAAATATCCCATATCTCTTCTTGCTCTTTAGAAGTGGAACACATCTATATTTGCTACGCAACTAAGGGGCTTCTTGCGCTGGTCTCCTTCCAACATAGAGTCGGAGCTCTCGCTTCCCGTCCAAAATCCTGTGAGTCAAACAGTAGATGGTCTCCACTCCCTGTTCAGTGTGCAATGTACTGTGGAGGAAACATTTCATCAAACAGTGGTGCATTAAAATAGTGTTTCTTTCCAAAAAGCCAAATGCATACTGAAGAGACAAAACTGTAATGCCCCAAGAAATTACAAGTGTTTCATTTCAATTGGTTCAAGACTTTTCCCACAAGATTTTGGTTAACATAGGACTGATGCCTATTTTATTTGTGATCACTGCAGGCCCTTCCCTATGTGGGTCCCATTTCTGGGGGACTGAAAGCAGGCGTGGCATTGTTCTTGAAGGGTGTTGTTGGTACTGCAGGTGATCGGTAAGTGTTATCTGTAATGACTGTGCACAAGAAGTCTTATAGAACATGAATGTGTACGTATAACGTAGTCAGGGAAAGATGCCATGCATCAACATAATGGAAAATTGAACCATTTATGATTTGAAGTGTTGTAGTTTTAGGCTGTAGGAATACATCATGAAACTTAAAAAAAAAAAAAAAAAACGTTCTAGTCATTCAGAGTTAGTTGATTTGTCACGCCTTAACTTTTCGGCAGGTTTACAATAAACTTCAAAACTGGGCAGTCTGACAGTGATGACATTGCTTTCCACTTCAACCCGCGACACAACTCGAATGTGGTCATGAACACCTTAAGAAATGGAGAATGGGAGGCCGAGGAATTTGGCTCTGACAACCCCTTCAAAATGGGAGAAGCATTTGAGATGATTGTTGTGTTCAAACCTGAAGGATACCTGGTATGTGACTGGTGACACGAAATTCACGGAATGCCTAAAACATAGTAATGAAGTTGTCTTCACACCGACCCCTTGGTTTCGATTCATCAGGTATACGTGAATGGCAAGGAGCACTACCTGTTCCAACACCGTATTCCGCTGGAAAAAGTGTCCATTCTGAATATTGCTGGTGATGTTGTCGTGAGCGTTGCTGGCTTCATACAAGTATGTGAAAAACGATTCCGGACGCTATGATAATATTGAAGTGTGAATAATCCTGTTTCACAATCCAGTGAGAACAACGTGGAGAGTTAAGATCGTTGTAAATAAACCTTTTTTCCCCCTCCTTAGAACTGGTATAGTCTTGGCTTTTTGCGATGGGGCCTTTCAACCATACAGTCAGAGTTCTCACTTCCAGTCCAAAATCCTGTGAGTCACGCATTGATTTTCTAAAACTTCACACCTTACAATAACATGCAAGCACTTAAAGTAACAGTTGTGCCTGACAACGGCATTTTAACAAAGAGGCCATAGTCACATCACAGTGTCCGATGCCTAAAGAAATTCTGAATTTCTCATGTCAATGACTTGAAAACCTGCCACAAGGTTCTGTTTGACATAGGACTAATGCCTATTTATTCTGCTTACTGCAGTCTCTTCCCTATGTGGGCAAAATTCCAGAGGGTCTGAAAGCAGGACTGGCCTTGTACTTTCAAGGAGTTGCTGGCACCACAGGTGACCGGTAAGTAGTACTTTTGGTAGCTGGGTATCTGTGATCATATCGACAGTGCATGTATACCCGGAATGTAGTCAGGATAACACTGTATCCTTCAACACACACAGAATGTTAAACTAGTTGTGATCTAAGGTGAAGTGCTTGTGGGATGTAAGAATTCATCATGGGCCTCGAAAGATTGATAAAGCCTTTTGTCAGTTATATTTGGATGCCTTAATGTGTTCCAACTTTCATGCAGGTTTACAATAAACTTCAAGACTGGGCCATCTGACAAGGATGACATTGCTTTTCACTTCAATCCACGATACAACTCGAATGTAGCTATGAACAGCTTCAGAAATGGAGGATGGGAAGATGAGGAATCCGTCCCTGACAACCCCTTCAATGTGGGACAAGCTTTTGAGATGTTCATTGTCATCAAGTCTGAAGGATATCAGGTACACGCTTTGTCACCAGAATTAAAATCAAAACTGCTCAAAAGACAGCTGAGAGCTTTTCCTCACACTGACCTTTTGCCTTCGATTCATCAGGTGTACGTGAATGGCAAGGAGCACTACCTCTTCAAACACCGCATACCGCTGGAAAAAGTGTCAGTGATAAACATTGAAGGACATGTTGCTGTGAACCTGTTTGCCTTCATACAAGTAATTCAAATGTTTTTGACAGTATTATCGAAGCATGAATGATACTGTGCGTGAAGCCAGTGGCAATCATGGTGAGAAAAGATCTTTCAAAATATCCCATATCTCTTCTTGCTCTTTAGAAGTGGAGCACATCTATATTTGCTACGCAACTAAGGGGCTTCTTGCGCTGGTCTCCTTCCAACATAGAGTCGGAGCTCTCGCTTCCCGTCCAAAATCCTGTGAGTCAAACAGTAGATGGTCTCCACTCCCTGTTCAGTGTGCAATGTACTGTGGAGGAAACATTTCATCAAACAGTGGTGCATTAAAATAGTGTTTCTTTCCAAAAAGCCAAATGCATACTGAAGAGACAAAACTGTAATGCCCCAAGAAATTACAAGTGTTTCATTTCAATTGGTTCAAGACTTTTCCCACAAGATTCTGGTTAACATATGACTGATGCCTATTTTTTTGTGATCACTGCAGGCCCTTCCCTATGTGGGTCCCATTTCTGGGGGACTGAAAGCAGGCGTGGCATTGTTCTTGAAGGGTGTTGTTGGTACTGCAGGTGATCGGTAAGTGTTATCTGTAATGACTGTGCACAAGAAGTCCTATAGAACATGAATGTGTACGTATAACGTAGTCAGGGAAAGATGTCACGCATCAACATAATGGAAAATTGAACCATTTATGATTTGAAGTGTTGTAGTTTTAGGCTGTAGGAATACATCATGAAACTTTAAAAAAAAAAAAAAAAAACCTTCTAGTCATTCGGAGTTAGTTGATTTGTCACGCCTTAACTTTTCGGCAGGTTTACAATAAACTTCAAGACTGGGCAGTCTGACAGTGATGACATTGCTTTCCACTTCAACCCGCGACACAACTCGAATGTGGTCATGAACACCTTTAGAAATGGAGAATGGGAGGCCGAGGAATTTGGCTCTGACAACCCCTTCAAAATGGGAGAAGCATTTGAGATGATTGTTGTGTTCAAACCTGAAGGATACCTGGTATGTGACTGGTGACACGAAATTCACGGAATGCCTAAAACATAGTAATGAAGTTGTCTTCACACCGACCCCTTGGTTTCGATTCATCAGGTATACGTGAATGGCAAGGAGCACTTCCTGTTCCAACACCGTATTCCGCTGGAAAAAGTGTCCGTTCTGAATATTGCTGGTGATGTTGTCGTGGGCGTTGCTGGCTTCATACAAGTATGTGAAAAACGCTTCCGGACGCTATGATAATATTGAAGTGTGAATAATCCTGTTTCACAATCCAGTGAGAACAACGTGGAGAGTTAAGATCGTTGTAAATAAACCTTTTTTTCCCCCTCCTTAGAACTGGTATAGTCTTGGCTTTTTGCGATGGGGCCTTTCAACCATACAGTCAGAGTTCTCACTTCCAGTCCAAAATCCTGTGAGTCACGCATTGATTTTCTAAAACTTCACACCTTACAATAACATGCAAGCACTTAAAGTAACAGTTGTGCCTGACAAAGGCATTTTAACAAAGAGGCCATAGTCACATCACAGTGTCCGATGCCTAAAGAAATTCTGAATTTCTCATGTCAATGACTTGAAAACCTGCCACAAGGTTCTGTTTGACATAGGACTAATGCCTATTTATTCTGCTTACTGCAGTCTCTTCCCTATGTGGGCAAAATTCCAGAGGGTCTGAAAGCAGGACTGGCCTTGTACTTTCAGGGAGTTGCTGGCACCACAGGTGACCGGTAAGTAGTACTTTTGGTAGCTGGGTATCTGTGATCATATCGACAGTGCATGTATACCCGTAATGTAGTCAGGATAACACTGTATCCTTCAACACACACAGAATGTTAAACTAGTTGTGATCTAAGGTGAAGTGCTTGTGGGATGTAAGAATTCATCATGGGCCTCGAAAGATTGATAAAGCCTTTTGTCGGTTATATTTGGATGCCTTAATGTGTTCCAACTTTCATGCAGGTTTACAATAAACTTCAAGACTGGGCCATCTGACAAGGATGACATTGCTTTTCACTTCAATCCACGATACAACTCGAATGTAGCTATGAACAGCTTCAGAAATGGAGGATGGGAAGATGAGGAATCCGTCCCTGACAACCCCTTCAATGTGGGACAAGCTTTTGAGATGTTCATTGTCATCAAGTCTGAAGGATATCAGGTACACGCTTTGTCACCAGAATTAAAATCAAAACTGCTCAAGAGACAGCTGAGAGCTTTTCCTCACACTGACCTTTTGCCTTCGATTCATCAGGTGTACGTGAATGGCAAGGAGCACTACCTCTTCAAACACCGCATACCGCTGGAAAAAGTGTCAGTGATAAACATTGAAGGACATGTTGCTGTGAACCTGTTTGCCTTCATACAAGTAATTCAAATGTTTTTGACAGTATTATCGAAGCATGAATGATACTGTGCGTGAAGCCAGTGGCAATCATGGTGAGAAAAGATCTTTCAAAATATCCCATATCTCTTCTTGCTCTTTAGAAGTGGAACACATCTATATTTGCTACGCAACTAAGGGGCTTCTTGCGCTGGTCTCCTTCCAACATAGAGTCGGAGCTCTCGCTTCCCGTCCAAAATCCTGTGAGTCAAACAGTAGATGGTCTCCACTCCCTGTTCAGTGTGCAATGTACTGTGGAGGAAACATTTCATCAAACAGTGGTGCATTAAAATAGTGTTTCTTTCCAAAAAGCCAAATGCATACTGAAGAGACAAAACTGTAATGCCCCAAGAAATTACAAGTGTTTCATTTCAATTGGTTCAAGACTTTTCCCACAAGATTCTGGTTAACATAGGACTGATGCCTATTTTATTTGTGATCACTGCAGGCCCTTCCCTATGTGGGTCCCATTTCTGGGGGACTGAAAGCAGGCGTGGCATTGTTCTTGAAGGGTGTTGTTGGTACTGCAGGTGATCGGTAAGTGTTATCTGTAATGACTGTGCACAAGAAGTCTTATAGAACATGAATGTGTACGTATAACGTAGTCAGGGAAAGATGCCATGCATCAACATAATGGAAAATTGAACCATTTATGATTTGAAGTGTTGTAGTTTTAGGCTGTAGGAATACATCATGAAACTTAAAAAAAAAAAAAAAAAACGTTCTAGTCATTCAGAGTTAGTTGATTTGTCACGCCTTAACTTTTCGGCAGGTTTACAATAAACTTCAAGACTGGGCAGTCTGACAGTGATGACATTGCTTTCCACTTCAACCCGCGACACAACTCGAATGTGGTCATGAACACCTTTAGAAATGGAGAATGGGAGGCCGAGGAATTTGGCTCTGACAACCCCTTCAAAATGGGAGAAGCATTTGAGATGATTGTTGTGTTCAAACCTGAAGGATACCTGGTATGTGACTGGTGACACGAAATTCACGGAATGCCTAAAACATAGTAATGAAGTTGTCTTCACACCGACCCCTTGGTTTCGATTCATCAGGTATACGTGAATGGCAAGGAGCACTACCTGTTCCAACACCGTATTCCGCTGGAAAAAGTGTCCATTCTGAATATTGCTGGTGATGTTGTCGTGAGCGTTGCTGGCTTCATACAAGTATGTGAAAAACGATTCCGGACGCTATGATAATATTGAAGTGTGAATAATCCTGTTTCACAATCCAGTGAGAACAACGTGGAGAGTTAAGATCGTTGTAAATAAACCTTTTTTCCCCCTCCTTAGAACTGGTATAGTCTTGGCTTTTTGCGATGGGGCCTTTCAACCATACAGTCAGAGTTCTCACTTCCAGTCCAAAATCCTGTGAGTCACGCATTGATTTTCTAAAACTTCACACCTTACAATAACATGCAAGCACTTAAAGTAACAGTTGTGCCTGACAACGGCATTTTAACAAAGAGGCCATAGTCACATCACAGTGTCCGATGCCTAAAGAAATTCTGAATTTCTCATGTCAATGACTTGATAACCTGCCACAAGGTTCTGTTTGACATAGGACTAATGCCTATTTATTCTGCTTACCGCAGTCTCTTCCCTATCTGGGCAAAATTCCAGAGGGTCTGAAAGCAGGACTGGCCTTGTACTTTCAAGGAGTTGCTGGCACCACAGGTGACCGGTAAGTAGTACTTTTGGTAGCTGGGTATCTGTGATCATATCGACAGTGCATGTATACCCGGAATGTAGTCAGGATAACACTGTATCCTTCAACACACACAGAATGTTAAACTAGTTGTGATCTAAGGTGAAGTGCTTGTGGGATGTAAGAATTCATCATGGGCCTCGAAAGATTGATAAAGCCTTTTATCAGTTATATTTGGATGCCTTAATGTGTTCCAACTTTCATGCAGGTTTACAATAAACTTCAAGACTGGGCCATCTGACAAGGATGACATTGCTTTTCACTTCAATCCACGATACAACTCGAATGTAGCTATGAACAGCTTCAGAAATGGAGGATGGGAAGATGAGGAATCCGTCCCTGACAACCCCTTCAATGTGGGACAAGCTTTTGAGATGTTCATTGTCATCAAGTCTGAAGGATATCAGGTACACGCTTTGTCACCAGAATTAAAATCAAAACTGCTCAAAAGACAGCTGAGAGCTTTTCCTCACACTGACCTTTTGCCTTCGATTCATCAGGTGTACGTGAATGGCAAGGAGCACTACCTCTTCAAACACCGCATACCGCTGGAAAAAGTGTCAGTGATAAACATTGAAGGACATGTTGCTGTGAACCTGTTTGCCTTCATACAAGTAATTCAAATGTTTTTGACAGTATTATCGAAGCATGAATGATACTGTGCGTGAAGCCAGTGGCAATCATGGTGAGAAAAGATCTTTCAAAATATCCCATATCTCTTCTTGCTCTTTAGAAGTGGAGCACATCTATATTTGCTACGCAACTAAGGGGCTTCTTGCGCTGGTCTCCTTCCAACATAGAGTCGGAGCTCTCGCTTCCCGTCCAAAATCCTGTGAGTCAAACAGTAGATGGTCTCCACTCCCTGTTCAGTGTGCAATGTACTGTGGAGGAAACATTTCATCAAACAGTGGTGCATTAAAATAGTGTTTCTTTCCAAAAAGCCAAATGCATACTGAAGAGACAAAACTGTAATGCCCCAAGAAATTACAAGTGTTTCATTTCAATTGGTTCAAGACTTTTCCCACAAGATTCTGGTTAACATATGACTGATGCCTATTTTTTTGTGATCACTGCAGGCCCTTCCCTATGTGGGTCCCATTTCTGGGGGACTGAAAGCAGGCGTGGCATTGTTCTTGAAGGGTGTTGTTGGTACTGCAGGTGATCGGTAAGTGTTATCTGTAATGACTGTGCACAAGAAGTCCTATAGAACATGAATGTGTACGTATAACGTAGTCAGGGAAAGATGTCACGCATCAACATAATGGAAAATTGAACCATTTATGATTTGAAGTGTTGTAGTTTTAGGCTGTAGGAATACATCATGAAACTTAAAAAAAACAAACAAAAAAACGTTCTAGTCATTCGGAGTTAGTTGATTTGTCACGCCTTAACTTTTCGGCAGGTTTACAATAAACTTCAAGACTGGGCAGTCTGACAGTGATGACATTGCTTTCCACTTCAACCCGCGACACAACTCGAATGTGGTCATGAACACCTTTAGAAATGGAGAATGGGAGGCCGAGGAATTTGGCTCTGACAACCCCTTCAAAATGGGAGAAGCATTTGAGATGATTGTTGTGTTCAAACCTGAAGGATACCTGGTATGTGACTGGTGACACGAAATTCACGGAATGCCTAAAACATAGTAATGAAGTTGTCTTCACACCGACCCCTTGGTTTCGATTCATCAGGTATACGTGAATGGCAAGGAGCACTACCTGTTCCAACACCGTATTCCGCTGGAAAAAGTGTCCGTTCTGAATATTGCTGGTGATGTTGTCGTGAGCGTTGCTGGCTTCATACAAGTATGTGAAAAACGCTTCCGGACGCTATGATAATATTTAAGTGTGAATAATCCTGTTTCACAATCCAGTGAGAACAACGTGGAGAGTTAAGATCGTTGTAAATAAACCTTTTTCTCCCCTCCTTAGAACTGGTATAGTCTTGGCTTTTTGCGATGGGGCCTTTCAACCATACAGTCAGAGTTCTCACTTCCAGTCCAAAATCCTGTGAGTCACGCATTGATTTTCTAAAACTTCACACCTTACAAAAACATGCAAGCACTTAAAGTAACAGTTGTGCCTGACAACGGCATTTTAACAAAGAAGCCATAGTCACATCACAGTGTCCGATGCCTAAAGAAATTCTGAATTTCTCATGTCAATGACTTGAAAACCTGCCACAAGGTTCTGTTTGACATAGGACTAATGCCCTATTTATTCTGCTTACTGCAGTCTCTTCCCTATGTGGGCAAAATTCCAGAGGGTCTGAAAGCAGGACTGGCCTTGTACTTTCAGGGAGTTGCTGGCACCACAGGTGACCGGTAAGTAGTACTTTTGGTAGCTGGGTATCTGTGATCATATCGACAGTGCATGTATACCCGTAATGTAGTCAGGATAACACTGTATCCTTCAACACACACAGAATGTTAAACTAGTTGTGATCTAAGGTGAAGTGCTTGTGGGATGTAAGAATTCATCATGGGCCTCGAAAGATTGATAAAGCCTTTTGTCGGTTATATTTGGATGCCTTAATGTGTTCCAACTTTCATGCAGGTTTACAATAAACTTCAAGACTGGGCCATCTGACAAGGATGACATTGCTTTTCACTTCAATCCACGATACAACTCGAATGTAGCTATGAACAGCTTCAGAAATGGAGGATGGGAAGATGAGGAATCCGTCCCTGACAACCCCTTCAATGTGGGACAAGCTTTCGAGATGTTCATTGTCATCAAGTCTGAAGGATATCAGGTACACGCTTTGTTACCAGAATTAAAAACAAAACTGCTCAAAAGACAGCTGAGAGCTTTTCCTCACACTGACCTTTTGCCTTCGATTCATCAGGTGTACGTGAATGGCAAGGAGCACTACCTCTTCAAACACCGCATACCGCTGGAAAAAGTGTCAGTGATAAACATTGAAGGACATGTTGCTGTTAACCTGTTTGCCTTCATACAAGTAATTCAAATGTTTTTGACAGTATTATCGAAGCATGAATGATACTGTGCGTGAAGCCAGTGGCAATCATGGTGAGAAAAGATCTTTCAAAATATCCCATATCTCTTCTTGCTCTTTAGAAGTGGAGCACATCTATATTTGCTACGCAACTAAGGGGCTTCTTGCGCTGGTCTCCTTCCAACATAGAGTCGGAGCTCTCGCTTCCCATCCAAAATCCTGTGAGTCAAACAGTAGATGGACTCCACTCCCAGTGTTCAGTGTGCAATGTACTGTGGAGGAAACATTTCATCAAACAGTGGTGCATTAAAATAGTGTTTCTTTCCAAAAAGCCAAATGCATACTGAAGAGACAAAACTGTAATGCCCCAAGAAATTACAAGTGTTTCATTTCAATTGGTTCAAGACTTTTCCCACAAGATTCTGGTTAACATAGGACTGATGCCTATTTTTTTTTGTGATCACTGCAGGCCCTTCCCTACGTGGGTCCCATTTCTGGGGGACTGAAAGCAGGCGTGGCATTGTTCTTGAAGGGTGTTGTTGGTACTGCAGGTGATCGGTAAGTGTTATCTGTAATGACTGTGCACAAGAAGTCCTATAGAACATGAATGTGTACGTATAACGTAGTCAGGGAAAGATGCCACGCATCAACATAATGGAAAATTGAACCATTTATGATTTGAAGTGTTGTAGTTTTAGGCTGTAGGAATACATCATGAAACTTAAAAAAAAAAAAAAAAAAAAAAAACGTTCTAGTCATTCGGAGTTAGTTGATTTGTCACGCCTTAACTTTTTGGCAGGTTTACAATAAACTTCAAGACTGGGCAGTCTGACAGTGATGACATTGCTTTCCACTTCAACCCGCGACACAACTCGAATGTGGTCATGAACACCTTTAGAAATGGAGAATGGGAGGCCGAGGAATTTGGCTCTGACAACCCCTTCAAAATGGGAGAAGCATTTGAGATGATTGTTGTGTTCAAACCTGAAGGATACCTGGTATGTGACTGGTGACACGAAATTCACGGAATGCCTAAAACATAGTAATGAAGTTGTCTTCACACCGACCCCTTGGTTTCGATTCATCAGGTATACGTGAATGGCAAGGAGCACTACCTGTTCCAACACCGTATTCCGCTGGAAAAAGTGTCCGTTCTGAATATTGCTGGTGATGTTGTCGTGAGCGTTGCTGGCTTCATACAAGTATGTGAAAAACGCTTCCGGACGCTATGATAATATTGAAGTGTGAATAATCCTGTTTCACAATCCAGTGAGAACAACGTGGAGAGTTAAGATCGTTGTAAATAAACCTTTTTTTCCCCCTCCTTAGAACTGGTATAGTCTTGGCTTTTTGCGATGGGGCCTTTCAACCATACAGTCAGAGTTCTCACTTCCAGTCCAAAATCCTGTGAGTCACGCATTGATTTTCTAAAACTTCACACCTTACAATAACATGCAAGCACTTAAAGTAACAGTTGTGCCTGACAGCGGCATTTTAACAAAGAGGCCATAGTCACATCACAGTGTCCGATGCCTAAAGAAATTCTGAATTTCTCATGTCAATGACTTGAAAACCTGCCACAATGTTCTGTTTGACATAGGACTAATGCCTATTTATTCTGCTTACTGCAGTCTCTTCCCTATGTGGGCAAAATTCCAGAGGGTCTGAAAGCAGGACTGGCCTTGTACTTTCAGGGAGTTGCTGGCACCACAGGTGACCGGTAAGTAGTACTTTTGGTAGCTGGGTATCTGTGATCATATCGACAGTGCATGTATACCCGGAATGTAGTCAGGATAACACTGTATCCTTCAACACACACAGAATGTTAAACTAGTTGTGATCTAAGGTGAAGTGCTTGTGGGATGTAAGAATTCATCATGGGCCTCGAAAGATTGATAAAGCCTTTTGTCGGTTATATTTGGATGCCTTAATGTGTTCCAACTTTCATGCAGGTTTACAATAAACTTCAAGACTGGGCCATCTGACAAGGATGACATTGCTTTTCACTTCAATCCACGATACAACTCGAATATAGCTATGAACAGCTTCAGAAATGGAGGATGGGAAGATGAGGAATCCGTCCCTGACAACCCCTTCAATGTGGGACAAGCTTTTGAGATGTTCATTGTCATCAAGTCTGAAGGATATCAGGTACACGCTTTGTCACCAGAATTAAAATCAAAACTGCTCAAAAGACAGCTGAGAGCTTTTCCTCACACTGACCTTTTGCCTTCGATTCATCAGGTGTACGTGAATGGCAAGGAGCACTACCTCTTCAAACACCGCATACCGCTGGAAAAAGTGTCAGTGATAAACATTGAAGGACATGTTGCTGTTAACCTGTTTGCCTTCATACAAGTAATTCAGATGTTTTTGACAGTATTATCGAAGCATGAATGATACTGTGCGTGAAGCCAGTGGCAATCATGGTGAGAAAAGATCTTTCAAAATATCCCATATCTCTTCTTGCTCTTTAGAAGTGGAGCACATCTATATTTGCTACGCAACTAAGGGGCTTCTTGCGCTGGTCTCCTTCCAACATAGAGTCGGAGCTCTCGCTTCCCGTCCAAAATCCTGTGAGTCAAACAGTAGATGGTCTCCACTCCCTGTTCAGTGTGCAATGTACTGTGGAGGAAACATTTCATCAAACAGTGGTGCATTAAAATAGTGTTTGTTTTCAAAAAGCCAAATGCATACTGAAGAGACAAAACTGTAATGCCCCAAGAAATTACAAGTGTTTCATTTCAATTGGTTCAAGACTTTTCCCACAAGATTCTGGTTAACATATGACTGATGCCTATTTTTTTGTGATCACTGCAGGCCCTTCCCTATGTGGGTCCCATTTCTGGGGGACTGAAAGCAGGCGTGGCATTGTTCTTGAAGGGTGTTGTTGGTACTGCAGGTGATCGGTAAGTGTTATCTGTAATGACTGTGCACAAGAAGTCCTATAGAACATGAATGTGTACGTATAACGTAGTCAGGGAAAGATGCCACGCATCAACATAATGGAAAATTGAACCATTTATGATTTGAAGTGTTGTAGTTTTAGGCTGTAGGAATACATCATGAAACTTAAAAAAAAACAAACAAAAAAACGTTCTAGTCATTCGGAGTTAGTTGATTTGTCACGCCTTAACTTTTCGGCAGGTTTTTAATAAACTTCAAGACTGGGCAGTCTGACAGTGATGACATTGCTTTCCACTTCAACCCGCGACACAACTCGAATGTGGTCATGAACACCTTTAGAAATGGAGAATGGGAGGCCGAGGAATTTGGCTCTGACAACCCCTTCAAAATGGGAGAAGCATTTGAGATGATTGTTGTGTTCAAACCTGAAGGATACCTGGTATGTGACTGGTGACACGAAATTCACGGAATGCCTAAAACATAGTAATGAAGTTGTCTTCACACCGACCCCTTGGTTTCGATTCATCAGGTATACGTGAATGGCAAGGAGCACTACCTGTTCCAACACCGTATTCCGCTGGAAAAAGTGTCCGTTCTGAATATTGCTGGTGATGTTGTCGTGAGCGTTGCTGGCTTCATACAAGTATGTGAAAAACGCTTCCGGACGCTATGATAATATTGAAGTGTGAATAATCCTGTTTCACAATCCAGTGAGAACAACGTGGAGAGTTAAGATCGTTGTAAATAAACCTTTTTTTCCCCCTCCTTAGAACTGGTATAGTCTTGGCTTTTTGCGATGGGGCCTTTCAACCATACAGTCAGAGTTCTCACTTCCAGTCCAAAATCCTGTGAGTCACGCATTGATTTTCTAAAACTTCACACCTTACAAAAACATGCAAGCACTTAAAGTAACAGTTGTGCCTGACAACGGCATTTTAACAAAGAAGCCATAGTCACATCACAGTGTCCGATGCCTAAAGAAATTCTGAATTTCTCATGTCAATGACTTGAAAACCTGCCACAAGGTTCTGTTTGACATAGGACTAATGCCCTATTTATTCTGCTTACTGCAGTCTCTTCCCTATGTGGGCAAAATTCCAGAGGGTCTGAAAGCAGGACTGGCCTTGTACTTTCAGGGAGTTGCTGGCACCACAGGTGACCGGTAAGTAGTACTTTTGGTAGCTGGGTATCTGTGATCATATCGACAGTGCATGTATACCCGGAATGTAGTCAGGATAACACTGTATCCTTCAACACACACAGAATGTTAAACTAGTTGTGATCTAAGGTGAAGTGCTTGTGGGATGTAAGAATTCATCATGGGCTTCGAAAGATTGATAAAGCCTTTTGTCGGTTATATTTGGATGCCTTAATGTGTTCCAACTTTCATGCAGGTTTACAATAAACTTCAAGACTGGGCCATCTGACAAGGATGACATTGCTTTTCACTTCAATCCACGATACAACTCGAATGTAGCTATGAACAGCTTCAGAAATGGAGGATGGGAAGATGAGGAATCCGTCCCTGACAACCCCTTCAATGTGGGACAAGCTTTTGAGATGTTCATTGTCATCAAGTCTAAAGGATATCAGGTACACGCTTTGTCACCAGAATTAAAATCAAAACTGCTCAAAAGACAGCTGAGAGCTTTTCCTCACACTGACCTTTTGCCTTCGATTCATCAGGTGTACGTGAATGGCAAGGAGCACTACCTCTTCAAACACCGCATACCGCTGGAAAAAGTGTCAGTGATAAACATTGAAGGACATGTTGCTGTGAACCTGTTTGCCTTCATACAAGTAATTCAAATGTTTTTGACAGTATTATCGAAGCATGAATGATACTGTGCGTGAAGCCAGTGGCAATCATGGTGAGAAAAGATCTTTCAAAATATCCCATATCTCTTCTTGCTCTTTAGAAGTGGAGCACATCTATATTTGCTACGCAACTAAGGGGCTTCTTGCGCTGGTCTCCTTCCAACATAGAGTCGGAGCTCTCGCTTCCCGTCCAAAATCCTGTGAGTCAAACAGTAGATGGTCTCCGCTCCCTGTTCAGTGTGCAATGTAATGTGGAGGAAACATTTCATCAAACAGTGGTGCATTAAAATAGTGTTTCTTTCCAAAAAGCCAAATGCATACTGAAGAGACAAAACTGTAATGCCCCAAGAAATTACAAGTGTTTCATTTCAATTGGTTCAAGACTTTTCCCACAAGATTCTGGTTAACATAGGACTGATGCCTATTTTTTTTTTGTGATCACTGCAGGCCCTTCCCTACGTGGGTCCCATTTCTGGGGGACTGAAAGCAGGCGTGGCATTGTTCTTGAAGGGTGTTGTTGGTACTGCAGGTGATCGGTAAGTGTTATCTGTAATGACTGTGCACAAGAAGTCCTATAGAACATGAATGTGTACGTATAACGTAGTCAGGGAAAGATGCCACGCATCAACATAATGGAAAATTGAACCATTTATGATTTGAAGTGTTGTAGTTTTAGGCTGTAGGAATACATCATGAAACTTAAAAAAAAAAAAAAAAAAAAAAACGTTCTAGTCATTCGGAGTTAGTTGATTTGTCACGCCTTAACTTTATGGCAGGTTTACAATAAACTTCAAGACTGGGCAGTCTGACAGTGATGACATTGCTTTCCACTTCAACCCGCGACACAACTCGAATGTGGTCATGAACACCTTTAGAAATGGAGAATGGGAGGCCGAGGAATTTGGCTCTGACAACCCCTTCAAAATGGGAGAAGCATTTGAGATGATTGTTGTGTTCAAACCTGAAGGATACCTGGTATGTGACTGGTGACACGAAATTCACGGAATGCCTAAAACATAGTAATGAAGTTGTCTTCACACCGACCCCTTTGTTTCGATTCATCAGGTATACGTGAATGGCAAGGAGCACTACCTGTTCCAACACCGTATTCCGCTGGAAAAAGTGTCCGTTCTGAATATTGCTGGTGATGTTGTCGTGAGCGTTGCTGGCTTCATACAAGTATGTGAAAAACGCTTCCGGGCGCTATGATAATATTGAACTGTGAATAATCCTGTTTCACAATCCAGTGAGAACAACGTGGAGAGTTAAGATCGTTGTAAATAAACCTTTTTTTCCCCCTCCTTAGAACTGGTATAGTCTTGGCTTTTTGCGATGGGGCCTTTCAACCATACAGTCAGAGTTCTCACTTCCAGTCCAAAATCCTGTGAGTCACGCATTGATTTTTTAAAACTTCACACCTTACAATAACATGCAAGCACTTAAAGTAACAGTTGTGCCTGACAACGGCATTTTAACAAAGAGGCCATAGTCACATCACAGTGTCCGATGCCTAAAGAAATTCTGAATTTCTCATGTCAATGACTTGAAAACCTGCCACAAGGTTCTGTTTGACATAGGACTAATGCCCTATTTATTCTGCTTACTGCAGTCTCTTCCCTATGTGGGCAAAATTCCAGAGGGTCTGAAAGCAGGACTGGCCTTGTACTTTCAGGGAGTTGTTGGCACCACAGGTGACCGGTAAGTAGTACTTTTGGTAGCTGGGTATCTGTGATCATATCGACAGTGCATGTATACCCGGAATGTAGTCAGGATAACACTGTATCCTTCAACACACACAGAATGTTAAACTAGTTGTGATCTAAGGTGAAGTGCTTGTGGGATGTAAGAATTCATCATGGGCCTCGAAAGATTGATAAAGCCTTTTGTCGGTTATATTTGGATGCCTTAATGTGTTCCAACTTTCATGCAGGTTTACAATAAACTTCAAGACTGGGCCATCTGACAAGGATGACATTGCTTTTCACTTCAATCCACGATACAACTCGAATGTAGCTATGAACAGCTTCAGAAATGGAGGATGGGAAGATGAAGAATCCGTCCCTGACAACCCCTTCAATGTGGGACAAGCTTTTGAGATGTTCATTGTCATCAAGTCTGAAGGATATCAGGTACACGCTTTGTCACCAGAATTAAAATCAAAACTGCTCAAAAGACAGCTGAGAGCTTTTCCTCACACTGACCTTTTGCCTTCGATTCATCAGGTGTACGTGAATGGCAAGGAGCACTACCTCTTCAAACACCGCATACCGCTGGAAAAAGTGTCAGTGATAAACATTGAAGGACATGTTGCTGTGAACCTGTTTGCTTTCATACAAGTAATTCAAATGTTTTTGACAGTATTATCTAAGCATGAATGATACTGTGCGTGAAGCCAGTGGCAATCATGGTGAGAAAAGATCTTTCAAAATATCCCATATCTCTTCTTGCTCTTTAGAAGTGGAGCACATCTATATTTGCTACGCAACTAAGGGGCTTCTTGCGCTGGTCTCCTTCCAACATAGAGTCGGAGCTCTCGCTTCCCGTCCAAAATCCTGTGAGTCAAACAGTAGATGGTCTCCACTCCCTGTTCAGTGTGCAATGTACTGTGGAGGAAACATTTCATCAAACAGTGGTGCATTAAAATAGTGTTTCTTTCCAAAAAGCCAAAAGCATACTGAAGAGACAAAACTGTAATGCCCCAAGAAATTACAAGTGTTTCATTTCAATTGGTTCAAGACTTTTCCCACAAGATTCTGGTTAACATAGGACTGATGCCTATTTTTTTGTGATCACTGCAGGCCCTTCCCTATGTGGGTCCCATTTCTGGGGGACTGAAAGCAGGCGTGGCATTGTTCTTGAAGGGTGTTGTTGGTACTGCAGGTGATCGGTAAGTGTTATCTGTAATGACTGTGCACAAGAAGTCCTATAGAACATGAATGTGTACGTATAACATAGTCAGGGAAAGATGCCACGCATCAACATAATGGAAAATTGAACCATTTATGATTTGAAGTGTTGTAGTTTTAGGCTGTAGGAATACATCATGAAACTTAAAAAAAAAAAAAAAAAAAAAAACGTTATAGTCATTCGGAGTTAGTTGATTTGTCACGCCTTAACTTTTCGGCAGGTTTACAATAAACTTCAAGACTGGGCAGTCTGACAGTGATGACATTGCTTTCCACTTCAACCCGCGACACAACTCGAATGTGGTCATGAACACCTTTAGAAATGGAGAATGGGAGGCCGAGGAATTTGGCTCTGACAACCCCTTCAAAATGGGAGAAGCATTTGAGATGATTGTTGTGTTCAAACCTGAAGGATACCTGGTATGTGACTGGTGACACGAAATTCACGGAATGCCTAAAACATAGTAATGAAGTTTTCTTCACACCGACCCCTTGGTTTCGATTCATCAGGTATACGTGAATGGCAAGGAGCACTATCTGTTCCAACACCGTATTCCGCTGGAAAAAGTGTCCGTTCTGAATATTGCTGGTGATGTTGTCGTGAGCGTTGCTGGCTTCATACAAGTATGTGAAAAACGCTTCCGGACGCTATGATAATATTGAAGTGTGAATAATCCTGTTTCACAATCCAATGAGAACAACGTGGAGAGTTTAGATCGTTGTAAATAAACCTTTTTTTCCCCCTCCTTAGAACTGGTATAGTCTTGGCTTTTTGCGATGGGGCCTTTCAACCATACAGTCAGAGTTCTCACTTCCAGTCCAAAATCCTGTGAGTCACGCATTGATTTTCTAAAACTTCACACCTTACAATAACATGCAAGCACTTAAAGTAACAGTTGTGCCTGACAACGGCATTTTAACAAAGAAGCCATAGTCACATCACAGTGTCCGATGCCTAAAGAAATTCTGAATTTCTTATGTC
Organism: Paramisgurnus dabryanus; assembly: GCF_030506205.2. Lineage (NCBI taxonomy): Eukaryota > Metazoa > Chordata > Actinopteri > Cypriniformes > Cobitidae > Paramisgurnus > Paramisgurnus dabryanus. The sequence goes on from NC_133345.1 coordinate 10,962,813, forward strand.
AATGACTTGAAAACCTGCCACAAGGTTCTGTTTGACATAGGACTAATGCCTATTTATTCTGCTTACTGCAGTCTATTCCCTATGTGGGCAAAATTCCAGAGGGTCTGAAAGCAGGACTGGCCTTGTACTTTCAGGGAGTTGCTGGCACCACAGGTGACCGGTAAGTAGTACTTTTGGTAGCTGGGTATCTGTGATCATATCGACAGTGCATGTATACCTGGAATGTAGTCAGGATAACACTGTATCCTTCAACACACACAGAATGTTAAACTAATTGTGATCTAAGGTGAAGTGCTTGTGGGATGTAAGAATTCATCATGGGCCTCGAAAGATTGATAAAGCCTTTTGTCGGTTATATTTGGATGCCTTAATGTGTTCCAACTTTCATGCAGGTTTACAATAAACTTCAAGACTGGGCCATCTGACAAGGATGACATTGCTTTTCACTTCAATCCACGATACAACTCGAATGTAGCTATGAACAGCTTCAGAAATGGAGGATGGGAAGATGAGGAATCCGTCCCTGACAACCCCTTCAATGTGGGACAAGCTTTTGAGATTTTCATTGTCATCAAACCTGAAGGATATCAGGTACACACTGTCATCCAAATAAAAAAAACTGCCCAAAAGACAGCTGAAAGCTTTTTATCACTCTGAACCTTTGGCTTCAATTCATCAGGTGTACGTGAATGACAAGGAGCACTACCTCTTCAAACACCGCATACCGCTGGAAAAAGTGTCAGTCATAAACATTGAAGGACATGTTGCTGTGAATTTGTTTGCTTTCATACAGGTAATTAACATGTTTTTGACAGTTCTGGAAATATTGAAATATGAATGATGTGACAAGCCAGTGGCAATCATGTGTTGAGTAAAGAAATACACTCTTTTCCCTCTAGAACTGGGAAAAATCCTCATTTGCCAAGCATCTGAACGTCTTTTTGCAGTCTGCCTCATCCAACATAATCTCAGAACTCTCACTGCCAGTCAAAAATCCTGTGAGTGAATCTGCAGATCCTGTGTAATAAGTTCTCTGGGACGGTTCACATTTTCCATCTTTTTTGCATGCACAAATAGGTTATTTTGAATGTACAGTACTGTGGAAAATTCATATTCCACCATGCTACCAAAATAATTGTTTTTGCAATTGTATAGTGATCACATATATTTTTTTCAGTCTCTTTATTAGAATACAACCAGAAAATACAGGAAATGTGTATGTAGTATTAAAAACAGTATAAAAGTTTAAGCTGAAGTGTCAAGGATTAAGGGTAAACGTCTCGGTTACTATCGTAACCTCGGTTCCCTGAGAGAACGTGAACGAGACATTGCGTCAGTTAGCTGACGCTATGGGATTGATCCTTCAATCACGATAACCCTGAAGCCTTATTGCACAACGCCAGTGCAGTTGAAACTCGCGCTGGCCAATGACGCTCAAGACGGCAAAAGAGGGCGTGGCCTTCTCACTATAATAGCAGCCGTCCTGAGCGAATATCTTCAGTAAAAACGACTGAACGAGCGTACAGCCTACGAAGCCGTGAGCACGGCAGCTAACGCAATGTCTCGTTTACGTTCTCTCAGGGAACCGAGGTTACGATAGTAACCGAGACGTTCCCTGTCGAGAACGTTCTCTCGACATTGCGTCAGTTAGCTGACGCTATGGGAGAATGTATAGAACCGCGCCGTGCATACGGCAAGATAGGCCAAGCATAACGAAGCAAACAGCATGCAACAATCTCAATGACCAGCCGATAGCGGCATATCGTACTAATCACCAGCCAAAAACCATAACAGGGCCAGTAGCGTACTAGCATAACACCACATTAAGCGGGTAAGAAGTAAACGCTAAAGAATTAAACAACATACCTAGCAAGCGGACGGCGTCCGGCGCACAAGTTGTAGAAGTGTTTAGATCATTGGACTAGCGGCGGTGAACACAGCACTCTTGCAGTCACCTGTTGACATCCCCAACCGGCGGACGAGGTCCGGCGTTGAAGTTTGTAGAAAATAATCCACATGCAATATTCATATGACTCAGCATCCAGCGAGCGGGTGATTTCCGGCGTCCGGAATGCAAGTGATAATCCGCAAAAACCAATACATGGTGGTATTCTTGTAGTGAATAAACCGAATACTCAGCGAGCAAGCAGCGTCTGGCGCTAAGGTATTCTCAAGTTGGCGTCGCAGTAGCGCCGCCCCTTACACACGACCTGATAGAAACCATCAGGTATGTCAGGCACTGGAGGTGGAGGGCGTGTTTACTGAAAGCACTCGGGAGGCCAATGAGGAGACATCCAGATTATAAAACCTAGCGAAGGTGTTCTGAGACGACCAGCCAGCAGCCAAGCATAAATCCTGAATAGATGCGCCTTTATACCAAGCCCATGACGATGCAATAGCTCTCGTAGAATGGGCTCTAATATCCAAAGGGCATCGCACTCCTTGGCTAGAGTATGCCAGTGAAATAGCATCAACCACCCAGTGCGAAAGTCTTTGCTTGGAAACTGGGCGTCCTTTGGTGCTGCCTCCAAAACAAACAAACAGCTGTTCCGCTGTCCGGAACGGTGCCGAGCGATCAATATAAGCTTTTAGCGCTCTTACCGGGCAAAGCTCCCTCTGGACGATCGCGTTAGTAGTCGCCGCGTCATCCGAGGAGAAGGCGGGGATAGAAATAACCTGCGCTCTAAATGGCGTGGATAGCGATTTAGGCACATAACCCGCTTTGGGTTTCAACGTGACATTACAGTCTCCTGGTCCAAATTGTAAGCATTCAGCGTTCACAGAGAGAGCATGCAGATCTCCTATGCGCTTAGCTGAAGCCAAAGCCAGCAGAAGCACAGTTTTTAGAGAAAGCTCCTTCAAACCTACCGTTAGAATAGGCTCAAACGGAGGAAGAGTTAGTGCTTTCAGGACCAAGGCCAGGTCCCAAGACGTTACGGTGGGAGGGCGAGAAGGTCTGAGGCGCCGTGCACCCCATAAAAACTTCGTTATGAGCTCGTGTTTGCCCACCGAGCGCCCCCCAATATTAGCATGAAAAGCTGCGATAGCAGCAACATACACTTTAAGGGTGGAGGGCATGCTTCCCGTATCCATTCTGTGCTGTAGAAAGGATAGAATAGCTGACACGGAGCAGTTCACCGGGTCAAACTCTTTTTCTTTGCACCACGCAGCGAATACCGACCACTTAAGGGCATATAACCGTCTTGTAGCGGGGGCACGCGACTGCATCAGCGTATCGAGCACACTCTGCGGCAGTGCGCGTCTGTCAGCGGTTCCCACACACCTTCCACGCGTGAAGTTTCCACTTCTCGGGGCTGGGGTGCCAGATTGATACGTTCGCCTGAGAGAGCAGGTCTCGTCTCAACGGGATCGGCCACGGGGGAGCCGTTGACAGTTCCAACAGCTCGGGAAACCACGGCTGGTTCGGCCAGTACGGGGCGATTAGTGTCACTGTTGCTTTTTCCTCTCTGATCTTGTGTAAAACTGACGGCAGCAGTTTTATGGGGGGAAACGCATATTTGCTGGCTCTCGGCCACGGCAACGACAGCGCTTCTCCGCCCAGAGGAGAGCTCGTCAACGAGAAGAACAGCGGGCAGTGTGTGTTTTCCTCGGACGCAAACAGATCCACTTCTGCTTTCCCGAACTGACTCCAGATCAGCTCGATAGATAGGGGGTTCAATCTCCATTCCCCTTGGGGAATGCCGTTCCTCGACAGCATATCCGCTCCGCAGTTCATGCTGCCCGGTACATGCGTCGCTTTTATTGAAAGGAGATGACGATCCGCCCACAACAGTATCGCTTCTGCCTGTCTGAACAGCGGCCTGAAGCGCACTCCTCCCTGGCGATTTATGTATGAAACCACCGTAGTGTTGTCCGTCCGGACAAGAACATGATGGCCCCCGATCAGCATCGCAAAGCTCTGCAGTGCTAAAAAGACGGCTTTGAGCTCTAGACGGTTTATATGCCATAACCGCTCCGACTCCGGCCAGGAGCCCGAATCCGGGACGCCATCGCACAGGGCTCCCCAGCCCGTTAACGACACGTCCGTCGTGACTACTTTCCGTCTCGTAACCAGCCCGAGTGGGGCACCCCCACTGAACAGGTTGGGATCGAACCAGGGTCTCAGCGCTCGCATACATCCGTTCGTAACTGTAATGCGCGCTCGTCCCGATATCCACGCCCTGTTGGGCACTCTGGATCGTAACCATAGCTGCAACGGGCGCATATACAGCAGACCGAGTGGGCAAACCGGTGAGGCTGCCGCCATCAAGCCTAAAAGTCTCTGAAACCGTTTCAGTGGCACAGTGCCTCCATGGCTGAATACATTCAGAGCAGACGTCAGATCCCGTTTGCGCTCCTCTGATAAGAAAGCCTTCATTGAGACTGAGTCGAGACGCACGCCTAGAAACGCGATCTCCTGCGTTGGAGATAGAGCGCTCTTCTGCAAATTCACACGTAGACCGAGGCTGTCTAAATGCGAAAGTACTGCGTCCCTGTGGCTGATGAGCACCTCTCTGGATTGTGCTAAAATCAGCCAATCGTCCAAATAATTCAGGATGCGAATGCCGCTCGCTCTCAGCGGGGACAGCGCCGCGTCTATACATTTCGTGAATGTGCGCGGGGCGAGCGCCAGACTGAACGGGAGGACCGTGAACTGGTATGCAGCATCCTTGAATGCAAATCTCAGAAAGCGCCTGTGGTGCGGGCCGATCTGAATGTGAAAATAAGCATCCTTTAGGTCCACTGAAATAAACAAGTCCCCGGGCCGAATGTGGGCGAGGATCTGTTTCAGTGTAGTCATTTTGAAAGCACGTTTGTGTAATGCTTTGTTGATTTGTCTCAAATCCAAGATCGGTCTGAGACCGCCGTCTTTTTTCGGGACGACAAAGTACCGGCTGTAAAAACCGCTCTCTCTTTCTTGCATCGGAACTGACTCTATCGCTTGTTTGGCGAGGAGATTGCAGATTTCCTGATACAAAATCGACTCGTCCTGAGCCCGGACCGTTGACGCTATCACGCCGTTGAAACGGTGAGGTCTGCGTCGAAACTGTAGAGAATATCCTTTCTGAATAATGTTCAGCATCCATTCCGATATGTTGGGAATGGCACGCCATGCATCTAAGCGCAGTGATAGCGGTTGAATGACAGGATGACCTGACCGCTCGTTGCCGCCGAGCGTCTCGTGCGTGACGGGTAGCTCGGTTCTGGGGGGCTGCGCGTTGCTCGTCGGATCGCTGCTCGGGGGCGAGTGACCCAGCGGGACTAATGAAGACCTCTCCGCTCTGTGCAGCGTGTGTGTTACGGGCACAAGAGAGGATGGCCGGGGGGCGGCTGACACCGCGATAGACAACGGGCTTTTGTGCGGCTCGCTGAGACCGTGCATTAACCCTTCCCGTCCCCGCTTTCTCTGCGACCCGCGCGTCGTGGGGGGGTTCCAAAGCGGGGAGGGTTCGCTGTGCGTGTCTATATGAGGGTGGGAGCTGCCCTGGGGCGAGCGACCCGAAACCAGATAAGGAGGAAAATGCTCTTTTTGTGAAAAAGTAACATTTTTTATTGCATTCAACACAAAAACATTTAAAGAGACAGTCTCTGCGTCGCCCGCAACAGCCAGGGGGACGCTTGACGAGACTTTCGTTCTCTTGGCGGCGGGCTCGCCGCTCGGCGTTCTCTCTCTCACACCACTCACGTCAGGAACGCGGCTTTGCTCCGGACTGCGGTCCCCCTGGACCCGGTTTCTTGCGACGCTTCCTGGTGGATTCGTGCCAGGGGCTCTTGTGACGCACCACCGGTTCAGGTCTCACTGTCGGGGGCGTCGCCGCGGGGGGTTGCGCTGCCGGCCGGCGTGGCGCAGACTCGGAGCGGTGTCTCGGCGGCGGCGGTCCCGCCGGCGCATGAGACATAGGGCGGCGAGGAAGAAAGTGACTCATGGCTTTAGAACTCTTCACCGCCTCCGAGAATCGCTCCGTGATGGTACCCACGGCGTCACCGAACAAGCCAGATGGGGAAACGGGAGCGTTAAGCAGCGTCTTCCTGTCGGCCTCCTTGAGATCTGTGAGATTTAACCACAGCTGGCGCTGCATCACCACCATGAAGCCCATGCTGCGTCCGATAGCCTGCGCCGACTTTTTGGTGGCTTTCAGCGCGAAGTCCGTTGCCGCCCTCAGATCCCTGAAGGTATTCAGGTCCGTGCTGCCCTCGTCCAGCGCCTTTAGAGCCCGCGCCTGGAAAATCTGGAGGACCGCCATGGTGTGCAGCAAAGACAGAGCCTCCCCTGACGCGGCGTAGGCTTTATCAGCCAGGTGCGCCGTCATGCGGCACGCCTTAGAGGGTAGTGAAGCCTCACCACCCAAGGAGGAGGACGACGGGCAGAGATGGGCCGCCACGGCTTCCTCGACGGGGGGGATATGCAGGTATCCACGAGCCTCCGCCCCGTCCACTTTAGAAAACAGCTCAGATCCGCCGGCGCGAGCGCGGACGCCCTGGGGGGTCGCCCACGCTTTGGTGACCTCATTGTGCAGGTCTGGGAGGAAAGGGGCACTTTTCCTCGGAGCGGCGGCGCGGCGGCCCGAGTCAAAGTACCACGAATCGAGTTTGCTCCTTTGGGGTTCTTGCGGGGAACTCCACTCGATCTCTAAATCCTGCACCGCCTTAGAGAGAATGCGCACCAGCTCTTCGTGAAAGGAGGGGGGGTGGGCGTCAGCCTCCGACGCGGCAGGCGGAGATTGGTCCCAATCTCCGTCAGACGCCGTCAGTGACATCTCATCCTCCTCTGCGGGGACCCCAAAGGAGACAGACTCGGCAGCTCCCGGTTCAGGACGCAGGCTCTCGGCGACGAACTGAACCGGAGAGCGACGGGGAGGGGAAGCGCGGCGTTCCGGCACACGCTCGCTCTCCGTCGGTGGCTGAGCCCCCACCAACGGCACCTTGGCGGCAGTGGGAGGCTGCAGCGAGGAGCTTTCGAGAGCGATGTTGAGCCGAGTCCTGAGCACCCTCATTGTGAGCTCATCACAATGAGGGCACTCGGACGCAACCAACGCCGTCTCTGTGTGGAGAAGCCCCAGACATACTATACACAGTTTGTGCGAATCGGGCGGGTCGATAGGACCTCCGCACCGTGAGCACATTCGCGACATCTGGATCGCTAAGAGGGACGTCCGTCTTATCCGCGTACTCAACAGATGTCTTCGTTGCAGGGTAAAACTTGCTCGTGAATGAGAAAATACTGAAGATATTCGCTCAGGACGGCTGCTATTATAGTGAGAAGGCCACGCCCTCTTTTGCCGTCTTGAGCGTCATTGGCCAGCCCGAGTTTCAACTGCACTGGCGTTGTGCAATAAGGCTTCAGGGTTATCGTGATTGAAGGATCAATCCCATAGCGTCAGCTAACTGACGCAATGTTGAGAGAACGTTCTCGACAGGGAACTCCTCATTCCACTTGAGCAATAGCAGGCTTAGGCTATAATAGCTTATTTATAATTCTAATCGAATGACTTCAGTCTCTTCAAAAAAGCTCAAGATGTGTTTTGTGTCAAGAGAGATCACACTAAATACTGACTGATGCTTGAAACATTTAGTTCTGAAAATTGTTTTGTTTTTAATTTTGTGTACATATTTCCTGTATTTTCTGTTTGTATCTTAAAAAATCAGCGACAAATAAATATGGATGGACATATGGATAAAACTTTGCTAAAACATCAAAGCTGGTGATGGTGGCTTAAAACTTAAATAGAGAGCAACGCTGTTGTGACGCAAATGCAACACTCACATGCTATTTTTTCAGGCATGTAGGAACTGCAGGGAGTTGAAAATACTTTTAACTTTTCAGAATGTCACGTTGGAAAAGAGCACAATAGTGACACAGTTGAGTTTTCCGTGTGGTTTTAGACGCAAAATGTGTACCACCCCTTAGTGTGCAATAAAGCGTTATCACCTAAAGAAACAGTGGGGCATGACTTTTAAACTAGATATGTTTGTCATGTCATAAAAATTTTTTTTATATGATTTTAATATAAAAAATCTTATTCAGATTCTAATTCTAGCTATTATTGTACTGATGTTTTTCTTATACGACAGACCCTTCCTTATGTGGGCCCGATTTCTGGGGGACTAAGACCAGGCATGGCCATGTACTTGCAGGGTGTTGTTGGTAGTGAAACTGACCCGTAAGCAAATCTTATCATATATACAATTAATATTTTTCAAGAATTGATAAAATTAAAAATTATTTGTCATAATTTTAACATCCCTGCAGATTTGCAGTAAACCTCAAGACTGGGCAGTCTGACAAAGATGACATTGCATTCCACTTTCACTTCCAAAATAATGTCAAGGCGGTGATGAATAGCTTTAGGGGAGGAAAATGGGAAGCTGAAGAATTTGCTTCTGTCCCCCCATTCAAAATGGGTGAACTTTTGGAGTTGTTAATTGTTATCAAACTTGAAGGATATCAGGTATGTGCCTTGTACATGAAACAAGACATATAAAAGATAGCCAAGAACTTGTCATCATATAAATCCTTTGGCTTTGATTCATTAGGTGTTTGTAAATGGCTACGAGACTTGCTTGTTCAGGCACCGTATACCTGTGGAAAAAGTTTCAGCATTGAATATTGTTGGAAATGTTGTTGTAAATCTTTGTGGCTTCATTCAAGTAAGTAACAATTTTTTATCAGTTTTTATCATTTTTTTAATCAAAAATACTGGCAAAATCCAGTAAGAATTAAGTGGAAGATAAAAACTTTTATGAACTTTTCTGTCTTTATTTTGCTTTAATAGAACTGGAGCAAGAGTTCATTTGCTGTGAAAGGCATGCAAATCTTAAATGTGGGCAGCCTGCAGTGTGAACTTCCCAGCATACAATCAGACCTCTTACTTCCAGTCCACAGTCCTGTAAGTTACTTACAGTACAGGTTGAAGCGGTTGTTTCTTTTAAGAGGTTGAAAGAAATATGACTTCTTATAGAAGTTTAAGATTTTCTACAGTAATATGTTTTAAACCCACCATAACCTTCTAGTGGGCATAGGGCTGATAGCTGTTTGTTTGTGCTTACTGCAGACAATTCCCTATATGGGCCCAATTCGTGGGGGAGTGAAAGCAGGCATGTCCTTGTTTATGCATGGAATTGTTGCTAGTAATGCTGACTGGTAAGCATTTATTTAGATGGATGTGTGCTTGCAACTATATACAATGCATTTTTACAATTATTTATCTAATATGCACAGAATGGATGCTGTTTAGATCATGATACACTCTAAAAAATGCTGGGTTGTTTTTAACCCAGGGCTGGGTCACTATTGGACAGAACACACTGCCGGGTTAAAATAACCCAGCAGTTGGGTAATTTTAACCCGGCAGTGTGTTCTGTCCAATAGTGACCCAGCCCTGGGTTAAAAACAACCCAGCTTTTTTTAGAGTGTACAATACACTGCTAGATAGTTATTCCTTTAAAGGCGGAGTCCACGATGTTTGAAAAACGGTTTGGAAAAGGAGACGGGCCGACTACCAAAACACACTTATAGCCAATCAAATCAAATCAAATGCCGGGTTGCGTATGTGTGGGACGGGTCTATCAACAGAAGGTCCAGATTCTATTGGGGTAGGGGCGTGTTTGTTTAGGCGATTTCAAATATCAACACTGGCTTTCAAACATCATGGACTCCGCCTTTAATGGCACTGAACAGGTTATTTGTCAGTACATTGATTAAAATGCCTTGTTTACACATCATTTTATGTAACTTAATCATTTCATTGATATTTAAAGTCCCATTGTGGGGAAATCAGGTTTTATAGACCATTTCAAAAGATGTAAACAACACTGGTCCAGAAGCACTTCCTGTTTCAGTTTTTTTAACACTAGATAAACGTTGGGATAAAATACAACCAACAGAACACATACGGTAGAACTGAGTCAAAAAGTTAAACATCTTAAAGATAATGATATGTGTGAAATAAAAAAACAGTCACAAAATGAAACAGGAAGTGCTTCTGGACCAGTGTTGTTTACATCTTTTGAAATGGTCTATTGTTGTTTATATGTCTATGAAGTTTTATATGTCAAGTGGTGTTTTTAATAAGCTTTAAGACAGGTCGTGTGCAAATTCATCATTCAACCATATTGCTGATCAGGCTATTTTTTCCTTAAAATTCTCATTGCAGCGGTTTAAAATTGCTTTTTTTGTCACAAAGATGTAAGCAATCATATTAACAGTTGAACACATGGATCAGTAGTTCGAGTTAATGATTGCAGCACAGCTGCTTTAGTTCTGCTTCTGTGATGCTCACACCTGTATACATCAGTGGTAAAAGATTAGTGCTGCAAATGCGTAGTTAAGTGTGTGAAACCAAACTTAGCAGTTACTTATCTGAAACTGCCAAATGTACCATCTGTGGCTGCGTTCACACGGTACCATAATACGGTTGTCAAACCCGTATTTGAGTCCTTAAGACGGTTCCGTTCACACGCAGTTCGGTTATTAATAGGTTTGACAACTGCATTCTATAACCGACCTCACACCCGTAACTTTTCGGGTTTCACAACCGTATTTGTGGCGTGTGAACAGAATCGCACTGGACAACCAGTTGTCTGTTACGTCATTTGTTGCTCTCTGTGTTAAGATAACGTTACAGTGCATGAAAATGACAGCAAACTACACAGCAGAATTGCTCCATAAGGTTAATGTGATATTATATTACCTTCATAGACGCCACAGAACATGTTACATAACGCATAGAATCCCGTGCAGCCCAGTAAGTGAGATATATTGAGCCCTATCTTGCACCCAGCGCAATTGACTTTGTCAGTGACGCATGTATCATTCGTATTTTGCGCCGGCGCACAGCGGGGTTTTTCCCTCCACAGATGCACGTCAGCAAACTAGGGAATGAACTTGCGCTCCCTGGGCGGTTCAGCGCAAAAAGGAGGTGTGTTGCGGCGCAAACCATCTCTTATGCTATTTTGCAGTTTCAAAAAACAATTGCGCTACTAACCAAAAAAAACTAGTCTAAAGTCAGTGGCGCGTTGCGCGTGGTTCATTATGCTATTTTAAGGGCGCATGCTTGACCATAATGTATAGCGTGCACAACGCGCACACACTTTGCTTATCTAATCTACACAGATGCAACAGTTATTTTTGCAAATCATAAATTGTTACACTTAAAAATATTAATACACGAGATAAGGGGAATCATAGTGGTGAGCATTGTGGTGATATTTTTTATTTATTCTCATGCAAATAACGATTAAAATATTTTCATAACTTTGTTGTGTGGCTGTATTACGTTTATTTTATGTAAATGATAGTTAAAATGTTTTCATAAAAAAACCTTAATGTATATGAACTTGATTTGTAAGAGTACTTTGGGGTTGGACCTTGCTTGCGTTTCTTGGGTCCGATTTCAAAGCCCCCAAACCCTTTCAGCGGTGAGGGTGGACGCAGCGATGTCCTCTGCTGGCGTCAAGTCCTGAGGCAGATCCACCTCCCGTTACACGGCGTGCCCGATTTATGCTGGCAAGCGTGGGATTCCCCCGTACAAGAACGTGGGTCTCCTCGGCTGTAAACCGCTCCTGGCGTGCGCCTGGTAAATCCGTCATAATAATAGCAACCCGCCATGGAACTTGCGCCCTTGCGTTTAAAGGGAATGTTGGCTAGCGTTCTGATTGGTTTATTTGACGTTACGCCCAAACCACACCTATGAATAATGAACCTACTTCAGACCAACCTCTTATTGATTTGCGCCCGGCGCAAGAGTTATTTCTCACGCCGGGAAAATAGCAACAGCGCCCAAGATCCGCCCACAAACTCACTTGCGCGTTGCGCTTCGCACTTGCGTTTCAGATCGTTAAAATAGAGCCCATAGAGTTTAAACCTTAAAAGTGAACGATTAAAATAATGTTAAGTGTACAATAAAAGAAATATAAAAATTAGCTGTTTATTTACTCACCTTTTATCTTCAGTGAAGCAATAAAGAAGATATTTTGCAAAAAAAAACCATCTGTGATTCATATAATTCAAGGCAAAAGATCCGTCCCTTATAGAGCTCAAAAAGTAGATATATTTAAGTAATCCCCTTGACTCCTGGTGACATTTTTTGCTGCTTGTGAAGCAAATCGGTCGGTTTTTGCAGGATATTAAACGTTATTTACAACATTATTAGCGTCCATAGAAAACCTTGTAACATATAAAGTGCGCTTTTACCCTCCCGCTCTCTAGGTGGCGCTAAGAGGCAGGTTTTGCCTCCGGTTGTCAAACCATACTCTCTGCCCCACCTACAGAGCGAGAGCGTAAGCGCACTGCCTATTTGGCTGTGTTAATGCTTTAAATAAAGTTCAATTTCTTGCAAAAACGGATCGATTTGCTTCACAAGTCATTTTGATTACTTTTGTATTGAATATATTTGCTTTGGTAAAACGTGCAGTTGCTGACACTGATTTTATGTTCATTCATTTTGGAAATTAAAACTTTAATAAGGAACCCCCCTTGTTTATTTTTCTCTGCACAATGGTAAGCGTTACACAAGCAAGGTGTTTTTGTTAATTACATAAATACAGTTGTGCCCATTGCATAAATAATACTTTTTTAAATATTTACGTCCGTCACTATGGTTACAGACGCGGCGTGTAACTACGGGTTTGAGGTCGGTTGCTCGTTCATACAGGCAGTGTTCTATTTGTGTCTTTAATTTGCTGTGTGAACAGGACACTTTCAGACTCACACCTGTAAGTAAATACGGTTGTCACTCCCGAAATGTTGTCGTGTGAACGCACCCATGTGAAATAGTGGGGGTGGGGACTAATCTGCATATTCAAACCTATGGTCCGAGCTGTGTGATTGAGTAAAGGAAGGGACCAATTCACACATTCATAGATTACTGTGACAGGTAAAACTTTTATATGTGCAATTATGATGTTCAAAGATGAGTTTTAGCTGATACAATTGACTACAAATTTGACTGTCTTTTGCTGCAAAACCGCATGTTCTTTCTTAAAGAACCTGAAAACCTTCGCTTCTTTGGACAAGACATAGTAAGCAGTTGCAAATCACTAAAGGTGCAGCTAAAACATTGCAAATAATTCAGAACGTAAAAATAAAGAAACTGAACCATACATTAGGGGGCGCTGTGATCCATGTGACTGCCACAATTGTTTTTTAGTTTTAGTTTTTTTTAAGGTGTAGTAGTTTTAGGCTGTTGGAATTCAACATGGAACTTGAAAAATTTACACTGTTGTCATTTGCATTTACTGTAATTGCTTTGACACATCTCAACTTTCATTCAGGTTTTCAATCAACTTCTTGAGTGGGCAGTCTGACAAGGATGACATTGCTTTCCAGTTGAAACCGCAACTGAACTCGAAGGTAGTCATGAACACGCGTAGGAATGGAGAATGGGAGGCTGAGGAATATGCTTCAATCAACCCCTTTAAAAAGGGAGAAGCTTTTGAGTTGTTGATTTTCTTCACACCCCATGGATACCAGGTGTGTTCCCTATGTCAATACATAAAAAAATGTACATGCGGTCTGGGTGCTAAATAGGATATGTCTGTATTTTAAAAAAAATTCAAATATTATGTAAATCACAACTAATACGATAAATGTAACCATTTAAATTAAATAGAACAGTGCACTATTGTATACTTATATACTACTGAGGATTTAATTATATTACTTTAACTCTTTCACCGCCAGCATTTTTTTAAAAAGTTGCCAGCCAGCGCAAGCGTTTTTCATGATTTTCACCAAAGTTTAATGCCTTCCAGAAAATGTTCTTCTTTAAATATATAAACATACAATATACCAAATGAAAGAACAGACCCTCTGCTTTCAAAAAAAAAAAAAAGTTTCATCCTACCTTCAGTGGTTCTTTTGTAATCAGCTTTTGAATATGGGTAGGTTTCTGCAAAAACACCACATTTTGAGCAAAAAGCAGAGATAATTCCATTTTTGTGACGGACTTTTCATAGAGATCCCATTCAGAGCGAACTTTAAAACAGACACGGACATGCAGCTGCTTGCCATAGGGCAATACTTCCGGGTTTAAAAAGTTGCGGAAGGGTGGATAATAAGCCACCTGGTGGATAATAGCGGTATTGCGGAAAGACGGAAAATCTCATCATTGGCGGGGAAGCGTTTTCTCTTAATTGGCGAGATATCTCGTCAATGGCGGGGATAGAGTTAATATAGTCTCTCTTGAACTAAAGTGGGCTGGTCTAAGGCATCAAACTTTAGGGCTAAAAATGAGTCCCACTCCAGCCCTGGAAACATTAGTTCCAAGAAAACAGACTTCATAGCGTCATCAAGTTTCCCCGTACTTTTTGCCAAGCGTCCTTGACCGAGCGACCTGAGCTAAGGTCTTTGGAAGCTCAAGTCGGTGATGGTGTGAACATGCAGTAAAGGGCAGTGAATGAACAGACACACGATGGCACTTCATGACAAATGCGTCAGCACATATTGTTCATTATATCACAATATCTCAGCTTCTCAATATTTCCTGCCACACTGCTCCTTTAATCAAATACAATAGATTATTTTAATAGATCGGCAAATGTTTTTATTTAAATCACCCCTTTAGATCAGTGGTTCTCAATCCTGTTCCTGGGGACCCCCTGCTCTGCACATTTTGTATGTCTCTCTAACCTGACACACTTTGCTTAGTTAATGGAGCTCTCATCTAATGAGCTGATGATTAGAGTCAGGTGTGTTTGATAAGGAATACATACAAAATATGCAGAGCAGGGGGTCCCCAGGAACATGATTGAGAACCACTACTTTAGATTACCGATGTATTTAGGTATTGTATTTATAATACAAAAATTACATGACCTTTGCCTGCATAAACTGTTTATGGAGGACAAAATAAATCGCAGATAAAGGGCTCAATACAGGTTAAAGTTTTAATCTAAGATTTGTTAATCTGTGCTACTCAAATTAATTACAATTTAACTGAGATTAACAAACCATATATTAGCACTAAACTCTTAATAAAGTCACCAATATCTATATGAAATATGTATGTTCAGCTTTTGTCTTTCTTATATTGTTTGATTGACATTGCAATGGACAGCTTTAATATCTACTGTAATGCAAGGATATAATATAATGCAGGCTACACAAATGATATTTTATACCATAACAGTAAACCAAATATTTACTTAAGTGCGAGTAAGAGCGGTTTCTTGCCTTGTCACTTTTAACTCTTTTAACATCAATCAGGTTCCGCATTTTACCTTTCTTAAAAGGATAGTTCAGCTCAACATGAAAATTACTAGTGGTGGGATTCGTTTTCGACCCTCATTATTCGATTCAGAATCAATTCTTAAAGTTCTGATTCGATTCTTGTGTTGGCACTTTTGCTACTAACTGTTGTATTTTGTCATATACCGCAGCCTTTGCAGATACTTCCGCAACACATGCAACCAGAAAAAAATTTAAGTGTGGATAATTGCTCATCTTACCGACTATAGTTTCAGTAATTGGTTATTTGTGCTATCTCAAAACAAATCAACCTCTAAATATTATAAACTCCTGGCCCAACCAGGCTAGCAAAAACAATCCTAATTGCTCTAAATTTTTTTACTTTTATTATTCTTTAAACTTGTTCTTGTAGGTACATGTGAAAGGCCAAGAACTCTGCATGTACAAGCACCGCATGCCTTTGGACAAAGTAACTGCACTTTTTATTGACGGTGGAGTCTCTGTTGGCATCTTTAGTTTTATGATGGTGAGTAATAAAGAAAAATGTGGACAATATGTTCAATATCCTTAAAGCGTTCATCCACTGTACCTTTGAAGTTTAAACAGTTACCATGTACTTTTCACAAATTCTGTTCAATATATTGCTTATATACAAAATTGAGACCACATCTTTTGTTTATGCTTTTTTTACAGGGTATGGAAGTCAGTTTCATGTCTCCTCCAACTGTTCAATACACTCATCATGGTATGGGAGGTGGTCTTATTTCACCCCCCACTGTTCATCACACTCGTATGGAAGGTGGTTTTATTTCTCTTCCCACTGTTCGTCACACTCATCATGGTATGGGAGGTGGTCTTATTTCTTCTTCCACTGTTCATCACACTCGTATGGAAGGTGGTTTTATTTCTCCTCCCACTGTTCATCACACTCGTCTGGAAGGTGGTCTTATTTCTCTTCCCACTGTTCAGCACACTCATCATAGTATGGAAGGTGGTCTTATTTCTTCTTCAACTGTTCATCACACTCGTATGGAAGGTGGTCTTATTTCTCCTCCCACTGTTCATCACACTCGTATGGAAGGTGGTTTTATTTCTCTTCCCACTGTTCAGCACACTCATCATAGTATGGAAGGTGGTCATATTCCTCCTTCCACTGGTCATCGCCATCATCATGGTATGGAAGGTGGTCATATTCCTCCTTCCACTGGCCATCGCCATCATCATGGTATGGAAGGTGGTCGTGTTCCTCATTCCACTGGCCATCGCCATCCTCATGGTATGGAAGGTGGTCGTATTCCTCCTCCTACTGCTCATCACCCTCATCATGGAAAGGGAGGCGGTTGCATCCCTCCTCCTCATGGTCATAAAAAGTGCTAAAGTTTACAAAAGTAGTCCTAATCATGCATATCTTTTTCTGAATATTCACACATTAAGCATGATGATGGTCTTAGTCTATGTCCATGACATCACTGTTATTGATGTTATGACAGTCAAATAAAAAACACATTGTTCTGAGTTTTTTTCCACAGTACACACCTGTATACTGGGACTGCTACTATAAAGCTATATAGAAACTGTTATAAATTGTTCATTACAGAACCTCTTGTTTTAACTAATTGGGTTATAAAACATCTTGCCAAAGGACTGCACTTGAAAATTAGCCAGCTGGCTAACACTGGCACATTTACAGTAATGACAATTAATGTGTGTTGTCCTTATACATAAAATAAACAAACTAAAAAAACCTAAGTGTATTTGACATGTTTTCAGTAATTTCACTTTAATGTCAATAAAAAGGTTATTAGACAGTAAAGTGCCCTATTTTACCAAAACTCACTTTAGTCATTTCATTGGTACAGTATTTAACCAATTTGACCTTTAGCTGCAAAACCCTCTAAGTACATGCAAAAATCTCTAGTCTCTCTTCACTGTCCTTTCTAAATAAAGGTAAAAATTGTGTCAATTTGCTAATATATTTGGTAAACCTCCTTTTACCCAGCGTAAAGCTCTTGCATCGTCTATCCAATTCTTCTACCGTGCACACAGAAGACAGAAGAAATTGTCGTAACATTTAACGAATTCTTCCAATAAAGCGATTTTTCTGAATGGCCAGAGGCCAGAATTAAGTGAATTTGAAGCGCAAGTTTTTGATGAATGTTTAATACACCGATAAAATTCAATTCATATCATTATCTCATTTTTGATGGAGGTAGAGTAGCAACGTTTTAAAACAATTGCATTGATCCTCTGTTTGGAACTCATTAAACTTCACACAGCTATTATTTTGATCATGCAACTTTTAATAAATGAGTCGATAACTCAGAACAAGTAGTGGGGATATCATTATCAATGGTCTATTGGATTATTCTATTTAAAACTTTCTCATGCAAAATGATTTATTTCTTTTACTCCTGAGAATTCTGCTAATTGAACAAACCATTTGAATACCAAATCTGCCCTCTGGCTTCTTAAAAACCGAAACAGGTTTAGTTTTAATTGCACTACATACTAAAATTACATGTCACACTGTTCTGACAATGTTACAGTGGCTGCATGAATAAACATTACATACTAAACACTCTTAAACAGGACAGATTGATGTTTCTGGGCATTGCAGGAACATTGACAGCAATTCTGACAAGTAAATGAAAATGATCCCTGTTTTGGCTGGATAATTTTACTATCAAACAAAAACGAAGATGAGCCTCAAAAATATTTAGTTTCTTTTAAATATATTCACAGTTGGAATCTGTTTTGCATCGGCATTTACATTTAGCAGAGACTTTAATCCAAAGTGACTTACAACAGTAAGTAAGGGTATTTTCACACATACACTGTCTCGGAGCTGCTGTCGCCGAACTCTGGTGCGACCCATCTGTGGTGTGAAAGCTGCTCGACCTCAGGCCGAACCAAATACAGGAAGTTCTCTACATGTTTGAGCCACTGGGCTTTTGTCGTGATGTGAGCTGGGTGTTAAATTGTGGGTTAACAACAAACAGGGCAATCTTTGTCCGTTGCAGAGATTCGCTGTCTCCTGGATGTTTGAGCTGCTGATTTTATAAATGCATAGCTGTCCTCCACACACACAAATTGTAAAAATACGGGATTTTAAACAAACGTCTCAATTTCCCGTGAAGCAAAAAAACTTCACGAAGACGTGCATCGTTTACCTCCATATCTTGTTAGCTTCACTCTTCCTGTCAGGCTGGTTGTCGTGGAAACATGGAGGGTGGTCATGAGATATGAGCTGTCAGAGACCAATGACACCTACATTAAACAATGTTTGTGCAAGTGTGATTGTGGCTTTGGGCTAAACTGTTATAAAAAATGCAAATTATTTAATTTGGTTTATCAAGCTTTTAAATTGCCTATGGGTTGCTCAGCAAAATCTAGTCCACACAATTTAAATTTGGATATATTTATTACATAATTGCACCTACATCCTTTGAAAAGATTTACTTTAGGGTAACAAAATTGGGAAAATCTAAAATTACTAAATTTTTTTGTAATAAGTGGTAAAATTGCCATGTATGTTTATTTTTTTTAGCATTACATTTTTTTCAGACTTTATTAAACTTTATGTGTTTTATATGTGTGATGTGTTTTTTATTATGTTATGTTCTATGAGGTGTTCTTATAATATTTTTTGCCAAAAAACAAAGAAATTGAAGTAATTTATTACAATTTCTACCCTGTTTTTACCCTTTGATTGAAACAGTCTGATCTGTTTACTTACCCTTTAAGAGCATTCAGCCTGGCTCAGTTTCTCACTCTTATGATCGACAGGCTACATGCTGCTTGCTGATACAGCTGCATTGTTAGTAATAAAGCTTCCCAAACTGCCTTTTAAGGACATTTGTGTTTATTTATGTTGCAGACACCCTAACAATATCACAATGAATATTGACTATTGAACTACAAACCAAACGTTTGCTCTTGATTCCAAGAGAAGTGATTTCTGTTGTAGACTTCTGTTGTAGTTGGGTCTTTGGGATTTGCTGATTGTTTATATGTATACACACACACACACACACACACACACACACACACACACACACACACACACACACACACACACACACACACACACACACACACGCACACACACACACACACACACACACACACACACACACACACACACATTCTGGTTTCCATGTTTTGTGGGGACATTCCATACACATAAAGGTTTTTATACTGTACAAACTGTATATTCTATTCCCTTCCCCTAACCCCAACCATCACAGAAAACTTTCTGCTAATTCGTATTTTCAAGAAACATCATTTTGTTTGATTTATAAGCTTAAGCTTCCTCTAAGCTTGCACTCCCCGCATAAGGAGCTCAGGAAGTACAGTATCTGAAAGTGCGCGTCAGTGCTGCCAGATGTACAATAATTATTGTATTTGTACCATAATTTTGACTTATGTATGATGTACGATCAATAAAGAAGAAAATCCCCAAAATGTATGATAAACTTTAGGAGAATTCAAAGGCATGTAATGCATGTCTTCCATCTCTTGGTTTTGGCTAGAAGAGATTCAGCTATGGCCTAAACTTCGCAAGACGTTGGGTTTAGGGATAGGTATGGGTGTTGGATTAGGATGAACATAGCGGCCCTGGCTAGATGGAATACAGCTATGGCCTAAATCCCATGAAAAGTTGGGTTAAGGGTTAGGTTTGGTGGTAGGACTGGGATAAAAACAGCACTCATCTGGTGAGATTTCATCAGTTGCTGTATCCCTTCTTCTCACATTACGTCTTCTCTGCAAATCATCATGGAGAAAAACTCTTTCTCTCAAGAGCTAACGTTCCGAAACTGGCACATACAGTTTTGTGTAAAAGGTTAAAGCAGCGTTTCTCAAAGTGTGGGGTGGGCCCCACTGGTGGGGAATAGGAATATTACAAGTGGGGCGTGATAAACTGGAGGAAATTTGGTAATTTTTGTGATCTCTATTACAGTTTTTTTCGATTGCTAAACGACAGTGGGCACAACTGGAGCTACATGTGCAAAACTCTAACTACAGTCTGCACTACCAAAAGTCACCTGAGCACAACTCTTAACATATGGCTCAAAACAGCTCCGTGCAGCCAAACACTAAACACAACCCTCACTGAGATAACACACACTGTCACTCACAACACACTGAGAGGAAAAACACTAACATCAAACACCAATACACAAAATACTAACTTTATATCTTTACAGTTTTAACAATTTCAGTGATGTCACACCAAGTAATGTTTTCTTTAAAGAATGATTTATTTATTGATTTATCACAATATTTTTTAGAACATCATAATTTTTTAGGGTAAATGAAAATTAGCAGTTTGCTTCAGTTGTCTGTAGTACAGTTTTTTTCAATTGCTAAACGACAGTGGGCACAACTGGAGTCACATGTGCAAAACTCTAACTACAGTCTGCACAGCAGCAGTTCATGTGGACCAAACTCTAGTTCATTTTTCATTGCTTAAACACAGTTTTCAAAACTCTACACACTTATCCCATGACTTTAACCACAACCTGCACAACACTGTGGATTTACAGCACTTTGTTCAAATGCTAACACACTGTTGTCAAAACTGTGAACCACACATTCAAAACACAATTGATTTCAGCCTTGTGCCTTTCAAACACTGCTGATTGCAATTTCATATACATATAAATTCCAATTTCATATATATTTTGTATATATATAAAATAGTACCTTTTATATAAATATGATATATATGATATATAGGTAGAGCTCAGAAAGACTAATTTTGGAAATGGAACAAGGAAGACGATTTGTGGAGGGAGAAGGGTGGCAGGTAGTGGCCTGATGCTAGAGAGGCACGATTAGCCCCTCAAATATTTGTTTGAATTACAGTATGTACTTTTAGTTTCTTTTTTTCTCATTATTGTAATTCTGGTAATTACTACAGAGAATTGAAGCAAACTGCAAATTTTCATTTACCATAAAGAATTGTTCTGTTCTAAAAATGTAAATAAATAATTTGATAAATCAATAAATAAATAAATCATTCTTTGAAGAAAACATTACTTTTTATAAAGTCACTGAAATTGAAAACTGTAAAGTTGAAAAGTTTATATTTTCTGTATTGGTGCTTGATGTTAGTGTTTTTCCTCTCAGTGTGTTGTGAGTGACAGTGCGTGTTATCTCAGTGAAGGTTGTGTTTAGTGTTTGGCTGCACTGATCTGTTTTGAGCCATGTGTTAAGAGTTGTGCTCAGGTGACTTTTGGTAGTGCAGACTGTAGTTAGAGTTTTGCACATGTAGCTCCAGTTGTGCTCACTGTCGTTTAGCAATCGAAAAAAACTGTAATTTACGGAATTACAGTAATGAGAAAAAAGGTAGAAACTTAAAGTACATGAAAGGTAATATTATATATAAATGAAATATATATATGAAATTGGAATTTATATTTATATGAAATTGCAATCAGCAGTGTTTGAAAGGCACAAGGCTGAAATCAATTGTGTTTTGAATGTGTGATTCACAGTTTTGACAGCAGTGTGTTAGCATTTGAACAAAGTGCTGTAAATCCACAGTGTTGTGCAGGTTGTGGTTAAAGTCATGGAATAAGTGTGTAAAGTTTTGAAAACTGTGTTCAAGCAATGAAAAACGAACTAGAGTTTGGTCCACATGAACTGCTGCTGTGCAGACTGTAGTTAGAGTTTTGCACATGTGACTCCAGTTGTGCCCACTGGCGTTTAGCAATCGAAAAAAACTGTAATTCATTTATTTATTGACTAATCACTCAAAACGACACATTTAAAAATAAGCCTAACTTAAAACAACATCAGACTGTGAAGAAAATGTCACACTGAGCTATAGCCTACAACAATAAATTAACGTCGGAATGTTAATTGAAGCGGAACAAAAACTTTAATGTGTAGGCGGTATAGGCGGTAGTGGGTAAAAAATTAACAATGGATAAGTTTGTGACATGGAATAGAAAGAACTGGACATTCGGCACCTGCAGAGAAAACCAAGACTGACAGTGGACCTTATCAACTAAAAAGCAGGGACGTGCACAGGAATTTTTAGGGGCAGTTGCTCTGACTTAAATAAAGGGCACCCCCCAAAAAAATTTTTTTAACTCACGGCCTATATGAAGGACTGAGAATAACATGGTCTTTATTAAAATCAGCAAACATGTTTGCCTAATGCCTACCAAAAAAATTGTAGCCTAGGCTGCTTGTCTCCAAGCTGTAGCTAGCTGCTATCTGTCTGATTATTTAGGCTTAACTGTGGCAAACTCAGCCTAGATTCATGAAGATTTTAACAGAGGTGGAAAGAGTAGCCAAAAACTTTACTCAAGTAAAAATACAAGTAACTAAATAAATAATTACTCAAGTAGAAGTAAAAAGTATGCAATGAAAATAATACTCAAGTAGCGAGTTACTAGTTACTCATGAGAAAATAAATCTAGATATACACGCGCAAACACACACACACACACACACACACACACACACACACACACACACACACATTCTGGTTTCCATGTTTTATGGGGACATTCCATAGACGTAATGCATTTTATACCATACAAACTGTATATTCTATTCCCCTTACCTGCCCCATTCCCTAAGCCCAACCATCACAAAAAACATTCTTGTACCTTAGATTTTCAATAAACATCATCTTGTTAGATTTATAAGCTTGTTTCCTCATGGGGACATCGAAATGTCCCCACAAGGTCACAAAAACACTGGTATTCCTATCTTTGTGGGGACAATTGGTCCCCACAACGTGATAATTACCAGGTACACACACACACACACACACACACACACACACACACACACACACACACACACACACACACACACACACACACACAATACAGTGCCCTCCATAAGTATCAGAACTGTAAAGACAAGATTTTTCTGTTTGCTGTGGAGACCAGAAATTGGTAAGATAAGTATCAGTATGTCAGAAGTTTAGAATGTCACATTTTATTAACCTTTGTTTATGTTTCAACACATACATTCTTTAACAACAAAGAACAACAGCATTAAATGCTGACTTATGTGTGTTGTACACAAATGCACATAAGTGAATCAAACTGATCCTACACATTTTATGCTTTTCATCTGTAAACAATCAGGACACAGCTCAGTGACCATAAAAAAAAAATAATATGACAGATTCTGTACTTTTGTCTCATGTTTTTATGTTTAAACATTTCTTCACTCCACAACAAACAGAAGAAAACTTATGAAGGGCACTTCTACAGTATGTGTAAAACTGCAACATACACAAACAGTACAGAAAAAATAATACAAACACAGAATAGACAAGCATTTCAAATTAACAAATTAACTCTAGTGTCAATGTTGATGTAGTTTATAGCTGAAATATCAGACAAGTAAACTGACAACAGTTTTGCATATGTATAAAGTTGGAATCTCCTAAGATGGTCTGAGGACATTGACAGTTTACACTTACATAAAAATGATTTTAGACAAAACTCATGTTTTCTTACGTTGTCATGTCACGTGTGTTTTGTGAGAATCACTTACATCATATACAGTACAGTATACAGCGAATCAGACGTCAATCATCGATGGATTTTCTTCAATCTGTGCTGCAATGCTTCTGGAGGTTGCACGCGTTTAACTGTGTCTGACGACGAACAGGTCGCGTGTATGTAATGGCGGGTACATGTGTGAAGTTTTGCTTTTAGTTAAAAGATTGGTAAATTAATTTCCACGTCACCCAACACTGGTTATATTCTGCGTGTTTCTACATAGGTTACGAGTAAAACAGCTTCGGACGATTCCGTTTTTGCAGCGATCTGAACAATTCATTCAAACTGATTCGCGAACCAATTTAAACGTTTGGCCCATTCGCTTTGTAAAGAATCGACTCAAAAGACTCGTTTATTTGCAACACTTTGTAAGGAATCGACTCAAACGAGTCATTAATTCGCGAATACTCCAGAAACACATGATAGCAATTTAAAAATAAAATACAAATTTCGTAATTAATTAAAATACAGTAACGAAGGAACGCTGCATAGTGTAAACGAAGTAAAAGTACAATTTATTTTTTTCCACCTCGGAAGGGCAACTTGAGTCGAGAAGGGCATATGGGCAGTTGCCCGGGCAACCTGAGCAACCCCCCTGTGCACGTCCCTGCTAAAAAGCCAGCTGAAGAGAAAGTATGATGACTTTTGTCAAAAACAAAATGCAAACATAGTTGCATTATTATCTTTAACTTCGACCTTGGGCGCAGTAATATTGACGGAAGTTTGAGCAAGAGGGGGAGTAGTCAGGAGTGATTAGTTACTGCGCGCCGAGGTATATATGCAATAAAGTTCTAATTTTTTATCTGCTTAAAAATTGCCATGTTTTATTTTGTGCTACCATACTTACTCATGCAACTACTTATGTAACAGTCTTTAAATAGGGAAAACATAGAAGTGTTTGGTGGCTTCTAAATTCATCCCTTTTTGGATCCTTAGGAATGAATGGTGCTAGGCTAAATGCTAACACATTCACAACGCGCTGTACAAAGATTAAGTGAACGCATTGAAAAAAAGTTGAGGTAAGAACATGGTAAAATATTGAAAAACCTTGGTGTTTTCATTTAAAGTGTACTTGATTACCATTTTGTTGGGGCGATTGGGGACAGGTGGGGCTCGGAACCCTTCCCTACCTCCAAAGTGGGGAATGGCAGAAAAAGTTTGAGAAACACTGGGTTAAAGATACCATCGAGAGCAGAGAAGGACACGCTCGTGCATCATTATTTGCTTTTGTACTTTTGCACTTGTCAACTGACAGTTGTCAGTACCTTAAAAAATACGATTTGCATAAACAAGTTGACATTAAAATTCATGTACATGTCTTGACTGAGCAGTGTTTACTGCTGTTGCTAATAAATTTAAAGTGTTTGTAGAGGTTTTTGTGTTTATCTTTTCAGTTAATCTTATACGCTCCTGCACTACTTTTATTTGATTGTTTAGATGCTACTTAATTTATGCCTTAAACTGCATGTTTTATGCAGGTAAATATACGATATGATCTGTAGTGTTATATCAGGTATACCAGGTCATATTTGTAGTCTTATTTGGGGTGGTCAATCTGTATTTGAAACACAAGTCCTCCAACCCATACGATTGCTTTGGTCGCGTTTGTCCATTTCACCAGTTACTACCAATAGATGCATTTAGTTAATTAGTGCCTCTACCGGCAGCAGGTGAAACCTAATATATTAGGGTATAAAATGATTTTTTGGGGTATAATTTTGCTATGATGACATGTACTGGGATAAGATTTTCAATGTAACCGCCAGGATTAATTGTATTTTATTACACATTACACTATTCAGGCATTTAGGGCATATAATGTACCCGTTTATTTATTATATGATATAAACACAGCATGCAAAACAGTTACAACTTTTTAAAGACGTACATAAAATATTCCAAGCGTACCGAGGTCAAACATCGATTTATTTGAAGAAAAGATGAAAAAGTAATGACAATCCGCTGTAAATATTAGATCCGGTGTAGACTGATTCAAAAACTGCCGCCAGAAGAAGCGATGATACGTCATCTATGATTGTGAAAAGGCATTGGCTTTCGTGTGTCTCGTGATCGATTGCATCATTATGTTGGCTAAGAATGTTAACCGCTATTGGCTCTTGTGACCGCCTACGTCATACTGGTTTATGTTTGAATGAGATCTGACTGTGCGTTCTTCATAAAGTAATCACATGGCTTCAGTTTGCAACGCGAATGGTTTGTAATACTTTTATACTGTTTTATGCAATAAATACCTGTGATTGTACTTTTACTTGCGTGTTGTGTTTGATATGGTTGAGAAGTGGTTGGGTTTAGGGTAAGGGTGGGGTTAGATGCTCCAAAATATCTTTAAAACCATAAATGTTTATGAAACCGTTTCTACATTTACAAATGTATTAAATTAAATGTGTCTAATCTGATGTATAGGGCAAAAAGCTTAAAACGTAACAACAAGTTGTAAAAGCTGCCGCTAAAGGACACTAATCCCTTAATACGTCACTTTACGTCATATTAAGGTGCTTGCACAAATGACCTATGAGGTCGTTATATGATGGAGGACAGTCTCATTTGAAAGGGATTTAAATCTTTATGGGTTTTATCTCTATGGGTGTTAATGGTGCACAAGAGAGTACCAGAACTTTTTCCCCACTTCAAGTACTGGCGAGCATTGCGAGTTAGCAGCAATCATGTAGCTTAGTTTGTGTGTATTTGTGTCTGTGAATTGACTTTGTATGTAATCTACTCACGCAAACAATTACATTTTCTTACTTAACACCCATAACTGCATTTGCACCCATAACTGCAATTTTTAATAATAATAATAATAATAACATATATAAATATTAAGTTAAACATGAACATGATTCTTTCAAAAAGATTCCAAATGATTTCTAAGAATATTTAAAGATGGAAGCATTTCTTGTATCAAAATACTCTGCATTTTATTCTATAGTCTGGGAGCATATGAGGAAAAGGCAGTTTTACCAAACTCAAAATACGATTATGCACAGCAAGTAATTTTATGTAATAGATCTAGTTTTATAACTTTTCCAACCCAGTCCAGCTTATTTCCAATTTCTCAGTAAGGCTTAGGTGGACATGTCTGTCGCTCTGATGGCTTGTCATTGCCCACTTTAGTACTACCTGCTGTCTATGGTTCCCCTCTGCCCTTGTGCACAGATGGCCGTGGGATCTGCCGAGGACTTAGTGGGTCTATAACTGGCTGTAATAGACACCATTGCTCAGACTAATGCTGCCTCTACTAGGCAGCACTATGCCTTGAAATATTTCTTGCTTTCTCTTTATTTTTCCCTTTAAATGTTTATTTTTAGATCAACATCTGTCTCCCTTCACCCTCAAGGTTTACATGGTGACTACTGCCGCTCACTAGATTACTCTCACATTATCCTGAGACCATGGCCTGACCACTCCTTACAGATTCTAATCATGAACCTGCAATAGCTCCAATATGGGAAGATATGGTATGGGGACCCTGTTCAGTACACGCCCTTTGCTTATACAGGGAGTTTGGATGTTGTACTAGTAATGTTGCATTAGCAAACTATTATAAAAATTGTTATCATTAAGAGAAGTTCTTAGATTTACAAGTTTGCTTGAGTGTTACCTTTTATGTGGATCAGGCCAATGACTTAATTGCATTGGCTGTACTTTTGGTGTAAGTTATGACATGTAGGGGCAGTTGTCCAGACAGGGGTTACACTAGTCCAAGACTAAAATAAATGTAAGAGCTGTCCAAACAGAAGACAACTTGCACAGACATATCTTAAAATACATCAGTGCACTTTGTTTTGCATGACAAGTAATGTCTTAAGTAAGGCGTGTTTGTTAAAACATTAGTTATATTTCCCAATTAAACTAAGGCCTAGTCCTGGTTTAAGATAATCCCTGTCCGGGAAAACACCACGTAAATGTTACAACCACTTACTGTAACCCTCTAGGCTAGGGTCTGACCATTTTGGGACACTGGCAGAGGTTCTGACATGCTCTTACATTTGGTCTTCTTTTCAGTTGCTTTAAAACATATTAATGGCTAATATCTCATAACACTGTATTCAACACAAACTGTGCTACAATAATATGTAAGTAAAATGTATGTACATGTTTGTAAGTAAATTATATTTATGCGTGGTAAGTAAAAAAAGAAAAATAAAGGTTGCTGAAATAAGGCCAAGGAACACATCCTAAACATTTGTTCACAAACAATAAAGTTATCTACTCTTGTATAGTTAAGATTGTGCTACAATAAGATGTAAAAACCATTTTACCCACTCATTCACATGAAACAATACATTGATTTAACTTTTGTAAGACACTTTTTACTGTGAAAAAGGCAATATGCAAATTAGACATTTCAGTCTTTCTTTAGATATGTGTATCATATTTGTGTGACGAGTATTCGCAGAGTTTCAATTGATTTTTGTAACGTGTTTTGAGAGACAGCTTGCGGATACAGAAATGGCTGAATGTGCACCCTGTTTATTTTCTTTATTTGACAAAAACCCAATGATTTGTTGTTATTGTGAATGTGCACAAATTAAAGAAGACCCTTCACAGTTTTAAATGATGTCAAACACGTAAGTGTATGATTATTAATGATGGAGCATTTTAAGTTGATTCTGTTATGATAAGAAGAAAACACATCAAAATGCCGCGCCGCATTTTTGGACCCCACAGAGTTAACCTTAATGGCATTATTCATTTGAGTTTGAAACCATTTAATGTATAATGTAGATTTTTTTCTCCTCTTGAGAATTCTGCTGACTGCACAAAATATTTGGATATCAAAGTAAAAGGTCTGCCCCTGGCTCCCATAAAATAAATCAAGAACAGGTAATTTTACTTTTAATTGCATAACATACCAAAATTACCTTACATGTCACACTACTTCTTCTGAAAATAGCTTCTTTTACACAGTCGTTTTGTTAAATTACCATGAATTTACCAGAATGAAAATACAAAAATGTGTTGTTCATACACTCAGTGATGTTTCGTCTTTTTACCAGTAAGATGTCATTCACACATCAGTATGAAAATACTTGTAAACTCTGTGAGATGTGTATTTAGGTGTCACTTCTAATCTTTTACTAAATGTGTTTAAATCATCGTATACCACTGGAAAGCGAAAGTTACCTCGAATCTGCGGCGAGGTTAGTGTTGTATTGGTAAACAATGGTGGTATGTTGCTTTTGTACTTTTTTGTACCGTATGTATGATATCCATGGTCGCAAACGCTGACAGTCGCGCAGTTGCTTGTGACCAAACATTTCATTAGGTGACTTTAAATGTAACCTAATTGGCAAAGAGTCGCCACCTCTTGAATAGCAATAATGTTTGCCCATAGGCTTCACAGAGGGTGTGTAAAGGGTGTAGGCTATTGGGAAAATAGAAAAAACAACTTTAACAACAACAACAAATTTAAAACTTTATTGAAGAGATGAGAATGTTAACTTTGACTGTAGGGAAGCGAGCTTGTGGTGAGAAACATTTGTATACAGTGCGGGGGTAAACGCTTCATCTGTATCAAAACTTTATGATTGACCCCAAAGCTGTCAGCTTCTGTTTGCGTTCAGACGTTGTCTGTTGTAATGCTGGCAATCCTTTTCTCCCTTCACATATATATATGCTTACCAGTAACTTTTCTGGTTATGTTACAACCTCTCTTACTGGTTAAATGGCAGCAGTTATTTACCAGATAAGTCCTGTACACTACACATGATCTGTTAACTGGATTTTAGCAGTAATTTACTAAATGTATGTGTGAAAGGGAGTAATGTCAATACATGAACAGATATATAGAGTCTTGGCTATGTATGAATTAATAGGAGAGATCAATCTTGGGCCTTGCAGCAATATTGGCTATTAAGAGTAAAAAATGGTCACTGCTTTAGCTGGTGAACTTTGCATGAACAATGCAGTGTAGACTATGCCAATAATTGAGCTAGTTTTATTTTGCATTTGATTTTTTTTTTTAGTTTAATTTGCTTGTTAAACCTAGCAGTGTTTAGTGAACAGCATAATTGTGGATTTGGGCTAAACTGTTATAAGAATGCAAATTATTTAATTCAGTTTATTAAAACATAAAATTTTGCCTGTGGGTTGCTAAGCAAAATCTAGTCCACAGAAATTAAAAACCCCTTGAAACTCCAAACTATTTAAACTATATAAAATGCCTTGTGGCTAAACGTACCTTGGGGTCTGGACCACACCCACTCATCAAAACTATAAAACCAAGATTGTTCAACCGCAAAGTTCATTCAGATTCTAGGATCTACCCGTCCATCAAGACACTTTTTCTGAGTGATTGACAACATGAGCAGTGTTGTGTTTCAGACAGGCTTCCAGGCCACCAGCTTTGTGAGTTACTTTGCCTTTCACTTCTCACCGATATTCATGTCTATTACTCTCTTGTTATAATTGCTGTGTTAAAAGTTTGTCAAGCCATTTATACATTGTCAACATTTATGTGCATCAAAACCGTATCAGACATCTGAAAATGAGCAGCTTCTGTTTATATTTTTACTATGCAGACTATCCCATATGTCAGTCCCATCTCTGAAGGACTACAAGCTGGAAAAGCCATTTTCATTCAGGGAGGTATTCCCCTTGAGTCTGATAGGTAAATACTTTCTATTCAATATTTAAAACTTAAAATGTCACTGATTCACTCTTTAACATGTCTTTTATTTCTTTAGCTTTGTGGTAAACCTGAAGTGTGGTGAGGCTGATGGAGACGACATTGCCTTTCAGCTCAAGCCTGTGTTCAGCAGCAACAGCTTGGTCCTTAACAGCCGTCAAAAAGGATCATGGGGAAAAGAGGAGAAACTGGCCTTACCCTTACAAAAAGGGGGCAGCTTTGATCTGATTATTGCTGTCCATTCTGAAAACTATCAGGTGTGTTTTAAAGATGCACTGAACTATGCAAAATTGAAAAAGATAAATGTATATTTAGGTGTCACTTCTAATCTTTTATTGTCTAAAGGTGTTTCTAAGTGGAGGGGAGGTTGGCAAATTTAACCATCGTATACCACTGGAAAAAGTCACTGTTCTTGATATTGGAGGACAGGTTACTTTAACAAACGTAGTGTTCATTGGGGTGAGTGATGCTTTCTATTAAATTCAACCACATTCCTGTTTATTTTTACTTTAAACTCTTAAAAATAGATCTACTTCAAAGGGTTCTTTACAGCGTATAGACAATTTAGCACCAGAAGCACTTCCTGTTGTTTTTAGTTTTTTTAGTTCACATTTATTTTACATTTTTATTCAGTTCTAAATTTTCTGTTAGTTGTATTTTGTTCTAATATTAATTAATATTAATATTTTTTTCAGTGTTAAAAAATTAAAAAAGGAAGTGCTTCTGGACCAGTTTTGTTTATATCCTGCAAATTGTCTTTTGGAATATTTTTTATTATTATTATTTTTATTTACCAGTACCACTTTGGTAAAACTGTGACCACAAATTATATGCATAAGTGAGCAACAGATAAATTACTTTAAATTGAAAAGCACATCATGTGTCACTTGTTTCTTAAATTGACATCTTAGGTTTTGCCGGGCACACATCTTAATCTTAATAAACATGCCTTGCTGTCTCTTTAACGGTTATTGGTTGGAATATTTTAAGTAATTTTTAGTTACACAAGTCTGTATTTATCAGATTTTATCCAGTTAACATAAAAATGTCAATAAGGCATGTTTATAGAGATGGATGCGCATCAGGCGAATACAAATCAAATGGTGCATGAAGTGCCTTTTTAAATGTGGCAACAAATGAAACATTTAAACTGAAAAACAAACAAACAAATGAAACATTGCCTCAAAAAACTAAACAAAATTAAACAAACCGATTAGCTGGCGGTGTTTAAGTTTTTATTCACACCTAATGTCTGTCAAAAACTGACATAATCAAGCATTTTTAAGGACTTCAAATTCAAGCCCATTTCAAACCTTTAAATCACCTCAATTAAAATAAAAAAATCTAACTTTCAAGACCTTGTACTGTATGAAATCTGACACTGCAAGAATTTTAGTTTTTAGTACTTATTTTTGCAAACATGATTAAAATGTGTGCTTAAATAATTTCCCTGATTCATCTTTTTATGACCATAACAAATTAGGGGCTGGACAAAAAAATTTATCTACAGATATAAAAGAGAACAGTCTGCACACTGAATATTCAGGTCCAAACAATATTTAGTGTGAGGACATTATTCTCTTTTTCATCCATAATTTAGATTATGAAATAACACATGGAATATTTTGAATTGGTTAAATTAGGGAACACCTTCAAATAGCGAGGACAAATAGGTATCTGAAATTGGGGACATTTTGATTGTGTGTGTTTAAAACTCTTACAGTATTTGTAAAGTCTGTTAAACTACTTTTACAGAGCTGGGCTGGCTCTAACATCTTTGGCCAGGGCACAATGACACAGGAGGGCATGACGTTTGTACAAGGTCCAGTTGAATCAGTCCAGTTGAATCAGTCTTGGTGTTTTGGGGGTGCACCACAGGAAACACAAGTGATTGAAACTCAATGGAATGTACAACCTGTTCAAGGAGAATTTGAATTTTCAATCCTAAATCCAGTACAAAACCCTGTGAGTAATAATTTTTTTTATCATATTTCACAAAGTACAGAATATTTCACAAAATGTACTTTTATAAAGCAACATAAACAACATTCCAAATTTCCCAAGCCTTTTCTGTTGCACTCTTTACAGACCCTTCCATATACGGGCCCAATCGATGGGGGGCTGAAAGCAGGAAAGGCCTTGTTCTTGCAGGGCGCTGTTGCTAGCAATGCTGACAGGTAAGCAGCTATTTTGTAGGCCCTGTATATGCAATGTATATGAATAATATATACACAATGGGTCTCATTCATGAAACATTCCTAAATATACGAGTAAATATGTGAGTGATTTGCACGCAGACCTTTCCGAAAACTTTCCTCCTGATTCACAACATAAGATTTGATAGTGAAATGTGTTTATGTTAACGTATTCCAATTATTCATAAACAGGGCACGCCACGCATGCACACTTATTCACAATAAGCACTGCACGTTATTCCGGAGATGCATTTGTTGCTGTGATTTAGAATATCCACAACATGTTACTAGTATCTTATTTTGAACAATATTACTGAATATCCAAATGTAGTAGCAAGTAATGTCAACTTTTCCATTGTTGAGTTTCCCAAAGTTAAAGAGTAAAAAATAAATGACTCGTGACATGTCATTATAATACATAGTTCATCAAATTTCATTAGTTTGTCTAAAAGAATACAGAACGTTTAAATGTTTTAGGCACCATTAAAAGCCAGTGTACATTTCTTTCATACCAACTAACATCTTGAAAATACAAACATTTTCATGAATCTGAAAATTTACACAAAAACGACTTTATGGACAATTTACACAAAAAATCATTCTGCTCGTGTTTTATGAATACGACTCTTTGTAAATAAATGTATCTGTAAAAGTAAATTAGCTTTGCATTCAGATAGACATGTCTCAACTTCCACACAGGTTTACAATCAATTTTAAGACGGGGCGGTCAGACAAGGATGACATTGCTTTTAACTTCACGCCCCAAATGAAGGGGAAAGTGGTCATGAACAGCTTTAGGGCTGGAAAATGGGAAACTGAGGAATATGGCCCTGATAATCCTTTTAAAATGGGAGAACCTATTCAGTTGTTCATTGTCACCAAATCTGAGGGTTATGAGGTATGTGTTATATAACATAAAGGTAAGAGCATCATGAAACAAAACTAAGATTTTACATGGACCTTTTCACTTTTGTTCCTCAGTTATACGTTAATGGAAGACAATTTTACACGTTCAAGCATCGTATCCCGCTGGACAAAGTCACAGCGTTGAATATTGCTGGAAACGTTGATGTGAACATTCTTGGCTTCATAGAAGTAAGTCATAAATATTTGATGAGTTATAGTACTATTATTTTATCAGACTACAGTAAGGTTGATATTGAGATTAAAAATCTTACACACACCCTTTTCTTCTCATAAGAACTGGACCACATTTTCATTATCTCCACAATTCACAACAATAACCGGTGGGATCAGCAGCTTTGGTCCTCCTACCATAATACAAACAGAGCTCTTACTTCCACTACAAAAACCTGTGAGTGACATTTCCTTTCCATTGAATTCTCTGTGGTTAATGAAGTGCAAGTCCTTACATAAAAAGTAGTGCAAAAAAACAGTTTTAACCAAGACTGATGCTTATTTCTTGTGCTAACTGCAGGCCCTCCCCTATGTGGCCCCAATATCTGGAGGACTGAAAGCCGGCATGGCCTTTTACGTGCAGGGAGTTGCTGGTACTACAGGTGACCGGTAAGCAATGCTTTGTAATAATTTATAACATTTACATTTAGCATCATTTTTATCCAAAGTGACTTACAAAAAAAAGAAACAATCAAGCGATTTGTCATAGGGAGACAATAATACAAGAGGTGCTCATACCAAGTTACAAGTCTTCACAATTCCGAAACAATACCTGTTATAAAGTGTATTCAAACATTGTGCAGTGTGGTTGATAACATTTACAAGCACTAAATAATAAAGAGTTTATAATTCTATGTTAGGACGTTACAGGACAAAATAATTCATAATGGGACTGAAAAGAAAATGGAGGCATTAACTTGCTTTAACACATCTCAACTTCCATGCAGGTTTTCAATAAACTTCCAGACTGGGCAAGGTGACGATGACATTGCTTTCCAATTCAACCCCCGATACAACTCAAATGTGGTCATGAACACACTCAGAAATGGAAGATGGGAGGCTGAGGAATTTGGCCCTGACAACCCCTTCCAGATGGGACAAGCTTTTGAGATATTCATTGTAATGAAACCTGAAGGATATCAAGTAGGTGCTTTGTGACACAAAACTCACAAGTCTCCTCAGTTGTCTTCACGCTAACCCTTTTGCTTTGGTGCATCAGGTATATGTGAATGGCAAGGAGTACTACCTGTTCAAACACCGTATACCGCTGGACAAAGTGTCAGCTTTAGCTCTTGGTGGAGATGTTGTTTTTAACATTGGTGGCTTCATACAAGTATGTCAAATAGTTTTGTTTATATTTGTGTTATTAAAGCATTGACAGTGTGTCAGACTCCAGTGACACCTATCTATATTAGAATTTGATTTTAAATACACTCTCTTTACCCTCATTAGTCCTGGAGCACATCTTCATTTGCTGCAAACATTCAGACTACACCAGTCATCCAGACTACAACAATCATCCAACCTACACCCACCATCCAGCCTACACCCACCATCCAACCTACACCCACCATCCAACCTACACCCACCATCCAGCCTACACCCACCATCCAACCTACACCAACCATCCAGCCTACACCAACCATCCAGCCTACACCAACCGTCACGAAGACCTGTCTGGATTTTTCAAGCTGGTCTCCTTCCACTATACATTCACAACTCTTGACTCCAGTCCAAAATCCTGTAAGTGACAGAGGACAGTAAGATATATAAAAATTATTGAAAATGTCACAAATGCCCATATCACTATATGCATAATACCAATTGTTCAATTAAAATAAATTTTAATCGATTTTACAAACTTAAAGCATTATCATATTGCATATCACACTATTGGCAAGTTATTTTTTATATTTAAGGTTTTTTTACATGGAATATTCTTTAAAGAAACAGTGCAGTAAAATCATATGTCACAAAAAAGCAAGTGCACACAGTAGTTTCCGAAATGTGTTACCCCCTCCCCTCCAAAAAAAGAAATTCCCATTTCAACAAGTTTTAATAACCATTTACAAGGATCTGGTTGACATAGGACTGCTTTTTTTTCTGCTCACCGCAGGCTCTTCCCTACGTGGGCCCAATTTCCGGGGGGTTGAAAGCAGGACTTGCATTGTACTTGAAGGGAGTTGCAGGTACTAAAGGTGATAGGTAAGCACTACTTTTATGCTATCTACAGTACATTTAATCATTTAAAAAGACTAAAAAAATATTACTAGAATGTAGTCAATGTTAAGCTAAATCCCCTCATACTAAATCAGGGCTCCAGACTAACTTTTCCACTGGTACGACCTTTTTTAGTTGGTCGCAGCAGCACATGATTTGGTTAGACCCTTTTGTTTTTACAACAACATGGAATAAGTCAGTGCATGCTGATAAATAGTTGTCTTATTTTTGCATACAACAGTGCTTAAAAGACTGACAGTGACACATGAGCTCATGCTGGCAAAATGTTTAAATCTTTAATTATCAACAGAAAATGCGGCAAGACATTAGGACACATAACAGCTTTTAAAATGACATATTGCGATACAGAAAGAGTGATATTTTAAATATGCTGTTTTCTGCTCAGTTGACGTTGAAACGAAATGCATTCTAATCATGTTAAATACTGGCCGATATGAAGTCCCAAGCACTTTTTTAGTGCTTCATGTGCTTTAACTACATTAGTGCTATTAAAACCAACCCAATTCATATGCTTGACAACTAAATAGCTCTGCAGTGCATTAAGAAACAAGTATTGTATGAATCCAGTTTTATTCTTTACAAAATAAATACTTAAACAATATATGTTTTTATTGAGATTTAAGTATGTATTTTTATTTGGCAATTCAGCTTAGTGCAGCATTATAGTAAAAGTACTAAAGTGTACGAAACATAAACAACAATCTCCATCATAGCCCATTTCTACATATTGAAGTAGTAGCATAGGACATCGTAAATAGTAGTAAAACCTGAAAACAACGTACAATAGCCAGGGCTTTAAGGTTATTTTTTTATATCAGGAGTGCTTGTGCAAAAAATGCACAAGAGAGACAGCGTAATATGCCATAATATTTCATGAACAAATACACTGTAAAAAATACTTTGCTGCCTTACATTTTTTTGTTAAATCAACTCAGATTTACAAGTCATGTCAACAGCGATGAGTTGTCACAACTTATAAACGATTATTGAGAAAAGTCAACTTAATTTTATAAGTTATAACAATTCACTTGTAGTTATAACAACTCATCTCTTGTTAAGATAAATAATAGTAAGTTGAAATGACTTGTAAATCCGAGTTGATTCAACAAAAAATTTGAAGGCAGCAAAGTATTTTTTACAGTGTACGGGAAAGCATGAGAAACAGAGCTTAGAATTATGAAAGAATTCAGGAAAATGTTATGAGACAGAAGTTTACTTTAATATTTTCAGTATAAAACTGTTCGACAGTCTTACATTTACATTTCTTCATTTATCGAAAAGTGACTTATAAGTGATAGAGCAATAAAGACAATAAAACAAAAATTAAAAAGTAGTAGTTATGCTGCGAGGTTATGTTTAAGCATAGCCTGGACGATTAGATTTGTCTCTGGATTGCTGTGTTTTCGTGTCAGAGGTCTGTCTGTACTGTATGTATGCCCATCAGCAGAGATGTATAGTAACGAAGTAGAACTACTTCACTACTGTACTTAAGTACTAAAAGACAGTATCTGTACTCTACTGAAGTATTATTTTTTTCTCCTACTTCCACTTTTACTTCAGTACATTTTTTCTTTGAGTTTAATACTTTTACTCCAATACATTTTTTATGTGCTGCATAGTTACTCGTTACTCTCAAATGTTACGAATCATGGTCACATGGTGGTCTGAACCAATTGGAGATAGTAAAGGGCGACCCCTCCCAACCTCTCACTCACAAATATGAGCCAGGGTTGTTGACAAATGTGAAGCGAAGAGAGAACCAAAGTGCGCAAGAAAGACAGAGAGAGAGAGAATGCGCAAGAAAGGGCGAGTGTGCGCGAAAGAAGGAAACCTAAATTCAATGAAACACCTTGTACCTTTACCTATTACCATTTTATCGACTAATATTTCATTAATTCTGAATTCTCTATCGCCATATCAGTTAAATTAATCTGAATTATCTGAACATTCATGTCCTTGTACTCCTGCTACAGCCAAAGGAATTGTAAGTGTCCTTTAGCTTAAACATTTGAAATAATATAAACAATATTATATTCAAACTTTTGACTGTTTTCTTTAATAACTACATTACACAATACTTGTACTTTTACTTTCAGTACTTGAGTAGTATATTTTAAAATAAACTACTTGCAATACTTAAGTACAAAGCATGTTTAATACTTTAGTACTTCCACTTAAGTGCTGTGCTTAAAGAGCACTTCAACTTCTACTCAAGTCACTTTTTTGATAGAGCACTTGTACTTTTACTCAAGTCTGGGTCGCTAGTACTTTATACATCTCTGCCCATCAGGTATCCCCTACAAGGTACACGCATCTTGAATGGTTTAAGTATTCTTGTGTCTGATGTTATCAGCGATCATTGTTGGTTGTCATTCTGTTTTCCCAAGTAAAATGTGATGCATTTATTCTTTTTGTCATCCGTTTAAAGACATGCTTGACAAAATGGATGCCTAAAAATTAAGCTTTGATTAATTAAAATTGACTGTGAAGTATTAACTGAAAAGATCTGTGCCTTTTAACCATGCATTCACATGATTTGACATGCCATAACTCTTATGCAGGTTTACAGTAAACTTCAAAACTGGAAAGGGTGACAATGATGACATTGCTTTCCACTTCAATCCCCGATACAACTCGGATGTGGTCATGAACACCTTCAGAAATGGAGGATGGGAGGCTGAGGAATTTGGCCCTAACAACCCCTTCAAAATGGGAGAAGCTTTTGAGATTTTTTTTGTGTTCAAGCCTGAAGGATATCTGGTATGTTCTTTGTGACCCAAACTTACAAGATGCCTCAAACACAGTTAAGAAATTCTCTTCACAATGACTCCTTGGTTTCAATCCATCAGGTATATGTGAATGGCAGGGAGTACTATCTGTTCAAACATCGTATTCCATTGGAAAAAGTCTCAGTGTTGAATATTTCTGGAGATGTTGTGGTGAACCTTGCAGGCTTCATTCAAGTATGTCAAAAAACTTACAGAAGCCATGATTATGAAATGTAATCAATTATTTTTCACAAGTACACTGTAGAGATGAATGATTCTTATTAAAATACTGTATTCCCTCCTCCTTAGAACTGGTATAGTCTTGGCTTTTTGCGCTGGGGCCTTTCCACCATACAGTCAGAGTTCTCACTTCCAGTCCAAAATCCTGTGAGTCACGCATGCTTTTCTAAAACTTCTAACTTTCAATAATGTGCAAACACTTAAAGTAATGGTTGTGTATGCCAGCAGCATTCAGACAAAAAGCCATAGTCTCATAAAAGTGTCTGAAACGTAATGCGTAAAGAAATTCAAAATTTCCCATGTCAGTGATTTTAAAACCTACCAAGGTTCTGTTTGACATATGACTGATGCCAATTTATTTTGCTTACTGCAGTCCCTTCCCTATGTGGGTGCAATTCCTGAGGGACTGAAAGCAGGACTGGCCTTATACTTTCATGGAGTTGTTGGCACTACAGGTGACCGGTAAGCAGTACTTTTAAAAGCTGTGTATATGGAATTCTATCAACAGTGTATGTACTCCTGGAATTTACTCAGGGATAGACTGTATTCCTTCCACACACACATAATATTAAATGATTTGTGATCTAAGATGAAAGGCTTGTAGGATGTACAAATTTATTATGTGACATGAAAGAATATAAACAGCCTGTTGCTATTTAAATTCAGATGCCTTAACATGCCTCCACTTTGGTGCAGGTTTACAATAAACTTCAAGACTGGGCGGTCTGACAAGGATGACATCGCTTTTCACTTCAATCCACGACACAACTCGATTGTAGCTCTGAATAGCTTTAAAAATGGAGGATGGGAGGCTGAGGAATCTGTCCCTGACAACCCATTTAAAGTGGGACAAGCTTTTGAGATGTTTATTGTCATCAAGCCTGAAGGATATCAGGTACACTCTTTGTCACACAAAACTCACAGAATGCCTTAAAAACAGCTAACAGCTTATCCTAACTTTGACCTTATGGCTTTGATTTACCAGGTATACGTGAATGGCAAGGAGTGCTACCTGTTCAAACACCGTATACCTTTGGAAAAAGTGTCA
Source organism: Paramisgurnus dabryanus (assembly GCF_030506205.2). Classification (NCBI taxonomy): domain Eukaryota; kingdom Metazoa; phylum Chordata; class Actinopteri; order Cypriniformes; family Cobitidae; genus Paramisgurnus; species Paramisgurnus dabryanus. Next base: position 11,002,599 of record NC_133345.1, read on the forward strand.
GTGATACACATTGAAGGAGATGTTACAATGAACCTGTTTGCCTTCATACAAGTAATTAAAATGTTTTTCACAGTTCTGATAATATCGAAACATGAATGATACTGTGTGAGAAGCCAGTGACAATCGTGGCGAGTAAAGATTTTTCAAAATACACCTTTTTTCTTTATCCTTATTAGAAGTGGAGCACATCCTTATTTGCCACACAACTAAGGGGCTTCTTGCGCTGGTCTCCTTCCACCATACAGTCGGAGCTCTCGCTTCCCGTCCAAAATCCTGTGAGTGATACAGTAGATGTTCTCCAGTGACTGTTTTGTGTGCAATGTAAAGAAAACATTAAATGAAACTGTGGTGCATACAAAATCCTGTTTTTACCAAAAAGCGAATTGCATACGGTAGAGCAGGTGTGCCCAAACCTATTACTGCCAATCGACTGTCCTGCAGTGTTCAGGCCCAACTCTTATCCAACACACCTTTTAATTTTCAAGCGACCCTGAAGACACTGATAAGCTTCAGATACATTTTATTGGGCTGGAGCTAAACTTTGCAGGACAGTCCATACCCAGGAGTATGGAAGGCCCGCATGTGGTAGGGTTATTTGGGGTGATGCCCCAAAACATTTCAAGTGTTCCATGTCAGTCGGTTTAAAACCTGCCGCTATATTCTTGTTAACATAGGATCAATTGCTATTTTCTGTGCTCACTGCAGGCCCTTCCTTATGTGGGTCCAATTACCGGGGGACTGAGAGCAGGAACGGCCTTGTACTTAAAGGGAGTTGCTGGTACTACAGGTGATCGGTAAGCAGTATATTAAATGACTTCGAAAAAGTAGTTTTACTAAAAATTTGTGTTGCTAGAACATAGTCAGGAAAGGTCGCCATGTGTTAACACACAGGGGAGATTGAACCATTATTGGTTAAAAGTGTTGTACTTTTAGGCTGTGGGAATACATCTGCAACTTAAAAGAAATGTAAACGTAAAAGATAGTCTTTGCACTGGGGATTTTCTAACATACATTTAGAGTTTTGAAGTCCAGTCCAATATCACACATGCTTTTCTAAAACATCTCACTTTACAATGATGTGCAACTACTTAGTAACAGCTGTGTACAACATTGGTATTTTAACACATAAGCCATAGACACATTGCAGTGTCTAAAGCGTAATCCCAAAAGAAAGTCTACATGTCATCATGAAACTTATAAGATTGAAAAACCATTTGTCATAATTTGCTTTAAGTTGCTTTGATATGCCCTTGACTTTCATGCAGGTTTACAGTAAACTTCAAGACTGGGCAGGGTGACAATGATGACATTGCTTTCCACTTCAATCCCCGATACAACTCGAATGTGGTCATGAATACCTTCAGAAATGGAGGATGGGAGGCTGAGGAATTTGGTCCTAACAACCCCTTCAAAATTGCAGAAGCTTTTGAGATTTTTTTTGTTTTCAAGCCTGAAGGATATCTGGTATGTTCTTTGTGACCAAAACCTAAAAGATGCCTCAAACACAGTTAAGAAATTCTCTTCACAATGACCCCTTGGTTTCAATCCATCAGGTATATGTGAATGGCAGGGAGCACTATCTGTTCAAACATCGTATCCCATTGGAAAAAGTGTCAGTGTTGAATATTTCTGGAGATGTTGTGGTGAACCTTGCTGGCTTCGTACAAGTACGTCAAAAAACTTCCAGAAGCTTTGAAAATGAAGTGTAAATAATTATTTTTCACAAGTAAAATGTGGAGAGTAATGAATCTTCTTAAAATACTGTTTTCCCTCCTCCTTAGAACTGGTATAGTCTTGGCTTTTTGCGCTGGGGCCTTTCCACCATACAGTCAGAGTTTTCACTTCCTGTCCAAAATCCTGTGAGTCACACATGCTTTTCTAAAACTTCTTTACAATAACATGCAAGCACTTAAAGTAACAATTGAGCATGCCAATGGCATTAAACAAAAGAAGTCATAGTCACACAGTGTCTGAAAGGTAATGCCTAAAAAAATCCAAATTTCCCATGTCAGTGATTTTGAAACCTAACACAAGGTTCTGTTTGACATATGACTGATGCCAATTTATTTTGCTTACTGCAGTCCCTTCCCTATGTGGGTACAATTCCTGAGGGGCTGAAAGCAGGACTGGCCTTGTACTTTCAGGGTGTTGTTGGCACTACAGGTGACCGGTAAGACGTACTTTTGGAAGCTTTGTTTATGGAATTCTATCAACAGTGTATTTACTCCTAGAATTTAGTGGATCTCTTCAACACACACATAATATTAAATGATTTGTGGTCTAAGATGAAAGGCTTGTAGATTGCACAAATTTATCATGGGACATGAAAGAATATAAACAGCCTGTTGCTATTTAAAATCAGATGCCTTAAAGGGATAGTTCGGCCAAAAACGATCTTAAACCCATGATTTACTCACCCCCAAGCTGTCCGAGTTGCATATGTCCATCGTTTTTCAGACAAACACATTTTCGGATATTTTAGAAAATATTTTAGATCTTTCTGTTGATTAAATGTAATGTTACGGGGTCCAGCAATAGTCCACGACCTTCAAGTCCAAAAAAAGTGCGTCCATCCTTCACAAATTAAATCCAAACGGCTCCAGGATGATAAACAAAGGTCTTCTGAGGGTAATCCGTGCGGTGTTGTTGTAGAAATATCCATATTTAAAATGTTATTAACGTAATTAACTACCTTCCGGTTTCGCCGCCATCTTAGAGTCATCCGCATTCAGGATGAGCGCTTACCCAGCATACAGCGGTTTCTCTGTTGCTGCTCTGTCCCCCGCCCTCCGAATTTGTCATACGTCACTAAGAAAAGTGCGTACACTACGCTAATACTCTCTCCTGAGTCTAAGATGGCGGCGAAACCGGAAGGTAGTTAATTACGTTAATAACATTTTAAATATGGATATTTCTACAACAACACCGCACGGATTACCCTCAGAAGACCTTTGTTTATCATCCTGGAGCCGTTTGGATTTAATTTGTGAAGGATGGACGCACTTTTTTGGACTTGAAGGTCGTGGACTATTGCTGGACCCCGTAACATTACATTTAATCAACAGAAAGATCTAAAATATTTTCTAAAATATCCGAAAATGTGTTTGTCTGAAAAACGATGGACATATGCAACTCGGACAGCTTGGGGGTGAGTAAATCATGGGTTTAACCTGATAAGGAACACTGTGCCGTACACGGCACACCCCCTCCCTTGCACGTGAGGCTGCATTACGTCATTGTAACTTTGAAGCATTAAATCTTCAAAATATACGGTCATGCGGCACATCGTTGTAAAGCTTAGACTTTCGGGATTCCATTAAGTGCACACAGAAAGCATAATATGATTTTTAGCAGTCATAAAACTGTAATCTAGTTGTTAGTTACCTGAACCGGGCGGCGCCGATTTAGGATATTTACTTACCTTCAAAATCTTTCCTTTATCCGCTTCGGTGAAATTGTCCAAAACAAATTGTTCATAAATCCCCAAAAGTCCAAGGAAATGGAATATCCAAGCCTTTTAATCCAAAACGATTTGTTCATCTCACAATCTTGAAGTTTCTGACCGAATTACGATATAAATAGTGTATACAATAAGTTCACTAACAGACATTCGTTCGAATCTCACTTTTCATTCATGATTTATAATGAATATATTCGGATGTCATGTTTATTGTGCAACGTCTGAGGAACAAATGCGCCCCCTTGTGGAATTTCAGCCGTTCCATAAGAGGCTACTATCGTTTTTGGCCGAACTATCCCTTTAACTTGCCTCCACTTTGGTGCAGGTTTACAATAAACTTCAAGACTGGGCGGTCTGACAAGGATGACATCGCTTTTCACTTCAATCCACGACACAACTCGATTGTAGCTCTGAATAGCTTTAAAAATGGAGGATGGGAGGCTGAGGAATCTGTCCCTGACAACCCATTTAAAGTGGGACAAGCTTTTGAGATGTTTATTGTCATCAAGCCTGAAGGATATCAGGTACACGCTGTGTCACACAAAACTCACAAAATGCCTTAAAAACAGCTAACGGCTAATCCTCACCTTGACCTTATGGCTTTGATTTACCAGGTATACGTGAATGGCAAGGAGTGCTACCTGTTCAAACACCGTATACCTCTGGAAAAAGTGTCAGTGATAAACATTGAAGGAGATGTTACAATGAACCTGTTTGCCTTCATACAAGTAATTAAAATGTTTTTCACAGTTCTGATAATATCGAAGCATGAACGATACTGTGTGAGAAGCCAATGACATTCGTGGTGAGTAAAGATCTTTTAAAATACACCTTTTCTCTTTATCCTCATTAGAAATGGAGCACATCTTTATTTGCCACACAACTAAGGGGCTTCTTGCGCTGGTCTCCTTCCACCATACAGTCGGAGCTCTCGCTTCCCGTCCAAAATCCTGTGAGTGATACAGTAGATGTTCTCCAGTGACTGTTCTGTGTGCAATGTAGAGGAAACATAAAATTAAACTGTGGCGCATACAAAATCCTGTTTTTACCAAAAAGTCAATTGCATACGGTAGAGCAGGGGTGCCCAAACCTATTACTGCCAATCGACTGTCCTGCAGTGTTCAGGCCCAACTCTAATCCAACACACCTGCTTTAAATTTTCAATGATAAGCTGCTTCAGATACATTTGATTGGCCTGGAGCTTAACTTTGCAGGACAGTCCATACCCAGGAGTATGGAAGGGCCTGTCTGCGGTAGGGTCATTTGGGGTGATGCCCTCCAAAAAATCCATTTGTGCCTTTTCAGTCGGTTCAAGACCTTCCGCTATTTTCTGCTTCACAAAGGATCAATTCCTATTTTCTGTGCTCACTGCAGGCCCTTCCTTATGTGGGTCCAATTTCCGGGGGACTGAGGGCAGGAACGGCCTTGTACTTAAAGGGAGTTGCTGGTACTAAAGGTGATCGGTAAGCAGAATTTTAAATGACTGTGAACAAGTAGTTTTATTAAACATTTGTGTTGTTAGCACATAGTCAGGGAAGATCCCCAAGTGTTCACACACAGGGGAGATTGAACCATTAGTGGTTAAAAGTGTTGTACTTTTAGGCTGTGGGAATACATCTGCAACTTAAAAGAAATGTAAACGTAAAAGATAGTCTTTGCTTTTTGCACTAGGGCTTCTCTAACATACAGTTAGAGTTTTGAAGTCCAGTCCAAAATCCTTTGAGTCCCACATGCTTTTCTAAAACTTCTCACTTTACAAATATGTGCAAGTACTTAGTAACAGCTGTGCATAAGAACAGTATTTTAACACGTAAGCCATAGTCATATTGCAGTGTCCAAAGTGTAATGGCAAAAAAAAAAAGATACATTTCATCATGAAACACAAAAGATTGAAAAACCATTTGTCATAATTTGCGTTAAGTTGCTTATATGCCCTTGACTTTCATGCAGGTTTACAGTAAACTTCAAGACTGGGCAGGGTGACAATGATGACATTGCTTTTCACTTCAATCCCCGATACAACTCGAATGTGGTCATGAACACCTTCAGAAATGGAGGATGGGAGGCTGAGGAATTTGGTCCTAACAACCCCTTCAAAATGGGAGAAGCTTTTGAGATTTTTTTTGTGTTCAAGCCTGAAGGATATCTGGTATGTTCTTTGTGACCAAAACCTAAAAGATGCCTCAAACACAGTTAAGAAATTCTCTTCACAATGACTCCTTGGTTTCAATCCATCAGGTATATGTGAATGGCAGGGAGTACTATCTGTTCAAACATCGTATTCCATTGGAAAAAGTCTCAGTGTTGAATATTGCTGAAGATGTTGTGGTGAACCTTGCTGGCTTCATACAAGTATGGTGAAAAATTTACAGAAGCTATGATAATCAAGTGTAAATAATTATTTTTCACAAGTATATTGTGGAGAGTAATGATTCTTCTTAAAATACTGTATTCCCTCCTCCTTAGAACTGGTATAGTCTTGGCTTTTTGCGCTGGGGCCTTTCCACCGTACAGTCAGAGTTCTCACTTCCAGTCCAAAATCCTGTGAGTCACGCATGCTTTTCTAAAACTTCTTTACAATAACATGCAAGCACTTAAAGTAACAATTGAGCATGCCAATGGCATTAAACAAAAGAAGTCATAGTCACACAGTGTCTGAAAGGTAATGCCTAAAAAAATCCAAATTTCCCATGTCAGTGATTTTAAAACCTAACACAAGGTTCTGTTTGACATATGACTGATGCCAATTTATTTTGCTTACTGCAGTCCCTTCCCTATGTGGGTACAATTCCTGAGGGGCTGAAAGCAGGACTGGCCTTGTACTTTCAGGGTGTTGTTGGCACTACAGGTGACCGGTAAGACGTACTTTTGGAAGCTTTGTTTATGGAATTCTATCAACAGTGTATTTACTCCTAGAATTTAGTGGATCTCTTCAACACACACATAATATTAAATGATTTGTGGTCTAAGATGAAAGGCTTGTAGATTGCACAAATTTATCATGGGACATGAAAGAATTTAAACAGCCTGTTGCTATTTAAAATCAGATGCCTTAACTTGCCTCCACTTTGGTGCAGGTTTACAATAAACTTCAAGACTGGGCGGTCTGACAAGGATGACATCGCTTTTCACTTCAATCCACGACACAACTCGATTGTAGCTCTGAATAGCTTTAAAAATGGAGGATGGGAGGCTGAGGAATCTGTCCCTGACAACCCATTTAAAGTGGGACAAGCTTTTGAGATGTTTATTGTCATCAAGCCTGAAGGATATCAGGTACACGCTGTGTCACACAAAACTCACAAAATGCCTTAAAAACAGCTAACAGCTTATCCTCACCTTGACCTTATGGCTTTGATTTACCAGGTATATGTGAATGGCAAGGAGTGCTACCTGTTCAAACACCGTATACCTCTGGAAAAAGTGTCAGTGATAAACATTGAAGGAGATGTTACAATAAACCTGTTTGCCTTCATACAAGTAATTAAAATATTTTTCACAGTTCTGATAATATCGAAGCATGAATGATACTGTGTGAGAAGCCAATGACATTCGTGGTGAGTAAAGATCTTTTAAAATACACCTTTTCTCTTTATCCTCATTAGAAATGGAGCACATCTTTATTTGCCACACAACTAAGGGGCTTCTTGCGCTGGTCTCCTTCCACCATACAGTCGGAGCTCTCGCTTCCCGTCCAAAATCCTGTGAGTGATACAGTAGATGTTTTCCAGTGACTGTTCTGTGTGCAATGTAGAGGAAACATAAAATTAAACTGTGGCGCATACAAAATCCTGTTTTTACCAAAAAGTCAATTGCATACGGTAGAGCAGGGGTGCCCAAACCTATTACTGCCAATCGACTGTCCTGCAGTGTTCAGGCCCAACTCTAATCCAACACACCTGCTTTAAATTTTCAATGATAAGCTGCTTCAGATACATTTGATTGGGCTGGAGCTTAACTTTGCAGGACAGTCCATACCCAGGAGTATGGAAGGGCCTGTCTGCGGTAGGGTCATTTGGGGTGATGTCCTCCAAAAAATCCATTTGTGCCTTTTCAGTCGGTTCAAGACCTTCCGCTATAATCTGCTTCACAAAGGATCAATTTCTATTTTCTGTGCTCACTGCAGGCCCTTCCTTATGTGGGTCCAATTTCCGGGGGACTGAGGGCAGGAACGGCCTTGTACTTAAAGGGAGTTGCTGGTACTAAAGGTGATCGGTAAGCAGTATATTAAATGACTGTGAACAAGAAGTTTTATTAAAAATGTGTGTTGTTAGCACATAGTCAGGGAAGGTCCCCAAGTGTTTACACACAGGGGAGATTGAACCATTAGTGGTTAAAAGTGTTGTACTTTTAGGCTGTGGGAATACATCTGCAATTTAAAAGAAATGTAAACGTAAAAGATATTCTTTGCTTTTTGCACTGGGGCTTTTCAAAACATACAGTTAGAGTTTTGAAGTCCAGTCCAAAATCCTTTGAGTCCCACATGCTTTTCTAAAACTTCTCACTTTACAAATATGTGCAAGTACTTAGTAACAGCTGTGCATAAGAAAAGTATTTTAACACGTAAGCCATAGTCATATTGCAGTGTCCAAAGTGTAATGCCAAAAAAAATTATACATTTCATCATGAAACACAAAAGTTTGAAAAACCATTTGTCATAATTTGTGTTAAGTTGCTTTGATATGCCCTTGACTTTCATGCAGGTTTACAGTAAACTTCAAGACTGGGCAGGGTGACAATGATGACATTGCTTTCCACTTCAATCCCCGATACAACTCGAATGTGGTCATGAACACCTTCAGAAATGGAGGATGGGAGGCTGAGGAATTTGGTCCTAACAACCCCTTCAAAATGGGAGAAGCTTTTGAGATTTTTTTTGTGTTCAAGCCTGAAGGATATCTGGTATGTTCTTTGTGACCAAAACCTAAAAGATGCCTCAAACACAGTTAAGAAATTCTCTTCACAATGACCCCTTGGTTTCAATCCATCAGGTATATGTGAATGGCAGGGAGTACTATCTGTTCAAACATCGTATTCCATTGGAAAAAGTCTCAGTGTTGAATATTGCTGAAGATGTTGTGGTGAACCTTGCTGGCTTCATACAAGTATGGTGAAAAATTTCCAGAAGCTATGATAATGAAGTGTAAATAATTATTTTTCACAAGTATTTTGTGGAGAGTAATGACTCTTCTTAAAATACTGTTTTCCCTCCTCCTTAGAACTGGTATAGTCTTGGCTTTTTGCGCTGGGGCCTTTCCACCGTACAGTCAGAGTTCTCACTTCCAGTCCAAAATCCTGTGAGTCACACATGCTTTTCTAAAACTTCTTTACAATAACATGCAAGCACTTAAAGTAACAATTGAGCATGCCAATGGCATTAAACAAAATAAGTCATAGTCACACAGTGTCTGAAAGGTAATGCCTAAAAAAATCCAAATTTCCCATGTCAGTGGTTTTAAAACCTAACACAAGGTTCTGTTTGATATATGACTGATGCCAATTTATTTTGCTTACTGCAGTCCCTTCCCTATGTGGGTACAATTCCTGAGGGGCTGAAAGCAGGACTGGCCTTGTACTTTCAGGGTGTTGTTGGCACTACAGGTGACCGGTAAGACTTACTTTTGGAAGCTTTGTTTATGGAATTCTATCAACAGTGTATTTACTCCTAGAATTTAGTAGATCTCTTCAACACACACATAATATTAAATGATTTGTGGTCTAAGATGAAAGGCTTGTAGATTGCACAAATTTATCATGGGACATGAAAGAATATAAAGAGCCTGTTGCTATTTAAAATCAGATGCCTTAACTTGCCTCCACTTTGGTGCAGGTTTACAATAAACTTCAAGACTGGGCGGACTGACAAGGATGACATCGCTTTTCACTTCAATCCACGACACAACTCGATTGTAGCTCTGAATAGCTTTAAAAATGGAGGATGGGAGGCTGAGGAATCTGTCCCTGACAACCCATTTAAAGTGGGACAAGCTTTTGAGATGTTTATTGTCATCAAGCCTGAAGGATATCAGGTACACGCTGTGTCACACAAAACTCACAAAATGCCTTAAAAACAGCTAACGGCTAATCCTCACCTTGACCTTATGGCTTTGATTTACCAGGTATACGTGAATGGCAAGGAGTGCTACCTGTTCAAACACCGTATACCTCTGGAAAAAGTGTCAGTGATAAACATTGAAGGAGATGTTACAATGAACCTGTTTGCCTTCATACAAGTAATTAAAATATTTTTCACAGTTCTGATAATATCGAAGCATGAATGATACTGTGTGAGAAGCCAATGACATTCGTGGTGAGTAAAGATCTTTTAAATACACCTTTTCTCTTTATCCTCATTAGAAATGGAGCACATCTTTATTTGCCACACAACTAAGGGGCTTCTTGCGCTGGTCTCCTTCCACCATACAGTCGGAGCTCTCGCTTCCCGTCCAAAATCCTGTGAGTGATACAGTAGATGTTCTCCAGTGACTGTTCTGTGTGCAATGTAGAGGAAACATAAAATTAAACTGTGGCGCATACAAAATCCTGTTTTTACCAAAATGTCAATTGCACACGGTAGAGCAGGGGTGCCCAAACCTATTGCTGTCAATCGACTGTCCTGCAGTGTTCAGGCCCAACTCTAATCCAACACACCTGCTTTCAATTTTCAATGATAAGCTGCTTCAGATACATTTGATTGGGCTGGAGCTTAACTTTGCAGGACAGTCCATACCCAGGAGTATAGAAAGGCCCGTCTGCGGTAGGGTCATTTGGGGTGATGCCCTCCAAAAAATCCATTTGTGCCTTTTCAGTCGGTTCAAGACCTTCCGCTATATTCTGGTTCACAAAGGATCAATTCCTATTTTCTGTGCTCACTGCAGGCCCTTCCTTATGTGGGTCCAATTTCCGGGGGACTGAGGGCAGGAACGGCCTTGTACTTAAAGGGAGTTGCTGGTACTAAAGGTGATCGGTAAGCAGAATTTTAAATGACTGTGAACAAGTAGTTTTATTAAAAATTTGTGTTGTTAGCACATAGTCAGGGAAGATCCCCAAGTGTTCACACACAGGGGAGATTGAACCATTAGTGGTTAAAAGTGTTTTACTTTTAGGCTGTGGGAATACATCTGCAACTTAAAAGAAATGGAAACGTAAAAGATAGTCTTTGCTTTTTGCACTGGGGCTTTTCTAACATAAAGTTAGAGTTTTGAAGTCCAGTCCAAAATCCTTTGAGTCCCACATGCTTTTCTAAAACTTCTAACTTTACAAATATGTGCAAGTACTTAGTAACAGCTGTGCATAAGAACAGTATTTTAACACATAAGCCATAGTCATATTGCAGTGTCCAAAGTGTAATGGCAAAAAAAATTATATATTTCATCATGAAACACAAAAGATTGAAAAACCATTTGTCATAATTTGCGTTAAGTTGCTTTGATATGCCCTTGACTTTCATGCAGGTTTACAGTAAACTTCAAGACTGGGCAGGGTGACAATGATGACATTGCTTTCCACTTCAATCCCCGATACAACTCGAATGTGGTCATGAACACCTTCAGAAATGGAGGATGGGAGGCTGAGGAATTTGGTCCTAACAACCCCTTCAAAATGGGAGAAGCTTTTGAGATTTTTTTTGTGTTCAAGCCTGAAGGATATCTGGTATGTTCTTTGTGACCAAAACCTAAAAGATGCCTCAAACACAGTTAAGAAATTCTCTTCATAATGACCCCTTGGTTTCAATCCATCAGGTATATGTGAATGGCAGGGAGTACTATCTGTTCAAACATCGTATTCCATTGGAAAAAGTCTCAGTGTTGAATATTGCTGAAGATGTTGTGGTGAACCTTGCTGGCTTCATACAAGTATGGTGAAAAATTTTCAGAAGCTATGATAATGAAGTGTAAATAATTATTTTTCACAAGTATATTGTGGAGAGTAATGATTCTTCTTAAAATATTGTTTTCCCTCCTCCTTAGAACTGGTATAGTCTTGGCTTTTTGCGCTGGGGCCTTTCCACCGTACAGTCAGAGTTCTCACTTCCAGTCCAAAATCCTGTGAGTCACGCATGCTTTTCTAAAACTTCTTTACAATAACATGCAAGCACTTAAAGTAACAATTGAGCATGCCAATGGCATTAAACAAAAGAAGTCATAGTCACACAGTGTCTGAAAGGTAATGCCTAAAAAAATCCAAATTTCCCATGTCAGTGATTTTAAAACCTAACACAAGGTTCTGTTTGACATATGACTGATGCCAATTTATTTTGCTTACTGCAGTCCCTTCCCTATGTGGGTACAATTCCTGAGGGGCTGAAAGCAGGACTGGCCTTGTACTTTCAGGGTGTTGTTGGCACTACAGGTGACCGGTAAGACTTACTTTTGGAAGCTTTGTATATGGAATTCTATCAACAGTGTATTTACTCCTAGAATTTAGTGGATCTCTTCAACACACACATAATATTAAATGATTTGTGGTCTAAGATGAAAGGCTTGTAGATTGCACAAATTTATCATGGGACATGAAAGAATATAAACAGCCTGTTGCTATTTAAAATCAGATGCCTTAACTTGCCTCCACTTTGGTGCAGGTTTACAATAAACTTCAAGACTGGGCGGACTGACAAGGATGACATCGCTTTTCACTTCAATCCACGACACAACTCGATTGTAGCTCTGAATAGCTTTAAAAATGGAGGATGGGAGGCTGAGGAGTCTGTCCCTGACAACCCATTTAAAGTGGGACAAGCTTTTGAGATGTTTATTGTCATCAAGCCTGAAGGATATCAGGTACACGCTGTGTCACACAAAACTCACAAAATGCCTTAAAAACAGCTAACGGCTAATCCTCACCTTAACCTTATGGCTTTGATTTGCCAGGTATACGTGAATGGCAAGGAGTGCTACCTGTTCAAACACCGTATACCTCTGGAAAAAGTGTCAGTGATAAACATTGAAGGAGATGTTACAATGAACCTGTTTGCCTTCATACAAGTAATTAAAATATTTTTCACAGTTCTGATAATATCGAAGCATGAATGATACTGTGTGAGAAGCCAATGACATTCGTGGTGAGTAAAGATCTTTTAAATACACCTTTTCTCTTTATCCTCATTAGAAATGGAGCACATCTTTATTTGCCACACAACTAAGGGGCTTCTTGCGCTGGTCTCCTTCCACCATACAGTCGGAGCTCTCGCTTCCCGTCCAAAATCCTGTGAGTGATACAGTAGATGTTCTCCAGTGACTGTTCTGTGTGCAATGTAGAGGAAACATAAAATTAAACTGTGGCGCATACAAAATCCTGTTTTTACCAAAAAGTCAATTGCATACGGTAGAGCAGGGGTGCCCAAACCTATTACTGCCAATCGACTGTCCTGCAGTGTTCAGGCCCAACTCTAATCCAACACACCTGCTTTAAATTTTCAATGATAAGCTGCTTCAGATACATTTGATTGGGCTGGAGCTTAACTTTGCAGGACAGTCCATACCCAGGAGTATGGAAGGGCCTGTCTGCGGTAGGGTCATTTGGGGTGATGCCCTCCAAAAAATCCATTTGTGCCTTTTCAGTCGGTTCAAGACCTTCCGCTATAATCTGCTTCACAAAGGATCAATTTCTATTTTCTGTGCTCACTGCAGGCCCTTCCTTATGTGGGTCCAATTTCCGGGGGACTGAGGGCAGGAACGGCCTTGTACTTAAAGGGAGTTGCTGGTACTAAAGGTGATCGGTAAGCAGAATTTTAAATGACTGTGAACAAGTAGTTTTATTAAAAATTTGTGTTGTTAGCACATAGTCAGGGAAGATCCCCAAGTGTTCACACACAGGGGAGATTGAACCATTAGTGGTTAAAAGTGTTGTACTTTTAGGCTGTGGGAATACATCTGCAACTTAAAAGAAATGGAAACGTAAAAGATAGTCTTTGCTTTTTTGCACTGGGGCTTTTCTAACATACAGTTAGAGTTTTGAAGTCCAGTCCAAAATCCTTTGAGTCCCACATGCTTTTCTAAAACTTCTAACTTTACAAATATGTGCAAGTACTTAGTAACAGCTGTGCATAAGAACAGTATTTTAACACGTAAGCCATAGTCATATTGCAGTGTCCAAAGTGTAATGCAAAAAAAAAAATGATACATTTCATCATGAAACACAAAAGATTGAAAAACCATTTGTCATAATTTGCGTTAAGTTGCTTATATGCCCTTGACTTTCATGCAGGTTTACAGTAAACTTCAAGACTGGGCAGGGTGACAATGATGACATTGCTTTCCACTTCAATCCCCGATACAACTCGAATGTGGTCATGAACACCTTCAGAAATGGAGGATGGGAGGCTGAGGAATTTGGTCCTAACAACCCCTTCAAAATGGGAGAAGCTTTTGAGATTTTTTTTGTGTTCAAGCCTGAAGGATATCTGGTATGTTCTTTGTGACCAAAACCTAAAAGATGCCTCAAACACAGTTAAGAAATTCTCTTCATAATGACCCCTTGGTTTCAATCCATCAGGTATATGTGAATGGCAGGGAGTACTATCTGTTCAAACATCGTATTCCATTGGAAAAAGTCTCAGTGTTGAATATTGCTGAAGATGTTGTGGTGAACCTTGCTGGCTTCATACAAGTATGGTGAAAAATTTTCAGAAGCTATGATAATGAAGTGTAAATAATTATTTTTCACAAGTATATTGTGGAGAGTAATGATTCTTCTTAAAATATTGTTTTCCCTCCTCCTTAGAACTGGTATAGTCTTGGCTTTTTGCGCTGGGGCCTTTCCACCGTACAGTCAGAGTTCTCACTTCCAGTCCAAAATCCTGTGAGTCACGCATGCTTTTCTAAAACTTCTTTACAATAACATGCAAGCACTTAAAGGGCTCTATCTTGCACCCAGCGCAATTGACGTTGTCCGTGACGCATGTATCATTCGTATTTTGCCCCGGCGCACAGCGGGTTTTTCCCGTCACAGAAGCACGTCGGCAAACTAGGGAATGAACTTGCGCTCCCTGGGTGGTTCAGCGCAAAAAAAGAGGCGTGTTCCGGCGCAAACCATCCCTGATGCTATTTTGCAGTTTCAAAAAACAATTGCGCCACTGACCAGAAAAAAAAAGTTTAAAGTCAGTGGCGCGTTGCGCGTTGTTCATTATGCTATTTTAAGGGCGCATGCTTGACCATAATGTATAGGGTGCACAACGCGCATACACTTTGCTTATCTAATCTACACAGATGCAACAGTTATTTTTGCAAATCATAAATTGTTACACTTAAAAATATTAATACACGAGATAAGGGGAATCATAGTGGTGAGCATTGTGGTGATAGTTTTTATTTATTCTCATGCAAATAACGATTAAAATATTTTCATAACTTTGTTGTGTGGCTGTATTACGTTTATTTTATGTAAATAATAATTAAAATGTTTTCATAAGAAACCTTAATGTATATGAACTTGATTTGTAAGAGTACTTTGGGGTTGGACCTTGCTTGCGTTTCTTGGGTCCGATTTCAAAGCCCCCAAACCCTTTCAGCGGTGAGGATGGACGCAGCGATGTCCTCTTCTGGCGTCAAGTCCTGAGGCAGATCCACCTCCCGTTACACGGCGTGCCCGATTTATGCTGGCAAGCGTGGGATTCCCCCGTACAAGGACGTCGGTCTCCTCGGCTGTGAACCGCTCCTGGCGTGCGCCTGGTAAATCCGTCATAATAATAGCAACCCGCCATGGAACTTGCGCCCTTGCGTTTAAAGGGAATGTTGGCTAGCGTTCTGATTGGTTTATTTGACGTTACGCCCAAACCACACCTATGAATAATGAACCTACTTCAGACCAACCCCTTATTGATTTGCGCCCGGCGCAAGAGTTATTTCTCACACCGGAATATAGCAACAGCGCCCAAGATCCGCTCACAAACTCACTTGCGCGTTGCGCTTCGCACTTGCGTTTCAGATCGTTAAAATAGGGCCCAAAGTAACAATTGAGCATGCCAATGGCATTAAACAAAAGAAGTCATAGTCACACAGTGTCTGAAAGGTAATGCCTAAAAAATTCCACATTTCCCACGTCAGTGATTTTAAAACCTAACACAAGGTTCTGTTTGACATATGACTGATGCCAATTTATTTTGCTTACTGCAGTCCCTTCCCTATGTGGGTACAATTCCTGAGGGGCTGAAAGCAGGACTGGCCTTGTACTTTCAGGGTGTTGTTGGCACTACAGGTGACCGGTAAGCAGTACTTTTGGAAGCTTTGTTTATGGAATTCTATCAACAGTGTATTTACTCCTAGAATTTAGTGGATCTCTTCAACACAAAATATTAAATGATTTGTGATCTAAGATGAAAGGCTTGTAGATTGCACAAATTTATCATGGGAGATGAAAGAATATAAACAGCCTGTTGCATTTAAAATCAGATGCTTTAACTTGCCTCCACTTTTGTGCAGGTTTACAATAAACTTCAAGACTGGGCGGTCTGACAAGGATGACATCGCTTTTCACTTCAATCCACGACACAACTCGATTGTAGCTCTGAATAGCTTTAAAAATGGAGGATGGGAGGCTGAGGAGTCTGTCCCTGACAACCCATTTAAAGTGGGACAAGCTTTTGAGATGTTTATTGTCATCAAGCCTGAAGGATATCAGGTACACGCTGTGTCACACAAAACTCACAAAATGCCTTAAAAACAGCTAACAGCTTATCCTCACCTTGACCTTATGGCTTTGATTTACCAGGTATACGTGAATGGCAAGGAGTGCTACCTGTTCAAACACCGTATACCTCTGGAAAAAGTGTCAGTGATAAACATTGAAGGAGATGTTACAATGAACCTGTTTGCCTTCATACAAGTAATTAAAATGTTTTTCACAGTTCTGATCATATCGAAGCATGAATGATACTGTGTAAGAAGCCAATGACAATCGTGGTGAGTAAAGATCTTTTAAAATACACCTTTTCTCTTTATCCTCATTAGAAATGGAGCACATCTTTATTTGCCACACAACTAAGGGGCTTCTTGCGCTGGTCTCCTTCCACCATACATTCGGAGCTCTCGCTTCCCGTCCAAAATCCTGTGAGTGATACAGTAGATGTTTTCCAGTGACTGTTCTGTGTGCAATGTAGAGGAAACATAAAATTAAACTGTGGCACATACAAAATCCTGTTTTTACCAAAAAGTCAATTGCATACGATAGAGCAGGTGTGGCCAAACCTATTGCTGTCAATCGACTGTCCTGCAGTGTTCAGGCCCAACTCTAATCCAACACACCTGCTTTCAGAGGTGGAAAGTTACGAATTACATTTACTCACGTTACTGTAATTGAGTAGTTTTTTTGTGTACCTTTACATTCTTTGTTCAGTCGGTTTAAAATCTGTACTTCTACTTTTACTTAAGTATGTTTTGTTTAAAGTATTGTACTTTGCTACATTTTAAATCATATCCGTTACTGAGTAAACAAATATTTAAAAATGCAAGGTGATAAAGACGCGCAACGGATGATTGATGGGTGGGGGAATGCGCAAAAAGAACCATGGAAACGGACGAGCCAGGCGCGCGCTAATGCAGACCCGCCTCAGTTCAAATCTTATGAAAGAAACCCCTGGCCATATTTAAGCGACCACTTTCTACTGACGCAGAGCGAGTGTTTCATTCCTATGAAAGGTATGATTCATGCTCTTGAGTACGAAACGACCGGGTTTTTACCGCTCATTTGCATGACGCGTTTTTAATACCATGTGCACTATCTTCCGATGTTTAGCAGCTTCGCGTCAAGTCAAACACAACTTCAGAACGTCCTCGAGAATGCGCGGGTCATTAGACATTTCAGAGAAAGAGAGAGAGAGCGAGTGAGTCAGTGAAAGAATAAAGGTCTTAGACATCAGGTACCCAGGTCAGGGAAGATAGAAGACAATAAACGTGTCAAAAGTATACAGCCATGGCACTCATCTCATTAGATGCTCATTTAAACTATATATAGTTTATTAAAGTAATGTATGTTACCAGCAATACATCAATTACAACCTTACTATAGTGATTGTATTTACTAGCTGCTGACCACCTTCAAAAGTGCATAACTCACATGTAAAAATCATTAAACAATTCCATAAATGTTTCTTAGTTTAAAAAAGCTTTTTATTTTATTAACTTTTTGTTATTGCATTTTAATTGTAAAGATGTTCCTACAATTAAAAACAACTAGTTTGAGATTTATATTTCCTTTTTTAACTATACTAGAATCCTCCACCTCTCCCCGCTGTAAAAAAAGTAACTTTTACTCTGAGAAAATTTAAAATGACTTACTTTTTACTTTTACTTGAGTAGGTTTTTTATACCAGTAGCTTTACTTTTACTTAAGTAAAATATTATTTAAGTAACTTTACTTTTACTTGAGTACAGTATTTTATTACTTTTTCCACCTCTGCCTGCTTTTAATTTTCATTGATAAGCTGCTTCAGATACATTTGATTGGACTGGAGCTTAACTTTGCAGGACAGTCCATACCCAGGAGTATTGAAGGGCCTGTCTGCGGTAGGGTCATTTGGGGTGATGCCCTCCAAAAAAATCCATTTGTGCCTTTTCAGTTGGTTCAAGACCTTCCGCTATATTCTGATTCACAAAGGATCAATTCCTATTTTCTGTGCTCACTGCAGGCCCTTCCTTATGTGGGTCCAATTTCCGGGGGACTGAGGGCAGGAACGGCCTTGTACTTAAAGGGAGTTGCTAGTACTAAAGGTGATCGGTAAGCAGTATATTAAATGACTGTGAACAAGAAGTTTTATTAAAAATGTGTGTTGTTAGCACATAGTCAGGGAAGGTCCCCAAGTGTTCACACACAGGGGAGATTGAACCATTAGTGGTTAAAAGTGTTGTACTTTTAGGCTGTGGGAATACATCTGCAATTTAAAAGAAATGTAAACGTAAAAGATATTCTTTGCTTTTTGCACTGGGGCTTTTCTAAACATACAGTTAGAGTTTTGAAGTCCAGTCCAAAATCCTTTGAGTCCCACATGCTTTTCTAAAACTTCTCACTTTACAAATATGTGCAAGTACTTAGTAACAGCTGTGCATAAGAAAAGTATTTTAACACATAAGCCATAGTCATATTGCAGTGTCCAAAGTGTAATGCCAAAAAAAATTATACATTTCATCATGAAACACAAAAGTTTGAAAAACCATTTGTCATAATTTGTGTTAAGTTGCTTTGATATGCCCTTGACTTTCATGCAGGTTTACAGTAAACTTCAAGACTGGGCAGGGTGACAATGATGACATTGCTTTCCACTTCAATCCCCGATACAACTCGAATGTGGTCATGAACACCTTCAGAAATGGAGGATGGGAGGCTGAGGAATTTGGTCCTAACAACCCCTTCAAAATGGGAGAAGCTTTTGAGATTTTTTTTGTGTTCAAGCCTGAAGGATATCTGGTATGTTCTTTGTGACCAAAACCTAAAAGATGCCTCAAACACAGTTAAGAAATTCTCTTCACAATGACCCCTTGGTTTCAATCCATCAGGTATATGTGAATGGCAGGGAGTACTATCTGTTCAAACATCGTATTCCATTGGAAAAAGTCTCAGTGTTGAATATTGCTGAAGATGTTGTGGTGAACCTTGCTGGCTTCATACAAGTATGGTGAAAAATTTTGAGAAGCTATGATAATGAAGTGTAAATAATTATTTTTCACAAGTATATTGTGGAGAGTAATGATTCTTCTTAAAATATTGTTTTCCCTCCTCCTTAGAACTGGTATAGTCTTGGCTTTTTGCGCTGGGGCCTTTCCACCATACAGTCAGAGTTCTCACTTCCAGTCCAAAATCCTGTGAGTCACACATGCTTTTCTAAAACTTCTTTACAATAACATGCAAGCACTTAAAGTAACAATTGAGCATGCCAATGGCATTAAACAAAAGAAGTCATTGTAACAAAGTGTCTGAAAGGTAATGCCTAAAAATTTCCACATTTCCCATGTCAGTGATTTTAAAACCTAACAAGGTTCTGTTTGACATATGACTGATGCCAATTTATTTTGCTTACTGCAGTCCCTTCCCTATGTGGGTGCAATTCCTGAGGGGCTGAAAGCAGGACTGGCCTTGTACTTTCAGGGTGTTGTTGGCACTACAGGTGACCGGTAAGCAGTACTTTTGGAAGCTTTGTATATGGAATTCTATCAACAGTGTATTTACTCCTAGAATTTAGTGGATCTCTTCAACACACACATAATATTAAATGATTTGTGGTCTAAGATGAAAGGCTTGTAGATTGCACAAATTTATCATGGGACATGAAAGAATATAAACAGCCTGTTGCTATTTAAAATCAGATGCCTTAACTTGCCTCCACTTTGGTGCAGGTTTACAATAAACTTCAAGACTGGGCGGTCTGACAAGGATGACATCGCTTTTCACTTCAATCCACGACACAACTCGATTGTAGCTCTGAATAGCTTTAAAAATGGAGGATGGGAGGCTGAGGAATCTGTCCCTGACAACCCATTTAAAGTGGGACAAGCTTTTGAGATGTTTATTGTCATCAAGCCTGAAGGATATCAGGTACACGCTGTGTCACACAAAACTCACAAAATGCTTTAAAAAGAGCTAACGGCTTATCCTCACCTTGACCTTATGGCTTTGATTTACCAGGTATACGTGAATGGCAAGGAGTGCTACCTGTTCAAACACCGTATACCTCTGGAAAAAGTGTCAGTGATAAACATTGAAGGAGATGTTACAATGAACCTGTTTGCCTTCATACAAGTAATTAAAATGTTTTTCACAGTTCTGATAATATCGAAGCATGAATGATACTGTGTGAGAAGCCAGTGACAATCGTGGTGTGTAAAGATCTTTTAAAATACACCTTTTCTCTTTATCCTCATTAGAAATGGAGCACATCTTTATTTGCCACGCAACTAAGGGGCTTCTTGCGCTGGTCTCCTTCCACCATACAGTCGGAGCTCTCGCTTCCCGTCCAAAATCCTGTGAGTGATCCAGTAGATGTTTTCCAGTGACTGTTCTGTGTGCAATGTAGAGGAAACATAAAATTAAACTGTGGCGCATACAAAATCCTGTTTTTACCAAAAAGTCAATTGCATACCGTAGAGCACGTGTGCCCTAACCTATTGCTGTCAATCGACTGTCCTGCAGTGTTCAGGCCCAACTCTAATCCAACACACCTGCTTTTAGTTTTCATTGATAAGCTGCTGCAGATACATTTGATAGGGCTGGAGGTAAACTTTGCAGGACAGTCCATACCCAGGAATATGGAAGGGCCTGTCTGCTGTAGGGTCATTTGGGGTGATGCCCCCCAAAAAAATCCAATTGTGCCTTTTCAGTCGGTTCATGACCTTCCACTATATTCTGGTTCACAAAGGATCAATTCCTATTTTCTGTGCTCACTGCAGGCCCTTCCTTATGTGGGTCCAATTTCCGGCGGACTGAGGGCAGGAACGGCCTTGTACTTAAAGGGAGTTGCTGGTACTAAAGGTGATCGGTAAGCAGTATATTAAATGACTGTGAACAAGTAGTTTTATAAAAAAATTGTGTTGTTAGAACATAGTCAGGGAAGGTCCCCATGTGTTTACACACAGGGGAGATTGAACCATTAGTGGTTAAAAGTGTTGTACTTTTAGGCTGTGGGAATACATCTGCAACTTAAAAGAAATGTAAACGTAAAAAATTGTCTTTGCACTGGGGCTTTTCTAACATACCGTTAATGCACTATAACACACCTTATATTTTATAATTATTTCTCATCTTAACCACTTCACAAACTTATTGTTTTATTTGTCCAATTTATATATTCTCCCAAATAGTTTATCAGATTCTCAATGTGTCTTTAAAACAAGATTCTTTCAAATAATTTCAAACTCCATCACACACTTTTGTGCTTTTTTGGGCAAGCTATACTTTTCCTATCGAGCACACTTATTTATTTTAATCAATCTTTTAAATGAATTATTCAGATTTTAAAAGCACATGTGTACTTCACTATAATAATTAATATTTTTGGCTACAATAACTCCATAATATCTTCAAATATCATCTTTAATACCCATCTTTTATAACTGCCTCTTTTTCGTATTGTATTCATATTCATACTTATATTCTTACTCATATTCATATACTTTCAAACTGTATCCCCCTTTCCAAAATTTTAAACAATCCTTCACTCCACTAGTGTAACACAACACCTCTCTGTGCCCTCTGCAGAGCCACAGAAGAAAGACACGCCCACTACTCACTCAGCCCCCACTTTTCCTCATCTCAGACTTGATCACTCAGACTCATGCTAGTACAGAGACATACACTCTCACACAGAAACAAATACAATTAAACAAAACAAAACTGTACTTTACCTAAAGTTCCTTGCTAATTAAAACAAAATAACCACTACACTTCCTCAACGTGGCTATACGACTAAAACAACAGACCATTGCACTTCCTCAACATGGCTCTGAATTAAATAAATATACCTTCAATATCGATATGATATTGACGTCTTTGCCATACACTTACCCAACAGGCAATAGACCTCTATGCCATAACACTTCCCCCAACAGGCCATAGACATGCAGATTCACTTCCTGTCCAACACTGCATATACTCTTACGCGTTTTCCTCACTTAAAATTAAAAATCTGCTTCGATTTACTGTGATCATCAAAGCCATCTCAACATAAAAATAATAATCTGTTCTAATACTACCAAGTACTGTTAGTAACAAAACAGATGAGTGCATGCACATATTTCCTTTGAAAATGAAACCCTTTATTCTTATCATTTAGTCTAATAATCATTCATTTCTTCTTTTTATTCTTAAATTTGGAAGAGCAGTTGTGATTAATCTTACCACCACGAGCCATCTCAGGTGAACAATACAATCTTTGAATAAGCAAAACGCTTACCTCTTTTTTTAGGTGGCGACCTGATTGTATTGTCAATCGAGAAGCCAGCTGTGGTCTCTGGTTCTGTGCTCTTTGTCATGTCCCATCTGTCTGCCAATTGTTGTGCTCTTTTCCAGCCCCATTTTGGGCGCCAATTGTTGTGGTTTTCCTTCTCGGGTTCTTTAAGAATAAAATACTCAAGCCGTAGGTTTCATTTTCAAAAGATAGACTTTTATTAACCAGAAAAATAAAAGCCGAGCAGTCCTGCAAAACTCCAAGACTCACTGAAGTCTCCTCCTATACAGCAGTTATTTAAGCCTGTCTTCGCACGCAATCCTATTCCCAAGGGTTTGTCACATGAAGAAACATATGGTTTATATCATATAGAAAAACATGGTGGTCTCATTCCTGGGATTGTAGGTCTTTTGTCCCTACCTAATGCATGCTGGTAATTTTCCTACACACACAATGGTACACTATGTGTTACATAACTGGTTATATCCATATAGAAAAACATAAAATCATAATGGTAAATATAAACATAATGGTAAAGTATTTGATACACATATTCGGATTAAAACAAACCACTTCATTTTGAAGTCCAGTCCAAAATCCTTTGAGTCCCACATGCTTTTCTAAAACTTCTCACTTTACAAATATGTGCAAGTACTTAGTAACAGCTGTGCATAAGAACAGTATTTTAACACATAAGCCATAGTCATAGTGCAGTGTCCAAAGTGTAATGCCAAAAAAATTATACATTTCATCATGAAACATAAAAGATTGAAAAACCGTTTGTCATAATTTGCATTAAGTTGCTTTGATACGCCCTTGACTTTCATGCAGGTTTACAGTAAACTTCAAGACTGGGCAGGGTGACAATGATGACATTGCTTTCCACTTCAATCCCCGATACAACTCGAATGTGGTCATGAACACCTTCAGAAATGGAGGATGGGAGGCTGAGGAATTTGGTCCTAACAACCCCTTCAAAATGGGAGAAGCTTTTGAGATTTTTTTTGTGTTCAAGCCTGAAGGATATCTGGTATGTTCTTTGTGACCCAAACTTACAAGATGCCTCAAACTCAGTTAAGAAATTCTCTTCACAATGACCCCTTGGTTTTAATCCATCAGGTATATGTGAATGGCAGGGAGTACTACCTGTTCAAACATCGTATTCCATTGGAAAAAGTCTCAGTGTTGAATATTACTGGAGATGTTGTGGTGAATCTTGCTGGCTTTATACAAGTATGGTGAAAAATTTCCAGAAGCTATGATAATATGATTCTTTATAAAATGATTCTTCTTAAAATACTGTTTTCCCTCCTCCTTAGAACTGGTATAGTCTTGGCTTTTTGCGCTGGGGCCTTTCCACCATACAGTCAGAGTTCTCACTTCCAGTCCAAAATCCTGTGAGTCACGCATGCTTTTCTAAAACTTCTTTACAATAACATGCAAGCACTTAAAGCTGTAGTCTACGATGTTGAAAATCGGTTGAGAAAGCCTGAGACGGTTAGTACGTTTTAAAAAACTCATCCCGCCCCTCTGTGCTACCCTCCAACCGGGAAACGAACTGAACAACGTCACTCATTCAAGCTTTGATCACCGGTAGTAAACATCAGAACAGAGATTTACCGAGCAGTAAACACATAAAGCCTTGAAGGAATGAACAATTACAATTATGATTGCAATTGACGTTATTTACATTCACAACAACGTTTGGCATACGTTTTCCCTCCTGAGCTTCAAGAAATGACTTTGTAAATATAATTACTTTGACCCGTGATACGCGATGCTAAACGGCTAACATTCCAATGCTGACCGGCAGCAGGAGCATGTTGTTACCAGACTGATAAAAAGATTTATGTAACACCACACACAAAATCTTTGTAAATATAATTACTTTGACCCGTGATACGCGATGCTAAACGGCTAACATTCCAATGCCGACCGGCAGCATGAGCATGTTGTTACCAGACTGATAAAAAGATTTATGTAAATCCACACACAATCTTTGTAAATATAATTACTTTGACCCGTGATACGCGATGCTAAACGGCTAACATTCCAATGCCGACCGGCAGCATGAGCATGTTGTTACCAGACTGATAAAAAGATTTATGTAAATCCACACACAATCTTTGTAAATATAATTACTTTGACCCGTGATACGCGATGCTAAACGGCTAACATTCCAATGCCGACCGGCAGCATGTTGTCAGACTCATAAAAATATATTTATGTAACCTCACACAATAAAAGTATAAATAGATGCCTACCTGTTCAACAAAAAGTCCGCCGTGTCGGCGTCGGTTTTCAGCCCCAAATCTCCCTGAAGCACTTTTTCACACTTTTTTTACCTCTGCTCTTTCCTCTACAGACTTCCCTTTTCTTCTAACCTTTACTGTAGGGACAAGAAGCTTGCTGCTGTCGGTTAGTTTTTTTCCATTAGTGAGATGTTGCTGCTTCGCTAGCTAACATACACTGACACAAATTTCATGTCGCAGGCACGAGAGGGGCGGTGTGCGATGGGGTGGAGACGCGATCGCGAGGTGGATTTTCAAGCGTACAGGGATTTTAATGAGAGCAGTTAACCTACTCAGATAAATTGACCAATGTAAGCTGTCCGGCCGGACAGTTTACATTGGTCAATTTATCTGCTGCCGTACACCCAATAGACTGAATGGATTTTTTAAATTCTTTTTTCTCTTCATATTGTTAGGATTTTACTGTAGAACCATAACCAGCATCTAAACGAGTTTATTAATAATGAACAATCTTTGAAATCGTAGACCATAGCTTTAAAGTAACATTTGAGCATGCCAATGGCATTAAACAAAAGAAGTCATAGTCACACAGTGTCTGAAAGGTAATGCCTAAAAATTTCCACATTTCCCATGTCAGGGATTTTAAAACCTAACACAAGGTTCTGTTTGACATATGACTGATGCCAATTTATTTTGCTTACTGCAGTCCCTTCCCTATGTGGGTACAATTCCTGAGGGGCTGAAAGCAGGACTGGCCTTGTACTTTCAGGGTGTTGTTGGCACTACAGGTGACCGGTAAGCAGTACTTTTGGAAGCTGTGTATATGGAATTCTATCAAGAGTGTATGTGCTCCTGGGATTTACTCAGGGAAAGACTGTATTCCTGCCACACACACATAATATAAAAGGATTTGTGATCTAAGATGAAAGGCTTGTAGGATGTACAAATTTATCATGTGACATGAAAGAATATAAACAGCCTGTTGCTATTTAAATTCAGATGCCTTAACTTAACTCCACTTTGGTGCAGGTTTGCAATAAACTTCAAGACTGGGCGGTCTGACAAGGATGACATCGCTTTTCACTTCAATCCACGACACAACTCGATTGTTTCTCTGAATAGCTTTAAAAATGGAGGATGGGAGGCTGAGGAATCTGTCTCTGCCAACCCATTTAAAGTGGGACAAGCTTTTGAGATGTTTATTGTCATCAAGCCTGAAGGATATCAGGTACACTCTTTGTCACACAAAACTCACAAAATGCCGAAAAGACAGCTAACAGCTTATCCTTACCGTGACCTTTTGGCTTCGATTTACTAGGTATATGTGAATGGCAAGGAGTACTACCTGTTCGAACACCGTATACCTCTGGAAAAAGTGTCAGTGATACATATTGAAGGAGATGTTACAATGAACCTGTTTGCCTTCATACAAGTAACTAAAATGTTTTTCACAGTTCTGATAATATCGAAGCATGAATGGTACTGTGTGAGAAGCCAGTGACAATTATGGCGAGTAAAGATCTTTTAAAATACACCTTTTCTCTTCTTCCTCATTAGAAGTGGAGCACATCTTTATTTGCTACGCAATTAAGGGCCTTCTTGCGCTGGTCTCCTTCCACCATACAGTCGGAGCTCTTGCTTCCCATCCAAAATCCTGTGAGTGATACAGTAGATGTTCTGCAGTGACTATTCTGTGTTCAGTGTAGAGAAAACATTAAATGAAACTGTGGTACATACAAAATCATGTTTATACCAAAAAGTCACTTGCATACAGTAGAGCAGGTGTGCCCAAACCTATTGCTGTCAATAGACTGTCCTGCAGTGTTCAGGCCCAACTCGAATTCAACACACCTGCTTTTATTTTCAAGCGACCCTGAAGACATTCATAAGCTGCTTCAGATGCATTTGATTTGGCTGGAGCTAAACTTTGCAGGACAGTCCATACCCAGGAATATGGACGGGCGCACCTGCAGTAGAGTCATTATTGTGATGCCCCAAAAGATTCCAAGTGTTCCATTTTAATCAGTTCAAAACCTGGCACTATATTCTTGTTAACAAAGGATCAATTCCTATTTTCTGCTCTCACTGCAGGCCCTTCCTTATGTGGGGCCGATATCCGGTGGACTCAGAGCAGGAACAGCCTTGTACTTAAAGGGAGTTGCTGGTACTACAGGTGATGGGTAAGCAGTATATTAAATGACTTCAAACAAGTAGTTTTACTAAAAATGTGTGCTGCTAGAACATAGTCAGGGAAGTTCGCCATATGTTAACACACAGTGGAGATTGAACCATTAGTGATTAAAAGTGTTGTACTTATAGGCTGTTGTAATACATCTAAAACTTAAATGAAGTGTAAAACTTAAAAGATAGTCTTTTCTTTTTGCATTGGGGCTTTTCTAACATACATTTAGAGTTTTGAAGTCAAGTCCAAAACCCTTGAGTCCCACATGCTTTTCTAAAACATCTCACTATTATTTGCAAGTGCTTAGGAACAGCTGTGCATAACAATGGCATTCAAACAGATAAGCCATAGTCACATTGCAGTGTCCAAAATGTAATGCCAAAAGAAATTCTAAATTTCATCATGAACCTTAAAAGATCGAAAAACTATTTGTCATAATTTGCATTAAGTTGCTTTGATATGCTTTGATTTTCATGCAGGTTTACAGTAGACTTCAAGACTGGGCAGGGTGACAATGATGACATTGCTTTCCACTTCAATCCCCGATACAACTCGAATGTGGTCATAAACACCTTCAGAAATGGAGGATGGGAGGCTGAGGAATTTGGCCCTGACAACCCCTTCAAAATGGGAGAAGCTTATGAGATTTTTTTTGTTTTCAAACCTGAAGGATATATGGTACGTTCTTTGTGACCAAAACTTACAAGATGCCTCAAACAAAGTTAAAAAATTCTCTTCACAATGACCCCTTGGTTTCAATCCATTAGGTATATGTGAATGGCAGGGAGTACTTCCTGTTCAAACACCGTATTCCATTGGAAAAAGTCTCAGTGTTGAAAATTGCTGGAAATGTTGTGGTGAACCTTGCTGGTTTCATACAAGTATGTTGAAAAACTTCCAGAAGCTATGATAATGACGTGTAAACAATTATTTTTCACAAGGACAATGTGGAGATGAATGATTCTTCTTAAAATACTGTTTTCCCTCCTCCTTAGAACTGGTATAGTCTTGGCTTTTTGCGCTGGGGCCTTTCCACCATACAGTCAGAGTTTTCTCTTCCAGTCCAAAATCCTGTGAGTCACACATGCTTTTCTAAAACTTCTTTACAATAACATGCAAGCACTTAAAGTAACAATTGTGCATGCCAATGGCATTAAACCAAATAAAGTCATAATCACACAGTGTCTGAAACGTAATGCCTAAAAAAAATTCACATTTCCGATGTCAGCGATTTTAAAACCTAACACAAGGTTCTGTTTGACATATGACTGATGCTTATTTATTTTGATTACTGCAGTCCATTCCTTATGTGAGCAAAATTCCCGAAGGGCTGAAAGCAGGATTGGCTTTGTACTTTCACGGAGTTGCTGGCACTACAGGTGACCGGTAAGCAGTACTTTCGATAGCTGTTTTTCTGCAATCAAATCAACAGTTTATGTATTTCTGGAAGTTAATCAGGGAAAACTGTATCCTTCAACACACACACACACACACAATATTAAACTATTTGCGATCTAAGATTAAGCCTTGTAGGATGTACCGGTTCATCAAGCGACTCAAACAATTAAAAACAGTTTGTTGCCATTCAGATGCCTTAATTTGCCTCAACTTTCGGCAGGTTTATAATAAACTTCAAGACTGGGCGGTCTGACAAGGATGACATCGCTTTTCACTTCAATCCACGATACAACTCGATTGTAGCTCTGAATAGCTTTAAAAATGGAGGATGGGAGGCTGAGGAATCTGTCCCTGACAACCCCTTCAAAATGGGACAAGCTTTTGAGATGTTTATTGTCATCAAGCCTGAAGGATATCAGGTACACACTTGTCACATAAAACACCTAAAAGACAGTTAATTGTTTATCATCACCTTGACCTTATGGTTTTGATTTACCAGTTATACGTGAATGGCAAGGAGTACTACCTGTTCAAACACCGTATGCCTCTGGAAAAAGTGTCAGTGATAAACATTGAAGGAGATGTTACAATGAACCTGTTTGCCTTCATACAAGTAATTAAAATGCTTTTCACAGTTCTAATAATATCGAAGCATGTATTATATGGTCTGAAAATGCAGTGGCAGTAATGGTGAGTTAAGTTCTTTTCTTTCCCTCTTTAGAACTGGGACAGATCTTCATTTTTTATGAAATTGAAGGTTTTGGTGCTCTCAGCCCCTTCCAACATATTCTCACAACTCTTACATCCAGTCAAAAATCCCGTAAGTGACAAATACTTTGTAGTTACTAATCAGCGCACAATTAAATCCAAGCGATCAAAAAATGTGCTTTACCTAAAAAAAGAAACATGAGAATGTGACAGTAATAAAAAAATACCAAGCACAACCTTCTACTTGCCATAGAGCTGATATGGATTTGTTTGTGCTTACTGCAGAAAATGCCCTATCTGGGCCCAATTCCCGGGGGAGTGAAACCAGGCATGTGCTTCTATTTGCAAGGAACTGTTCTTAGTAACGCTGCCGGGTAAGCATTTCTTTTGCTAGCTGTGTGTTTTCATCTATATAAAATGCTTTATTAGAATTAGACCTCCAATATAATATAAACATTCCACTTCTATATGATCTAAACATGATGCATCTGTATAAGTTTGAGAGTAGGGGTGTGCATTTTTATTCATTTCGTGTAATCCATATTCTAAAAAAAGTACTTGATTAATCGGGTATGTGGCATTTAAAGAGGCGGGGCGTTTGCGTCAAGGTGAAAAAATGAATGTTGAAAAAACTATAATAAAAAAATGAACACATTCTAGATTATAAATAAACATTCCTCAAAAAAAATTCCTCATCACAAAAAAGTGGTAACACTTTACAATAAGGTTCATTTGTTAACATTAGTTAATGTATTACTTAACATGAACAAACCATGAGAAATACATTTGTTACCGTATTTATTAATATTTGTTAACGTTAGTTAATAGAAATAAAGCTTTTAATTGTTTGTTCATGTTCGTTCACAGTGCATTAACTATCGTTAACAAAATTTTAATAAAGTATTAGTAATTGTTAAAATTAACATTAAAGCTCCACTGTGTAGTTTTTTGAGTTAATTCTTAGCAAAAATTTGTTCTTTCAAAAGTATGTGCTCATTCATCTGTAATTACTTCCACCCACTAATCAAAGTATTCTCCTTAGTGTAGAATCTGCTATTTAGATTACATACTGTCAAGTCGCTCGACTGGCTGAATCCATGTTGTGCCTCCATCTTTGAAATACATTCGCCGAAGAGGGACAGTCCTGAAATTCAAGCTCCGCCTTTCGCGCTTTCAGACTAAATTCTAGTGGCCGCTAGCTGAAGCCTCCCGAGGTTGCATGTGTAGGTGGTATACGTCATCAAGACAGTCTTATTTCAGAATATTAACAATTATAAAGCTGACAATTATTCTTAGTTAATTGTAAATTGATGTAATATGCTTATAACTTGCGAATGTACTGCTTAGTTAACTTAAATAAACCAGGCTTGATGACGTATGCAGCCTGCATATGCGACCTGCGTAGAATGAAATCCTTCGAATTCAACAACAGCTGCAAACCGTGATGATCCCGCGATCTAATGCTTTGATTTGGGGCAGATTTGAAAGCCTATTGAAGACCTATTCACGAGAACATTTAAACAAGTCACCAAGGAAGCAAAAAGTAGATTTAAAACGACAACGCGACAGGAAAAACAACAAGACCAAAGTCAATACTGGAGTTATGTTAGTTTTCCAAGATCATGAGGCTCAAGGGACGCCAAATTTGCTTACTTTCTATCTTCTCCACAGGTAATTCAGCATATTCATTTAAATCTATACAGTTTATGTTGTAAACTCAAAGTTCTATAATTCCTTGGCCAACTATAGCATGGTTATGCATAACACTTGTTAGTGTAAACACACATGTGGTTTAATGTGTTCGAACAGCCACGTGTCATCTCTCCGTCCATTTATGTAATCTGAGGTACTGAGATAAACGTTTTACATCTTTTCTGACCTCTAACACGAACACACCGTGTACAGCGCTATAGCCTTTAATTGATAAAACTAAAGCGGTTGATCAGCGTGTCTTTAATTAGTTTAATTTTACAACCGTGTGAATGTTGCGCGATCTTATTTTAGCAATATCAGAGAAAGCTCTTACATATAGCTACATGGACAAAACATTGTGTAACATGTTTACTTAAAACATAAGCATTTAAACCCGTCATTACTCCCGCTCATGTTTAAATGACAGGAGAGGGACTCGTCCACAGACCATTCCTTCAGTAATCTGGAGAGAAGTGGTCAAAAATGGACCGAAAGAGATGGATTTAAATACCAAGTTTAATCGTGATGTGTCTCGCTCGTCCACTTGTGATCCGATCGACGAAAATACATCTTAATACCAAGTGTAAACAGCCCCTGTGATATTTTTCCTCGCGTCGATGAAAAAGGAGTGTTTGTATGTGATTTAAAGCGGACATATCATGAAAATCTGACTTTTTCCATGTTTAACATAAATCTGTGTGCTGTGACGGATCACAGGCAAAGGACACAGTGAATTGTTCATTATTTTTTATTGCTTTTGCTTTGTCCTGGAAGCAATGTTAACCTTGGCATGACACGGCCACCGTACGAGTTAAAACGCGTTCTGAATGGGGGGGGGGGCTAGAAAATCATATTCAGTTGTTTTTCATATAGAGTTTTAGCACTAGATGGGAGTAGATCCTACACAGTGGAGCTTTAACAAAGATTAATAAATGCCGTATAAGTGGAGTTCATTATTAGTTCATGTTAACCAATGTAGGGTTAACCTTATTGTAAAGTGTTACCAATTTTTTTACAGGTTTGTCACAACATGAGAGTGAGTAAATGATGACAGAATTTTCATTTTTTGGTGAAGTTTTTTGCTATCATTTAGCGATTAGCTGTGTTATCCTCTCACCTCATCTCATCAAAATGTTATGTTTATAATCTGTCTCTCTGGTATCTCTTGACATTTGATGTTTGAATATGAGGTGATAATGTATTGAACTTGTGACAGCGCTGTACATCTTGCACCTGAGTGATTGTATATTTGTCTTATCAAAGTGAATCCTCTGTTGTGAAACCGCAAACACCTCACATCACTTAGCATTGCGTGGACCGGCCAGAGTGCCATGGGAGCAGACTTCTCTGTGTGCTTTTGATGTCATAAACTGATCTGTCTACACAGCCCAACACGTCAAGTCAAACACATACCCAGTCTTTACTACTGACCACAGGTTCTAGTTAGACCTCCACAGGCCCCCATGACAACCACAAAAAAAAAACACAATCATCGTTTTGTGATCAACCGTCGATGTCATGTTCAAGTACTCATGCCCATCCCTACTTGAGAGTGTGCATCCAAAGATGCACATGTAGCACATCTTACACAGATTTAAAGTTTTTTCCATGTCAGATCATCCGTTAAATTAGTTTGAGAGAACTTGAAGTAAAAAAATCTTTGATCTTTAGAGCAGTGCTTCTCAAACTTTTTCGGTGTGCGGCCCACTTGTGTCAGTGAATCCCTTTGTGTCCTACGCCCAAAGAAAATGTATGACATAAAACATTATAAAACTGACATTTTTAATTAAGCAAAACTAATGAGATAAATGAGTGTATTGTATAAAAGTCAAAGCTGGTGCCCCAGATACAATCTTATCTTGTTTGAGAACCACTCCTTTAGATGGTGCTTGTTAACTCAATTCTATACAGTTGTATAATGTTTTTGCGATAACACTAATAAGAAATGTCCTATTTTTCGCACATTTGCATTTTCTCATGCACAATAATAGGATAAAATAAAAACTTGCATTCCACTTGTATGTAAAGTAAAATTACTAAAGGTTTTAAAGATTGAGTGTAAGATTTTTTGTTACTTTTGTAAATAAAATTAATTAATATATATGATTCATATATATTATATATAAATCATTTTTAGTGTAGTAGTTGTAGGAATTCATTATGAAATATGAAAGACTGACAGACTTTTTCCTCATTTGCATTTAGTTGCTTTGACACATCTCAACTTCAATGCAGGTTTTCAGTAAACTTCAAGGCTGGGCAGGGTGAGAATGATGACACTGCTTTTCACTTCAACCCACGAATTAACTCGAAGGTAGTCCTGAACACCTTCAGAAAAAAATGGGAGACTGAGGAATTTGCCCCAACCAACCCCTTTAAAAAAGGACAGGCATTTGAGTTGTACATTTTCTTCACACCCCATGGATACACGGTGCGTTTCATATGTCACTGCATGCACAAGAAATGTACATAGCCTACATTTTTACAACTTTTTTTGCAATTGCAAAATGAGGATGTGTCTGTAAGAATGAAAACATTTAAAATGAATATGATTAAAATTGAGGCTTAACAATTAGGATGAGCTACTGGCACTGGGTTTTATGTACTATATTTGTTATAAACAGTGGGAAAATTGGTTTCAAACACATTTGCATTTATTTTAGTAAAAACAGTTCTAGTGCACTAATTTAAACCTGAGATTGGTATTAATGCAGGAAATCTACAAAGATTAAAAAAATTATAATGACAATCCTTAAAAAACAGAGAAAAAGAAATGCAAATCGTTGAAGCCTTAAAATGTAACTAATAAATCTTAAAACTTGTTCTTGTAGGTACATATGAATGGCCAAGAACTCTGCACGTACAAGCACCGCATGCCTTTGGACAAAGTAAATACACTGTTGATCAAGGCTGATATCACTGTTGGCATCTGCGGGTTTTTGAAGGTGAGTGTTACAAAACAATGTACACTTTAGCTTTGCTAAGCTAGGCTAGTGTCCTTTAAGTGTATATCCACTGTACCTATAAACGGTTATCATTCACACGTTGCACATTTTTTCTCACAGTGTACAATCTATTGCAAATACACATGACCACTGTTCTATGTTGTTTGATCTTTAAGTTATTTTTTTTTTATCTTTTTAGGGCATGGAAGGTGGTTTTATGTCTTTTTCCACTGTTAAACAAGCTCAGCCTATTATGGTAGGGGGTTGTATCCCTGTCCCTACTCAGCACTCTCATCAAGTTACGGGAGGTGCTTGTGTCACTACTCATCATGGTTCCTTTCCTCATCCTCACGGTCATGGTCAGGGTCTTGGTCACGGTCTTGGTCACGGTCTTGGTCTCGGTCATGGACATCATAAAAAGTGAAGTTTACACATCTAAATATTCACACATTATGCATGACATTGGCCTCAGTCTATGGCCATGACATCACTGTTATTGATGTTTTGAAAATGTCAAATAAATCTTAAACACCTTGTTTTGGGTTGAGAGTTTTCTTCCACAGTACACAACTGCATTGCTGCTATAAAGCTATAGAAACTGTTATACATTGTTCATTGCAGAAGTTGTTTAGACATTTTAAGGAGAGTGAAATCAAATGACAACTGAAGAGAGTTTAATAGAAACTCAGTGACCTACATGGTTGATTTGGCAAAACAAACCTAAAGCCGAACACTGACATTTAAAGAGAATAATAACATTGGCACCGATTTAATGTATAGCATAAATATAACTTAACTTAAAAGCTATAGTTTTATTGTAAATTAGTTTCAAAGACAAATAGCTTGCAGGGAAAAAATATTAAGCAAACTTTAAAGACAGACAACTTGTAATAGTAAATTCCCTAAAAGAAAAAAATATGGAAACTTTTTACATAAATTAAATCTACAGTGTTGTATGAACTAAATACAATGATTTTTTTGGTCAATATTACCACATTTATTACCAAAATACAAAAAAGTTGTAAAAACATTGGCGATTCACCATAAACATGTCAGTACTGTGTTGTACAATTACAGAATTAAACAAGCTCTTGTTTCGTAATAATGTATGATAATAATTTATATTTATTATGCTAAAATGCTAAAAATGTTACTGTTGAAGTCATCTGTTAAAGCATGAAATGAAGCACTATGGATCTGTGAATTTGAGTGTAATGTGGGTTTATAATCAGTAATGAACTTATCATGGTAATCATTCAAGCACACACACACACACACACACACACACAAACACACACACACACGCACGAACGCACGCAGGCACACACACACACACACCATAGTTTGTGATAGACTTTATTGATCTCCTTCATTTTCTGATGAACAGAGTTGTAAATATCCCGTCATAGTCAATTATTATCCGTCATTTATTGTTTTAATGATAATAATTGCTTTTGTTTACATTTCTAATCATGAACTTACAAGACAGGCATACAAGTCAAAATGTTTATTTATTTATTGAAGCAGATGACTGCATCACTTTACATGTTTAACATCACATGTAGCAGAATTAATTTTTTTCTCACAGTAACAGCGAATGTGATAAAACACAATTTAGAGTTTAGAAACCAGTGCGTCATTAGAGCAACACACTGCCACCAACTGTATGTGTATACCAATTACATTAGACACACAAACATGACACACACACAACAAACTCAGTTTTTTTAAAATAAATGATAACATAGCTAACAGTAAAATAGTAGAGATAAATTATTTTATTTTGTATTAATTTGCACTCTATATTTAAACTTTTTGGTAACATGTTAAAGTAGCTTTCCTCTCTGGCCATCTTTAAGGGGGTGGCACCCCAGCACCCCCTATTGACCAGCCGCCACTGCCCCAATACCTTAATAATGCATGTTGCCATTTCCTTGCTATTCCATGTTTCTGGGACGAGTATTATGTGAGATATAAGAGGTTAATAAGAGGTAAATGTAAGACGTCAACTTGAGCACAAATGTTCAACATGTGTGCACATATTTTTGCATCCGATTGAGAAGATGCTGCAATTCACGTGTTTGCATACTTTTCTCCTGCTGATCGGATCACAGATCGGAGTACACCACCCCTTTCAATACAATCAAAATTTGCATCCGATCGACCTCAATTGTATTGACTAAGGTGTTTACATGATGGCTTTTCAATATGGTTGAGCCATCAATACAATTACAGCTCTTTTGGCAAACGGTGTTGGCTAACGTTAGCTAATGTAAGTCATGTTATGTAAGTCATGACTTTTATTGTTTTCCCTGTTTGCTGTTTCAAAGCCTGCATGATAGACTGCGCAGAGTTTTGTGACACATTTTAGCTCCCTTTGCGTGGACATGATGCTCAGATAATCCGGTATTTTCCATGGCTTTTTCAACTTTGCTGCAACGTACTGGTCTGTTATTAGGCAACTTTACTGTGTGTAAACATATTTCTTGTGTGCATGTGTGGCAGATCGCGTTAACCAAAGTATAAGAGATTTGATTTGTTCATATTTGCCTGTTCAGCACAAAGTTTGCATGTTTTATCGCCTCCGCTGTCACTAACTGGGTTTCCATCCAAACATGAAACGAATCTTTTCAAAATTCGCAAATAAAGGAAAACAAAGACATTTGAATTAGGTGCGTTTCCATCAAGTTTTTTGAGAGAATAACAGTGGTATTGGGTAACCTAATAACCAACAGTAAACAAAACAATGGAAAATGGAAACATGACTGCATGTAGTCACAATGGGCTCAAAAAGTTTTTAATCTATTTGCCGTGCAGCTTGTAATTAAAGAAGGAATGCAGACTTTATGAAGGAACTAGCAGCAAGGACATTGCGACGATGTTGAGCCCCATATACTGTATGGTAAAGACAACTCCAGCAGAAACAGCTAGACGATCAGTCCCGTGGGTTTAATGTTCTGTTCTGTTTCTAAATGTTTCTATACAAATTGTGGATATATATTTTAGGAAAGGGGTCCCTCATATGTGGAAGTCCCTGCCGTAATAAAGTTTGAAACTCCTGGTGCAGAGGACTCTCTTCTAACTACTGCCAGGCAAAAGTTTGCTTTTATCCAGTAACTGGAAATAAACCTCACCTCAACCTATTTGTAGTCAACCAGAATTTCTATTACTGCCACAACAAATCCACTTATGTAAAATAAATCCATTTACATGGGTGTGAGCCTTGCAGCACTGAACATGTTGCTTGCCAGGATGCATGCCCGGATCGCTTCATTGCTTAACACTTGCTAAAATGAAATCTATCTTTGTTAGCTAGCTTTACTACCTGTGTACCAAACAGATGGAGAAGGAGCAAACTACAGCCAGTAAGGAGACTGGTCTAAGCTACGTTGACTCACCCTGAACAACCTGACTGCATGTTTTCTTTTCAGCATTTCTAACAGACATGACAGAAACTAAACAGAATATTTAAAAGAATATTTTTGAAATTTTTGTCATGTCTGTTTTGTAGTTCATGGTTATTGTAGTATTTTGTGTTACCCCACCCTAACTGTCTTCAGTTGTGTCTTGTTAGCTCTAATTGGTGTCTGTATATAAAGCCCTCATTTTGCCTTTGTCGTTTGCGACACAAACACAATTCAATAAGCAATGTTGTTCATTAAAACATAACTTTTGCTGAATTTATTATTATATTTAAATAAATATTGCCAAGTGATGTATTTAAATGTGTTCCTAGTTGAAAAAATGAACTTCAAGCGATTTGTATTTGTGACTGGAATTAAGTAACTGATTAGTTGCTCATGTGAAAAATTTGTTAATTAATAATGTTGTATGGTATTTTATTGATACAGGCCAGTTCTCTTACTGAACACCCTGACCTTTAACAAGAGCTCGAAATTAACTTTTTAGTAGGTAGCTCTGACGCTCCAAATTTAATAGTTAGAAACACCAGCAAAAATTTTAGGAGCATCCATTTTAAGTTATAGGAGCACCACAACTTCATCATCCTGAAAATTAAAAGCTTGAAAATTAAACTCGATCTTAAATTATTTGCAACACACTTGAGCATTGCCCAATTTTAAACAAGCTTTTTTGCTGAAGAAGTCCCCCATGCCCACTCTCAAAGAGAAAACTGATATCTACACCGTCAAGGAGGTCCTGGATTCCAGATATCAAGGTTGGATTCTGCAATACTTGGTAGATTGGGAAGGCTATGGACCAGAAAAATGATCCTGGGTACCCTGGGATGACATTCTAGATCCCTCCTTTCCTCCACAACCTGATCCTTATCCACCAATCACCAGAGTATAAAAGTCATAGTTATTTCACGTTTGTCTGGTCTCAAAAACTAATCCATGTTTTTGTGCAGACGTGTCCAGCCATGCTCCCCAAGATGTCCTCAGGGATCTCCTCCTCATCGGCTCCTTATATCTCCATTCATTCCAGGAACCATCTACAGCAAGAAGGAATAAACTCTCACCTGGTCTCATGTGACATTCCCCTGTGTGTGTGCTGCAATGTTCCTGATCCATTTTACATTTGCTTCAATAAATATCAATACTGTTTTACATTAAAAAAAATAATAATGAACAGTCATCCATTGGGATCATACCCAGGTTAGGAGAGCCTGATCTGGACGTGTGGCCATGATGGGCCAGTGTCTTAACCTTAGGAAAACAAACAACGTATGGTTTCCAACAGATAATCTATCAAAACTTGTGGTTATCAAAAACTGTAATGTTACAAAACAACACATAAGCATCTAGTTAGCAACACATTAGCGATTCAAAACTTTTAACAATATGTAATTTTTGTTTTCTCTGTCTCCATAATATAACTTAAAGGCACACCACGGAACTTTTTGGCCACTAGGGGGCTCTAGACATGTATTTTTCATGTCTAGCGCCTCTAGAGGCCACAAGCGCCACAGCACTGTCGCAAAGGAAAAGAAGACAACTCTTTAGGTCACAAAGTCCGCGGTGTGCCTTCAAGAATTTATGAATATAATTTCATGGGTTTTATATTTTTTTCAAATGCCAAAAGATTGCGTACGTTTACAAGCCAGTTGTAACGGTGGTCGCTTGGTTAAAGTTTATATATATATTCAAAAATTGGCCTTAATGGGGAATTGAACTCAGGTCACCTGTGTTATAGGCCCATGATACTACAAGGGTGCCACAGAGCCACATGACAGAAGTTACTCTCTACACTCCTCAAGTAGCCTCCAGCAAAATTCACATTCATTGTTCGGGCACCAGACAGGACTTATATAGGAAAGCAATATAACATTACTTACAAGTCCAAAAGCATGACGGCCAAGTCAGCATCAGTCAGAAACCACTCTTCCTCCCCTAGTCCACGCAAGCGAGCGAACGCTGGCCCAATATTGAAGTCTTGTACTCTTATTTTAAAGCCATGTCTGTAGTTCTTTGTAGTTCTTTTGTTCATTGGTCCGTGTGATGATTGTTCCCCAGGTGTGTCTTGTTTTCCCTGATTACCCTGTGTATTTAAACCTAGTGTTTCCAGTGTCTGAGATCGATCGCTGTTTAGATGTTGCGTGTCCCTTGTGTTCCCTAGCTCATGTTTTTGCTTTGTTTACCTGTATATTTTATGGAATAAACTGCATTTGGATCCGCTTTCGCCTCATCGTGTTGCTACCCGTGACAGAGTCATTGTTTACTTTAGGATTTTTACCTTTTGCATACCATTAATAAGTACTAACACGCACTTACACATCAAAGGAAATGTAAAACCGTGAATCGGATAAGAGTTGCGCTTTAACTCGGGCCCCAGGTGTGCTGGACATTAAGCAGCATTCTCATGGTGAGAAACATCCGTAAACATTGAGCAGGTAAACACGTCATCTGTATCAAAATGTTATAAATGGCCCAAAGCTGTTACCTTCTATTTGCATTCTGACGTTGTCCATTGTAAAGTCGGTGATCCTTATTCTCCGATCACACATAGTGCTTACCAGTTAATTACAAGTTATCCTACAGCCTCTCTTACGGGTAAATAGGCAGCACTTATTTACCAGAAAGGCTCTGTTCACACATGATCTGTTAACTGCAATTTACCAGTAATTTACAAGTGAAGATTGTATCTGTGTAAGTGACTTATGTCAACACATGAACAGACATATAGGGGTGGTTTCCCGGACAGGGATTAGACTAGTCCTAGACTAAAATAAATTTAAGAGCTGTCAAAACTGAAAACAACTTGCACTTACATATCTTAAAATACATCGGTGCCCTTTGTTTTGCCTCAAAATACACACAAGTAATGTTTTTAGAAAGGCATGTTTGTTTAAACTAGTTATTTTTCCTAATTAAACTAAGGACTAGTCCTGTCTTAATTTAATGTCTGTCCCGGAAACCACCCCATACAGTCTTGGCAATGTATTAATTGACAGGAGAAATCAAACTTGGGCATTGCAGCAATATTGGCTATTAAAGCTGCCATCGGCAACTCTGGAGGATTGAGCAGTTTCCAAATGTTTACAATTTCATGCCCCTCCCCCACTACCACAGAGCAACCTCCATTCGAGCTCATCCTCGTCAGCGCGTGTGCACCAGTATTATTGTAAATGCATACTTAGCAAGAATACTTAGATTACTTACATAACACTCTGAAATACAATCAATGGTTGATAAAGCACAATTACCTGTAGAGAAGAAATGTGGCAAGCTCTGCATTAAGGATGTGCCCGAAGCCGAATACGTTATAACGAATTTATCCGAATAACAGAAAAAATATTCGGCCAGACATCAATCACACAATCACACAATCACGTGTTTACTGGAACAGCGCTAAATTATAAACCGCTTAAAGCACGTATAATATGTGTGTCAGGAACAAGAGAGAGACTCAATTGCAGGTAAAACACAAATTTATTATAAAGTTGGAAAACAATGAAAAGTCTCTTAAAGCTCGGCCCAGGATTGGATGGATAGGCAGAAACAACCAGGCAGATGACCGGTGGAGAACTCAGATCCTCAGAGCTGACTACAAGGCCAACTGGAAGCCCAGTGTACGACAATGCCAGCAGAGATGGAGTAGATAGCTGATAGGCTCTGGGAGACAAAGTCAGTGCTGACTACAAGGCCAACTGGAACCCCAGTGTACGGCAGCGTCAGCAGAGAACCATGTATCCGACCCGGGTGGCGAGCGTTGAGGTGAAGAGGCAGAGAGGCTGGACTGAAGAGTAGAGAAAGAGAAGCCTGGCTGGACTGAAGAGGCAGGGAGGCTCGACTGGACTGAAGAGGCTGGAGAGAGGATGAGACTGGTGGGCAAACTAAAAGAACAAAAGAAAGAAAAAACAGCAAAAAAACAAAAAGGCAAGGAGTCTAGAACGAATGACAAAAACTAAACTTAAACCAAATTAAAGTATCAACAAAAGATAAACCTGAACAAACAATAAGACTGGAAGACTAGACTTAAAGATCAGCAATGCTAGAACAAGAGAACAACACGGTCTGACAGAGACAAAGGGAAACATGAGGAGAATATAAATGGTGTTTAATCATAGGGAACAGGTGTGGTGATGAGTGAATGAATTAAGGTCAACGAGGGGGCGGGGTAACAAACGAGACACCAAACACATGTCAAGCAAAGACCATGTGCTCCACAAACAACAAACACACAGCCATGGTTCATGACTGAGCTGACCTGACCAAATTCCTAACAGTACCCCCTCCCCCAGGAACGTCACCAGACGTCCCAGGAAGAGGACCATGATGCCGGCGGAAGTCCCGGATCAACGACTGGTCCAAGATGTCACGGCCTGGAACCCATGACCTCTCCTCAGGACCGTAACCCTCCCAGTCCACCAGGTACTGAAAGCCCCTACCACGACGTCGCACAGCAAGGATTCTCCGTACAGTATAAGCAGGAGAGCCATCCACCATGAGTGGGGGAGGGGGAGCAGGGGCAGAGACAGGAGTACTGTGGGGAGAAGACAACACAGGTTTAACCCTGGACACATGAAATACAGGGTGAACCCGACCAAGAACAGGGGGAAGCTTGAGCTTGACAGTCACCGGACTGAGCACCTTAGTGATCCGGTATGGCCCAATGAACTTAGGAGCTAGCTTACGAGATGAGCCCCTGAGAGGCAAGTCCTTAGTGGAAAGCCATACTCGTTGACCACAGATATAGGTGGGTTGCTGGGTCCGATGTCTGTCAGCGGCTGCTTTGTTCCGTCTTGAGGTCTGGGCCAGGACCTTCTCCGCCTTCCTCCAGGTGCGACGACACCTCTGGACAAAGGCAAAGGCAGATGGAACAGCAGCGTCGGGTTCCTGTGAAGGAAACAGAGGGGGTTGATAACCTAAAGATGTCTGAAATGGGGACATACCTGTCGATGCCACAGGTAATGAGTTATGGGCATACTCAATCCAAGGTAGTTGTTGACACCAGGAGTTCGGATTATGAGACGACAGGCAGCGGAGGGCTCTTTCGAGATCCTGGTTGGCTCGTTCACACTGCCCATTGGTCTGAGGGTGGAAACCGGACGACAGACTCGCAGAGGCCCCGATCTGTCGACAGAACTCCTTCCAAAACCGTGAGACAAACTGGGGACCCCTATCTGAAACCAGGTCAACAGGAAGACCATGAATACGGAAGACATGTTCAACCATGATTTCAGCAGTCTCTTTAGCAGTGGGGAGTTTGGGAAGTGGGATGAAATGAACTGCTTTGGAGAAGCGGTCCACCACTGTCAGTATAACAGTGTTACCTCTCGACAAGGGAAGCCCAGTGACAAAGTCTAGAGCAATATGTGACCATGGGCGAGAGGGAATGGGAAGGGGCTGGAGCAGACCAACGGGAGGCTGATTAGAACTCTTGTTCTGGGTGCATACAGAACAAGCCAACACAAACTGCCTGACGTCGACCTGCATAGAAGGCCACCAGAATCGTTGACGGATGGCAGTCATCGTTCTGCGAACACCTGGGTGACAGACCAGCTTGGACTCATGACCCCACCGGAGAACATCAGGTCGCAGCACCTCCGGCACAAACAACTGACCCGCTGGACACCCCTCCGGCACTTCAACCTCTCGACCAGCCTCCCTGACCCGCCTCTCAATCTCCCAAGAAAGAGAGCCCACCACCACACCCTCTGGGAGGATGGTCTCAATCGGACTCTCCCCCTCAGGAGGCTCGAACAAACGAGAGAGCGCATCAGGCTTAACATTCTTGGGACCTGGACGATACGAGAGGGAAAAGTTAAACCGGCCAAAGAAGAGTGCCCAGCGGGCCTGTCGCGAACTAACCCTCCTGGCTGAACGGATGTATTCCAAATTCTTATGATCCGTCCAGACCAGGAAGGGTTGTACTGCTCCCTCCAACCAGTGGCGCCACTCACCCAATGCCAACCTGACCGCCAACAACTCCCGATTCCCTATGTCATAGTTGCGTTCGGCTGGGCTGAGCCGGTGGGAGAAAAAGGCACACGGATGCACCTTCCCATCTTTGGGTGAACGCTGAGATAAG
Organism: Paramisgurnus dabryanus; assembly: GCF_030506205.2. Classification (NCBI taxonomy): domain Eukaryota; kingdom Metazoa; phylum Chordata; class Actinopteri; order Cypriniformes; family Cobitidae; genus Paramisgurnus; species Paramisgurnus dabryanus. The sequence continues at coordinate 11,045,599 of NC_133345.1, forward strand.
ACCGCGCCTACCCCGACATTGGAAGCATCCACCTCAACAATGAACTGGAGGTCAGGATCTGGAACAGAAAGCACAGGAGCAGTGACAAAACGGGACTTAAGCTTATCAAAGGCCTCCTGAGCTCTATCATTCCACTTAAACTGAACCTTAGAGGAGGTGAGTGCTGTAAGGGGTGCAGCTACCTGACCAAAGTTCCTGATAAATCGCCGGTAGAAGTTGGCGAAGCCCAGGAATCGCTGCAGAGCCTTTCTAGAGTCGGGGACTGGCCACTCGGCAACGGCCCTTACCTTAGCAGGATCGGGTCTAATCTCTCCCACCGCAATGATATGGCCCAGGAACGAAACTGACTCTTTGTGGAATTCACACTTCTCCGCCTTGACAAAGAGCTGGTTCTCCAGCAGCCGTTGAAGGACTCTGCGGACATGTTGAGTGTGTACCTGCTTAGATGGGGAAAAAATCAAAATATCATCCAGGTACACAAAGACAAACTGATTGATCATGTCTCTCAACACATCGTTCACCAGAGCCTGGAAGACAGCGGGGGCATTAGTAAGCCCGAAGGGAAGGACCAGGTATTCAAAATGTCCCGTAGGGGTGTTGAAAGCTGTCTTCCACTCATCTCCCTCCCGGATCCGAACCAGATGATAAGCATTGCGGAGGTCTAATTTGGTGAAGACCTGTGCTCCCTGCAAGAGTTCAAAGGCAGAAGACATAAGAGGTAGGGGGTACCTGTTCTTAACTGTAATGTCGTTCAAACCTCGATAATCAATGCAAGGCCGCAGGGAGCCATCCTTCTTCTTCACGAAGAAGAAACCTGCACCCGCTGGAGATGAGGAGGGACGGATGAGACCAGCTTTGAGAGATTCTTGAATGTATTTCTCCATAGCCTCTCTTTCAGGACCAGACAGGGAAAATAAACGACCCTTAGGCGGAGAAGTGCCTGGGAGGAGATTGATGGCACAGTCATACGGCCGATGAGGAGGAAGAGATGTGGCTCGAGACTTGGAGAAAACCAGACGAAGATCCAAATACTCCCCCGGCACCCCAGAGACGTCGGCAGCCTCCACCTGAAACACAGAAGAACAAGACACAGAAGAAGAGGCAGCACCCAGACATGAACCATGGCAAGACGGACTCCAAGCCAAAATAGAATTGCCTGACCAATCAACGTGAGGATTGTGCTGCTTCAGCCAGGGATGCCCCAAAATAATGGGGGCATGAGGTGATTTCATCACTAGCAACTCAATTTCCTCACGATGATTGCCCGACACAACTAGACCTACCCGGGGAGTGCAGTGAGTGATAACAGAAATTAGACGACCCTCCAGGGACCAGGCATGAACAGGTGATGAGAGGGGGAGTAAGGGTATACCCCACTGCTTAGTTATGGCATAATCAATTAAGTTTCCTTCTGCCCCGGAATCCAGCAGAGCCAGAACTTGATGGTTGGACTCCTTAAAGAAGAGAGAAACGTCCAAATGAGTCCGAGAACAGGGAAAAGAAGGAAGACGGCCCACCAGTACTCCCTAAATTACGGGTGGACCCGGGCTTTTACTGGACATCTAATGGCAATGTGGCCAGCCTTCCCACAGTACAGGCATAACCCCCGAGTCAAACGGTCTTGTCTTTGCTGGGGAGTTAGACGAAGTCGCCCCACCTGCATGGGCTCAGGAGCTGTCGGTGAGGAAGTAGCTGGTGAAACCGCAGGTACCAGAGAGGTATCCTCAACCTCCATCTGAAACGAATGGAGGCGACGACGGTGTTCACGCCGAGAGAGACGAGTCTCAACACGCAGTGCAAGGGCCATAATAGAATCCAGACTGCTGGGTAACTCCAGTCCCATGATCTCATCCTGGATGGAATCAGCCAGCCCCTCCAGGTAACGAGAACGAAGAGCGGCCTCATTCCATTCACAAGAGGCTGCCAAAGTTTTGAAAGTAATGGAATACTCGGTCACAGAACGAGGCCCCTGAGACAGGCGTGTCAAACGAGATGCTGCTTCCTCTCCTCTGGCAGAGCGATCGAACAGTTTTATCATTTCAGAGCGAAAACCCTCAAAAGAGTTACAAAAGGAGGCTTCAGAGTCCCAAACTGAAGTTCCCCACTCACGAGCTCGGCCAGACAATAGTGTTAGTACATAAGCTACCTTCGATCTCTCTGTGGGGTAGCGACGAGGTTGCAAAGCAAATACTAAGGAGCACTGAGACAAAAATGCCCGACAGGAATTAGGATCCCCATCATAAACGGGCGGGTTGTTGGCATGGGGTTCAGGCTCATGACGAGAGACAGCAGATGATTCCGTGGATGCAGGACTGGCAGCAGCACCCCGTTGGATCTCCTCGATCCGAATGTTGAGCTCCGCCACCCGGGAAGAGAGTTGGACTACCTCTCGTAGAGCAGCATCGAGCTGGGTGGCCTGTTGTCCTAAGAGTGCACCTTGCTGGGCGAGAGCTTGGCGAATCTGATCTTGACCTGCTGAGTCCATGTTGGTCAGACCGTACTGTCAGGAACAAGAGAGAGACTCAATTGCAGGTAAAACACAAATTTATTATAAAGTTGGAAAACAATGAAAAGTCTCTTAAAGCTCGGCCCAGGATTGGATGGATAGGCAGAAACAACCAGGCAGATGACCGGTGGAGAACTCAGATCCTCAGAGCTGACTACAAGGCCAACTGGAAGCCCAGTGTACGACAATGCCAGCAGAGATGGAGTAGATAGCTGATAGGCTCTGGGAGACAAAGTCAGTGCTGACTACAAGGCCAACTGGAACCCCAGTGTACGGCAGCGTCAGCAGAGAACCATGTATCCGACCCGGGTGGCGAGCGTTGAGGTGAAGAGGCAGAGAGGCTGGACTGAAGAGTAGAGAAAGAGAAGCCTGGCTGGACTGAAGAGGCAGGGAGGCTCGACTGGACTGAAGAGGCTGGAGAGAGGATGAGACTGGTGGGCAAACTAAAAGAACAAAAGAAAGAAAAAACAGCAAAAAAACAAAAAGGCAAGGAGTCTAGAACGAATGACAAAAACTAAACTTAAACCAAATTAAAGTATCAACAAAAGATAAACCTGAACAAACAATAAGACTGGAAGACTAGACTTAAAGATCAGCAATGCTAGAACAAGAGAACAACACGGTCTGACAGAGACAAAGGGAAACATGAGGAGAATATAAATGGTGTTTAATCATAGGGAACAGGTGTGGTGATGAGTGAATGAATTAAGGTCAACGAGGGGGCGGGGTAACAAACGAGACACCAAACACATGTCAAGCAAAGACCATGTGCTCCACAAACAACAAACACACAGCCATGGTTCATGACTGAGCTGACCTGACCAAATTCCTAACAATGTGTGTGAAGTGAATGAGTGCAATCTATAAAATGACATGAATGACATTTCATGCGCGTCCCTTATTTAGAAACGCAAGCTGTTTTGGAATCAGTTTAAAATCTTAAAAACGCTGCTAATATCAAACTTCTTTTAACCCAACTGTAAAAAATGACAATTTTAGTTTTTTTAGTTTGTTATATTGTAATTACACAAGACCAGAAAACCTTGTTAAAATGCTCCACTCTGATAATAAAATATTCGTTAATAACTCCATGTGTCACTTCGGTCACAGATGATCTTTTAATTACTTCAAGTTAAAGCAAGCTTCATTGTCAATAGGTGAATATAAAATAACCAAGTTAATAGATAAAAATATGAAATGTAACATTTAAAAAGCAAAATTTTAATGGAAGATTACTATAACAGGAATTTAACAACTTTAGTTAACATAAAACTAAAGTAAGTAAATAACAACTGAAACATTTGAATTAAATCTTTCTAATTACCTTTTTGTAATCATGTTGCTTCTTTTGAACTAAGTCAAAACAGATTTTTAAATAATAGAGCATACTGTTATTTGAAATTTAAAACGAATATCTGATTAATTATTAATTTAGATGAAGATTAATGAGAAAGTTTTTTTTTTTAAACAATTCGTTTTATGTTCCCGCAAACGGTGTATGGACATAGATAATAATGAGCTCAGCAAGTTTGTTGTTATGCTTATTATGCTTTCGTAAATTCTTGTCAAAACCGTTGTTTTTGAACTATTCTGTCAGTGCACGTACTTGCGTCTGTGCGTTGCGTTTCGGATCTGTCAGTCAGCGCGAGTCTTGTCGATCTTAATAACTTTTTAACATAAATCAGTCCCAAACTTTATCTCTCTTATTAACTCTTTAAACATCAAGCAAGTCCTGCATTTTATTTTCAAATTCCTGCATGTTTTTAAACCGAAACCAAGATGTCAGACATGACACACCTCTTAGTATATTAGATTAATCATTTCACTCTCAGAAAACGTACAAATAACCATCATTTTAGATGTTTAATTACTATATTTGAATCGCTAGACGAGGGATTAATTATTAGTTTATTAGTTAGATTATTAGTACCTATAAATATGAGATAGAGGAGGTAGTGAAGTGGTGCAACAGGCATAACTTGCTCCTTAATGTAAATAAAACCAAGGAATTGATTTTTGACCCCAGGTCGATAGGGGATCACAGCACACTTCAAATTGAAGGTGTACTCGTTGAGCAGGTAACAACATATAAGTATTATTTAGGTGTACAATTTGATAATCAGTTGCAGTGGTCATATCAAGTGGAGTATGTTTGTTCAAAGATATGTCAACGCTTATATTTTTTGAGACAACTCAGAGTTCATGGAGTGGACAAGGATATTATGTTAGTGTTTTACAAGGCAGCTATTGAGTCCATTGTCCAGTATGGTATCGTGGCTTGGTTTGGTAACCTGTCCGTTAAATTAAAATCACAGCTACAAACATTGATAAAGAGGGCAGGGAAAATTGGGGAAATGCCACCTACTACTCTTAATGAGCTCTTTGAGGAGGCGGTGAAGAAACAAGGTTTTAAAATCATCAACAACCCCAATCATGTCCTGCATAATGAGTACGAGCTAATGCCTCTGGGCAGAAGGTACAGGTTACCAAACTGTAAGCTTAATCGGTATAAATTTTCATTTGTGCCACTTTCAATCAAATTAATAAATAACAACAGATAGGGGTGCGTGTGTATTAGCTGCATGTGATGTATGTATGATAAATATTTTTAAATGAGATTGGATATAATAGTAAAATAGGTTATGGCTTTGTAATTTTAGGGCACTGGTGTAATATTGTAAGGTTGAATGTATATGCTGTGTTTATAGCTGTTATGGAATTATGCAATCGGGTACTGTGCAATACAGATGCTAACTATTATAGCAAGTTTAACGGGACATGTGGAATTGTCAGAATGAGGTGGGATGGTGGGTGTGTTTTTGTGTAAGTAAAGTGTGTTTTGTGTATGTGTCAATGTATCGCTTTTTATTCTCTTGATTGCCCAAGACAAATTTCTCCAATAGGAGACAATAAAGGCTCATCTAATCATCTAATCTAATCTTAATGTAGGCTACTTATTTTTTCTAAAAATCTCCCACTCATTTAGACAGAATGGGTCACATGTAACTGTGCTGAAAGACACAATAAACGCTTAAAGGTGATGTACAGTCATGCGCTCTCAAGTTCAATGCACATATTGCGCTGGATGAGGCTTTGAAAATGAGAAGTTTGTTTTCCATGCCTACTATTAAGGAGAATCAAGGTATTTGTCTTTTTGATTAAAATTGTGTAATATTATTTTTAATAAACATTTACAGTTATTTAAGTTATCATTATAATAAAAGCAAAAATTCATTTAAAACGCTATTGTAAGGAACCACCCACTGGTCCAACGACGGAGTCCAATGGCGTGGGGAGAAGGAATCTCGTGTTCTGAATCTCCTCCTTTAAGAATTAAAACATTCATTTAAATTTAGTATTTTATCTTATTTGACTCTGTGGGTTTCCCAATCTGACTCCAAATTATATAATTAAACGTAATATATAGTGAATATTAATTTAGATTATTGATTATTTATAAAATTCCCATAGTCTTAGTTATTCGTTCATTAGGGACCCGGTATCGCACAGAGTATACACCGGCCGTTGTGTATATCTCACGGACACAAGATTGTCAGTCTGATCTTAGTCAGAGGTTGCCGGGAAAACTAATATTTTTATGTCGGGCCGCTCCATGCTTGCTCCGATCATAAAAATAGTTACTTTAGTTAAGCGCTCATGCAACTTGCTAAGGCAGGTGATAGACATAAATCTAAGAGTTTTAATGAATGTGCCCCATGCTCCATTCGACCATCAAAACACCATAGTGTGATCATATCCTGACAGAATAATCTTGCGGTAATACCAGACTCCTTCTAATCTACTAGTCATAATAATTTCTGAAAGAATTAAAATAAATCAATACAATTTCTGAAGAAGTAAAATTAATCAATTATAACAATTTATTATGCCAGGCAGGTTACACTTAAATCAATCATTTAGTTTTCGAATTCATTAATCAAACATCTATATTTACATTTAAAAGTAAGATCTAAAAACAATAATAAAATAAAATAAAATCACAAAGTCAAATCATACCTGGCAATTGCAACGACACACAGCAGTGCGGGAAGTCTGAATACAGATGCTTCCTTGAACACCTTGCCAATGCCCCTTAAATACTGGCCAGAACAAAGACATCATAAAAAAACTACAAAAATCCAGTTTGCCCTGTAACAAGTGATACTAAAGGACACCTGGAGGAAAACCCAGTTTGACCTGTACCGAATGATACTAAAAACACCTGGTAAAAACTAACCAGGAGTATCAAGGCAACTGGTCAAACTAGCCAGAAGTATCCTGGCAAAAACCCCACCTCTAAAAGAAATGCATTTTCTATCCTAAATTCTAAAATCTAAACCTTGTACCATTTTATCTTAGACTTGTAGAAATGAGACCTTTTTACTCATCGCACCATGACCTTTGAAATAATACTGTACATGAATATGAATATAAAATTACAATCTTAAAACCACATAATATGTACATTACATTCTACATTTCAGCAGATACCCCGTGATGTAAGCCTAAAGGCTAACAGTTCAAAAGTCTTTGTAATGGAGAGATTACAACATCAAAGAGTTGCATAACTGGAAACAGTTTCACCTGTGGGTCAAATTTGGGTTATCAACACCACCTGAGGTTTTAATTGTTTCATAGTGTCCTTTCATAAATAAACTTAAAGTTTATAATATACCAGCTGTACTACACTATTTTCATGTAATATGACAAACTTCCGGTTTAAGATCCGCCCACTTACGGTTCCATCCGCATACAAATACAAATAATTTTGAGATTGTTACAGATACAAATACAGATACAAATACTGACTCCGCTGCACACCCCTACTCTGCATTCAGCTTGAACCCTTTAAAATCTCGTAGATTCCTCCACTTTTCAAATGCTGGTCCGATATTGATCCTAGTTTTATTACGGTCACGGTTGCTTTCTACAGGGGTGTAGCAAGCTTTTCAAAAGTGCGGGGATGGATAAAATGTTTTATTTAATATAAAGACACCAGAAACATGCTCCTGGGAGGGAATTAAGCACCACCCATGACACAAACACACCCTCTCTTCCTTCATCAAGGAATCAGAAGTTTGTTAGTGAATGTTCTCTTCGCCATCACCCTGAGTTCAATCCAACAAACTTGTGAACTTCAAGCGGATGCACGTGATATTGTAACGCACATGAGGGGCAGGGGGGATCTGTGGCGCGTGCAGGTACTGTGATTGACAGGCAGATTTTACACAGCCCTGCGCTGATTGGACCAAATGAACCGGCCTGCGCTGATTGGAACAAGTGAACCCGGGAACAGTGAATTTTTGCAAAACAAATAACAGGCTCTAGGTGGAGGTAGAAGCGCGTTTTGTTTTTTTTCTTAAACAGTCTTATTTATGTTGTTCTATCGGAGCATAGTGTTGGTTTCAGTGAATGATCAAAATATGATCTAAAAAGTTGCCGACTGCAGCTTTAAGAGAGAAATGTGATCACTTGACAACTTTACAGTCAAAGAAAAACAAAGATAAGTCTAAAAAATACTTCAGTCCTACAGTTCAACTCGAAAGCAGATAAAATCTGTATTATATTTACATTTACATCTTTGCATTTAACAGATGCTTTTATTCAAAGTGACATACAACAGTTTGATGACTGTTGAGAAAAGCAAAATAATCTTGGGTAGACACTAATATTTGAAGTGCTATACAAAGTTGTGTCACTGGCAGGCCTTGTAACAGAGATATGTAATTGAAAACTCAACAACACTAATGCTGTGTTCCAGAGCCCATCCAAACCAGTGGGACGTGGGACTTATCCTTCAAAGCGTTCCAGGAAATTGAAGTGGAACGTAAACAGAAAACATGGACGACCTGCGCTAAGCTTCATGCTAACAGATAATAACGACATAATTTCATGCCATAATATAAAAAACAAGTTGTGGTATAGTGAAAGTGTCTAAAACAACCCAACCAGCAGAGAAGTACAGTTTATAGCCTGTTCGTTGAAGCAGTAGGTACAGCTCATGACGCGAGATTCGGGCGCTGCCATTATGCTCAGACTTAATTTTGTGAGGTCGGGGTAGGTCAAACTCCCCCGACTTCGCCGGTAGGAGGTTCCATTTCGACAGGCATTCCAGTGCACTTTTCCTAGTTGGAGGTTGGATAAGTCCCACTGGTTTGTATGGGCTCTGGAACACAGTATAGACTATGTTGACAGTATGAGCCCAAGTTGCAGAGACTCACAGGAGGCAGGACTTGAAGAGAATAGGTCTTTACTTGAGGTAAGTCTTGAAACACAAACTCAAAATACAGGTCTCAAAAGGTAACAAAAATAAGTAGTTCCTCACAGAACGGAAACAGGTAAGTACTCCAATAACAAAGAGTTTCCAAACAAGTAGATCACAAGGTGTTTGGGCAAAAGTCTCTCAATAAATCCTAGACCAGAGTTTACAGCAAACAAAAGGATTTCAAGACTGAGCAAAGATACACAAAAAAGCTTGGTATTTTATAAACTCACAAATACTAACAAACTAGGCATAGGTGAAATCAATAGAATGATCATGATCAGAGGTAAGTGGTGGAAGGCCTTATGTTCTCTGTCTCCCTCTGCTGGACGGACCGTGGTGTGAAAAGTTGTTACAATTTTTAGAGGTAACACTGCATGATATCAAATGATGCAGTGTAGACCACACCAATAATTGAGCTAGTTTTATTTTGCCTTTGATTTTTTTTTTTTTTTTTTGCATTTAAAACTAGCAGTGTTTAGTGAACAGTATAATTGTGGATTTGGGCTTAACTGTTATAAGAATGCAAATGATTTAATTTGGTTTATTAAAACTTACAATTTTGCCCGTGGGTTGCTAAGCAAAATCTAGCCCACAGAATTTAATACCATTTGAAACTATAAAATATATAAACTATATAAAATCCCTTGTGGCTAAAAGTACCCTGGGGTCTGGACCGCACCCACTCAGCAAAACTATATAACCAAGATTGTCCAACTGCAACTTTTCTTTAGATTCTAGTATCTACGTGCCCATCAATGCACTTTTTCTGAGTGATCAACAACATGAGCAGTATTGTATTTCAGACAGCCTCCAGGCCATCAGCTTTGTGAGTTACTTTGCCTTTCGCTCCTCAAAGATATTCATGTATATTATTCTCTTGTTAGAATTTTTGTGTTAAACGTTTGTCAAGCCTTGAAAAATGATATACGACCCTGCCAAATCCTGGTCAAATTACAGAGATGCCAGTTCGCACAGGACTAATATTATCACAGGACCTCGGTGTTCAGCGAAATATGGTAGGTCGTTTGCGGAGGAATTTTTACTTTACAAATTACAGACATGGCAGATTCGCACAGAATTAAGATCCCAGACAACCTTGGCAATCATTAAATGATATCAAATGATGCAGTGTAGACTACGGCAATAATTGAGGTAGTTTTATTTTGCATTTGATTTTTTTATTTAATTTGCAATTAAACCTAGCATTGTTTAGTGAACAGTATTTGTGTATTTGGGCTAAACTGTTATAAGAATGCAAATTATTCAATTCGGTTTATTAAAACTTAAAATATTGCCTGTGGGTTGCTAAGCAAAATCTGGCCCACAAAATTTTAAACCCCTTGAAAGTCCAAACAATTTAAACTATATAAAATCCTTTGTGGCTGAAGGTACCCTGGGTTCTGGACCACACCCACTCATCAATTCACGAGTTTAAACATACCAATTTTCTCACACAGGTAAAGTATGCAAAGTAATACCAAACTTCTTTTTAACCTCAACAAATACTGGCAAGCCAAATATATAATGTTTATATGAGGTATATTGACTAAGGATAGGAATGATCAAGAAAAATACATGTCATCTATATGGGTCACGAGGTGAGGACATTGATAAACTGACTGATTGTATTACAGAATATATTAATTTCTGTGTTGACATTTGTGTGCCCCTAAAAACTGTTCATTGCTTAATAATAAACCCTGTGTAACCAAGGACATTAGGAGTTCTCTCAATAATAAAATAGGGCTTTTAGAACAGGTGATAAGGAGGAAGTTAAGAGGGCTCAAATACTTCTGTCTGATAAAATAAGAGAGGGAAAGGAACAATATAGGAGGAAAGAAGTATAAAACAAAATAACTCAAGGGAGGTATGGAGAGGCATGAGGGCCAAAACTGGCTACAAGACTGATAGCCATCTGCTGGAGGGCAATGTAGATCATGCCAATGAGCTTAATCTTTACTTTAATAGATTTGACGTGAAGTCTCTGCTAATATAATAGTCAGATTCTTATGTCAGCTCTACACAATCATCAGAGCATCTCCTTCATTTTCTATTATGTCAGATTCTTCAAAAATATCAATATCTCAGAGGATCAAGTCAAAAGGTAATTGATTAGGCTTAGACCCACAAAAGCTGCAGGGCCTGATGGATTCAGTCCAATACTGAAAGCATGTGCCTCTGAACTTTCTAGTGTGCTGCAATACATCTATAATATGAGTTTACATCTGGAAAGGGTTCCAGTGATATGAAAAACATCCTGTGTAATACTGGTACCTAAAGTAGCACGTCAATGTGTCTCTGATGAATATAGGCCACTGGTGCTGACCTCTCATTTAATAAAAGTTTTCAAGAGACTGATACTCAGATTTATTCGACCACTTGTTAAACCCTTTCTTAATTCGTTACAGTTTGCATACCAGCCACAACTTGGAGTTGATGATGCCATCGTCCACCTTCTTCGCCGAACCTATACTCACCTAGAGAAATCCAGGAGTTCAGTGAAGTTTATGTTTTTCGACTTCTTGAATGCGTTTAACACCATACAGCCCAAGCATTGGAGGAGAAATTGCAAGTATATAACCCCCTGGTGTCTTGGATTGTGGATTACCTTACTGACTTACCCCAGTACGTCCGCATGCAGAACTGTGTGTCCGATACTGTGATTTGCAGTACTGGGGCTCCTCGGGGGACAGTTCTTTCTCCCTTTCTCTTCACCCTAAATAAATCAGACTTCAGATACAACTCTGAATTTTGCCATTTCCAGAAGTTTTCTGATGATTCTATGGTTGGTGGATATATTCAAGGTGGTGACACTTCAGAGTATCGGAAAGTAGTGGACAATTGTGTTACCTGGAGTGAGCTAAACCACCTACAGATTAATATTAGTAAAACAAAGGAACTTGCAGTGGACTTTAAGTAATCCAAGTCCCCTGTCATTCATTTGTCTGTCCATGGTGAGAAAGTGGAAATTGTGGCGGATTATAAATTCCTTGGAGTACACATAGACAACAAACTGGACTGGACTTTAAATTTAACAGCACTCTTTCAGAAAAGTCAGTGTATGTTGTATTTTCTGAGGAGGTTCAAATCTTTAAATGTCTGCAGTACCATGCTGCAGATGTTTTATGAGTCTGCGGTGTCTAGTGTCATTTTTTATGCTATGATCTGTTGGGGTACTGGTACAGTATGTAGATGGCAGACAGAAATAAACTGGACAAATTAAATAGGATATCCGGCTTTTTACGGTATGGAGCTGGACTCTGTTGTGGCTGAGAAGAATACTGTCGAAAATTAATTTAATCTTGGACAATCCACTTCCATTATATAGGTTGCTGGTCGACCAGAGAAGCAAATTTAATCAGAGACTGATCCAAGTGTTCCACAGAGATTTTAAGAAGACACCATTAAGCTGTACATCTCCTTTTTATAAGTGCGGGGACAATTCCACATTAAAGTAAACTACCTTTTACATGTATATTGGTATAGAGTATTGTATTTTTTTAATAGTTCATATATTAATTTTTAAATCAGGTCAAGCCTGATTCAAGGCTACATGTACTATTCTATCTACTATCTACTGTCATATATTTTTATATTTTTACCCTCTAGGATCAAGTTTTTTTAAAGTTTAAAAGTTGAAATTTTATATATTTTCTTTAAATGCACATTTATTAATGTCTTGCTGTTTTGTCTTGCTGTTTCTAGACCTGAAAATAAGATTTCCAGTTTGAAAGTGAAGGAAATGAATCATACTTAACAGCAATTACACAAGTGTAAGTAAACTTAAAAGAAAATCCAACTGTTGAATATATTTGATTCACTATGATTTACTTTTATATTATTATTTTTTTCAGATTTTTGTCCCTGTTCTTTGTTTGATGAGGAGCAACCAGTAAGAAAAAGCAAAAAGATGTTTTGATGTTGCCTTAGGCACTTTATTGTGAGTACATTTTAATTTTATTAGTCATTTGAATTGTTATACTTCTGTTGAATAAAAAAGAACAAACATTAAATTTAATCTCAGTCTATAGCAGGGCCTGAGTGGGGCCACTTTTCAGCCTGGGAGTTTCAGGCTCAAGAACGGCCCACTTTTTCCATAGTGTTATTCCAAATTAGCACTTTTTTCAAATTGGATAAATAAAGCAACAGTTCAGCTCTTACTATAGTTTTTATTAATATCATGGTTCAACAAATAAGGCAAAAGTTAAATAATATTTCACTTAAGATGAGAAGTTAACAAAAATATTCCTCTAAACTCTAAAAAAGGCTGGGTTATTTTTTTTACTGGGTTTTTTAATGGGTAAATATTGGACAGAATAAATGCTGGGTTAAAAATAACCCAATGTTGGGTTGTTGTTATGCAACCATGGATTATAATAACCCAACAGTTCGGTTAAAACAACCCAGCATTGGGTCAATTTTAACCCAGCAGCGTGTTCGGTCCAATATTTACCCATTATGGGTCAAAAATAACCCAGCCCTTTTTAGAGTCTATTCCACAAGGAAAGGTTGATAAATTATTAGCATTGCTAATGCTATGAGGCCTATATGATTAATCAGATGCAAATAGAAATATAAAACCCAGTCCTAATTAAAAAAGAAAACAATTTGACAAAAATATTGAATCCAATATTGGGTAAACATATAGCATAAAAAGTGATTTATAAGCTTTTTTTTAGGCTGGTCATTTTTGACTGGGAACACAAAAGGTGTTATAGGGTTCTGAACACAACCTGAGGGTTAAATAACTTTAATTCATGTTGTTTATTCATGGCCTCCTCATTTTCAGCGGGGAAATGGCTTATCTGCTGCTCAGAAGATGCTTGCATAATATTTCCAAAGTCTATGAATCGCCATGTATACACAAAAAGCTAATATTTTAACTAAAAAAATGTTGGCTTGTAAATAGTTTGACAACGGTATTAGCCGAATAATTACGTTGCTAATGCTAATCATTATTAGGCTTATTTCTCTTTAAGTTACCTGTTCTCACTTTTGTTTGTCCTCTTGAAAATAAATCTGTAAGTTTGGCACATTTGGCAGCATCCTCCTCCAATGGATTTTTTCTTCAACCTGTTTTTTACGCCCTCCTCCTCTCAGACGCGTATCGTTACGGTAGGGCCGGCCCAGCCTACCGGAGAAAAGTTTTGGAGAAGACCTGCTATGGACCGAACCAACTCTATGAGAGGGGAGGGGAAAACTCCCTCACATGGTACAACCCATGCAGAGGCTGCGCGCTGCAGTGTCAATGCGAAACGTGTGAAGTGTCATTTAAGAGAAGATAGATTCATTAACGTGACAAATGTAAAAAAAAAAAAAAAACTCGACCAGCCCAAAAGTGAAGCGGCCCACCGGGAATTCTCCCGGTTCTCCCGATTACCCACTCCGGGCCTGGTCTATAGTATTTGTAGTATTACTTGATTTATATTTATTTATTTAGCATATGCCTAGAGTGACTTACAAATGATAGAGCATTCAACAATTTACAACATTTACTACAATACTTACATCATCAATTTTTAAATCCAATTAATTGATTTTTATTGGTTTTGTAATCTGGAATGTGTTTACAGTTCCATTCCTTTCACAATCACAACTGCAGCACATCAGTCAATTTCTTCCAACCGGCGAATCAAGGTACATTATTTTTTTATCTTAAATTATTGATAGGCGTTTACTTGCAGACTTATTGCTCATTTATTTTACTGCCGTGGTTAGTGTTTCATTCTAGAAAGAAATCTTGGAGTGGAGAATCATTCTGAAAGTAGACAAAATCCAGGACAATATCACAGCAGTGGTCGAAAAAAGCAGACAATTAGCAAGCCAAGCTGACTTTCAAAAGCTCCAACTTAAACGAACTATAATTGGAGTCGTTTCTCTCAGCCGGATGGAGACTTCGGCTGGCGTAGGCTATGACTCTTTCAACTCCCTGCTGCTGCTGCTGAGCCAACACTGCCCCCAGGCCAAGATTGCTGGCATCAGTGTACAAGATGAAGGGTTGGGTGAAATCCGCATGGACCAGGATCGGGGCCTGCAACAACTCTTGCTTCAACCGCTGAAAAGCCAGCTCACACACAGGATCCCAGGAGATGGAAGGGGACCTACGGCCTCGAGGGCGCCCAGCCCCCACTAGAAGTTGATTCAGGGGTTTGGCAATCTTGGAGAAATCCTTAATGAAACGCTGATAGTATCCTACAAAGCCCAGGAAAGATCTGACTTGCCGTACCATCTTGGGAACGCCCCACTCTTGCACAGCTGACACTCTCTCCCGGTCTACAGAGACTCCAGAGGCACTCACACAATGGCCTAGAAACTTTACTTCCCTCTGCAATAGATGACCCTTTCAGGTTGTAACGTCAGTACGTACTTTTCCATCGCCTGAAAAACTTTTTCCAGATGCTGCAAGTGGGATTCGAAGTCCGGGGAGTAGACAATAACATTGTCCAAGTACACCAACGTGGAGTCTACCAGCTGACCACCTAGACACCGCTGCATTAGCCGTTAGAACGTGGCTGGAGCGTTACAAGGGCCGAAGGGCATCCGGTCCCACTCAAATAATCCAAAAGGAGTCGTGAATGCAGTCTTCTCCCGGTCTGCCTCCTCTACCTGCACCTGCCAATACCCACTAGCCAGATCTATGGTGGAATACCAGGCCGACCGAATCAAGCTGGCAAGGGAGTCCTCAAACCGAGCCAGCGGGAAGGCGTCCTTTTTGGTTACCTGATTCAGTTTCCGATAGTCCACACAAAACCTTCAAACCTTCAAGTTTTCTTCTGCACTAGGACTATTGGGGCTGCCCATGGGCTGTTGCTCTACCGGATGATCCCCGGTCTAACACACACTCCAATAGGGTGCGGACTTCCGAATACAAGGTAGGTGGCATGGGTCGATACCTCTCTCAACTGGGCCCGGCATCCCCAATGGTGATCCGATGTTTCACCACATCAGTACAACCGTAGTCCTTGTCATGCTCGGAGAATATATGAGAACTCCAATACTGGTGGTAATATACGAGTAGGGAAATTTCCAATAGTGTCGGACTGTTCCTTTAACTTTCCACACTTCGCTTCTCATAACACATGTCAAATGTTCAAAAGCATTAACCCACCGGATTAGCTTCGCTCTCCTTCTTCTATGGCTTCTCCAATTCAATCCGTTCTGTGTGTCCTCCAAACATCCAGTGTTCCTTCAAAACACACCACATACTGTAATCATCAGAGCACAACATAAACAAAGGGCTTAGCACTTTTCTCCTCCGTGTTTCAAGCATAAATCTCCTTCCTCCTTCCACCACAGCCTGTAAATCCCAAACAGCCGTTTTCTCCACCACACCAGTCGCTTCCGTCTCACTCCCAGCAAACACCCGGAACAGACTTCACACTTCCTGTTTCTTCAATGCCCTTTTTTATTGGCCTTCCCTCTTCTCAATGACCCAATCGTCAATCGCCACATCCTCTTCACACACCTGATACGTATCTCTTTAGATTTCCGGCCAGGTGTTGCATTGAAATCGGTCTGGGCGGAACTATTTCCACCACTTTCGTTCCACTCCGTGACATCAATATAACATAAACTTTAACATTAACTTTAATAGCAATTAATGGTCTATTTTTAAAACAAGAATAGGCTAATGTTTGATGCTTTGAAATAGAACTATGCATCTACATACTATCTACATACTATACATACTGTATAGTATCATATACTATAATACACTTCAAGATGCCTTGAACACCAAAACTTTCAATAATATCAAAGATCAATATATAAGACAACTTATATTATTTTATGTCATAGTAAATATTTTTTTACTCTGTGTGACCTATGCATTTGATTATTTTTTATTTAATTTGCTTTTAAACCTAGCGTGTTTAGTGAACAGCATAATTGTGGATTTGGGCTAAACTGTTATAAGAATGCAAATTATTTAATTTGGTTTATCCAAACAATTTTGCCTGTGGGCTGCCAAGCAAAATCTAGTTCACAGAATTTAAAACCCCTTGAAACTCCAAAATATTTATATTAAATCCCTAGTGGCAAAAACCCTGGGGTCTGGACCGCACCCACTCATTAAAACTATAAAACCAAGATTCTCAAACCACAAAGTTCATTCAGATTCTAGAATCTACCTATCCATCAATACACTTTTTCTGAGTGATGGACAACATGAGCACTATTGTGTTTCAGACAGAATTCCAAACCACCGGCTTTGTGAGTTACTTTGCCTTTCGCTCCTCACCGATATTCATGTCTATTACTTGTTTTTTAGAAATGTTGTGTTTGTCATGTTTTATGAAGCGAAATCCATTTATACATTGTCAACATTTATGTGCATCAAAACAGTATCAGACATTTGGAAATATTCAGCTTCTTTTGATATTTTTACTATGCAGAATGTGCCATATGTCACTCTCCTCGAGGGAGGTATACAAGCTGGAAAAGCCATTTTCCTTCAGGGAGCTTTTCAGTCTGATAGGTAAATACTTTCTATTCAATATTTAAAACTTAAAACGCAGGTGTCACTGATTCACTCTTTAACATGTCTTTTATTTCTTTAGCTTTGTGGTAAACCTGAAGTGTGGGCCGACTGATGGAGATGACATTGCCTTTCATATCAAGCCTGTGAAAAGCATCAACAGTGTGGTCCTTAACAGCTGCCAGAATGGGTCATGGGGGAAAGAGGAGAAACTGCCCTTACCCTTAAAACATGATGGAAGCTTTGATCTGATTATTGTTGCAAATTACGATAACTTTCAGGTGTGTTTTGAAGATGCACTGCAAAATGTAAAAATATATATTTTGATGTATAATTAGGTGTCACTTTTAATATTTTAATGTCTAAAGGTGTTTGTGAATGGAGCGGAGGTTGGCAAATTTAACCATCGTATACCACTGGAAAGGATCAGTGTTCTTGATATTGGAGGACAGGTTACATTAGCAAACGTAGTGTTAATCGAGGTGAGTGATTTGACATTAAATTAAAAAGCACGTCATGTGTCACTTGCTTAAGTTCATCCAGTGCCAGGCGAGACATCCATCCATCTCAATTAACATGCCTTGCTGTCTCTTTAATAGTAACTGGCTGAAATATGACTGTCAGTCTGCTAAATGGCGCAGTGAATGTTTTCTATGGGCAGCTAATTTCTCATTATTGTGCATGCACATAGTATGCTTTATTAATAAGTTGTGTACTGATTTTTTTTTTTTAATAACACTGTATGTAAAGCCACATTAAGTGTTTTAGCTGTGCTTATCTCCCAGCCAATGCAAACAAGCTGTTTTAAGTAATACTTCATAGGGCTGATTCTCCCATTGCACACACATCAATTGCATATGGAAGAAAATGTTTTCTGTCTATTGATCCTACAAGCAAGCAACGTATGTAGTTATCAGATTCCAATAAGGATGACAATAAGGAATGTTTATTGAGATGGATAAGCAAATCAGGCGAATACAAATTGAATGGCGCAATGCTCAAGAAATTAAACAAAATTAAATGAAATGACTAACTGCTGGTGGTGTTTACGTTTTTTTATTTACAACAAAAACTGACAAAATCAAGCATATTAAGGACTTTTAAAACTCAAGACCATTTCAAATCCTAAAATCTTGTGAATGTCAAGGAGCAGTACCTGTACAAACACCGTATACAACTGGACAACAATGTGTCAACTTTATATTTTAACATCTTGTTGGAGATGTTGTTGTTGAACTTGGTGGCTTCATACATTGTCAAATATTTTTAGTTTTGTTTATATTGGTAATATTGAAGCGTAACTGACACTGTGTCAGACTTCAGTTCTATATTAGAATTTGATTTTAAATACACTCTCTATACCCTCATTAGTCCTGGAGCACATCTTCATTTGCTGCAAACATCCAGACTACACCAGTCATCCAGACTACAACAATCATCCAGCCTACACCAACCATCCAAACGATCAGTCTTTCGAAATGGTCTCCTTCCACTATACACTCACAACTCTTGATGTCAATCCAAAAACCTGTGAGTCATACAGTAGATGCTGTCCAGTGACTGTCCATTATGATAGGGTCATCATTGTGATGTCCCCCCCCCCCAAAAAAAACAAGTGTTCCATTTAAACCTGCCACAAGATTTAGGTTAACATAGGACCAATTCCTTTTTTTCTGTGCTCTTCAGGCCCTTCCTTATGTGGGTTCAGTTGCCGGGGTACTGGGAGTAGGAGCGGCCTTGTACATGCAAGGAGTTGCTTTTGCTACAGGGCCAGGGTAAGCATTAATGACTGAAAAAGTGGTCCTACAAGAAATTGTTGTGTTACTTGAACATAGTCAAGCAAGGTTGCCATGTGTTAACACAAAGTTAAAATTGATCCAAATCAAGCGAACTGTACCTGAGACCACCTCTACATAGCATACCCTACGCTTAAGCGTACCACACCCTGGTACAGTACGAGCAATCACACTAACCAAATGAACCATACTTTGAGGTTAAATGTAATCTTATATGGTACAGTTTACATAGTGTGAAGACACCCTTAAGGGAGTCGCACACAGGACGCGCAGCTCAGCGCCGCACTATGAATCTAAAAACAGAATACATTATTTTCTATAAATGTAAGAGATAAATAAAATGAAATTAAATAACATCATATTTGCCCCAAATCGTTAGCGATTTACATTGGCTGCTAACATATATTTTTATTTAGAAGTAAACGCTATCTGACTAAGCTCCCGCTATTTATTGTGCATTTCCGGTGTACGGTCCGAGTTGTCCTCAACCCCCTTTAATGCGCTACTTTCACTTCATTTCCTGTTAATCGAATCTTTTTATTTCGACTTTGTTACAAAGTTACAGTAGTCTGTCAGGAGCAGTGAGTGATTTTTATTTTCTTTTGACAGTTTAATCAATATTTACTTTAAACAGTGAACACTAGACAATGTTATTTTATATTTAATGGGGATTTTATATGAATGGGGTTTGAAATGCCTAAAGAAATTCAAAATTTCATAAAAAAAAAAAAAAAAAAAAACGTAAAGCTCCCGTTCTTTGTATGTTTTAAAATGTTTGATTCTGTTTACAGTGCACAATATAACATGTGTTCATGTTTTTACGTGTAAAATACACATAATTTTTTACACAATTTACTTATCTGTGTAGCTTTGTTTTCACTGTCCTCAAAACAGGCTGATGTCTTCCTCGTTCTATGAAGTCCCTTCTTCAGAAATATGTATTAAGTTCTGATTGTGTAGTTTGTTTAGTGTGTTGTGATTCGATAGCAGCTTAGCTTGCCGTTAGCTTAGCTGGCGACTAATGTATTCCTGTGGGCGGAGTTTAGTCAAAAACTGTTCTACTGACATCATTAAAGCAGGAAGTAGATGGCTGTAGTCCAAACCGGCTGTTCGATGTAGGCTTTGAAAGACGAATTCTGTTAAATAAAATATATCGCCTGGCAGTGAACTTTTTTTACACGTATTATTTATGCTATTATAGCAACATTACACACTAACTAGAGTTTAAAAAATAGGATCAGAAAGAATGTGACCTTTAAAATATTGAAAAACAGTTTTTCAATTGCATTTAGTTGCTTTGACATGGCTTGACTTTTATGCAGGTTTACAGTAGACTTCAAGACTGGGAAGGGTGACAGTGATGACATTGCTTTCCACTTCAACCCCCGACTCAACTCAAATGTGGTCATGAACACCTTCAGAAATGGAGGATGGGAGGCTGAGGAATTTGGCCCTGACAACCCCTTCAAAACGGGAGAAGCTTTTGAGATTTTTTTTGTTTTCAGATCTGATGGATATCTGGTATGTTCTTTGTGACACAAAACTCACAAGATGCCTCAAACACAGTTAAGAAATCTCTTCACAATGACCTCTTGGTCTCAATCCTTCAGGTATATGTGAATGGCAGAGAGTACTATCTGTTCCAACACCGTATTCCGCTGGGAAATGTGTCAGCGTTGAAAATTGCTGGAAATGTTGTGATGAACGTCGCTGGCTTCATTAAAGTATGTGAACACATTTCCAGAAGCTATGAAAATGAAGTGTAAATAATTCTGTTTCACAATCCAGTAAGAAAATAATGTAGAGGTACTTCTTAAAAAACTGTTTTCCCTCCTCATTAGAACTGGTATAGTCTTGGGTTTCTGCGCTGGGGCCTTTCCACCATACAGTCAGAGTTCTTACATGCAGTCCAGTATCCTGTAAGTCACACATGCTTTTCTAAAACTTTTTTACACTAACGTGCAAACACAGTAACAGTTATGCATGCCAACGGCATTACACGAAAAAGTCATAGTCACACAGTGTCTGAAACATAATGCCTAAAGAAATTTCAAATTTCCCATGTCAGTGACTTTAAAACCTACGACAAGGTTCTGTTTGACATATGACTGATGCCTATTTATTTTACTTACTGCAGTCTCTTCCATATGTGGGTAAAATTCCTTTGGCTCTGAGAGCTGGACTGGCCTTGTACTTTCACGGAGTTGCTGGCACCACAGGTGAACGGTAAGCAGTACTTTGCTAGCTGTGTCTATGCAACTTTTATCAACAGTATATTTACTCCTTAGTCAGGGAAAAACATACAGAATATTAAACTATTTGTGATCTAATTTATCATGGTACTAGAAAAATATAAACGGCCTGTTGTCATTCATATTCAGATGCCTTAACTTGCCCCAAACTTCACGCAGGTTTGCAATAAACTTCAGGACTGGGCCAACTTACAAGGATGACATCGCTTTTCACTTCAATCCACGATACAACTCGATTGTAGTTCTGAATAGCTTTAGAAATGGAGGATGGGAGGCCGAGGAATCTGTCTCTGACAACCCCTTCAAATTGGGACAAGCTTTTGAGATGTTCATTGTTATCAAGACTGAAGGATACCAGGTACACACTTGTCACACAAAACTCACAAAACACCTTCAAGACAGCTAACAGCTTACCCTCACCTTGAATTTATGGCTTCGATTTATCAGGTGTACATGAATGGCAAGGAGTACTGCTTGTTCAGACACCGTATAGATCTGGGAAAAGTGTCAGCGATAAACATTGAAGGAGATGTTACAATGAACCTGTTTGCCTTCATACAGGTAAATAAAACGTTTTTTACAGTTCTGATTAGGGATGTCCCGATCAGGTTTTTTTGCCCTCGAGTCCGAGTCCGAGTCATCAGGCGAATACAAATTGAATGGCGCAAACACTGCCTCGAGAAATTAAACAAAATTAAATGAAATGACTAACTGCTGGTGGTGTTTACGTTTTTTATTTACAACAAAAACGGTCAAAATCAAGCATTTTAAGGACATTTAAAATTCAAGACCATTTCAAATCCTAAAATTTTGTGAATGTCAAGGAGCACTACCTGTCAAACACCGTATACAACTGGGCAACAATGTGTCAACTTTATATCTTGTTGGAAATGTTGTTGTTAACCTTGGTGGTTTCATACATTGTCAAATATTTTTAGTTTTGTTTATATTGGTAATATTGAAGCGTAACTGACACTGTGTCAGACTGCAGTGACACCCATCTATATTAGAATTTGATTTTAAATACACTTTCTTTACCCTCATTAGTCCTGGAGCACATCTTCATTTGCTAAAAACATCCGGCCTACACCAACCATCAAGCCTACACCAACCATCAAGCCTACACCCACTATCCAGCCTACACCAACCATCCCAACGATCAGTCTTTCGAAATGGTCTCCTTCCACTATACACTCACAACTCTTGATGCCAATCCAAAAACCTGTGAGTCATACAGTAGATGCTGTCCAGTGACTGTTGCAATGTAGCGGAAACATTGAATCAAACTGTTATGCATAAAAATTGTGTATTTATTAAGTCACCTGGATATGGTAGGGTCATCATTGAGATGTACCCCCCCCCCAAAAAAAAACAAGTGTTCCATTTAAACCTGCCACAAGATTTTGGTTAACATAGGACCAATTCCTATTTTTCTGTGCTCTTCAGGCCCTTCCTTATGTGGGTTCAGTTGCCGGGGTACTGGGAGTAGGAGTGGCCTTGTACATGCAAGGAGTCGCTTTTGCTACAGGGCCAGGGTAAGCATTAATGACTGTGAACAAGTAGTCCTACAAGAAATTGTTGTGTTACTAGAACATAGTCAAGCAAGGTTGCTGTGTGTTAACACAAAGTAAAAATTGATCCATTACTGTTTAAATTGTTGTTCTTTAAGGCTGTAGCATATTAGAGCATTGTACAGTGACAGCTAAAGTTTTGCATACCAGCGCGCGTTCCCCACCCCCAAATCAAGCGAACCGTACCTGAGACCATCTCTACAAAGTAAAGCGTACCACACCCTGGTACAGTATGAGCAATCACACTAACCAAATGAACCATACACTGAGGTCAAATGTATTCATATATGGTACAGTTTACATAGTGTGAGTACACCCTTAAGGGAGTTGCACACCGGACGCGCAGCTCAGCGTCGCGCCGCACTATGAATCTAAAAACAGAACACATTATTTTCTATGAATGTAAGAGATAAATAAAATAAAATTAAATAACATTAAAGGGGACATATTATGAAAATCTGACTTTTTCCATGTTTAAGTGCTATAATTGGGTCCCCAGTGCTTCTATCAACCTAGAAAATGTGAAAAAGATCAACCCAGTAACTTAGTTTTGGTAAACCATTCTCTGTAAGCATGTGAAAAAATAGGTCATTGTAATTTGGCTCCTATTGTGATGTCAGAATAGGATAATACCGCCCCCTTTATCTGCACTATCCAACCCCTGCACAGCCATTTAGTGCAGAGAGAAACAGAGAGAGAAAATAATTCACAGCACAATAGTATCCAATTGCAACAAACCACCATCATTGTGATCAGTGCTAACTTCATCCGGTCATTTGCATTTTAAATGACACACCCAAAAACGACACACTTTTGCTCAGGCCTACAAATTGGCAATTTTAACACGCTGTAATTAATTATCTGTGTGGTATTTTGAGCTAAAACTTCAATTACGCACTCTGGGGACACAAAAGATTTAGTTTACATCTTAAAAAAATCTCATAATATGTCCCCTTTAAATAACATCCAAATCATTAGCGATTAACATAGGTTGCTAACATTTATATTTTATTTTGAGGTAGACGCTATCTGACTAAGCTCACTCTAATTAATGTGAAATCAAACGCTTCGATTAACAGGAAATGATGTGAAAGTAGCACGGCGCTTCTCGTCTGGTGTGCGACCCCCTTTAATGTGCTACTTTCACTTCATTTCCTGTTTATCGAAGCGTTTGATTTCGACTTTGTTACAAAGTTACAGTAGTCACTCAGTTGCAGTGAGTGAATTTTCACTTTTTTTGACAGTTTAATCAATATTTACTTTAAAACAGTGAACACTATGCAATGTTATTTTATATTTAATTGGGATTTTATATGAATGAGGTTTGAAATTTTCATTCAAAGATTTTTTTTGCCTAACCCTTGCAGATGTGCATGACAATGGCATTTCAACACACAAGCCATAGTCACATAACACTGTGCAAAAAAAACAAAATGCCTAAAGAAATTCCAAATTTCATCAAAAAACTTAAAAGATTAGAAAACAGTTTTTCAATTGCATTTAGTTGCTTTGACATACCTTGACTTTCATGCAGGTTTACAATAAACTTCAAGACTGGGAAGGGTGACAGTGATGACATTGCTTTCCACTTCAACCCCCGACTCAACTCGAATGTGGTCATGAACACCTTCAGAAATGGAGGATGGGAGGCTGAGGAATTTGGCCCTGACAATCCCTTCAAAACGGGAGAAGCTTTTGAGATTTTTTTTGTTTTCAGATCTGATGGATATCTGGTATGTTCTTTGTGACACAAAACTCACAAGATGCCTCAAATACAGTTAGAAAGTTTTGCTTCACAATGACCCTTTTGGTTTCAATCTTCAGGTATATGTCAATGGCAGAGAGTACTATCTGTTCCAACACCGTATTCCACTGGGAAATGTGTCAGTGTTGAGCATTGCTGGAAATGTTGTGGTGAATGTCGCTGGCTTCATAAAAGTATGTGAACACATTTCCAGAAGCCATGAAAATGAAGTGTAAATAATTCTGATGTAGAGGTACTTCTTAAAAAACAGTTTTCCCTCCTCCTCAGAACTGGTATAGTCTTGGGTTTCTGCGCTGGGGCCTTTCCACCATACAGTCAGAGTTCTTACATGCAGTCCAGTATCCTGTGAGTCACACATGCTTTTCTAAACCTTCTTTACAATAACGTGCAAACACAGTAACAGTTATGCATGCCAACGGCATTACACAAAAAGGTCATAGTCACACAGTGTCTGAAACATAATGCCTGAAGAAATTTCACATTTCCCATGTCAGTGACTTTAAAACCTACCACAAGGTTCTGTTTGACATATGACTGATGCCTATTTATTTTGCTTACTGCAGTCCATTCCTTATGTGGGTAAATTTCCTTTGGCTCTGAGAGCTGGACTGGCCTTGTACTTTCATGGAGTTGCTGGCACCACAGGTGAACGGTAAGCAGTACTTTGCTAGCTGTGTCTATGCAACTTTTATCAACAGTGTATTTAATCCTTAGTCAGGGAAAAACATACAGAATATTAAACTATTTGTGATCTAAGATGAAGGGCTTGTAGGATGTACAAATTTATCATGGTACTAGAAAAATATAAACGGCCTGTTGTCCTTCATATTCAGATGCCTTAACTTGCCCCAAACTTCACGCAGGTTTTCAATAAACTTCAGGACTGGGCCAACTTACAAGGATGACATCGCTTTTCACTTCAATCCACGATACAACTCGATTGTAGCTTTGAATTGCTTTAGAAATGGAGGATGGGAGGCTGAGGAATCTGTCTCTGACAACCCCTTCATATTGGGACAAGCTTTTGAGATGTTCATTGTCATCAAGGCTGAAGGATACCAGGTACACACTTGTCACACAAAACTCACAAAACACCTTCAAGACAGCTAACAGCTTACCCTCACCTTGAATTTATGGCTTCGATTTATCAGGTGTACATGAATGGCAAGGAGTACTGCTTGTTCAGACACCGTATAGATCTGGGAAAAGTGTCAGCGATAAGCATTGAAGGAGATGTTACAATGAACCTGTTTGCCTTCATACAAGTATATAAAAGTTTTTTTACAGTTCTGATAATATCAAAGTATTTATGATACTGTCTGAAAATGCAGTGGCAGTAATGGTGAGATAAGATCTTTGCTTTCCCTTTTTAGAACTGGGACAAATCTCCATTTTGTACGAAAATGAAGGGCTTGTTGCGCTCATTCCTTTCCAGCCTACTCTCAAAACTCTTACATTCAGTGAAAAGTCCTGTAAGTGACAAATACTTTGTAGGTACTCATCAGTGCACGATTAAATACAGGCAATCAAAAAATGTGCTTAACCTACAAAAGGTTGAAAGAAACATGACAATGTGACAGAAATAAAAAAATCTACAAACTTCTACTTGCCATAGAGCTGACATCTTTTTGTTTGTGCTTACTGCAGGGAATGCCCTATCAGTGCGCAATTCCCGGGGGCGTGAAACCAGGCATGTGCTTCTATATGCAGGGAACTGTTCCTATTAATGCTGCCGGGTAAGCATTTCTTTTACTAGCTGTGTGTTTGCAACTATATAAAATGCTTTATTAGTATAAAACCTCTAATATGCACAGAATTGAGGGTGTGTAGCTCATGATATAACACACACTGCCATAAGTTATGATTCAGTACATCGCCAATCTCAAACATTCAACTATTTTTCTTATGGGCTGTGCATAGAGATTACAGGCCAAGCCATAAGCTCTATAGCCTGTTTGTACATAATGCATCTGCAAGAGCTTGAGAGTATAGGGATGCAGATTTTTATATATATTTTTTATTTTGAGTAATCCATATTCTGAAAAATGAGTACTCAACTTATTCTGCATATGCGTGATGGTGAAAATAACACACATTAGATTATGAATGAAAAAAGTTATGAAACTAAAGGGTTAATAAACACAGAAAACTGAAGGACTTTTTATATGACCTTTATATACAGTATATTAATCAGCCTTGGTACAACATAAATATATTATACAATGTGCATCTATCTGCATAAAATGCAAGACTTAAATTATGTACTGGGCAGAAAGTTTAACTCTTGTTGTGGATGCGCACCATAACCATAACATCACGTTTTAAACACTTCCAGTCAAAGCACAACGAATTTAAAACATGTAAAGCGTCCATAACACAAGCTGTTTCTTTATATCTGATGTTAATCTGGAGTACTTATAGAGTCTTTAGTTTTATAAGATTTGTAAAAGATAGATTAGCTTTACTGATGCTTTCTGATAACGTACAAAAAAATTTGAACGGCGGGAGGAGCGAGTCACAAGTCAACACTTTATACAACACTGATTGGATCATTTATGATTATTCACTACATGTTCGTGTCCTTTATATAATATGCACTTACAGGCCTATTTTCAACATAAAACAAAAGTCTTAATTACCACATGCAACTCATGTAGGCTGACCATACGTGCCATTCTTCCCAGATGCGTCCTGGCCAGGATTTCGGGTTCGTCTTCCGGTAGTCGTATTTGTCGACCAAATACGTCATAGAGGATTATTATTATTATTACAGATTATTATTATTGCTACAGAAAAGCAACCGTTACATTTTAAGGTAAGAATGAAACTACGATTGTATGCCTTATGTTTTTAACTAAATGGCGTATGCGGTCAACAAATATGACTTTCAGAAGACCCACCGAAATCCTGGTCAGGATGCGTCTGGGATTAATGGTACGTATGGTCACCCTAAACTCAATACTAGTGCAAGTACCAGGCACAAGCAGTCATCCTGTATACTTTTACTGTAAAAAAGTAATCTGTAACTAGAATGTAGTCAGAAAAAAGAGATTATATATCAATACACAGTAAATACCATTTGTAATTTGTAGTGTAGTAGTTGTAGGAATTCATTATGAAACACGAAAGACTGACAAACTTTTTTTCTCATTTGCATTTAATTGCTTTGACACATTTCAACTTCGATGCAGGTTTTCAGTAAACTTCAAGCTTGGGCAGGGTGAAAGTGATGACAATGCTTTTCACTTCAACCCACGAATTAACTCAAATGTAGTCCTGAACACCTTCAGAAATGGAGGATGGGAGACTGAGGAATTTGCCCCAACCAACCCCTTTACAATCGGACAGACATTTGATTTGTTCATTTGCTTCACACCCCATGGATACAAGGTGTGTTTCATGTGTCAATGCATGCACAATAAATTTACATCCATTGTAAAAGTTTTTTTGCAATTGCAAAATGGGGATGTGTCTGTAAGAATGAAAACACTTAAAATTTACATTATTAAAATTGAGGCTTAACGATTAGGATGAGCTACTGGCACTGGGTTTTTATTATAAAAAGTGGGGGAAATTGTTATCAAACAAATTTTTTTATTAAAGGGTACCTATTATGCAAAATTCCACTTTTACAAGGTGTTTGGACATAATGCGTGTTGGCAGTGTGTGAACATAACCACCCTGCAATGAAAAAAATCAAAAAAGTTTAACCAGTCTCATTAGGTGTGTTCGACATCGGCTGTGGCTGGATGTAACCGATCGGCGAGATTAGCCGCGTGCAGGCGGGGAGGAGCCCGGAAACGGAGACGTGAAGTCGGACGCGCTGTGGTTACCGTAGTTTGCGGTATTTACGTCAAGCATGGCTGATCACGTGCCGTTTGCTCGCCTAATAGCATTAAACATGATTTGTAAGATGTAAACTACATAAAAAGTGAATTATACTGTTTTGAATGTCCGTGTATGAGCATGAGTGGAACTGAAGAGGCTTACAGCATGTTTTTACATGAATATGGTTTAACATATATTATTTAAATACCAATGTAGTGGAGGCTACGGGTTTTGTCCATTTTATTTTGATGAAGATGACACAATATAACATTGCGACTACATGAAAATAGCTTTAACTGTTATAAAAATACAGATTTTTGGAGCATTTGTGGAACTGAGGGCGTGAAAATAAACACGAAATACACGCGATTGTTGTCATGTGGTGAATCCGACCAATCGTGAAACAGCTGTGTCGTCATTACAGCCCGTGCAGCTCCTCTTCGCGAACTGCGCTGACTAACTCAGGCACTGCTTCAAGTCAGCCGCCGATCGGTCTGCGAAGCACCGCATGAAGTCGAACACACCTTCTGGCAAGCCATTTTGGTTCCTCAAATGTGGTTTCCTTGGTGACCCACTTACAGTCCTGCCTTAGGGGAGAACTGGGACAAAATAACGCAGGACGAAAGTAAGTCCCTGAATTACATTTGCATTCCGAACTATGACAGCATCTTTAGCACACAACCCTTGACAGAGCTGGAGCTAAACTCTGCAGGACATCGGCACTCCAGGACCGACGTTGCCTACCCCTGATCTATTTTGAGCTTAAAGTTTACAGACACATTCTGGGCACACTGGAGACTTATATTACATATTGAAAAAGACAGTGCAGCAATTGACTGGAAACTCAGGAAATCCACAAAGAAAAAAAATAAAATATGACAATTAAAAAAAACAAAGAAAAAGAAATGCTAATCGTTGAACCCTGTAAATGTAACTGATACATCTTAAATCTTGTTCTTTTAGGTACATGTGAATGGACAAGAACACTGCTTTTTCAAGCACCGCATGCCTTTGAACAAAGTAAATACACTTTTGATCAAGGGTGATATCTCTGTAGTCCACTCCGGTTTTATGATGGTAAGTTATACAGAATACTGCACAAAATTTGCACAGGTATCATTCACATATTGCACTTTTTTTCTCACAATGTACAATATTTTGTAGTTTGATATTTAGGTTACATTTTTCTTATCTTTTTTAGGGTACGGGAGCTGGTTACTTTGAACACACTCATAATGGTACTTCAGGGGGTTATGCTTCTGGTTGCACTACTCCTCAGACACATCCTGGGTGCATTCCTCCTTCTCATGGTCACGGTCATGGTCATGGTCATGGTCATGGTCAAGGTCATGGTCACGGTCATGGTCACGGTTACGGTCATGGTTTTGGTCATGGTCATGGTCATCATAAAAAGTGCTGAAGTTAAGAAATCTGCAATTGGCAAAGTTTAGAATATGCATGACATTGGTCTCAGTCTATGGCCGTGACATCACGGTTATTGATGTTATGAAAATGTCAAATAAATCAAATAAATCTTAAACACATTGTTTTGGGTTGAGAGTTTTGTTCCACAATCAGACCTTTATACTGTCACTGCCACTATAAAGCTATAGAAACTGTTATACATTGTTCATTACAGAATTTGTTTAAAGGAATTTTGACAAGAGTGAAATCAAATGACAACTAAAGAGAGTTTAAATGGGACACACCATGAAAATCTGACTTTTTCCATGTTTAAGTGCTATACTTGTTTCCCCAGTGCTTCTATCAACCTAGAAAATGTGAACAAGTTCAACCCAGTTACTTAGTTTTGGTAAACCGTTCTCTGCAAGCATGTGAAAAAAATAGGTCATTGAAATTTGGCTCCCCTTGTGATGTCAAAAGGGGATAATACCGCCCCTTAATCTGCACTATCCAACCACAGCACTGCCATTTAGTGAAGAGATCAGCTCATTTGCATTTAAAAGTATACACCCCAAAACGGCACATTTTTGCTCACGCTCACAAAGTAGCAATGTGAACATGCTATCAGACATGGGGACTTGTGACTTGGTGACTTAAGTCGACTTGAGTCGCTATTTTTATGACTTGACAAAAAATAAAATCCTTGAGACTTGACTCGGACTTGGAAGTTAAAGACTCGGGACTTGACTTGACTTGAGACACGATGACTTGAATGACTTGAGTGTTAAGGGACACAAGGCAGCATTTTTATGTTAATAAATCATCTTCGTAAGTCGGTATATGGTTAAATGACTCATTACCGGACGAATGTAGACTGTCTCGCCCGCCCCTTCCGCCTGTAGGAAGAATACCCCACTTGCAAGTTCGCTGTATCCGACCCAGCGTCCTTCAGTCTTGCAAAGTCTCAGATATCGCGAGAAGCAGGATCACTTTACGGCAAACAACACAGAGGCAGGCGAGCGAAACACGGCTTGCGATTGTTGCAAATGGCAGAGCCGGGGAAGAAGCAGCGAAAACACTTGACAGAAGATTCCAAGAAAAAAAACAGCTTCAGACCTAATATATATTAGGGTGACCGTGCTATTCTTCCCGGACGCGTACTGGCCAGGATTTCTGGTGCGTCTTCTGGAAGTCATATTTGTCGACCGCATACGTCATAGAGGATTATTATTATTATTACAGAAAAGCAACAGTTACATTTTAACGTATGTTTTTAACTGAATGGCATATGCGGTCAACAAATACGACTTCCGGAAGACGCACCGAAATCCTGGCTAGGACACGTCCGGGAAGAATGGCACGTATAAAAAATCAGTTGGAAAGGAAATATTACTTACCCAACTTAGATAGACTTAACTGGATTGTAAATAAGCTGATAAACTGGGTTGCGAAGGGGGAGGGACAACAGTTCGTTTTTACGACAGTGTTTGAAAGCATTTACTTCGAGACACTAGGGGGAACTCGTAGAGAAATGATACTCAGACTTGCCTGGTGACTGGTGTCCCTTTAATCACATCATGTTTTCAGTTTGAATATAAAATAAAAAAATTATTTTAAAAATAAAGTTGATCCAGCTGGAGTGCAGGCTGAGAATAGCGTTGTCATGACTGGATCACGACATATCATCAGTCATGCCCTCTCTTACTTTACGTACACCATGCCCACTTAAATCAGATATTACATCAGCATGTCAGCCGGAGGGGTACGGTCATCGCTTTAACAATTATTCGCAAAGATGAACAGCATGTTGCAAGACATGCAACTTTAAAATCACAAACAGCCAGACGACAACCTCCAAATTTGTCCATCATTTGAAGAGCCATTCTGCCCAGTAAGTGCTTGTCAATTTGTTAATGTTATCTAGTTAGTTGGTAGTTAATTAATAAAGCAATAAGCCCCAAGAAGCACTGGGTTACCAGTGCATTTTATAACAGCTAACCCGCTTAGCTGTTATAAAATGCACTGTAACACCACTGCTTCGTGGGGCTTATTGAGTTTATAAAACGGTTACTGCATATGCATAGCAGAATTTCATAAAATGAAACACAAATAAGTTGTAATTATATAGGTACAAATATTACTCTTCCACCAAACAAAGTAGTTCCTCGGAATCAAGTGTGGCTGAAACAGAGCGTAGTTCCCAACCAACACAGACGCAGCAAAGACACAATGAAAATATGATTTAAAACTGTGCTGTTTATGTTTATAAATCAACATTCATCTAATTCATACATCAATTTATATCGTATAACTGTTGAAGTGATGATCAAATATGCTTGGAAGCATGCTTAACCTCTTTCCCCATCAGCGGTTTTTATTTTTTAGTTGCCAACCAAAAATTATCTTCTTTAAATAAACATAAAATATTAAATGAAAGAAAAGACCATCCGCTTTCAAACATAAACATTTTTTTTCATCCTACCTTCATTTGTTCTCTTATCACCTCTCAAATTGGAGATAATCCTATTTTTTGTGAATAACTTTTGTAAGAGATCACATTCAGAGTCTGATCAAAACTTACATGGTGTTTTAGTGTTGAGTGAATGCGTCAGTTTTTAATCTGTGTAAGGTCGCGACCCAGTGGATAAAAGCAGAAATATGAATGTGAGGTAGAAACTCCTCAGGGAACGTTTCTCTTTATCGACGAGATGACTCAAAAATATTTATTGAAATGTATCTGGATATTGCCATTAATTGTGAAATCGTAGACAAATTAAAAATATGATTAAAGACTGTGGTGTTTATTTTCATAAATCAGTACGCAGCAACAAGTGGCGCAGTGATACTTATGTAATGCGGTCTGAACCGTGAGGTTACCGGTGTATTTTATCACAACTTAGAAACCGTTTCAACCAATCAGAATGAAGAACCAGAACTGCCCGTTTTATAATGTACAGAATAAGCGTATAACTAGCAAAAATCTGCTTATTAAAGAAAACTGTTTCATGCGTTTTCATGACCCCACGTGTTATCAGTTTATTAAGCATAATCGCCGTAAGACTGTGCATGTAGACGCAATCAGTGTTGGCAGAAGTGAAAAATAAATGATTTTATGAAGCTACAATTTTGTTTGATTCCATGATGTATTTTACTGAACATGAGTATTTACAATGCAAATCCAAATGATTGTAATCTACTGACTCTGACAGTTACAGTACTTGTCTTTAGTCTTGTCTTTACTTGTCAACTCTTTTAACTGTATTAAGATCAGATTCTGTAGGTAAAATTACAATAATAAGGTGACTTGACTTGACCTACTACAGGACTTGACTTGTCATAGCCTGTGACTTTACTTGACTTGACTTGCACCCCCCCCCAAAAAAAAAAAATACTTGGGACTTACTTGAGACTTGCACATGTGTGACTTCATGCATGCTATAATTGAAAAGGGAAAATTAAGCAAACTTTAAAGACAGACAACTTGTAATAAATTCCCTAAAAGAAAAAAATATGGAAACATTTTCACATAAATGGCCACAAGGTGGAACTATTACTACAGTTTTGTATGAACTAATGAACTTTTTGTCAATACTTCCACTTACTACCAAAACACACACACACACACACACACACACACACACACACACACACACACACACACACACACACACACACACACACACACACACACACACACAAAGGAAAGGATTAGCGATTCACCAAAAACATGTCAGTATTGTGATGTAGAATTACACTGAATTACAAAGGGGAGTAGATCATTATTAATCTGTTTCTATAAGAAACAGTTCTGCTGACATTGGGCTAGATATAGCGTGAAGGAAAAGTATATTGATTAAAAAAAGTGAAACACTGTATTTTCATCATGCACTGTCCAGCTGTAGCTCATCGATGCAAAGTTGCAGTGACTATGACAGGAACTTCAAGATGATGTAACTTCATACATCATACATAGCTTTACTGAGACCTGGACTCATAGGCCAGAGGTCTTCAAACTGGGGCCCCCCAGAATATTTAAAAAGAAAAAAAATTACGGTACTGTGTAACCAATTATTTAAGTTTGTAAACAATTTGCAGTCTTTATAATATTACAATTGCTATGTATCTAACACAGTTTGGGTTAGCTAAAGCTAGGACTAGGCCTTAGTTAAACTAAGATGTTGCATCCTGTATAAACATGCCTTAGAGAAAGATGTTAGTGGTGTGTATTTTTAGATCAATCAATATCACTGGCATATTTTAAGATCTGTCAGTGCAAGTTATTTTCAGTTGAGACATCTTAAACATGCGTCTTAGTCTAGAACTAACCTTAAGCTTTGTCTGTGAAACAGGGGGTAAATGTTTCTCTACAAATTGTTGATATATATTTTAGGAAAGGGGTGCCTCATATGTGGGGGTCCCTACCATAATAAAGTTTGAAACCCCTGGTCCGGATGACTCTCCTCCAACTACTCTTTTTCTCACAGCAGTAAAAAAAATTCTTATTTAATTTTATAATTTTTCCCCTCTGTTTTCTTTAAATGTTTATTTCTTTGTATAAAGATGTGGATTTGTTTTTCATGTGCAGCACTTTGGTCAGCATTTATGTTGTTTTTAATGGGCTATAAAATAAACTTGACTTGAATTGACTTGAAATTACCACCAGGTGGCGCAAAAGGAGCGTTTGCAGCAAGTTAAAACAGCTGTTTGTAAATTAGCATTAAAGAGAGAGATTATTGTTTATGATTGATTATTTATCATACATGGGTTTAAGGTTGGAGGTTTAATATGTAACCACAAGTAAAGTGAACTATTTACCAGTGGCGGCCGGGCACTTGAAGCGAAGTTCGTCGTCACAACATGTGTGTAGCCCGTCATGTGTGTGGTTCCTTTTTTCAAAATATGTGTTCTGCGCGTCGAGTGATCCTAAGTGCATCACGTGTCTTGTCAAAATAAGTGCCTGCTGCAGACGCGTCTAAAGGGTTTATGATCAAAGAGACGCTCGCGTTTGCCAGATACTCACATAATCTCATGCATAATCTGAGTTTACTGTTAAGGGAGTGTCTTGTGTGTATTTTGTGAACGTAAGCCGCTCTTTTATCATAAACGGTTTTGACGAGTGTGCAGCAGGCACTTATTTTGACAAAACATGTGATGCACATGGTTCACATGACACAACAAACACATATTTTGAAATGTAAGCAACACACATGACACTACGAACACTTATTTTGAATTAGAGCCCCTCAAATGAGAAGTCACGGGCCGCCGCTGCTATTTACAGTGTGAGCGTTGCAGCTGAACCCAGACCATGTTGCATACCAAGATTTATTCCCAGATCGTTTCATTGTCAAACTCTTGCTACCACAAAATCTATCTTTGCTAGCTAGCTTTACTACCTGTGTAAAAAAAGGATGGGGAGGGAGCAAACTACAGCCAGGAAGACTCGGTATGGCTCGGAGGTGGTCTTAGCCTGCATAGACCGGCTGAATGACAGTTTTAGACTCACCCTTAACACACTGACAGCATGTTTTCTTTTCAGCTTTTCTAAGCTGACAGACACGACAGAAACTAAATGCAAAGAGCTAAAAAGGTAACATTTTTATCCATTTCCCATTTAAATGCACTTCAATTAAAGCTTTGAACAAACTAATCTGCCAAATGCATGAATGTGAATGTAAAACAGAAAGCTGTTATTGGTGTAGAATATTTTTTATATTTTTGGTGTATGTCTGTTTTGTAGTCCTTGTTTTGTGTTACCCCACCTTAACTGTCTTCATGGGTGTTAGCCCTATAGTGTCTGTACATCAAGCCCTCATGTTGCCTTTGTTGTTTGGTGTTGATTGTTTTGTGGATTTATTAAAAATGCACAGCGAATACAAACACCTTGTTAAAGGAAAACACCACCGTTTTTCAATATTTTACTATGCTCTTACCTCAACTTATACAAATTAATGCATACCTGTCTTTTTTCAATACGTGCACTTAATCTTTGTACAGCGCGTTGTGAATGTGTTAGCATTTAGCCTAGCCCCATTCATTCCTTAGGATCCAAACAGGGATAAATTTAGAAGCCACCAAACACTTCCATGTTTTCCCTATTTAAAGACTGTTACATGAGTAGTTACATGAGTAAGTATGGTGGCACAAAATAAAATGATTTTTTTAAGCAGATAAAAATGAGAACTATATTGTATGGCGGAGGAGCACCTAGTTTGTCGCACTTGGCGTGCCGTAACATAATCACTCCTGACAACTTCCCTCTTGCTCAAACTTCCATCAATATGACTGTGCCTGAGGTCAAAGTGCTGCAAACTAAGTGCTCTTCCACCATACAATATAGTTCTCATTTTTATCCGCTTAAAAATTGCCACGTTTCTCTTGGACAATAATCTATTGGGAAACTATAACAAATGTCGTCAGACTGTGCCGAGTGCATGTGTGTTCCCTTTAGGAAGTTTATGAATTATTTAGAAACATGCGGAACACTTCACAGTTCTGGGGTCTCATATAAAACTGTGCGTAGGACATTACAAAAATACCCAGACGGACTGGTCTGAGAATTTTTATGCACAACCATCTCTAGGGAACAGTAAACACAGTAAATGTTTTGAAAAAGAGAAAATGGAGAGTTTGGTTCCAAAACAAGATAACACTGTTTATAAACTGTTTGTCTAACATGTTAATTATTATGTTATCATGTTTTTATTGTTTTTTTTTTTTAAATTGAAAAATTACAAAAATGGTTATCTCGTTTTGGAACCAAACTATTCAAATATATAGTGAGTGGTAGTTGTGAAAACAAAAATGCCTTGTTGATGTCAGAGGTCAGATGAGAATGGGCAGACTGTTTTGAGATAATAAAAAGGCAACCGTAACTCAAATAACTATCCGTTACAACCAAGGTATACAGAATACCATCTTTGAAGGCACAACACGTCGAACCTTAAATCAAATAACAGTTAACTGATAACATTTAAATTTTAAATTGGCACGTAGTAAAAATACAGTTGACGGTTGTCTGTGACCAGGTAAAACAATACTTTTTTTTTTACTTTTAAACAGCAGCAGCAGATCAACAACAGAACCAGGATTCATACATTATCAAGTTCCCTTTCAGTCGGTCACTACGACGTCACGTCGTGACCGACGAATTGGGAACTCGCTTAGAGAGACCAATCTGCTTCGAATACTACTAAAACGCCAATGAACTTGGCATTGAGATATTTGCATAATGCTGGCGCCGCCCCGCCAGGTGCGTATATAAGCCGCAGGTGCAAATATGGAAATTAGCTTTTTATCGCTTCGAAAGCCGGCAGTATCTGCTACTGAGAAGCTACTTTCTGCTCTGGTGGGAAACGATTGCTGAAGTTGGTTGGACTAGCAGTACCACAGCGGACGCCGCAGTTTTTCCACTACTCTGCATCTTTTTGTTTTGAGTTTTAGTGAGTGCGTTGCTGATCCCTGTGCGCATCATCAACTGAGCATCTAGAGTGAATTTCCCTAAAAGAGTGATACGAGAGAGCTCTGTGTCTTGTTAAAGACAGCCACTCTCTCGTATATCCGGAGATCAGCGTCCTTTTCAGGATGGCTTTTCGTCCGTGTGTTCTTGGATGCGGCAAGTACATGGGTCCAAAGGACGGTCACGAGCGCTGTCTGTCATGCTTGGGCATCGAGCATGCGGAGGCTGCGTTCGCTGGGGGTGCATGTTCTCACTGCGAGGAGATGTCCCTTTTGGATTTACGCAGGCGGTTGTCGTTTCTACGGGAACGGCGTCCGCGTCCGGTGAGTGCTGACCGCCGCCACGGGGCGGCCGTGAAGCTCTCTAAGGACGATTTGCGTCTAACTGTGCTGAGCCGGTCGGGGGATTCGTCCCCCGGCTCTCAGCCTTCCCGTCCTCAGCCGGTAGAAGTGCCTATGGAGACTGCAGCATCGTGTTCTACGAGCGCTGTAGAATCCATTGTGCCTCCCTCTGGACCCGCTCCGACCGCAACACTCGAGGGTGGGGCCCCTCTTCCCGAAGCTGACTCCGACGTTCTTCCTCCCTCTGGTCGGGAGTTTGACCCGGAGATGGTGGCCGTGCTCGCTCGAGCGGCGGAGACCGTAGGGTTAGAGTGGGTTAACCCCCCTCAGCCCGAGCCGTCCCGCCTGGATGATTGGTTCTTCGGAGCTGCCCGGGCTTCACAGCCCTCTCCACCAGTACCTTTCTTCCCCGAGGTGCACGAGGAGCTGTCACGGACTTGGAAGTCGCCGTACTCTACCCGGTTACGGCCGATTCAGCCCTCCCCCCTCACCTCCCTCACCAACGGAGCCGCTAAGGGTTACACGGGGATCCCTCCTGTGGAGCGAGGGGTCGCGATGCAGCTGTGTCCGGCAACCGCTGCCTCTTGGAAGGACCGCCCAACCCTTCCCTCTCGGGCTTGTAGACAGTCGTCCGGTTTAACGGGCGCTGCCCATCAGGCTTGTGGAGAGGCGGCTTCGGCCCTGCATGCAATGGCTTTGCTGCAGGTCCATCAAGCGAAGGCCTTACGGGATCTGCACGAGGGAGGAAACGACTCAC
This sequence comes from Paramisgurnus dabryanus, assembly GCF_030506205.2. Lineage (NCBI taxonomy): Eukaryota > Metazoa > Chordata > Actinopteri > Cypriniformes > Cobitidae > Paramisgurnus > Paramisgurnus dabryanus. Next base: position 11,084,019 of record NC_133345.1, read on the forward strand.
CCGTCCTCTCGGAGCTCCGGGCTGCCACTGATCTGGCTCTCCGCGCTACGAAGGTGACGGCGCAGGCGATTGGTCGTGCGATGTCTACTCTCGTGGTCCAAGAACGCCACCAATGGTTATGTCTGGCTGACATGACGGAAGCGGACAAGAACAAGTTCCTGGACGCTCCAGTGTCACAGACTGGCCTATTCGGCGAGTCGGTGGAGTCTCTTGCTCAGCAATTCACCGCCGCTCAGAGGCAGACTGAAGCGATCTCCAAGATCATGCCCCGGCGCAAGAGGCCTGCCTCTCATCCACCAGCACCGGCTGCCCAGTCTGCTCCTCGCCGAGGGCGCCCTGCGGCGGCTGCCTCCGCCCCCCCCCCCCCCTAGGAAGTCATCCAGACAACGGAGGGGGAACAGCCGTCGACAGCCCGCCCCGCCCGCTCGACCCGCTTCCCGTGGTGGCAAACGGGGATCTAAGCGGCCCTGAGACGGGCGACCTGGAATTGGATGGGATCAATCTTCGGGAGACGGTGAACTCACCGCTCCCTCCCCCGGAGGAGGGCCGGGTGGAGAATCTTTGGTTTCGTTTTGTTTCTGTTCCGCCGGCTTCTCAGCCGGCACCCACAAAACCACAAGAAGAGTGCATTCCTATTCCTTCTCCAGGTCTTCAGAGGATCGAGAGAGCCGTGAGCGGGCATTCATCTGCTCATCCTCCCTCTCCTCCATCGCCAGCGGGTGTCCTGAGGAGTCCGAGCTCTCCACTGCGGAGACCGGACCACCAGCACCCTCAGCGGTCTCAGGTCAGTGTCACAACACACACACACACTGTAGTTGCGTGCGCTCTTACGGCGCGCGCACCGGCAGTCTCACCTGCTCCGCTCGTCTGCCCCACCACGAGCTCTCCGGTTGTGCCGTTAATTCCCCTCGCACTGTCTCTGGAAGCTTGGCTTCAGCTTACCAGCCCGTCCCGATGGGTATTACGCACGATCCGCCTCGGCTACGAAATTCAATTCAACTGGCACACACCCAAATTCTCGGGCATTCGTTTCACCACAGTGAAAGCGTCCGATGCACATGTACTGCGTGCAGAACTAGATGTCCTCCTGGCGAAGGACGCTATCGAGCCGGTCCCTCCAGCCGAGATGAGCTCTGGGTTTTACAGCCCGTATTTCATAGTTCCAAAGAAGGGCGGTGGGTTACGACCGATCTTGGATCTGCGTGTTTTGAACCGTTCTCTCCAAAGACGATCCTTCAGGATGTTAACACCGAAACTGATATTTCAGTCCATACGTCCCCAAGATTGGTTTGCAGCAATAGATCTGAAAGACGCGTACTTTCATGTGTCCATTCTCCCTCGCCACAGGCCGTTTCTGCGCTTTGCGTTCGAGGGGCGGGCATACCAATACAAAGTACTACCATTCGGGCTGTCTCTCTCTCCCCGTGTATTCACGAAAGTTGTGGAGGCGGCGTTAAAGCCCCTGAGAGAGAGCGGTGTTCGCATTTTGGCTTACCTCGACGATTGGCTTATAATAGTGCATTCTCGGCAGACGCTTTGCGAGCACAGAGACTTAACGCTTCGGCATCTCGCCCGTTTGGGTCTTCGGGTCAACTGGGAAAAGAGCAAACTTTGCCCCACGCAGAGGATCTCTTTTCTCGGGATGGAACTGGACTCGATCGATTTATCGGCACGTTTAATAGAAGCGCGCGTCCAATCAATTCTGACTTGCCTCGGTTCTTTCCGAGGGAAGAACGCGGTCCCTCTGAAACAATTTCAGAAGCTCCTGGGACATATGGCAGCAGCCGCGGCAGTGACTCCGCTCGGGCTGCTCCATATGAGATCGCTTCAGCGTTGGCTTCACGATCGAGTCCCGAGGAGAGCGTGGCACGCCGGCATTCACCGTGTAACCATTACACCTGCTTGTCGTCTAACATTCACCCCGTGGTCAGACCCTGCGTTTCTGAGAGCAGGGGTTTCCATGAAGCAGATTTACTGGCATGCTGTTGTGCACACAGATGCATCCAACACGGGGTGGGGAGCCACGTACAACGGGCTTGCAGCTTCGGAGGTGTGAACAGCACCCCAGCTGCACTGGCATATCAATTGCCGCGAGTTGTGGGCTGTATATCTGGGACTCGTACGCTTCGCTACGGAGCTGCGAGGGAAGGATGTACTAGTACGCACCGACAACACTGCGACCGTTGCGTATATCAACCGTCAAGGCGGTTTGCGCTCTCGTCACATGTCGCATCTCGCCCGTCATCTCCTCCTTTGGAGTCAGAAGCATCTGAGGTCCCTTCGTGCCATTCACATTCCGGGTTCACTCAATACAGCGGCAGACGCGCTTTCCCGAGCTGCGCGCCCCGGAGAATGGCGACTCCACCCCCAGACGGTCCAGCTAATTTGGAGGAAGTTCGGTCGTGCGCAGATAGATCTATTTGCGTCACCGGACGATACCCACTGTCGCCTGTTTTATTCACTTACCGAGGGCAGCCTCGGCGTGGATGCTCTGACACAAAGCTGGCCGCGGGGGATGCGCAAATACGCGTTTCCACCAGTGAGTTTAATCGCACAGACACTGTGCAAAGTCAGGCAGGACGAGGAGAGCCTTCTACTGGTCGCACCTTACTGGACGACCAGGAATTGGTTTCCAGAACTGATGCTCCTCGCAACAGCCCCTCCCTGGCGGATTCCCCTGAGGAAGGACCTTCTTTCTCAAGGAGGGGGCACATTATGGCACCCCAGCCCCGACCTGTGGGATCTCCACGTATGGTCGTTGAGCGCACGCAAGGTTTAGGTGATTTATCGCAAGCGGTATCTAACACCATCGCCGCGGCTCGAGCTCCGTCCACAAGACGGGCTTACGCGCTTAAATGGAACCTTTTCGTCGATTGGTGTTCTTCGCAACGCGAGGACCCCCGAGAATGCCCCATTAATATCGTGCTTTTATACCTTCAACACCGGTTAGATGGTAGGCTGTCACCCTCCACCATTAAAGTTGATATCGCTGCTATTTCTGCTCATCACTCTCTTATTAACAGCAGATCAGTCGGCCAGCACGACTTAGTTATTAGATTTTTAAGAGGCGCTCGTAGGCTAAACCCCTCGCGCCCTCCCTCTATTCCTCCTTGGGACCTGTCCATGGTGCTGAAAGCCCTGCAGGGAAACCCGTTCGAGCCTTTGCAGTCTGTGAGTCTGAAGTTTTTATCAATGAAAACTCTGACCCTGCTCGCATTGGCCTCTGTTGTGACCTTCATGCATTCTCCATCGACGATTCGTGCCTTCAGTTTGGTTCTGATGTCTCGAGCGTAACACTCAGACCCAGACCAGGCTACGTGCCCAAAGTTCCCACCACTCCCTTCAGAGATCAGGTGGTGAGCTTGCAAGCGCTGCCCCTGGAAGCGGCAGACCCAACCATGGCTTTATTATGCCCCGTACGAGCGTTACGCATCTACGTGGATCGCACACAAAGCCTCAGGACTTCAGACCAGCTCTTTGTTTGTTACGGTGGTCAGCAGAGAGGGAAAGCTGTCACTAAGCAGAGGATGTCTCATTGGATAGTTGATACTATCGCCCTTGCTTATAATCTGCAGGGCATTCCTTGTCCATTTAATTTGAGAGCTCACTCTACTAGAAGTGTTGCCTCATCTTGGGCACTCGCTCGTGGTTCCTCGCTAACAGACATCTGCAGAGCTGCTGGTTGGGCGACACCTAATACGTTCATTAGATTTTACAGTGTTTGTGTCGAGCCTGTCTCCTCTCGTGTTCTTTCCTCGTTAGGGGAAGCACAGAGAACAGGCTCGCAGGTCGGCTTGCAGCCTCCGACTGCTGCTCCAAACTGAGCTCAGTACGGAAGGCCATCAAGGCAAAAACGCGTAATAATTTGTTTTGCCTTCCTCCGCTGCCTTGGCAGCCTGATGTTTCGGAGCATCCGCTGCCAGCCTCTCACTACCTGCATCCTCGCGAACCTGTGTTTGGCTCGGGCATCCACATTGCGTCCCATCGGGTTCCTTTGTGAGTATTTTTCCGTAGGGTTAATCCTACTAGCCCACGTTTCCCTCAGCAGAGCACTGCTTTGCTTACACAGCCACGGCTGTCATTTATACCTCAACTACGGTTGACTTTCGCCCACCATCAGCCCTTAACGGGGCGGTGGCTTCCGCAGCGTCCCTATACCGCTCAGATAGGGCGCTTCCCAGTCGCTGGCACTACTGTGGGGTTAAAGGAACATCTAGTGCCCGGCCTTCTGCCTTAAAACCTAATTCTCCTTATCCTTAAGTGGAACCGGAGGGCTTTACGCAGACACTGGAAGAGGTCAGCCCTCAGTGGCGTTTTGGTAGGGATTCCCAATTCGTCGGTCACGACGTGACGTCGTAGTGACCGACTGAAAGGGAACGTCTCGGTTACGTATGTAACCCTAGTTCCCTGAAGGAAGGGAACGGAGACGTCACGTCCCGTCGCCACAGGGCTGCTCCCTGCTGTTTATCGGCCGGTCACACTTTCCGGCTTTCTCAGCGAAAAATAAGCTAATTTCCATATTTGCACCTGCGGCTTATATACGCACCTGGCGGGGCGGCGCCAGCATTATGCAAATATCTCAATGCCAAGTTCATTGGCGTTTTAGTAGTATTCGAAGCAGATTGGTCTCTCTAAGCGAGTTCCCAATTCGTCGGTCACGACGTGACGTCTCCGTTCCCTTCCTTCAGGGAACGAGGGTTACATACGTAACCGAGACGTTTTCACCAACATTACATTATTAAGCAGCACACAATCAGTACAGAGGATCAATATCCTCTTTTTCATTTACCACAGCTTTTTTCAAAGCAGGACACATTTCAAAAGTTTTGCTTTTGCCTTTATTTTCTCTTGTTTGTGCAAAAAGAGAGCAGTTTATGGTCAGGGTCTAGGAGAGAGGCGATCAGTAAAGGTCTGGCCGGATGCCTCCGGGTTTCAGTGCAGATTTCAAACCATACT